>NC_068568.1:40806036-42036430 GCF_025698545.1 Gossypium raimondii
TCCATCCAACTAATCACACTGATATGTGGTGGTATGGAACTCATAAATATGCAGTTGAACTGCCCAGAAAAATTACGGTTTAATCACCATAAGTGTAGTAAAACTGCCACATTACACTTCCTCCATCACATCATAACCCACCCCAAAACTTATGCATAACATAATAGCATACATACATATATTATAAGTTGTATGGCATTCATACCCAAACATACATATTTACAGAGCATATCTTAACACATTTTATACATAATTTAACTTATTTAACATGCTTTCTAAGCTTACCTATAAAAGAACATACCAAATCTTACGCTTTCCTAGGCATACAAAATTCCCACAGACCCAATTTATGAGTCCTTTACTCGGGCCTTAAAATTTGTCGAAAAACCCACAAGGCCCAATAAACTAGCCTATGTGGTCAACGCGACCTACCTGCACCGGTCGTGTAATTACACACGGCCATGTGCTCCACACAGGCTACCATATGGTCATGTTGTGCACACAGTTTGTCAAACGGTCGTGTGATGATGGGCTGTTTTGAAAACATCCCCTATTCTCTGATTTTTCTGAGTTTCAGTCGAGTTTTTTGAGTTAGTTCACACACTTGATGGTAAATCTGATTAACCACACCACTGAAAACTCACGAATCCTACACGACATTGAATCACATCAATTAACAATAATATTAAACCAAATATTTCATTTGATAACCCTTGTTTCAAATAGAATTGTCCCTAAAAATAAGTTACGAGCACTTATCAAAATAACAACGTCCAACACAAAGCTCGCATTTTTCACCTAATCAAGGTCCATAAAAATGTTTAACTCAACAAGGATCAAAATAAACACCAATCAAACACCTATCTTGCCACAAAGAATGAATTTAATTCAATAGAAGAAAAATAAATGAAATCACTTACACTTTGCTTGGATTTACAAATACCACCAAAGAATCAACAAAACAATCCATAAAAACTTAATGGAAACAAATAAGGTAGCAAAAAAGAAGAAGAAAAAAATAGAACTCAAGAGTTAATGGAAGAGAAAAGAAACAGTAACGTGACAAGAGAGGGGAAAAACAAAAGATAGAAACGTGCAAAAAGGGGGAAAATTTGGACAACTAATGGGTGAGGGAAAATAAGGATTTGGGATAAATTTCTAAAAATAAAATATATTCAAAATAACTTAATCTGAAATAAATCCTAACCCATCAGATTTACTAGAGTTCAAATTGAATTCAGCCTCCAACAAATGGCAAATAGAAAAATATTTTCAAATATGCACATAACAAGATTTGAACACAAGACCAAAGGGTAAGCTAACACCTGACCACTGAACCAATAAACTCATTCTATCATAACTTGCATGGAAATAAAATTTAAGTCAAAAGAATAGGGATAGGAATTGAGCTAAAACTTAACAAAATTTCAATGGAATGACTCGAACCCAGAACCTCACACACACAACCACAATACTCAACCACTAAACCAAATTAAATTATTTACCATAATTTAACATTCCATAATAAAGAAAATTTGAGGTGTTACACTAATGTACTAAGCACTCTTGAATAAACAGTCAATTTTAGATAAATAATTACTTAATTGATTAATTAGTTCCATAATCGAAACATACCATATATAAATAAAGCACAATAATTTATCCCAATATTCATACAAACATTAGCTGATCAGGCTAATGAAATATAAATAAAAGAATAAATGAAAGGGATAAAGGAATTGCTCATTGATAAATCATTGAACTGTTGTTCTAGAACAATCTTCGGTCGCAAATGTCTTCACATCGGAATAGAAAAGTTTCGACTAAGTAAAAATAAAAATAAAACTAAATCAAAATGAAATAAATAAAACTTTCTGTCTAAGTCTAGGTCTAATAAGTCTAACTAACTCCCTCTAATGAGGTTAAAAGTTTTTTAAATAGGAAAACATTAGGGTGATAGGTGCCTAAAATGCCATTGGAATGATTAGGGTTTAATTAAGGTGCATAACCCTAAGTGGCTATCCTAATTTGACTAAATATTTCCAAGCTTTAGTCGTGACGTTGGGACATCGAGGAACTCCTCATCGCAACATTGCCATCGAGATTTTCTTCCATATTCGTCTCGTCTTTGTGACATAGGGAAATCCCTCCTTAAAACGTAAGGGGGTTTTCAACCTTGACAGCTTCAAGGTTTTTTTTTGCGACATGGACCTTCCTGTTTCATGACACAACCATCATCCCTTGTTCTTTCTTACTTGCAATGGCATCCTACACACTCGAATAGCCTACTAGTCATTCTTGAGGTCCGAGGTGGCCTAACGGATCGCCAAAATACCAAAAAATACGTTAAAATGATTATTTTGCAATAAAATAAATCGAAGATAATAAAATTGAAAATGCGATAAATAAACATAAAATGACTAAAAAACAAGCTTGTTAAGTGCTAAAAAGACTTTAATTTACCACAACGAATTGTGGCAAATTAATTGGGTATACGACTTTTGCAATATGTAGCGTCATTCACAACAGTGGAATTCTTGTCCCGAGACATGGGTAAATGATATCCTCTCATTAGCATTATATGGTTGATGAAAAGTAAACGTAGTCACGGGTTGTTCGTCTTTGTGATGAATGACTTGATTACTGTTTGATAGTAATTGACTTTTCATGAAGGAAGATGTAATTTTTACCATGATATAAAATAGGATCATATTGGGAGAATGAATATTATCCCAAAGAGATTAAGGATATCCTATGAGGGTAACACACTTATGACAAGGTCATTAGATCGAGTTACTTTTATAATGATATGTCGTTAGGGAGAGCTCAGTCACGATACGATAGTGGAATGACTTTGTGACTAAAGAAGTTTATAATTAATAGGAGAAAAGTTGAAACAAAATTGTAAATCATGTAAGCCCTAATCACATATGTCCAATCGGTCCCTCCACTAGCTTGTTAAAACCAGAAATGAATTGCATGTTGAATCAAATGAACAGAAATGGTGAAAAAAGATAAATGAGAAATCATTTGAAAATTATTTTGGTTTTTCCAAAATGAAAAAGAAATTGGAGAAATGAAATTATTTGGAAATGAATGTGGCTTTCTCTAATATGAAAATGGAAAATGAAAAATGAAAATGGCCTAAAAATTTTATTTATGTTTTTCGAATTAAATGAAGTTCGAAAATGGAAATAAATCATTTGGTCATAGTGAACCATTGAATATAGAAATATTAAATATATTTTCTCATATATTCTTTTAGAGTAAAGTGGTAATTATTTTAACAGAATTATAATTGAGTTAAGAAGATTATTTAATTACAAATATATTGAGAAGTTTATTTTGGGAAATAGAAAAACAAATATTTGGTTGGATCAAATTATAAAGTATTGGGTTAAAAGCCCAAGAAGCACTTTTAATTGGACCCATTATGGTAGAGGCCCAAAAGCCTCTCATGTTAAAGGGGTGGACGCGTAATGCCCTCAACCCGACCTGATTCACAGGGTCCGGATCTCTGGTATTACAAAACATAATACATAGCAAAATTTTTAAATAAAAAGATAGGGGCGATACATTTTAATTTAACAAACTTTAAAATGATTTTAATAATATTTTACATACCGTGGTTTCTTTTATAAACATAATTAAACCATTACAATCCAAATATTTATTAAAAATAGACTCTGATGAAATGTAGTAAACTAAACATCTCCTAAGACGTTCCCTATATGCATAATATCCCAACTTGTAGCTTCTTGGTACATTCCTAGCGTTGTCTGTAACACCCTAAACCTGATTCAAGTAACCGAATCCAAATCTAGGGTGTTGCTACTCACGCACATATATAGCTCACTCAGTTATACAAATTTACATTCGATTACAATTATTTAATTATAAGTTTCTATAAGAAATACATAAGTGTGAATAATACGAGAATTCAATTGGTATACACAAAGAATTTATTTACAACTATGATTGAATAGATGTCCTGGTCTATTATAATTATTCCGTGTAAAAGACTTGTTTAAAATAACTCATACTCGAATAGACCAACGATCGTTCTCTGTATGTAAAATATATCGCCTCACCACTCCTTTGGCGTAGCCCTAGCATTGTCCCTCCGGGCGTAGACCCTTAAGAGCTCATTTGAAACGTAACACATAGAAATAAGTTTGAGAGAGCTTGATGAGACCAACATTAGTTACCTGAGTCATACTTTCACGTTACATCTAAGGTTTCGATCACTATCCTGCAAATCTTATCATTCAGTTTCTTTCTAGAGATTATCTTTCCATAATTCCATTCTTCATACGATATATGTCATACCTTACTCTGATTCATGCCTTACTTCCACATCTTCGATACATTACTCACACTCTTTCCCCTAGACTTTCAAGATTCCTTCACCATTCCCATTCTAGAGGTCCATACAAATAGAATACCCTTGATATTTCATACATACTCCAAGCAATGGTTTCTTCGAGATTTCATGGGTACTTTAGTACATAGATAGAAGGTACATTCTAGAATTTTACTAGATGTAACTCTTACCTACGTTTGCTCTTCTAGCCCATTCAGCCCATATTTTGAGTTCACCATATACTCTGGCAAATTCTAATCTCTCGATTATTGTCTTAATACCATAAAGTTTATGTTATAATATTTATTACGGAGCTCACTAAAAGGAAAGATCGTTAGAAGGTCTTATCGAAGGTGTAACATAACACGCCGTAAAGGATTTTCCTTCAGAGTCCAGTTTACTTGCCATTTCTTCAGAGTTCGCTGTGAATACCATTCTTTCTCTCAAGGTCTGCCACAGAGGTGTTTCCTTTGGATGGTTGCCACAAGGTTCATTCTTTAGAGCATGCCGCAAAAGGTATTCCCTTCATAGAACGCCACAAAGGCTTCCTTTTCATAGATCGCCATAAATGCATTCCCTTCATAGATCGCCACAAAGGCTTCGTTTTCATAGATCACCACAAAGATCACCACAAAAGCTCCATTTTCATAGATCGCCACAAAGGCTTCCATTTTCATAGATAGTTACAAAGGCTTCCTTTTCATAGATTGCCACAAAGGCTTTTATTTTTTGGAGTGTTCATGACAGAAATTTGCCTAGACTCGCATTTCATGAGGTTTGCCCCTCATCGGCTTAGGTCATGCAGAGAAGCCCATTAGGTAATAACCTTCATTTTGTTCTGTCCATACGATGCCATAACCCACCAACTATGGTCTTACATGATATGGTACCATGTCCATGGACTCTCTTTGATAGATTCATATTAGAGATCGTGTTTTTAGTACTGACATACCCTTTTAGACGACTCTGCGGAGACAGATACAGACTCACTAGCAGTCTTTTTATACAATGACACCATTTAAACTTAACGCACTATTCACCTCATACATTCAAAACACATCCATACAATCAACCTTCAACTTCAACACATTCTCTATACCAGTAAGATTCATACAAGTTATACATGCAGCCCTCAACTAATATTTACACATCAACATATTCATCATACCATCCTTTTCTAGTTTTAGTTTGCAGTTCATATGGTTATTCACGGAAGCATATAGAATAAATAATATACACATGAGTCAGTTTAGAGACTCACTGACAACCCCAAACAAGAGCTTGATCTTCAAGTCTAAACATCCATCGAGAAATCTTTGCAACCACTGCTTAAAAAGCATAGGGATACCGTTAAAACTCATTCATATGAATTTTATCAACATCTGGAACCCATATAACCTGCACGCATCACTTTCCTCATCTTACTATCTATGCATATAAAAGAGACTTACTTTATCAGAAGTCAACATGTAAGTCCATAATACTTACCTTGAATATGAAACAACCTTCTGCATGAACTCTTACCCGTAGTTTTAGCTCAACAATAAAGATCCACGATAAGCTCTAAATCAAGTCAACAACGATGTTTCCCAATAAAAGCAAGAAGATAACTCCCCTTTGTTCTAAAGCTTTCATCAATAAAAATCTCACATCCTCATAGGGGAACCACACATGTGTCACTATCTTTTTTAACCTACCCTTTAAATGGTTTATAGCTATAAGGAAATGTATGCGAGAATTCATCTTTTTATTATATATTTATATATTTAATTCATCACTTCGTTCATTCCTAACTATTTCTTTATATTTTAACTAGCTCAGCAATTAGGTAAACTTGGTGTACTATACCTTTGGCGATAACTGCCATTTGAAAACCCTCAATACTCTTACCAATTCTCTTCGTCTTTGCATCCCCATTCATCCATATAAACATCCTTACTTGGTGCTCAAATATTGACTATGCGCTCGATGTACTTGCCAAGAGTATCTATTAGACAAATAGGATTGCTCGAATCATAATTCTTTTTTATTTACCTGCCAAACTTAGGGCTCGCAAGCCGGGTGCTACAACTCTTCCCCACCTAGGAAATTTTGACCTTGAAATTAATATAATCTTGACAGAATAAACAACTCACAAAATCATTAGCCGTCTACTCGACGTATCACAAAAAAGCCCATACTTACTCAAAATACCAATAGGTTAGGCCACTTGTGTCAATCCATAACTTAGCAGTTACACAAAAATTTCAAATTCTCTTAACTTCTTTCACGAAAGATGTCACCACCTTATTAGAGAACCCAAATAGTTGTCTTTCACTTAACTTCTCGCACGCAATTACCTCTTTTTTATCCCTATCATTTCAACATCCCTTTTTTTCACCTTTTGCAATATCTAAATCCTTAAGTTCTCATCTACTCTGCTCATTCTTTGCTCTCTTTGCCTTTATCTGTTCAAAGGTACTAATCATTCTTCTTTTCTTTTCTTTTTACACTCCTGTCATCAAAATGGTTCGAACCAATACTTGAGGGAGGGACCAAAAATAAACCAACCGAAACATCACTTCTTCTAGTTCTGTTTCATTTGGTCCTTATGGTCCCGAAAATACCTTACCTGGGATAAGAACCCAGTCGATTACCTGTAGCACCATCGAAGATGAGATGACCCAGTATCGCGAAGCTCGAGGTATCCAAATCCCAAAATTCGCTTACACTTTTCAGTGACTAGAACAATGTCATTGGAGTAGAAATTCTTGAGGTTTCATTTCACCCTTAATCCTCCTAGGGGCCGATTTACACCTACCACTACATCCCTTCTTCTACTCCATCTTAAATGAGTATGTTATTGCGCCTAGGTAATTATCAGAGTTATCTTGGTGGGCGCTGGTAGCTTACTACATTGATTGTTGCATCCATAATGAGCCACCAATGCTGGGGGTTTTTCAGAAGTTGTATTAGTTGAAAGTAATTCGACAAGCCATTTTTACTGGTAACGCCCGTTTTAGTATTCATTCTAGGTGTGAGCCTATCATTCAAAACATCATCTCAAACCTCCATCAAAGGAAAGACAAATACTTAAGGGTCATCTGTAGGCTCGAGTCTAGCTTTTATTTTTCAACCAGTTGGTAAAAAACACTTGCAACCAATGCTAGCTAGTGGACTCTGAGTTTATTGATGTACAATACAATCAATTAAGGAAGGGGTACGTACTGGGCTTAGTGAAACTCGTTTTAATTAGAAACGTATTTCAATATTGTTTAGATGAAGTGAGCCCTAATGGTTACCAATTAAAGAATTCTTTCAAATGGGTGGACGACCTTAGTGTGCGGTTTGATTTTGAAGTTTGGCCTTATAATTCCAAGGAAAACTTGGCAAAAATCCTGTTAGGTGACATAAGTAAGCCACCCTTCTACTTCTACCACATCTGTGACCTTTCTCCTCAAAATTAGAACCTCATCACTGATCCTGTTACATTTCCTGTTTCTACTTCTAATCAAATTTTCAAGACATGAACATCTAGTCTATCCTTAAGGGAACTCATGGCTTGAGAAACATACTATTACCCTATCAAAATAAATAATAAAGAAAACAAGGAAGAGGGTCAGAGGGGATGAAAGTACATAGGAGGTCAGACTGGAAGAAAGTACTTAAGAGTCAGGTAGTAGTGATTTCCCTCCGTTAATAAGACATAAGTCATAGAAGGAGCCCATGCTATTGTTACCTCTACACCTTCGATTCCTACTCTTTCAGAGATCCCATCTCATTTAGAATAGTTTTCCCATATTCCCGGTTCTCCCATACCTTCTTCAGATCTTTTTTATCTTAGAGCCCTTCAGAAGTAATTCCCATGGCTCAGCCAACTATTCTTCTCTCTCATACGTTACATGCTACCCCTGTAGGAACATGGAGTGACCTTCCTTGGTGAGCTTTTTTAGAGTTTGTACCAAATACCCCATCTCTTAGTGTCATCTCTCAGCAACAGTAGAGTTTAGTACCTACTCAATTAAGGGAGGCATTCACTTCTTATCTTGCATTCGTTTCCAATGAGGACCCTCTAACTATTATGGCCCAAGTCTAAGAGATTATGTTTGTGGAGCAAAGTCTTTGGAGTGGGGCTCATAGACTTGCCAGCCAACAATACAAAAATAAATTAGCTAGATTCAAAAAGGATACAAAATCTGGAGAAGACTCATTGGCTGAGCTACACCAACAATATCAATAAGATACCAATTTGATTGGAAATCTGGATACATGACTTTCCACTTTAACGAAAAATACAGAGACACTCAAACTAAAAATGAGCAACCGAAAAAAAAGGTCAATTCGCTGAAAGGTGAAAAACTTTTTTAGGAAGAGAAACTCAAAGATCTGTGAGAGAATCATAAGGTAGAGCTAGAGAACGAACATCGTTTTCATGACGAGACCTTCAAGAAGAATCAAGAAGACACCCATAAAAATCTCATTGAGGCCCTGCTAGAGTGGAAGTCCACCTTAATCCTACACGCCTAAGTGGCTACAGGTCCCTTTGATCTCAAGAAGGTAGAATTTGACTACCTCAAGGACATTTCCACTAACTCACTTGGCTTCGATGTTTACTACCCAATGGGTGAAGAGTAGGAGGCATTCCAAAGGGAGTAGAAGCAATAAGAAGGTTTCATCATTCCATCTATGCCCATCATTGAAGGAAATGAGGAGCGCTCAGCATCAGAGGATCAGATTTTAGAGGGCACTTCTCCTACTAAAGAGATCCCTACTGAGCCCACTAATCAGCCTGGTGGAGTGGAGGGTTGAAATCTACTCTTTTGGTCATGTATTTCATTTTTGTTTACTTTTTATTTTTTCAAACTTTGATCCATGTAATATTTTTCTCCTTATTAATGCAATCATTCCTTTACCTTCTTTACTATCTTACATATCATCATCATCATTTACCTTGCTTTTTTTTTTTACTTTTATGCCTTTTTCTTTCTATTCCCACCACAATGTCTTGTTTGAACCATGTTTGAACCATTGTTTTGTTTTACCATTCCCATCACAATGTCTTTAAACATAAGTAAACATAATTCATACAACAAAATTTTAACGCACCTAATAGACTTGGTTAGGTTCAATGTACTATGCATACAAGGCTCCTTCGTCCTTTGTGATCTAAGAACTAACTAAATTATGCTCTGATATTAAGCTTGTAATGCCTCAAACTCGATCCGATGAACCAGATTTGAAACTAAGGTGTTACTATTCAAGCACATATGTAGCTCACTCAATTATACAAATTTACATTCAATTACAATTTTTTAAATATAAATTTATTTAAGAAATATAGAAGTGTGAAAAATACGAGAATTCAATTGGTATACACAGAGAATTTGTCACATTCCAAAACTAGAGGGTTAGTAGAATCGGGTTTGTGAATCGAGAAAGAGAGGTCACGTCCTAATTTTTGAGATTATCTGTGCATTTTTAAGAAAAAAATGAGTTACTGGTTTTTTGGTTAAATGTTTTTGAAATTGTCCTTGAAACCCAAGTTCAAATTCCTTCCCTTGCACTATTTTTATTATTTTGTAAATTTTGCTTCAAACCTGTAACATCCCTAATTTTTTTTTTAAAGTTGGTAAAATTATTTCAATAATGAGTAATTGACCTAGTGGTTAAGTGAAAACAAAGATATAGTGCAATTCGTTTAGAAACCCTAGTTCGATTCTCTTCCTTTGAAAAATAGCTTAATTTTGCTAAATTTTCTCCTTCGCCCTATTTTTGTGCTACCCATTCCTTTTAACCTGGGTATAGATATCACTTTTTCACTTATTTTCAACCTTAAGTCAATTTTTCTCCTACCCTAGCCATCTCCTCTCCTCTCTTATTTTTTTCTCAAAGTTTCTTACTTTTAATGGGATTTCATCACAGTTGCATCGCCCCATTATTAGAGTTTTTATTTTTGTTTTTCTAGCCACCCTATTGAAAATCTAAACCTCCTAAACCAGCCTTAAACCTCCTTTATTGTCCAATGCCGCCCCTCTCCCTTATTCGTATTGGTGCCGGTAATTCTTATTTTTCTTTCTCTGTTATTGTGCTTTGTGTGCTAATTTTTAGCTGCTTCTTTTACAGCCAATAAATCATCATTCTAGCCATTAAAGTTTTTCTTTTTGACTGTCCAAAGATCCCTCCTAGTGCCGCCCCAGATCTACCATTTCTGTTGCCTTAAGTGGTGTTGCCACCCCCTTAGGACACCATTGTTTTAGGACTACCATTTCTCTTCAATTTTCACCCCTACTATTGTATGTTTTTTGGATTTTCCTTCTATTTAGATATGATTTAGATGTTCCTAATTGATTAATTAACTAAGATGTTCATTTGACAACTCAAATATGGGTAATAGGTACTGCAAATTGCAAACTTGTATGAGATCTTGCACTGTTTCGCTTTGTTAATAATTTCTTCTTTGGTTGATTGATTTAAAATCTGAATAGGGGTTTTTCATTACTAATTTTTGGGGATTAATTATGTTTAGGTGTTGATTTAAACGTCCAAGATTAGTAATGACTACAGATTTCGTTTGACATCACGTTTCGTATCAAAACAGTGTAAGTCTGTTTGATAATTCGAATATGAAAATTCATGCTTGTAAAACTTCTTAGGTCGAACCCATTTTGGATGTTTCAAGGCTGGCCATTAATTATATATTTTTGTTTTAAGTTCTAATTTTTATATAGGCTCATCTAAAGTTTAGGAGCGGAAGTGCGGATTTTACGATTTAATGCTGCGATTTGCGAAATTAAGGTGTAAATTCTAACTTACTAAATTAGTTTTTAAATGAGTAGTTTTAGTATTTAATATGGTAATTAAGCTCGATGACCAGGCTTGGTTAAATTACTAAGTAAGTAATTTAAAAGTGGTCGAATCAAGTAAGTTTCGAGCCCTAACAAATAGTGTTATATCCCTAACAAAACTAATTGTTTCATAATATGTATAGCATGATTGGTTAATTATTAAATGTTGTTGGTTGTTTGTATAGCATGTTTTATTATGGAATGAAAGTTTGAAAGTTTGAATTGTATGCTTGAGTGTGATGCTATGGAATGAATTAATTGAAAGTTTCTATACATGCATTGGAAAGTTTCTTTAGTAGCATGAAAATTTTTCGTTGAAATGATTATAATATTGAAACATGATAAAGCATCATCGAATTGATTTTAAAATCGAAAGCATGGTAAGTATGTCCAAAAAATTTAAATGAATGATATAATGAAAGCGTGTAAAACATGCCATTGAATTGAAATTGAAATAAAAGCATGCGAAGCGTGCAACTGTATAGAAACTGAAATGCAAGCATGTACTTAATGTTCTTTGTATGTCATAATGCATGTGCATGGGGTGGGATATTGTGGATGATGGAGGAGTTCTGTGCAGTAACGACAGTAGATTAAGCCCATATTAATGTTGTTAGTGCACTGCACCAAATGTAATAAGGAGATTGGCGATTATATCGCATAATGATTGGCAGTTTAATTTGCATTTACTGAACTAGTGGCTTGCCCACAAAATTGGCAGCTTCTCTGCATATTGATTGGTAGTATAACTACATTGTTTATAACGGTGGTTTAACCATATCAAGCTCTGCTTGCATTATTCGGAGTTTGCCAGATAGGTCTTAGGGAACTCGTGGTGTGTAGCGGATGGATGCTTAGGAGCCTTTTTACATTACATCATGCTCACGACATACTCGAATGAAATTAAATTATGCTATGTATTGTATTGTGTTGTATCACATGATATTTAATTAATGATTGTTTCTTGTATGAAATATTGTGTAATTATATTGTTATAGACTCACAGCGAGTTTAGCTCACCCCATAGTTTCAAACTTCTCAGGTAATGCTTGAGACTAGGATTGAACCCAACATATGGAGTATCACCTTAGACATCAAATTGGTTTTAAATAAATATTTTTAATAAGTTCTTTATTGGTTTTTGGATTGTAATTTTTAACGTCTTTGGTCTGTGGCTTGATTATTTTTATTTGGAGATTTTATGCATGCATGGACCATCAAAGCTTAATAATCAATAATTGCATGATATCTAGCCTAAGTAAAATTAACATTATTCATCAATTTTTTGTTGCGTTACAAATAAACCATTTTTGAAAAAACCAAAAAATCGATAAAACAATAAGATTTCCAAAATGACATGAATAATGGTTTCTTTCATTGCATTTCAATGATTCAGTTTTTGAAAAACATAATGTCAAATCAATTAGTCTTCTAAAATATGGAAACAATAATGAAATGGACTCTAAGTAAAGACAACCTAAATAAATGAATGCTTTAATGTTATTTAATTTAAGAGTGATGACTTTTCCTAAAGTTAGACAAGTTAGGGTTTTCAATAAACAAATATTTTATCTAAATTTGATCACCAATAACAAATTTCTTCAAAATTAGTCATGTTATGGATTTTCAAAGATCAAATGGTCTACCTAACCATTTCGGGGGCTAATGTAGCCTTATCAATCTGGCCATAACATTTAGGCTGGGTTAGAAAGGTTACATTTAGTGGTATCATATTTAAGTTCATAAACTCAGTCTGAGGTTTTAATGGGTCTGCATGCATTCATTGAAAACAAAGGGGTATTTTGGGAAAAAACAAGCAGCAAGGAATTTTGAAAATAGTATTCTACAAAGAAAAATATGTTAGAGACTCTGATGTCGATTGTCATGGAAAAGCAACTATTAAATTATAAGTAAACACTAGAGGTGTATTACTGTAGACATAGAACTGAAATATCTTGTGTTTATATTTTCTTTGAACTGTAAGATAGGAAACTGAAAACTGACTAAAGATAGCTAGTGATTATTTTTCTGAAACTGTAGATCAAACTTAAGATTGTAAGATACATAATGAAAAATCGTAGAATGAGAAACCTTGGGGCTCAATGTCGAGCTGCCCAAGTTGAGTCATTTACTTTTTCCGAGAATTGTGCCTAACCCTGAGACAGATGACACTGTGATTACGCTTACTTGAAATAGAAGTGATCAAAAGATCAGGGACAATGCAGTGTCCCAAGTGATGTTGGTAGTCTTAGAAATGGTCTTTAAGACTATGGTTGAGAAGGCCCAGGTAGTAGAAGAATGTAACTACTTAGAGCGCAAGAGAAAGAAAATGAATAAAGAAAAAGAGGGAGTTTGGTTACACTAATCTAAATCCGCGACCTTTAAAGTAGGCCAAAGAAGCCAGACCTCAACGAAATGTTGTAGTACTTCTTACTAGAGGAACTGTTGGATCAGCTAGCATTCTGATTCGTAGATACTATGATTATTACCATTCGGGCAAATGTTGGAAAAGGTTGGGTGTATGTCTGCGTTGTGTTTTGATGGAACATAGGGTTAAGGATTGTCATCCCTAGGTAAATCAAATGTAAGCTCCGATACAAAATCAGGGGAAAGTGAGAGTAAAACATCAAAGGGTTAATCAGTTTGAGGGGTCCGATCAAAACTAAGGTTAGACAACTAACACTATTTTACGTAGCTAAGTATAACAAGGACCGAGACACATTCTATGTCAATGCAAGTACATTTTCTAAATTGTACTTGGCATTGATTAATTCTTGCTTCACTTGCCTATTCAGTGCAAGTAGAGTTTCTATTAAACTTGGAATCGAGGTAAAAGAATCTGATATCACCAACAATTCTCGAATAATTTCTAGTGATATGCTCTAAGGATCCGCATCGTGAACATGCTCTCGTTCTCTTCCAGCATTCACTTCTGTGCTTATTCCCATCAAAGCTCACAATTCGAAATACTTGTGTCCTTTTTGGGCTTCTCATTGTTTCCAATAGATACTGACAGTTGTTTAACCCAGTCTCTCTCAAATTTGACATTCAATGGAAATGATTTCCAAGAAATTTGAGACTCCCTAGCTCGCTTAGACAAGGGTTGCAAACTAATAGACTCGACTCTCTTTTCGATTGCTCAGAGAGACTCGTGTTTGTTATTTAGGCTAAAGGCCTGTTCAACTAGTTTCACTCATTCAGCTACATTAGCAAATTCTTTTATTTTGTACAAAACCAACTTAACTCGAAGCTCATTTCACAATTCCTGAAGGAATTGCTTACAACTTTCCTCTTCTGTGGGAACTAACTCGAGAGCATACTTGTTGTGTCGCAAGAACTCTAATTTATAGTCAACTACTAGCATATTCCCTTGCCTCAACATCATAAATTATTGCTTTCTATCTTCCAAAAATAATTCACTAATATACTTCTTTTCAAAATCAAACAAGAAGAATGTCCAAGTGACTTGATTCATTAGCATATGACGTGTGACAGTTAGCCACCATTGATAAGTTTCTTCTTTTAGGAGAGATACTGCACAAGTCCCACACTCAGCCGGTGAACATTCTAACTATTATAAGACTCGTTCAGTCGATTCTAGCCAAATATCGACTGAGGAGGTATCAACATCTTTCAACCCACTGAACTTAGTTGCTCCATTTTTTACAACTCCTTTATCGAGGCTCGTTGAGCTACAACTACTGGTGCAACTTGAGGAATAGCTCTTACTACTCTCTGAAAGATTTTTTCTATTGTGCAAAGCAAATTCTCATCATCTTGACCTTCTCGTTAAGGTCTATCAGCTTTGTTTTGTCAAGGATCAGTTGGATTTATGCCTGGTGCCTCGATTCTAATTCGATTCTCACTCGTAATAGAGTGATCGGTGCTGGAATTAACATCACCAACATCATTTCTTGATTCTTCTGACACTTATAGTTATAAATAAACAAATTTTGTAATCAACATCCAATTCCTGACTCATACTAAACTCAACTTTGGCATGTACCTCTAGACTCAATTCTGAGCTCAATTTCATTCGAGAATTGGCTAAACCTAAAGCTCTGACACCATTATATGTAAAACCTCATACTCGACTCGATCATCAATTCTGAGCTATAAGGTGTCACATTTGTTACTGAAGCAACTACGAGCAATTTATAATCTAATTCACATCATTAACCACTAAATTTTGAGCAAAATTAAGTATATAAATGTTATATATTCATTTTTCGGGTCTTATATGAGCTTATGAAAGCTTTAATGCTAACTCGAGATCGAATTAGGACTAAACTATAATGATTATAAAGTTCAGGTCGACGTCACGACATCAGGAAGTCCCTTGTCGCAACACAACATACTGACTAGATCTCGTCTCAATGACCCATGCTTGACATCATGTCATGTATGGTGGCCTAATCTCATCGCGGAGACATATGCCCGAAATCAAGATGTGACAAACTTATTTTGCAAAATATTAAATGAACGTCAACCTGCAATCACCAACTTACCAAATTGTTCAAACACAATACAGATTCATCTAAAATATGCTATCTAAACAATCAATCCATAAACCATAATACCTGTTCTATGATTCACCAATATCACAATTCTTATAATTCAACCGTTTAGCACAATTCATGCACAATTTCCAACATAATTACCTATTTACCAATGACATACATTGCAGCAATTCATACCATTTCAAACCATATATGGAATCAATATACACATTACATTCAATTGACGAAGTTCATACTTCAAAATCCTAAATAAAAAGTGCATAAAGACATAGTATTGTACCAAAATTGACTCAACCTAGGTACATGCCAAACTTAAACAAAACGGGGACATACAAACGTTGTTGAATCGGAGATTGCTTTTAGGATGTTAGATCAATTGCTTGAACTACTGGAAATCTACTATACCGAAAGCTCGCATCCCTTGTCGTCGGTTCTCATCTTTCCTTTCCATTTCGATTGTCCTACGTTGTCTTTAGTTGAATTTGGTAGCCGAATTTCCAAGGATTTTGAAGCTTTCATCTTTTTTTTTTCTTTCATTTCCATAGTTGAAGATAAAGATGATAACATCTTCTCTTTCTTTCCATTATATTTTATTATTTATACTTAAATTAACATATTTTAACCTAAATTAATTAACTTAAATATTTAATTAGTTTAAATTAATGGTATCCACCATCAAATCCCATCATATATTTTAATTTGGCTTATTCACCATTTCAACCCTTTAGATAATTGTTATCTAAGTCCCTAAGTCTTTTCCTAATTAAAAATCTATAACGATTAAACTTTTATAATTTCGTCTCTGACCCTTAATAAACCATAATTTTGGCTAAATTACATAACTAAACTTCAATTCATCTATACAGCAACTCTGTAAAAACTATATTTCTGTAACCTCCCAAACCCGGCCTAGACGTTATGGCGAGATTGAGAATGCTACATTAGCCATTGAAATGGAAAAGCTAACCTACGACACTTTTAAAAACAAGGGTTGTACCTTGAAGTAAATTAAAAACATTCATTTATTAGGTCATTTACACTTAAGATTCATTTTATTATCGGTAGTGATGTTTTTGGAAAAATTGATTGTTTATTACTTTGCTTTGTAAAAATTCAATGTCAACTAATGAAGCGGAAAAAAAATTTATTCAATTCGTTTTGAAAATTTAGTTGGCTTATTGATTTGCTTCTCAAAAATTGGTTCTTTGTAATGCAGCAGAAATTGATGAACAATGTCGGATTTTACTTAGGCAAAATATCATGCTTTTACCAATTATTACGTTTCAATAATCCATGCATGCAAAAAATTCCGAAAAGAAAAGTTACCAAGCCACAAACTAGAAATACATAAAATTAAAAACTGAACCGATAAAAACTTATTAAAAACACTTTATCTAAAACAGTCCAATGTTCGTGGTGATGCTCCAAATGTCGAGTTCAGACCAATTCTCAAGGGTTACTTGAAAAGTTCAACACTACGGGGGAGTGAGCATATGAAAGCTTAACGTGAGTCAAATAGTTATTTAAACAGACATATTTTCAATTACGGTAACACAAAGAATCATGAATACAATAACTATAATAAATATGGCATTTCATCAAGCAGTGCATATAAGCGTTAACAGAAAAACACAGAGCCAACATTAGAGTTTCATGTCGATACATAGCAATTATCATACGGTATCAAATGATGTATGAGCATGGGGTGATGCAATGCAAAAGTTCCTACCCAACCATTCGCTACACACCACGAATTCCTTAGAATCCATCTACCGAACTCCAAAACAGTGTGAGCTGAAGCTCGATATGGATAAACCACCAGTATTAGTAATGCAAATAAATAGTCAATATATGCAGACAAGCTGCCAGTATTGTGGAAAAACTACCAGTAATGTAGAAAAATTTTCAATCTCCTCGATACTCCAGGTGCAGTGCACTGACAACAATATTGTGGACTTTAACTATTTCTGATACTCCACAGAACTCCTCCATCAACCACAATAACCCACCCCATGAATATGTAATATGACATACAATTTTTGAGCAATTCATGCTTTCAATTCAGTTTCGGTACAACGACCTGTTTTACATGCTTATGGTAACATATTAAATACAATGGCATGCTCAACATGCTTACAAAAAAATTTGGTACATGAGTTTCATGCTTTCAAACAATCGATAATCATGGCACCAATAGTATGTAACATACATACAATGTGCATCACAACCAAGCATACTTAATACACATTCAAACAGTAACTCAATAAACAATATCAACCCATATCATGTCAATATAATGTACATCAACATTAAGCATGCAATCAATTAACCAGACATGTCAAATTTTACATTCATGCAAATTTAATAAGAGCTTATCACTCAGTCAATTGTAGATTACGTAACTTGTTCAAAAATTTGGCCACTCGGTCATGCCTGACCAGCAAGCATAATTTACCAATTTAACTTATATTTTAATGTATTTCAAACAATTATTTAAATTTGGAACCCACACCTTATTTCGCAACTCGCAACACTACACCGTAAAAATCCACACTTTCGC
This sequence comes from Gossypium raimondii, assembly GCF_025698545.1. Lineage (NCBI taxonomy): Eukaryota > Viridiplantae > Streptophyta > Magnoliopsida > Malvales > Malvaceae > Gossypium > Gossypium raimondii. Next base: position 40,824,304 of record NC_068568.1, read on the forward strand.
ACCTTAAACCTTAAACGATCACTGATCCAAAAATAACATTGAAATGTTAATTTTACACTTAGGATTAGCCTTCAAACACCCCTAAGGATTTGCCTAAAATAATTTTTCAATAAAAATTTTCAAAATTCGCTAAATTGATGAATCTTACACTAAAACAACACCGAACGAAAGTGCGAGTAAATCTTGATTTTACTGCTGGTATGAGATGTTACAACCAGCACCTATGATTGATTTTATACCAAAAATAAGTAATTAAATCATGTTAAAAATCCTCAGAAAAACTCAACCAAAACAACAACTTTAAGCGTACACAATACATGACTAGTTTTCGCTATTTTTGGCACTTCCACTACTTGTTATCTACTTCTGGATTATTGAACACGAGGGATCAAACACACGAAACAAAAAAATTTAGCACTAATTAAAAGAGTGAAATAATAATTTTTATTTCTTGGAAAGGGATACAAATGCTATAAAAGGGGTGGCACACCACTGTGGACAACACAAATAGAGGCACAATATGGGTGGCATAAGGAAGGGTTTAAGTGGTTTTTAAGGAACTATCTTAGGCTTGAAAAAAAAGGAAGAAAATGGGATAGAACAATAGCATAAAACAACATTATAAAAGTCACCAATCGACAGCCACATAGGAGGGTTTGAGGGTCGGCAAACAAACCCTTACGGTGACGGTTTAGGGTTGTCTTAGACGACTTAATAGAAGTGTTTAAGGGCTAAAAATTTAATGTTTTAATCAAAAAATTAACACCAAAATTCCATATCTGAATCAATAAATAAAATAAAGAAAAATGGAAGAAAAAAATGAAAGTAAAAGACACTTACACAAGGAAGATAAAATAGGAGACAATGGTTTTTTTTGTGGCAGCAATAGAGGTTGTTTTTTAGTGATAAAAATGGAAGATCTGGGGTTGGAAAATAGTGAAAAAAGACAATAGTAAAGATGAAGAAGATGATCAATAATCCACCACCAATCGAAGATGAGTGGACGGCAAAGAGAAGGGTTGATTAGGTGGCACAGTGAAGGAGAAAGGAAGAAGAAAAGAAAAAAATAAAAGTTTGAGAGTGGGAGAATAAAGGGAAGACAGCCAAAGAAAAAAGAATGAGAAAGGCTAAAAATAAAATAAAAATAGCACTTATATAACTAGGTTGGACGACACATATATGGGAGAGTGGGAGAAAAAATAGCCAAATGAATTTATTTGTAAGGGAAAGAATTTGCACTCAGATCTCTAAGCCAACTACACTATCTCTTTATTCTCTCTTAACCATTAAGCCAATAACTCATTCTTGTCATAATTTTACGAAATTTTAAATAAAAATCATAGCGCGATAACTCTTAGTCCACTAATCTAATTTTCTTCTAGCCTAATTTTCGAAATGTGACAATTTATATCCACGGACTCGATTTATGGAAACGAGGTCCCAAAATCACAATTTTTGACACCATTAAATTTTAGGTCATTTACACCATGTGACAGTAATTTATTTTAGGAAACTTGAAGGAGGTAGAGAGGTTGTGGGTCAAGACAGACGGCGCGAGGGGTTCATTACCGTAGCTCCAGATGTAATAACCCCTGTTTCAATGATATAGGAAATGAAAGTTTTAGAACCCTATCTTCGACGAGAGAGTCTGTAAATATTATTATTTAATATTTATGAGGTTATTATAACGTTTTATTAAAGTTTGGCCCCTTCATTTTGTCAATTGGATAGTTAATTAAGGTAGAAGAACTAAATTGTAAAAGTGGTAAAAGTTAATCGCTATAGATTTTTAATTAGTTTAGGGACCAATGAGCAATTGGACCCATTTTGATTACTGAATTGTGGATAATGATGCCACCTTCCACTTATTATTGATTAAGGATGATTAAGGCTAAGTTAATTAATGTTAGTTTAATTAATTAAGGTTTATTAAGTTTTAATCAAAGTATATAAGTTACAATAATAAAGAAAAAAAGCCATTTTCCTATAACCTTCTCCATCTTTTTTCTCTTGGTCGAACCTTGAAAGGAAAACAAGAGTTTCAAGCTTTTTTCAACTTTTGTCCCTTAAGTGCTAAGGTAATTCAAGTTCGCTTCTTGTAATTTCTATGTTTTTGAGGTCCCAAAAGCTTAATGTAGCTAGCCTGAGTACCAATTTGTAAAAATTTTAAAGTTTTAAAAAGTTTTCACTGTTGATTTCTTGAAGCTTTTGGTACTAAATTGTTAGATTTTAATATTAGAAGTGAAAAAAAGATTAGTTTGTAAAGTTTAATTCTTAGTTTTCAAACATAGGGACTAAAGTGCATGAATTTCAAATTTGGTGTAATATTTATATAATTATTGTTAATAGAGGATTATATAAAGATTTAATTGAAGTCAATTTCAAAATCGAGGCTTAACTTTGAAAGTTATGAAAATTTTAGTTTTAGGGACTAAATTGAATAAACTGTGAAACTTCGGAAACAATCAAAAATGGAACTGAGCTATCATATGTATATAATAGGATGTTATAAAGTATTTGGAATTGATAAATTAAAATAAATTCTTGTATAGATCAAGAGTTGAATCAAGCGAAGAAAATCGAGGAAAAGGCTAAATTACAAATTAATCCTTGATGTTCATTTATTGTTATTTTTTCTAGTTAAGTTCATATGTCATCTTTATATGTAATTGTAACATATACTTGAATTATGAATTTGTGTTGTGTGAATGTAATTTGAATTATTTATGATTTGATACAATTAGGTGATATATGAATTAAATTGTAAAGAAAGGGGTTATATGTGCTAAATGTGACTGAAAGAACATAATAAAGGATAGGATATGATTTGCATGCCAATAGGCTTATTTGCACACAGGTACGGGTTATATGTGATGGTACGCAATATGTGATTGTACGGAGTTTATTATAGATCATATTGAGATCCACCATCTGTTGCGAATCATTGAATAGTGAATGTCTCTACGGAGACCTTAGTGTCGTGGTGGGATGTATTATTACATGATTATATGTTGTCGATAGACTTTACACTTTGTTGCCCTAGTGTAGTGTAGTTACCCATGTATTCGAATATGTTCATTAGAGTTCATCGGGCTAAATGGTTAAAGAAAAGTGAAAAAAAAAACCAGTGAAATAGTGTGAATTTATGTACAAAAGATTATATGTTGATTGAACTATATGAATGGTATTAAATTGTTGGTCTTATATGAATGGCATTGAATTGAATGTTAAATACTTCATGTCTAGACAAAGTTGCCAAGTTGAATTGTTTATTGTATTAAATTGTGAAATGAGGTAAGTTATTGTTTTATGCCTATGAAATTACTAAGCATTCGATATGCTTACAATGTTGTTTCTTTTTCCTTGTAGTTGTTAACTTGCAAAACATGTCAAACTGATCACCTCAAAGCTCACACTATCCTACTTTAGACTCGATATTCTTTTATTCGTTTTTTAGCTTGGTTATGTGACATGTACATAGGTTTTGTTATGTTAGCCTAAAATGATAGTTTTGGTTTGAACTTTGGTTAATGCTTAATCTTGTGAAAGTTAATGTCAATTGGTATATGTAAGTTTGGTAATATGTTGTGTTGTGTGTGTATGGTTATTATAATTGCATATTTGAGCATGAAATGGTATGGAAAAATGATAATATGGAATTGTTAAGTGTATGTTTGAATAGGTTGAGTTAAATAACTTGAATTGGTATGAAATGGTGCCAAATTGAGGCACATTTGATTGATTGATTGATTTCGAAAATGGTTAAATAAATGTTTTGGTTGGTTTTATGTAGGTTTTAGTGTACATTTAAGCACCATTTGGGTATGTTGATAAATTGGCAAGAAATAGGTACCAAAATGCAGATTTTTAACTTTTTTGCTCTGAGGTACCAATACCTTAGAAAAGGGTATCGGTACTTTAGTAGTTTTTTCTCATTTTCAAGACATCAAACATTAAAATGATATCGATACAGAGATGAAGCATCGATACTTTATGACTAGTATTGATACTTTTGGTTTTAATTCAATTTTTTCTAAACATCGAAGCTTAAAATGGTATCGATACCTTATCTGAAATTTTAAAAACTTTGCAATTTGGCCCTATTTCATGTACAATATAGCAAATTAGCTTTTGTAAGCTCGATTGAGTCTTAGTAAAGTTTGTATAGCTTGTGATAACTATGGTTATGGAATGATTGAATGTTTAAGTGATTAATTTATATATTTTTTTAGTAGTTGCTCCAACAATGGATGTGGCATCGTATAGCTCAAACCCGACAATCAGGTCAAGTTAAGGTGTTACACTAGGAAACTTCATAAGACTTAGATTCTTTAACTTCTTTCAGAAATTCTAGTCTAATGGCTGCAATTTGCTCATCAAAGGAATCAACTTTTTTTTGAACCACTTGGCTCAGACAATTAAGGGGCTGAAGGTCCTACATCATTTCATCATCATTAGGCTCCTTCTAATTCCTAAAAATGGTGGATTGAGTTGGACCTTCCAAATGGTGTGGAGGGGGACAGTGGGCATCTTTGGTAGTGTCCTTGACTGCACGTAATTCTACAATTAGCTTTTTAGAGATAACCACATCACCATTGCTCCTGAAGCTATCACTATTGAGCTAGGAGTTGCTCCTCCATGAGGCATATTTTTTCTTGCATCTCAATAACAAGGTGTTGGGAACTAGGAAGTTACTGCTAATCGCATACACAAGTGTGCAAAAAAAAAAAACAATTTTATAAAAAAATTTAAAAGTGTTGTTTTAATTGCAAGTGTATAGTGTCAGTTGTAATATTTGTAGTGTCAATGGAACACTAAAGCATTCCAATGATCGAACCCAAGGGATTATCGGTAAATGTATTTCTCAAGTTAATTACAAGTTAAACAATTACTAATCTAATCAAGTCAGAAATGATTAGAGCAAATTCCAAAATAAATTGTTTATAAACTAAATTTAAATTATTAATTAAACTAACTATTCTAATTTTCTTTCATATTGCTTTAGACAACCTAAATGATAAAACGATGGCCGGTTGATTTGTTAATTGCTAGCTAAGTTAATAAACCTATACCGCTTATATTGATTGCCACTTTTAGCTAGGAATATTATTTTGGTCTCATCCTAAACTAAAAGATACCACCTAAGCTCTCCTCTTGGTTTCACCTAGGCATATAGATTTCCTTTCGGTCTCACTATTCAACACAATCATATCGAACTACCTAAGGATAAACTCTCCTCTCGGTATCGTTTATCTAGATTTTCCACTAGGGGCATCGATTCTAGCGTATTAAGCATTTCAATATACTCGAACAATCAATTAATCAAGTATAAACATTAACTTAAACTAACAAACAACCAATCAACCAACCATCAAACAATTTAGCACATAATCAAACTTAAATTTCAAGCAAGCATTTTATCAACCACATGGTAGGCATAAAATAGAAGTAAAGAGTTTAAGAAAATGCTCATATGATTGATGAAAATCCATTAAAGCCCAAGAGTTTGATCATCTCCCTTTTGCATAGTATTCAACAATGAGGAGGAAATGAAACAACAAAAATAAAATCTAATTTAAAAATAAAAGAGAAAATCTAACTTAAAAATGAAAAGAAAACAAACCTTAAACTAAGAGCTATAAAACTAAGGAAAATGTTCAGCCACCAAATCTCTAAAATCAAAGTCTTATAAAGTTATATTTAAAGCCTACTAAGATTTAACCTAACAATGAATGTTATGACCTTAAATAAAAAAAATAGACTTAAACTTGTTGGACATAAAATTGCCTTTGCAGTTTTTTCACCCATCAGGCAGGACATCGCAATACCCACAACAGTCTTGAGATTGGAAGTTTTAGGGGTCTCGGTATCATAATACCCATTACTCAGTATCGCGATATCATTGTAGCTGGTTGAAAGTTTTAGAGGTCTCGGTCTCATAATACCCGTTACTCGGTATCACGATATCATTGTAGTTGGCCTCAATTTTCTTCATTTCAGTATTTTCAGGGGTATCATGACTTTCATGCCTCGATACCACGATACCCCCTTCTAAGTGATGTTTTCTTCACATTATTAGGTTCCCCATGGCACAATTGAGTAATCTGGTTCTAAAAAATGACTTAAAACTAACAAAAACAATTTATTTACGACAAAAAGTAAAAAGAAAAGACACCTAATTTACTTGAGAATAAGCTCTTTAAGTGTAATGGTGAGCCTAATTTGACGTATCAATTTACGATAGATCAACTTCTACTAATAAACTTGATCTGGAGGAATGGCTGCAACAATGGGCTGAGGTTAGGAGGTAAAACAAGAGAGGATTTGTTTAAGAAGGTTGTCTTTGGGATATTATGAGGTAATAGAAGATGATGTGGCATTGAGAATTGAAGGAGAAGCTACAATAGCGGGGTTAGCCAAGGGAATATTAAGGGCATTCAGAAGCTGGGTAATGGCTTCCATAGTGCTAATGGTCGGGCGAGCTGATGTTTTGGTTTAGGTTGAAGGGATTTCAATGTTGGTGGCTTTATTTCCATTCATTGAAGTGGAGGAATTGGAGAGGTTAGTGTCATTGTTTGTGGGGTTGTGGGTATCATCATTTTGATTCTGAGACATTATTAAGTCTACGTTCACTGCACCAATTATTGATACAACTTTCAACAAGAGAGGAAGACAATGAGGGGATCAAGGTGGTGTAATGGAGGTCGAGAGCTGAAACAGAGACAAGAATATAGTATGATCAAGAAGACAATTGCTCAAAGTGATTTTAGGGTGTTCAAATATCAATCCCCTCTTCATCCTACTTTAGGTATTTATAGGAGAGGTATCCTTGTCCGTTAGTATGACATGATAGGGTATACATTTAGTCCCGCTTAATGTGTAAAGGATAATCATGAGTCTCTATTAATACGAGGATGTTATGCCTAAATAGACTCCTTATTGTCTTGGAAGTGCACTCACACTAGGAGAGTGTTCACACTTACAAAGTCGATGTCTTAGCATCTTGAAAGCAATGGATGGTCGAAAGTGTGGAAGGCTAATGCCTTCCGCTTCAAGACGGATCTCAATGGGGGTCAATGAAAGGTTAACACCGCTTAGTCTGCTAGCACGTCTCGAGAGCGGAGGGATATAACAATATTTTATTCACCATGATAAGAGTAATTAAGTCATTTTATTGCTAAAAAAAAAAGATATAAGGAAATGAAAAGCAAGGAAGATAATTATGATGTTTATATTATTAAGTTATTATAAAGTGTAATTATTTAATTTTAAAAAATAAATTTAAAGTTAAAATTAAATGATTATAATAAATTACATAATATATTAAATGAAATAAACTTCATACAAAATAGTGTGGAATCATAAAACCATGTCATGTAAATTTTTTAAAAAATTTCATAACATTTAAATACATAAAACAAACATAATATGAATATTGTTTTCAAAATTCAATCAATATTAAAAATTAAAACTACAATAACTCTAAAAAAAAATTTGACTCGTATTTTCATGTTATTTTTATGTCGACAGTCAAAGTCATATTTAATATATATTATATTTTATAAAAATTTGACACATTAAAAATATTTTATGTGAATTTTAACAAATACATTTATTTATATTATGTTTATATTGTTTGATATTTGAGTTATTTTTCATATTAAATTTATGTTATATAATTATGATGTGTTTGACATTGTCAAGTCCAATAGTTGTAATTTTTTTTGGCTATTTTACCAAAAAAAGCCTTTTTTTTTCAATATTTACCGAAATGGGCCGGTTTTTTAATTATTTACCGGAATGGGCCATTTTCCGTGAAATCGCGTCCACGTAAGCGCGATGTCAGGGTACATGTCAGGACATCGCGTCCACATCAGCGCGATTTGTTGGCGTGGACACAAATCGCGTCCTTGAGGGAGCGATTTCTTGACGTGGCATGAAACGAGTTTATGTTTTAAGCTTGGAAAACTTTGAAAGGCCATAACTTTTGGCTCGGTTGTCCGATTGAGACGATTTTTTATTTGAATAACTTTTCGAGATCTACGCTACGACAAACGCTTAGAGATGAATAGAGACTAATTTGTAAAGTATAATTTGTTAATTCGAGTATAGGGACTAAAGTATAATTATTTCAAAATTAGCATGAAATTTTGTATTTAAGAATATTTGAATGTTATGGAAGGATGAAATTGAATTTGAATTGAAAAGCGAAGCTTAGATTTGAAAATATGACTATTTAGGTTTTAGGGACTAAATTGAATAAAATGGAAAATTTTAGGAACTTCTCAAAAGTGGAATGAGTGACTTATACCTATAACAGGATGATATAAGACAATTCGTAAAAAAATATCCGTGTTTACTTCAAATAAATAAGGAAAATAATGATTTGAATGTTTCAAAATTCAATTTTAAACCGAAAACATCAAAATTTAGGGCAAAAGGATCTTTTTCGATTTAAAATCGACAAACCGCCTTGACTATTTGTCGTAGCGTAGATCTCGAAAAGTTATTCGAAATAAAAAAAAATCGTCTCAATCGGACAACCGAGCCAAAAGTTATGGCCTTTCAAAGTTTTCCAAGCTTAAAAACATAAACTGTTCATGCCACGTCAGCAAACCGCGCCCTTGAGGACGCGATTTGTGTCCACGTAAGCAAATCACGCTGACGTGGACGCGATGTCCTGACAGTACCCTGACATCGCGCTTACGTGGATGAGATTTCGCGGAAAATGGCCCATTCCGGTAAATAATTAAAAAACCGGCCCATTTCGGTAAATATTGAAAAAAAAGGGCTTTTTTTGGTCATTTGCCCATTTTTTGTCATATATTATACAATAAATGGATTTATTAAGCATTTTATAAATGAAATATTATAAATGGATATATTATATCGAGCTAAATGGATATATTATATGGATTTTATATATAAAGAAAATGAAATATTATAAATATAAGAAAACTGAAATATTTATATTTGATTGTTTTATTATTTTATTTTCTATATTATTGTTATAAAATATTATGTGTTACTATATGCGTAAGTTTGACTTTCTTTTTTATTGATTTTTTATAACGATAGTATTTTTATATGAATTTATAATGTTTTATTTTTTTAGAGTTTAATGTTAAATAAAATTGTCTTTTAACTTTTAAAAATTAAGTGTAGCCTTTAATCTTATGCTCTTAGTTAAATGAGTAAACCATTCACTTTATCTGGGAACAAGTTGCAAATGGATTATGAATCTATATATACTCATATCCCACATCGCTTAAGAAAATAAGAGAAGTGAGATTTGGAGTCTATATAAAGACCTATTTTGCAAGTTTTATTTCCATATTAATATATGGCACCAAAAAATAAAATAAAAATATTGGTGCTGTCACTTTTAGTGTTAATGTGGCAGAAAGCATTTTCTTGTAAATTAGTTGAAAAACGCTCTTAGTTAGAAGTAGAGGTGATCCCGCTCGGCCCGGCCCGACGGTCCGCCCGAAATATGGGAGGGTTCGGGTAAAAATATAGGCCCGAAATATGGGTTTGGGAAAAAAACGAGGCCTGTTTAGAAAACGGGCCAGGCCTCGGGCACCACTATTTTGGCCTAAGCCCGGCCCGGCCCGGCCCGAATATATAATAAATATATATTTTTTATTTTTTAATTTTAAAATAATTTTAAAATACTTTTTTTATTTTTTTTATTTTTAAAATAAAATTTTGGTGTTTATTAAAAAAAGGGCCAGGTCGGGCTGGGCTCGGGCTTAGGAATTTTTTCCTGGGCCGAACTTGGACAAAATTTTAGGCCCATATTTCGGGCCAAGCCCGAGCCTAAGGCGTGGGCCGAAATTTTTTCTAGGCCCGGCCCAGCCCCTGATCACCTCTAGTTAGAAGCCTTTTTTTACAAATTACCTAAAAACTCTTTCAACTAAAAGTGTTTTTGTAAAATCGGCTTAGTTCTGTAATTTATCAAAAAAAAAAACCTAATCTAGTAATTAAAAAAAAGGACATTTTTTAGTAATTTAGTCCATATTTGATTGTTATAATATTTTGTTTAATTTTTTTTATAATAATTTTCATATATAGTAATGATGTTGTTTGTTTTATTGATTGTTATGTGTGTATTAAAATTTTTATAAATACGTAAGTTTAGAGTACTACATATAAATTACATTTCAATAAAATTTATTTAGCTCGATTGATATGAGTATTGTTGTCATTATAGGAAGAAATGGATTGAAAGCGCTAAAGTGAATTGTCCTTTTATATATAAATTAAGGAGGGACTACAAATAATTTTAAGCATTATGTCAAGAAAAACAGAGATTATCAAAACTTATAATAAGATTATTAAAAAAATTCTTTATTTATGTGTTATTTTATGTCATGATAAAACTCTCAAATTATAAGTTTATTAATAAATATACTTTAGTTTATGTGATGAAGTATTTGTAACCTCCTTGCCATGCATGCCTTTTTTTTCTTTTAATTGTTGTTTGATTAGTTTTATTCGAATTTTAGAAAAAATTAATAGAAATATACATTTTAATAAATTTTAAACTTAAAACATAATTTTAATAAATTTTAATGTTGAAAATATTAAAATTATTTTACAAAATAAATTATTAAATTTAAAGTATGTTCATTTTAATAACATAAGGTAAATTTATATAATTTTTCAAATCATTAATTAATTTAAACAAAAACTAAAATTGTTTAAAAAATATTAATTAATTTTTTTGTTTTTTATTTCACATTTTCTATTTGTCAATTAATAATAAATATTAAAGGAATTACTAAAAGAACAAAACGTGTCACTCTCTGGCTCAAAAGAAAAACTAGCGTGATTAGAGTTAATTATCATACTGATAAACATAACGAGAGTTGAAGTATTAAATAGAATATTTTAAAAATATTAAAACAAATCTTAAAATACAAAAGATAATCGTGGCATTATCTATAATTTGCTAACCCATTTCTCTATTAACAAAATTGCCAGCAATTGCTTAATTCGTACTTGACATTCAAATCAAAACATAAGATTTTGTTAAAATACTAATGAAATTTATCTAAAAATAAAATATTTTATGAATATTTTAAAAAATAAAGTTGAAGATAAAGGCAACAAGGACGTTGAGGTATGTATGGCTAATAATTGATGAAGAATAATAATTTGTATTTATTTCAAATTGAGACAATGAGGAAGAAGTAAATAAAAATTCATTGAATTTGGATTTTAATGAAAATATAGAAATCATTTGGTGTTGGATCAGTTGTCGCTTTCTTGGAATGATTTCACATAACGCGGTTTCCCAACCAATCAATCAATCACGACCGCCGGCTTCTTCTTTTCATTTTTATTTCAAATTTCAGTTCCTTAACCATTTCCAAATACATCATTATTATGCGCAAATTTATGGTTCATCTTTGTGGTTTTCAATTCCTTTATATTTTAGGCCTCCATCTTACTAAAATAATTTTTTCTTTAAGTTAAAATTTTAAATTAATAATAATAAAATTATATTTTAATCTTTTAAAATAATAAGAAAATAATTTAATTTTTTAAAATTATAAAGATATAGACTATTAAAATTGTGAAGTCATATTTTTGCTATATTCAAAATATATAATTTAATTACAGTTCTTTCAAAAGAATTTTTTGATTTCATCCCTACTTGACATTTATACTTATAATTACACTTGTAGCATCCTTCAAAAAAATAATAAAAGTGTTACCTACATTTTATTGATTGTTACAATAGCAACGAATGTGAACAAACTCGTCGTTTGAGCGGAACAATTTCAGAAAGAATCTGTAAATGATAGGTTAGAACTAAAGCATTCAAGAAGAATGAGGGTGTTTGCCTCAAGGTTGTGAAGAGGATTATTGAGGGAGGTGAAATGTTTAGAGTCTGTCTCTAAGAATAGGTGCAAAAGAAAATTTCGAGGATGAAATTTTCATTAAGGGTGGGGGAGTTGTCACACCTAGATATCTTTAAGGACTCAAATTTAGAGGAATTTTGGGACCTAATTGAATGTATGATAAGTTGGTAGACTCTACCAAGAATTTTGGGAAAAAATTGTGATTGGCGAGTAAATAGTTAAGCTTCAATTTTGGTTTGGTTAGGATGAAATCGACTAATTCCATAGTGGGGGACATAATGATTGTCGGTAATGGCTAAGAGGGTTTTCTTCAATTTTGACTAATTTTCCTCAATTTTGTCTACAATTCTTCTAACTTACATTGTCTTCTTCGATTATTCTGAAGAAGAGGAGAACTTAGGAGAGCTTCACATGGAGCAGAAGTTATGAGAATCTAAACCTGTAAGTAGATAAATATATAACTGGTAAGCTTTTCTTATCTTTCTGTACTCGTGGATTTGAGAAAATGAGAGCAAGGGTTGCCTACTAAGTTTTTGAAAATGGGATGCAGGTTCTAAGGTTTGAATGACTTTGAATAAACCGATCAATGGTTATCATGCTTAGTTGCCACGTCGAAAGAGACTCTGGTGTTGGGACAAGCTAAGTTGACAAGGAAGGATTTAAGGTGAGTTTTGTGCTCCATCCTTGGGTAATTGATGAAAATTGTTGTAACTATTTGAGTTGTTTGAATCTATTGTTATGGATGAACATGGTGATGGAGTGTTTTGTGGATGCATATCATTGTACAAGTATAGTACTGAATACCAAATATTATCCACATGATGTTTGTATAATTGGCATGCTGTGTGCTTTATGATAAATACATTGCTTTGTGTGTCATGCATGTATATATGATATATGGGGTACGAAAGAAAGTACCATGATAGGGTAGTTGAAGATAGGAATAAATGGCGTATTGGAAGAATGGACGAACTAAAGTGGGTACTACATGGAGTTTAGGCGGCATTGTAGAGTGATATTGATTGGCTCGCTAGAGCGACACTATGACAACGGTCTATTGACTCTATGAATCGACACCGCGATGGTAGTTTATAGGTCCTTCAGGGTGACACCTCAAAAGAGGTTTTTTGTATAAGACCATAGCTCGGCTTTGGCAACAAATAAAGTCCACCAGGACGATAAACATGAGGTTATTTTGTGCAAGACCATAGCATGGATATGTTAACAAATAGAGTCTACCAGGACGATAAACATGGGGTTATATTATGTAAGACCATAGCGTGACTATGGAAACAAATGAAGTCCGCCATGACGATAAACATGGGTTATATTATGTAAGACCATAGCTCAGCTATGGCAACATATGGAGTTCGCAAGAACATTAAACACGGGGTATGTTGTGTAAGACAATAGTTCGGTTATGGCATTAGATAAAGTCTGTTAGAATGATAAACCAGGAAACTGACAGAGGAAGGAAAGGGGAACTATTACAAGTCTTGTGCGGAGAGTAGTATAGTTGGTTGGATGCAATGCGTCTAAGAACGTGGGTAAAAGAGAAAGGAAAAGAAATCGCCAAGACTACGAAGATGAGAAAAAGCTAGAAAGAGTGTCTGGGAACGTAGGCAAATAAGATAAGAAGGGAATCTTCCAATATGCCCTGGAGTCGAGCTGGTAGAAGTGTTCTAATGCAGGTATATGTGAAAGGAAGGAGAAATTCCTTCAACGAATTGACAAGTACAATATCCACCAATAAGAGCCTGCTAGAGAAGTCGTAGATCCTGCATTGGTTAAGCAGTTACAAAATGGGTTAATATATGATAAATTTTTACTTTGGAAATCAATTAAGAGTTGGTAGGAATAATGAGTAGACCGTCAAAGACCTCATAAGAGGGAATGCCAACAAAGTTGAATGACTAATAAAAATTCACCAAGTATTTACAGGAAAAGCATGCTGGTTAGAATTACAAAGTGTGGGAAGGACCACAGGGACTACTAACAAGGTAGCCCACGGAGAACTACCTTGGGTAGGGAGTCAGGCGGAAGATAGCAAGAAGTGGAGTTCACCAGGGCCATTTAGCATGGGAAAGACCATGTGAAAATACCAAAGGAGGATCCAGTTAAGGGATACCTGATGTAAGAGATAATCCACTGGGAACTATCTATTAATTGGAGTATCTTAGAAAATAGGATCGAGGTGAATAAGTACTTCGACGGTATATTGTAAGTATAAGTCCACCAATATAAAGGGGGAGGTTATCCAGTCATCCCTATACCATTCAAGTCCGTGAATAAGGATATTAGAAAGGGCCATTGTTTAGGTAAGGGACCAAATATAGGCTAAGTCAAAAATTAGATAATTGCTGAGATAATATGACAAATACTTATGGAGTTCAATATGGATTAAAGGGATCAACGTAATGATTCACGGTTGTAGAGAAATTTTAGTTAAACCGTCAAAAATTAATTAATTGGAAATAAGGCATTGATTATGCTGGTGGAATCATGGATTCTTCTACGAAACACAGAGAGTTTTAATTCTGTGCATAAAGCTTCATTTTCCCTATTTTAAGAGTCTTCTATGAATACAAATTCATAGGATCTCACTAAGTTCAATTGAACTTATGAATTTACTACCATGTATGCATGATAGATGTTGACTAGAGAATCAATTGGAATGACCAAGCTAGACACCGCTTGAATTAAGTGTTAGAGGCCACGCCTCAGGGATTAAGTTGGATATATCTGTATTAAAGTCTTATCGTAAATTTTGTAAATATTTGTATTAAAACTCTTATGGTATAAGTTATAGTGGAAATTAAAATTTGAAATTTGATATTGTCTAAGTGTGTAAATAAATTAGGTTAGAAATTTTTGTCATGTAATATGGTTTGATTATGACACTCGATACCCAAACCCAACGGTCAAGTCGAGTATAGGGTGTTACAACCAATGTGGGTTCCGCAATTTCTCTAGCGGGCTCTTATTGGCGACCACTATGTTTTCCAAGTCGTCTAAGAACTTTTTTCCTCCTTTTCGCGCATACATACCTATGTAAAAATGCTTATTGGCTTCACTCACCATTGCATTATGGAAAATCCCCTTTTGATCCTGTTTTGTATGCATTCCCAAATGCACCCCTACTATCAATTATATTATCTACCGCGTGAGTTATTCAGCGATGTCCCATTTTTATGCCCTGTCAGTTTACTGGTTCATCATCCCGATGGGCTTCATATGCCACCATAGCCTAACTATTGTCCTACACAATATGATCTCATGTTTATTGTCCTAGCGAACTTTATTTGTTGCCAAAACCTAGCTGTGGTCTTACACAATATGATCCCATGTTCATTGTCTTAGCAGACTCCCATTTCCAAGGTGTAACACCTCTAACCCGTGTCTGTCGCCAGATTGGGGTTACGAGATATTACCGGACATAAAGCTTATTTGAAATTTTAGTTAACTTATGAATTTTTTTATAACATAATCAAAATGAGACAAATCAAGTATACCAAATTTGCATACTTAATAATTAACTCAAGTACATAGACTAACCATTCAAGAAAAATAAAAGTGTACATTTTACCGATTCAATTAAACCAAAGTACACAGTAATTATTCAAACATATAAAATTATTCAACAAAATAAATACCTATTTTAATGTCATTAATAATTTAGGGCTTTAGCGAATATACCACATCCTCTAATAAGACACATTACGCTCATTAATGAATACACAACCAAACCAAATTTTTTATAATCACCAACATCTTCAAACTAAACATGTTTCAAATACACTCTATTTATAAATATATTATTTCCATATACATGATTATCACTTATTAAAATTTTAATCAATCTATGCACAAGTAATTCAAACGTAAATATAATATCCCTTCACTAATAAGTTTCAGCCAAGTACATATAAGTTCATAATAAGTTAAGTACAAAGTAAAATACTCATCAACTAATACATTCATTACTCATACTTAAATTAATTTGGTTAAATTATATCAAATCAATATAGTACCACCTACTAAACGAACCATGCATATATAAATGTGTATAACAATAATTTATGCACTTAACTATAAATATAATACCTAACATGTGATCAAACCATAACCGAATATATATATATATATATATAAATATAATACCAAAACCAAATCACAACATACAAGTATGACATACTCGCTAATACCTCTTCACACTTACATTCCACTTAACATCAACCAATATATATATTTATACATTCGATCTTTGATTTATCTTATAACCGAATCACCCAACACAAATGCATAACAACTATATACTTAATATAAACTTAAACTATAGCCGAATATAAACAAGCAAAATATCCATTTTACTTATTTTACCATATGCATCAATACCAAACCCAAACAAAAGGAGATAAGCCATTTTCACATGGCTACTAATTACACATACACATTAGTTCCAAAATCAACATATTAACTATGTTATACATTTATCTTTATAAAGTCGTATGAATAAATACTTAAATACATGTATCTTACTCATGTCATAAATTATAATAGTACTAATAGATCCAAATCACTTATAAATACAAACCTACTTACACATTATACATTTATCAATTAATCTTGAATCATCAATTCAATATAAACTTACCTTAGCTTCATAGCATGGCATAAATACATACCTGAACTTTAAAATTTGTTTCCACACTCGGTCTTTAATTAACATTTCCCGTTGAACCGTTCGGAATTAAAAAGGATACGTGGAATAGTCAGAAAGCTCGTACAATGCCAACGTCCCAGATGTGGTCTTACATGTATTCACAAATCGATGCCACTGTCCCAGACAGGGTCTTACTCGTAAACACAAGTCGATGCCAACGTCCCAGACGTGGTCTTACACGAAAACACATATCGAAAATCCTATGTCATGACATAAGTATCCTATCTATTCCTAGGGTTCGTATGGGACTTTTGAATACAGAAACCGGATCAAATCGAACTCAAAAATACATCTCTCTAATTCAATACATATTCGGCCAAACACAATATATTCATAAAAAATATTTCACTCATAATGTGATATTTATATATTATAAAATTTAACAACCATTAAATACTTAGAGACTTACCTCGGCTGCCGTCGACTATTAAATCGGCTACTCGACCACCTTTGTCTTTCCCCGATCCAAAACAAATTTCTTTAATTCTTGATCTAAAAATATTCAAATTAAGCTTGTTTAAACACCATTCAATTCAATTTAACCTAAAAACACATAAATGGTCAAATTACAATTTTGCCCCTAACATTTCACACTTTTTACAATTTAGTCCTTTTTTCTCAAAACACAAAATACACAAAATTTGACTACACTCCTTTAGGGTCGAATATTCCTAGGTTCTTTACAAGCCCATACATTTCATTTATTTCACATTTTAGCCCTTCAAAAAAATTATTTTTACAATTTAACCCTAATTACTCAAATTCATCAAAAATTCAAAGACAAAACATGCTAATCTTTCACATATCTTTCATATTTCATCATCAACTATCACAAAGCTCAAGCATTCATTAATGGTAAATTTCAAAATCATCAACAATTCACAAAATTAAAGCATGGGTTTTGAAGTATTCGAAGCAACGATCTCAAAAACGTAAAAATTATCGAAAATCGAACAAAAACGAACCTTGAATTTAAGCTTGAAGATGGCCGAAACTTAACTAAGCTTTCATGGCTTTCTTCCTTCTTGGTTTCGGGTAAGAAAGATGATAATAATCTATTTTTTTTATGCTTTTAACTATCTTATATTATAATATTTGTTAATTACTAATTTAACCTTATTTAAATAAATATTTATAACATATGTATTAAGGACAATGTTGTCATATACCACCCACTAACTAAATCTTTGTCTAATTACATCTTTAGACCCCCCACTTAAAAAGACAACAACAAATAAGTGCTTTTAAGATTTAACCTCTAAATTTTATTTTACGCGCTTAAACCCTTTTCATCGAATTGAACCTTCAAACAATTAAATTTCCACACGAAATTTTCACACATATAACTTAACATATAATAGACACTAAAAATAATATTAAAATGATTTTCTGACTCAAATTTGTGGTCCCAAAACCACTATGTCCGATTAGGGTCGAATCAGGCTGTTACACAAGGAATCAATAAACATCTTCGGAGTTACCGCCTCGAAAGACCTATAAATCATTCCCACGACCTCGCCGAGAAAGACCTATAAATCGTTTCCATGGTGTCGCCTCGAATGACCTATAATTGTTGTTGTGGTGTTGCTCCATAGAGTCGGTCGACCATCGCCACGATGTCACTCTAGCGAGCCAGTCGATACCATTACATAATGCCGCCTAAATCCCTTGAATCCCATATCAATCCGCCCATTCCTTTATTACGTCAATTTTTCCTATCTTCATCTACCTCGATAAGGTAAATACCTCCGTGATCCGCTTACAAACTACTTATACATTTCATGAAAACAAGGTACTTGATACATAACACAAAGTACGCCACATATATTCAACACCACATGATAATTGTTTGACATTTAATGATCATACTTATAAATATTCACATACTTGTATAAGGTTATGCATTCACAACATACACAACCACTATTTATACACAAAACAACAGATTCAGATGACCTAGAATAGTCACAACACAAATAATTCAACAACTCAATTTCATCATCTAGCTATGATAGAGTATAGAAACTCACCTTGCTTCCTTATCCTCGTCGGCTTAGCTTGTCCAAATGCCAGAGCCTCATTCATCTTGATAGCTAAGCATGACAACCATTTATCGGTTAAATCAAAAGTATTCTGCCTTAAAACCCAGAACCCAATTTACAAAAACTTATTAAGAGTCATTTCCCTCATTCTTTCTCTAATTCTCGAGTACAAAAGGTTAAAAAGCTTACCAACTTCTCAATTTCTCTATTTCTAGACTTCAATTCCCATGACTTCAACTCCATGCAGAGCTCCTAGGTTCTTCTCTTCTTTAGAACAACTGAAGAAAACAATATAAGAAAAAATTTTGTAGACAAAATTAAGGAGAATTTCCTTTTCAAGAATGTCCACTTTCACTCACATATATATTTCCTATGAACAATCTCTCAATCTGTTTTAGCCAGTCACCTGTAATTATTATGTCTCCTACTTTGGAACCAGCCAATTTCATCTAACCAAACCAGAATTGAAGCTTAACTATGGAATCACAAAATTTTCCAAAATTCTTAGTAGAGTCCACCAACTCACTATTCGTTCAATTAAGTCCCAAAATTCCTTTAAATTAGAGTCCTTAAAGAAATTTGGGTGTGACATGTTAATTAAAACTTAATAGTGATTGGACGTTTATAATTTAATCCCTGAGCCTTAATTAACTATTTTATCAGCTAAATTACTAGACCATTCTTCAATATATTTTTACATTAACTTCATAATCATTCCTATTTTATATTTATGGGCTCGATTTATGGAAATGGGGTTTCGAAACCGTATTTTCTGGTACCATTGAAAATCGAGTTGTTATAGGTTGGATTGATGACACCAACTTCAATGACCTAACTTTTTGCTATAGAGGTAATACCAGTTTCAAACTCTAGTATTTTCGTATTTTTATCATTTCTAGCTTAAGCATTGGAGAAAGATTGCAGGTCAATGCCATGACATTTGGTATTTCCATCTTCATCAATTGAATTAAAAAAAAAAGGTAAAAGTAGAAGATATCATTGAAAGTGATTTTGGTTACAAAAATCTTAAAATAATTTAATGTCTACTTTTAAAAATTTTAAGATTATATATATTTTTATAATTAGGACTAAAATGAAAAATCTTGTAAATATTAAGGACTAAATTTGTTAGGTTTTTAAATTTAGAATCAAATAGATAGAATGTATAAACATTAGAGGACTAAATTTGTTTTTAGGCCAATAAAACAAAGCCCACATTAGACTTCTGTTAGGCAACTAACGGAGGAGAGATTAAAATATTTAATTTCAAAAAGTTGAGTGACTAAAAGTAGTTGAGTAATCAAAATAAATTACCCTGTTTTCTTTGGTTCAACTACATCATCACTCATCCAATTATTAGTATGTTATTGTTTTGCTCATCAAAATAAAAAAAATTCAATTTTGTCACTAACATTTGCAATCTGATTTGATTACCTTTTGTTAAATCATTAACAAAATTGATAATGTGGCATTTTAATTGGTATAATAATATTTTAGTCCTCAACACTTATAAAATCTATCAATTTGGTCCTAATTCTAAATAATTGAACTTAGCCCTTAACATTAACAATTTTTTTATCAATTTGGTCCTCAAATATATCTTGATCATAAACTGAAAATATAATCGTAATTATAAATATTTTAATATTAAAATATATCTTTAACAAAATTAAAAATTAAAAATATTTTAATCAAATTAAAAAATATTTCACAACTAAAGAAAAATGGAATAATTATTAATGTTAGTTTTATATATAAAAATTATTGTAGGGAGTGGAAATTTTCCTAGCATTGAACTTTGAAATTTTTATTCATGAAAAATGTTGGGAAAGAAATATACGAGTGACGGATGAGTTATAATAATTAATAAGCAGAGAATTGAAAAGTTGGAGTTGCAATTTTGTTTATTAATAAACCCAATTGGGTAAAGACTATCCAAAGGGTTAGTAAACTAGGAGGAGTCCAAATAAATTGTATACAAATGCCCAACAAAACAAAATCCAAGGCATGCTGACGAACCCAAATTCTAACCCAACTCCAATTATTGTTACAGGCTAAAAATCTCAGATCTTGGATCACTCCCCTCTGGACTTTGACTCCTCAAAGTTTAGTTACACTCGGCAGCCATCAAATTGACTACACAGTAATCTTGGTATTTGAATGGTCGACAAACCCTCCGCTTTCAACTTTCATTTTCCCAACCCTCCTTAACAAACAAAAAACCACCTCTTAGAAGCACCGCCACCCATAAACCAAATCTTGTTTTTGTTTCTGATTCCATGAAGAGAAATCAAATCATGTATTTTTCATTAAATTTTGTGAATTTAACATGTTGATGAGGAGAGTGAGAGAAGGAGACTTTCCCTCGAGGGGAAGGTGAAGGAAGAAGGAGAAGTTGACCAAGGTGATAGTGCTGATGGAAGGATCCCACTTACTTGTACACTCAAGTTAAAATCGTAGACCATCCTTTGTCTTATAGTGCTACACGACAGTTTGTAAGATGTCTTGCAAGGTTGTATGGGTTGGCCAGTATCAGTTTCATTGCAGGTTAGTTGCCACTATGGTATGTATTGCGTGATTCTGCCTATGTCGTAGATTATCTTGTTCTAACATTTCTATCTTTGAGGCTATACGAGACAATTAAGTTTAGATGGCCTTAACGAGAGGTGCTTCACAAGGGTGACTTACAGATCATTTATAGACAAAATCATTCAAGGGTTCGCAAAAGATCGCATTTACAGACAAAATCATTCAAGGGTCCGCAAAAGATCGCTTACAAACTGTTAGAGGACTTGTCACATATTTCGCTCTACAAAAGTATAATAAACTACATAATCAGAAATTTAAAAAAAAATAAAGAGCTGTTTTATATTATTATGAGATAAATTTATTAATTTTTATTAATTAGTGGGGTTATCACTATTAGCCTGATATTGATAACCAATATAAGATCTATTTCTCTTTTGTACAGCACTTGAAAAATATAAATTGAAAAATAATTAAATTTTATTTAAAAGTACAAAATCCTCTCACAATTACAACTAATGAAAGAAAGATGGGTATCCCAAAGTACTTCTTAGTTTTTATAAATTAAACACATTGTTGTCGTTAACTCATTATTCTAAAGGATTGAATTTTTCTAATTTTGATTAATATGTAAAATTTATTTTTGAACTGACATCAAACACAAAATTACATATTAATCATCATCAAATAGATTCTTTAAAGTTCACAAATAGATTTTCTAAATTTCCCAAATATAATTAATAAAATTCCAATACCATTTCGAATGGAAATGTGTTTGAGGACCGAATCGATAAAAGTTGTAAATTTAGAGGATCACTTTTGTTTAATTATTTAGAATTAGAATAAAATTAATAGAATTTTTAAGTATTGAAGACTAAATGAATTATTATACAAATTCCAAAAATCAAGTTATCATTTTTATTAACCATTTAACGGAAAATGACTAAAATTGAACCAATTATAAACATTAATGACCAAATAGAATAATTTTATAGTTTATTGATCAAAACAAAACACACTAAGTAATATTAAGGGAATACTAATTCTATATGAATTTGAGCAAAGGTAATTAAATTAATGGTTGAGTAGTAGAATCAATTTTGTTTTTATTAAAATAAAAGAGCTTAATTTTTAAAAGGATTAATATATAGGGTTTAAACTTACTTTGTACTTAAATTGTTTTGGATCTAATTGGTATCCAAAGTTAACAAGCATAAGCCGAAGTGATACATTTTAGGTACTTAAATGACGCCATTAGTTTTATCAGTTCGACTAATAATTGTGCACCACATGTCCAATTTTATTAAATCATTTAAAATACTCATTATATTTTAAGAATTTAAATAAAATAATTTTAAAATAAATAATTTTGACTTTTCCATTTTAACAATGATGAGACGCTCGGGGAATTAGAAATTTTAAAAAAAATCATATAATTAATTATATTTTTATCAAAAAAACCATTCCTTCACCCATTTACAAGGAGGACAGATGATGGGTAAGGTTACAGAATGAAACTAGTAATAAAGGAAAGATTTTACAAAACAGAGAAAGGAAAATTTTTGAAAAGTAACTTGAAGGAAAACTTGAATTCCAAATTTGAATGCCCCTTTTAGGCTTCTTCCACCTCTTTTTATAGGAGTTATTCAGAATTTTGTTTAATTAAATTTGAATCTCACACAGTTTCCTAATAAATATGATGTCTCATCCTTGATTGATGATATTTTTGTTCGGTTGTGATTGCTTTCACGTAGCTTCCTTTTTTGCCTTTTTTTTGGTTGGTTTTTTCCACGTAGCTTCCTCTGTCTTTTATGCTACCTTTCTTGGATATTGTCTAGATTCATTTCTTTAATTTCATCTAAATTTAATGAATCAATTTACAATCTTGGTGAGTTCCAACTTTCCCATGTATTATTTATGTCTTCAATTATATGGAAAGGAAAATCATCAATCTCCATTTCAGTTGCCTTTTTTAATAGTTGACGAATTCTTCACTTATACCATCCGGGTGATATCCAGCATCATATGCCAATATTCTTCGTCCATCAGTCCAAAAGCTATAAGAATCTTGTTGAAGTAGAAATTGGACTTTGGCTATTAGATCTATTCCTGCTTGGATTTGATAATAACCAAGATTATTGTAACACCTGTCAACATATTTTGTCAAGTGTTCTTTCTCTTTTGTAGCTGCAGATAGGTTTTTCCTCCGAACATTTTTAAGATAGTCCAAATTTGATATGGTTGATAATTTTTTCTCTTTCAGCTATACCAATAAGACTATTGATTTCAAGATGAAAGTAGTAAAAGAAATAATCTTTCCAATCGTAATAACATATATTTAATAAATGCTGAAAAATCTTTTAATAAATGAAAAAAAATTGATCTGTTATTTCTTTAACAAAACTCCATTCAATATAGCTTATATTAAATGGTTCATGATTAAGTCTAAATTTTATAGTATGAAATTTTTCATCTAAATGATTTGTAAAAACATAAGTCCGTAAAAATATTCGAAAAGGATTTTTAAAATTGAGCTTCTTGATTACAAATAGATCCATCAATTTTAGTAAATATTTCTATAAGTAATATAATTTTAGCCTTATTATATAAACATAATCTAAATATTTTATTTATAATAGGATTACCTATTCCCCGATAATAAAATCTGGGATTTATCAAGAAGATTGTTTATCTCCTTAATATCTAAAAACTAATTTCTACTTCTTCCCAATCATGATTTAAAATAAATTTTAATAATAAATCATGAATTTTTTGTTCTTTAGTTGTTTTTTAACTAAAAATTGTGAAAGTTTAGTAAGAGTTCTTCTAAAGTTTGCTCTTTCTTTGAGTAATATGAGTTTTCCATATTTCATTAATAAAATTATATAATTCTAATGGTAGCTTGGATTATAAAAATATTTTATTTTCTGAATTTGTTGTGGTTTCAACAAATTTTTTGTCGCACAAAAATTTTCTACTACTTGAATAATTTCAGCATAACTAGCTTGGTACGCTGAATTTGAATCTTGTGACCAAAGTAGTTGGCTTACCGATTGTGGTGTAAATGATAATTGAGTTCCAACTGGTTGTCTTACCATTAGATATGAGACATAATATCATTGATTAGGATAAAATGATACTTGAGAAGGGATTGTCACAAATCCTTGATTAGGATTTTTTGATTTGAAGGTGTTCTCTTTGTTGAGATTTTTATGAACAATAGTCTATTCACTGACTTTTTCTAGAGGTTGATTACCTCTATCTATAAGGCTTGCTAAGATAATCAGCAATAATATTATCAGTACCTTTGACATATAAAACTTTAAAATTAAAAGTACGTAATTCATTATACCATCTAATTCTTCTTGGTATAGTTTCCAAACTTTTATTAGTAAAGAAATGTTTAACTGTCAGATTATCGGTTTTATGATAACTTTTCAGGTGCTA
Organism: Gossypium raimondii; assembly: GCF_025698545.1. NCBI lineage: Eukaryota > Viridiplantae > Streptophyta > Magnoliopsida > Malvales > Malvaceae > Gossypium > Gossypium raimondii. The sequence goes on from NC_068568.1 coordinate 40,848,912, forward strand.
AATATATAATAAAATTTTTATTCCTTTCTTTTAGCTAGCAATTCCTTTTTCAAATATGACATAATTAATTTCATTTGGTTTAAAGTTTCTGAACTATATCCACATTTATATTCTTCGTTATTTATTATTCTTGCTTTTAAGATACATCCCAATGATTTTGTAAGGCATCATTTCTAAAATTAATTTATCTCCTTATTTAGGTAAATAAACTTTTGGATCGATTGATTTCATATTTTAATTTTTTTATAATTTCTTAGTCTATTTTAGACCATATAAAGGGTTTATTCTTTTTAAATTTTCATATAACATACCTATTTTTTCTAATAAGTTCGGAAAGAAATTTCTTCCATAATTTATATTTTCTAAAATTGTTGAAGTGCTTTTATCTTCAATATTCTTGAGAAAATTCTTTTATTTTTACTATAATATGATCTTGTAATTTAAGACCATCCATAAAAAAATTTAATCCTAAAAATTCTATTTCTATTTTTCTAGCTCTATTTTCTTAGGGCTTAATATGATTTCATGTTTCATGAATTCTTGAAAATAATATTTAAATATTTTCTATGTAATTCTAGAGTATCTGAAAATATCATCTATATAAACTACACGAATTTTTATATTTATTAAAAATAGAATTCATCCATCTTTGGAATATTTGTGGTGCATTCAAATGACATCACTTTCCAATAGTAATGTCCATTGGGTGCACTAAAAGTTGTTAAAGATTTAAACTCTTCTGTTAGCATGATTTGCCAGAATCTTGATTTACAGTAAAATTTACTAAAATATTTTGTCGGTTTAGCTTTGATTAATTAAAACATCTTTTCTTGGAATAAAATAACCATCAAAATAATATTTTGATTTAATCTTTTATAATTAATGTCCATCCTAGCTTTTCCTCTTTTATTTCTACATGATTTCTAACCATTAAGGTTGAACTAGAATGTGGACTATTAGTTTTTCTATTAATCGTTTTTCTAATAATTTCTTAATTTGTATATTAAATTCTTCTATATCTTGTTTAGTATAGATCATAGGTTTTACTCTAAAAATTTTATTGGGATTTTCCAATTTAATACTACAATATCTAAGGCTATTTTGCTATAATTTTAATGGTTCTTCACTAAAATTATTATCTAATATTTTAAACAATCAATGACTTGTTTCAAGTTGTTTAATTTGTTCCTTTCTTGGTGGTGAAAATTTTGTCACAAACAAATTTATGATTTTCTACTAATAGTATTTCTATAGAAGTTTTTTCTGAGATAACATAATTAAATTTTTATCAATATAAAATGGTAAATGTTGATATATAAAATTATTTTTAATAATATATCTCCATTCATTTATGGAAAACATAATAATTTAGGTATCACAAATCTTACTTTATTTATATAAATTGATATGTTTCTAGCTTTATATTGAATTATGGTTTCGTTAGTATCTATTCCTACGCCTCTTATTGGATGCTTCATAGGTTCCCATTTTTCTAAAGGAATGTCATTTTTCTGTAACTAATGACATTTTTTCTGCAACTACTAGTTGTAGCTCAATATCTATTAAAGCATGTAAAGAATATGTTTTATATTCTTTAAATTGAAATATAATTTCAATATATGTGTAATATTTTATGTATTGGAAATTTGAGAATGTAATAACATCACTTGTTCCAAGTTTCATTTGTTGGAGTATTATTGAAGTCTGTATTTCTTCTATTCTAGTGTTTCTAGAAGATACAAAACTTCTATTCGGTTTTGTAGGAAAGATAGGAATATGAATTGTTTTCATTCCCATTGGTGTTGAAGATATAGAACTTCTACTTGGATTCCCCATCTTCATCTATTTGAGTATTTGAGGTAAAACCATATTATCATTTATATTTATTATTTTCGTATTTTTAAAATATAATTTATCACCAGACGACACATATTTTATTGTACTAATTGGTTTAGATGTACTTAAACTATTAATTCTTTCTATCATCCAATCTCTTGGAATTGATAGATATCTTAGATGTAACAATTTTGGTTGTATTTCAGTAGTGATTTTATTAGGTTCAAAAGTTCAATAATTTTATTATTATTATTATTATTTATTTCTACTTACGCTTTATTAGTATATTCATTAATAGAAATCCAACCGATTGCTAGATCTTCATCTAAATCATTAATTTCAGAATTTTTTTTGAATTCTAAGACATTCTTCTATCAAAGGATCTATAATAGATATAAGGAATTTAGTTTACTTTTAAATCCTACTACTCCTAAATGCAAATTTGATTGAATTCCTCCAATAAGTACTTTTATTGGATTTTCAAACATTTTATCTAATAATACCGCTATTATTGGCATATCATGTCCTCTTCTAAACAATGCTCTTAAAGTTATCATTATAATTCCTACATATATATATATATATCTAACTTAGGGATATTTCTTTTAATCCTCTTAATTTTGTCTTTAGTAAATAGTGAGAAATTTGTTAATCCTTCTATAGTGTCTTTGGCAACTATATTATCACTTATTTTTTCTATATGTCTTTGACGCCAAATTTTATATTTAGATATTTTATATACTTCCTCTTTAGAAATATGATTTTTATTAATCTTTTCCATCATTTCATCAAAAAGTCTTTTCTTCTCGATTATATTTCCTAATTTAAAATTTTGTTGTTCATTCTTAGGAATTTATTCTAGCTAACTATTAGAACTTCTTCTTATATTGTACATAAATATATATTCTTCACTATATGTATCAAAATCATTTCGATATTAATTAGTATAATATTTCCTCGGATTTATTTCCTCTTGAAACATATTTCTAAATTTTATTCTTCAAGTGTTTTAATCATTTTTCTTACACTTTTCTCTTTATTGGGACAAGTTGGTGCTATTTAACCTTCTTCATCACATATGAAACATTTACATTTTATTTTTTAGAAGTTTTCTTCTAATAAATATTTTCTTCTTATTATCACTGAATTTTTTTATCTTATTTCAAGGTTTCTATCTAATTAGCTTATATCTCATACTTTTCTTTTTATGTTTTTTATAAGTATTAGAACATACTAATTTACATCCAAATTCTCATTCATTTTCTAATTTTTTACAACTTTTATTACTTAATTTATATTTAACTTGTTCGAAGTCTTACTTTGTAAGTAATAACTAGTTATTCTTTCTTTTGCAAAATTAATTCTATTTCCTATAGAATCCATAGTTTCTGAATTTACACAAGATATTTTGCTATGTTTTTCTAAATAAGAATCGTATTTTTTATACAAATCTCATCCCATGTGGTGGTAATTTATGGAAATATTGTTTTCTTCCAAAATTCTATATGTTCATTTTTTAGTTTTTGATATTCATAAAGAAATTTTTATAAAAATCTTCTAAATATCTAATGTCACATAATTTAAATTTTAACAACACATAACTAGATAGACTATCTTGATTTTTTTATCAATATAGCCACAAAATTCTATTTTTAGAATATGTATGTTAATCCTTTTAATACATATTTGGGAGTTTGAATCTGGTTGATTAATTGCCCTTTTTGTTCTTTTCCTTTTTTCTTATTCTTCTCATCTTCTTAGGAATTGTAACACATCTCCTTGAAATGTTCTAACAAAATAATTTTAAAATTTTTCTTTTGACCAATTGTTGTTGTTTACGACTATAATCATAGATTGTGCCCAATCATCTTGGTTTTTCATAGTCTGCTATAGGAATATTTGTAAGATCTAAATCTATTCCTCCTTGAGCAATATTTCTTTTATTTAAATAGTCTATCCTACGTGGGACAGGTTGGGTAAACAACTCTCCTAAATTTTCAGATTTTATTTCATTAGTAGCAATATTTTCGGTATGATTGCCAAAAATTCTAATTGTATTTTCAACTTGTTCATATTTTTATTAAATGATCTTAAATAACCATCTTTTAGAATATCTGAATCTAATTTTCTTTTCTATTAGGATCTTGATCATTTGATCGATTTCCATTAGTTCGTATATCTATATTTTCATCTTCATCTGTTGAAGAATTTTCTTCATCAAATTTATAAATTGTAACTTTTAGATTTTCTAAGTTTATAGAATTATTAGAATTATTAGAACTACTACTACTATTCTATAGTTTAGCATATAATGATAATTAAATAATGCAAATAGATCTTTAAGTTTTTCATAAAGTTGTTCTATAAGTTTTAGATATTTTATTCTTTCATTTTTATCGGATGTATTAGTATATTTATTCTTCCAATGTTCTAAAGTTGTTTATAGGACTTGTTGATAAGTAAAATTTATTTTATGTTTTTCATATTTTTATGCCTTTTATTTTTAGTGGATAATTCTTGGGAAGTGTCTTCTTCTTCGACAAAGTTAATATTATATTACTATTACCATAATATAAAGGACCTAAATCTATTTCTTGTTCTATATTTTTATTAATAAGAACTTGTTCTAATTTATTATTAACTTTAGATAAAATATCTTTAGATTAGTTGTTCAAATCTAATTTAGTTACTTCCCTAATTATTTATTTGTTGTTCTATTTTATTAACTTTATTATATAACTTACGAAAATATATAGAAGTAATATCTATTAAACTATTAGAACCTTTACTAATTGATGAAATGTTATTTTTGTTTTTAGAGTCAATATGCATATCATGATTGCAAATTTTATCCTCGTATAGACAATTAGTTTCTTCCATGAAATTTATCTTAGATACCTAAAACCATTTGTTATATATTAAATTTTCTTACTTTAAAACACCAATCGTCACAACCAGGACAAAAACAGACAAAGTAAGACAGAATAACAAAAATATAGGTTTTAAGATAAATAACCATGAAATAAACAAAAGTGAGAATAGATGATGAAACTTACAACGAATACTATGATATTATTTCTCCAGAAACTGTTACACTACAACTCTAATACCATTTTAAGGGAGATTAAATTTTGGAAAAGAGAACCCCAGTACCCTTCCTTTTGTGCTTTCTTTGGAAATAAAAAAGCTTTCCTTTTTTTCTAGCAATTTATTTCATTCTTGCTTTCCTTTTTTTTATTATCGTGTGTAATTCCATTATCGTATTTTGTTGGATAAGAACTGAGGGGTAAACTATAAAAATAGTCACTTTTGTTTGTCTTTGATTACATTTTAATCACTTATGTTTGAAATGTTACATTTTAGTCACTAATGTTATTGTTTTGCTACGAAGTGGTCACTTTATCGTTAAACTACGTTACCTCCCTAACAACGGTCTTACGTGGTAGGCCAAATGAGTTTTAAATGACAACTTGGATGTCCTATGTGGCAGTCCAAATTAAACTTATTTAATTAAAAATCTATTTTCATCCCAGCAACTGGACATCCAAGTTGGCATCTAAAACCCATTTGGACTGCCACGTAAGACTGCTGTTACGGAGGTAACGGAGTTTAACGGTAGAATGACCACTTCGTAACAAAACGATAACGTAAGTGACTAAAACGTAACATTTCAAACATAAGTGACTAAAATATAATATGAGGTAAACAAAAGTGACTATTTTTGTAGTTTACCTTTTTTGAGGTTAAGGTTTTTGAAAATGATTCTTTCTAAGTTTTTTTTTTTTTGGGTTTCAACATGATTGATGAAGGGAAATGGTATTTAGATTTTGTTGATATAATGCACAATAAGGGAGGAAGCAAGGAGGAATATGTAGTGGTATTACTGAGGTTGGTTCACAAGGACGGATCCAAAAGTTTACTTCAAGGGGGTGAAACTTAAAAATTCGAATGACCTTTTTTTTTAAAATAAAAAAAGTGTCAATTCTTCTCGGATATTTTTTTATCAAACAAATCAGTTTAATTTTTTTTAAAGCATGACCAATTTAATGTACAAAATTAAAAGAAAAAAAAATCACACTACATAAAATTAAATATTTCTTTCTAATATGCAAAAAATAATAACTAATATTATACTAAAAATTTCATAAATATAATTATAATTCTAAAAATTAAATTAAAAAAACTTGGCCTTAGTCCTATTTCTCAATACTAGGCATCCTAAATTGCACCATTCGTTTTTTCATAAGATCAAACTCATCAATGATAGAATCTGTTGAAAATTCTCAAGCTATCTCTTTTTCAATGTATGCCACCAAGCAAGTTGAAAAAAAATCATCCTCAATTTTATTGCGAAGCCTTATCTTCACAATTTTCATGTCTGAAAATGCTCGTTCGGTTGTTGCAGTAGACACGAGAAGAGTTAGCACAAGACGAATAATTCTATCAAGAAGAGTATAAATACTTGACTTATTTGTCTTAGTTAGCACTTGACATAACTCAGCAATTGTAGAAACTTTCTACAACTCCGTGTTTTGATGAGCATCAAGTTGAAAATGCTCCAATTGAATCTTCATGTATAGCTTTTCTTGCTCTGTAAAATTGTTAGAATAAAAATCATTCATAAGCTTGCAGATACCTTCCACCCGAAAAAGATTTTTAATTATCATATGGATCCAAAATAGAGCTAAGAACAAGTAACTCCAGTACCTCATCATTAAAGCGAGAATTTATTTCTGTTAGCAATGAATCGATAACAATAATAAAATATATCAAACCGATAGTGATGCTCAATTGTAAGGTTATCTCTCTGGATGCGAGACTGACCTTGACCAGCTTTGTACGGAGTACTTAAACTGGGGACTTCTATCTCATGATCTTTACAAAATAACTTCACTTTCTCAAACAATCAACTTTGTGATATGAGATGCCTCAATGTCTCTTAATTGATCATGCCACTTGCTTGAAGAAGAAACCAAATTGATTATACCAGTCAAGTATGAAAAAAATTGACAAATAGGAATAACCTAATTGACTGCAACTACTAGAGTTAATTGGAGACGATGAGCGATACAGTGAATATAGTATGCAAATTGACACTTTTTAGCAAATAATGCTTGCAAGTCATTTCATTCACCACGCATATTACTGCCACCATCGTATCCTTGACCATGAATATCATCTATATTGAGGGAATAACGTAAAAGAACTTCACAAATTGCCTTCTCCAAAGCTAATGATGTGATGTCCTTCACATGCACAAAATCAAAGAATCGTTTATGTATAAAACCTTCTTTTCAACAAACCGCAATACAATTTCCATTTGTACTTTCTTTGACTTATCACAAGCTTCATCCACTATATTGCAAAACTTTGAATTTCTAATCTCTTCCCGAATGAATCCCTGGATTTTACTCGCCAAAATCGAAAGAATATCGTTTTGAACAGTCAGGCTGACATACTGTGCATTTGATAGGCATTTTCTAAGACAATTTCCCCTACATCTTCATTATGAGAAGCTAGGAATTTTATTAGTTCAAGAAAGTTACCTTGATTTCTTGAATCTTGTGCTTTATCGCGTCCCTTAAAGGCACAACCTTAAAATACAAGCCTCTTGACAACATCTATTGACACCTTGAGCTGTAAATGTTTTCATGTTCAAGTTAATAAATGATAATATAAAAATTATAGGAGAGGCAACAAGAGAGGCATAGTTTGGGGTAGACGATTTTTGTTCATAAATTCATATATATTATATTCATATTTTTTATATGGGTAAACTATCAAAATAGTCACTTTTTTTATCTTATGTTACATTTTAGTCACTTACGTTAATGTGTTGTAACGGTAAATTGGCGTGGCACATTAAATCATCATTTCAAACAAAAAAATTTGGTTAAATCATACAATTGATCCCCTTACTTTTTCGTTTTAAGCAATTTAATTTTTTTTCTTTATTTTTCATTCTCTTCTGCTTCTTCCTTTGTTTTCCTCCATTCTGCATATCTTTTAACATAGTTTTTCTATGTTTTCTATTTGTTAAAACCTTTTTATGTTTCTGAAAAAAAGAAAAGGAGAAAGCTAAAATCAAAATAAAACTTGCTTCATATATTCCCACCTCACAATTACAAACCCTCATCGTCCATCATCGTTTTAGTGAACCAATTTTGATCTCTTAATGACCTTGCCCATAAGATTGCCTCACTCAATAATTTCTGTAATGCCTCAAAACCCGGCCTAAAAGTTTAGACCGAATCTCAAAGGTTACATTGATCACCAAAGTGATCGTAGGTAAAATTTTAGTTTAACCAGCTAGAAAAAAACATTATTTAAGTTACGTAAAACTAAAGGGGGTGAGCCACATGAGCTCAGGGTGAGTTCGAAAATGATAGATAAATGAACACCAAAATGTCACAATAAAAAAAGAATAATAAAACTCAATAGCAATCCAATATACGAATAGTCTTCACAGACAAATCAAACGTATTAGCACTGAAGTACCTCGATCCATAAAAAGTTAGTCTCACAAACAGACAGACAGACAGAATGCGGAATGAATGCAACTAGTAATAAAAACCCACCCAACCAACCAAACATCTCTCCGTCCCCTAATCACACCCGAAAAAGAGCTAATTAAGTTCATCTAACCATGCACACCACATAGGACCTCGAAAGGCCCATCCAACCCTACATACCAAGTATGTGGACTAAGCCACTCATATAATAATACGCAGCAAAGTTGGTGTATATGCAGTACAGTGCATTGCAGTAAACTGCTGTATAGACATGTAGTTAAAACTGCCAAAATAGATCAGACTCCATTCTTTTTGCAACCAACCCAAAAAAATTAACGCAAATGCAAAATGCACACCATTTGAAGACAGACTTACAGAAACAGAGTAAGAAATCAGAAATGCACACATTCAAATGCCCAAATCAGAATCAGATATAACATAACATCAATTAATACTCAACCGAATCGCTTAATTAGAGCTATGATTGTGAATAACGCGCAAGTCCAGGTCGAAACAAAGTCCCGACCACCCTTACAGAGGCCTAGACAAGGTTCGGAACACACAGAATCATAATCAAATAAAAAATAGACACAGTACAAAAATTGGCGACATAAGGCCACACGGCCATGTGCCCCGGTTGTGTGGAAGTGCCCAGGTTGTGTGGGGGTCTACAAACCCATGTGAAGGCCACACATACCCATGTGAAGGCTACACACACCCGTGTAGAGGGGACACGCGCCCGTGTGAGCAGCCCGTGCAACTCACTGTCCAAAAGTGCTAAAAATAAAGAGCAGAGGAGACACAGTCGTGTGGAGATCTCACACAATTGTGTGGGGACACATGCCTGTGTGGCCAGGCCTTGTGGTACCAAAAATCACAAAAAAACCCTAAATTCTCAATTGCACATGACCGTGTGAGCCACCAATGTGAGGCACACGTCGGCGTGGCCACTTGTGTGGTCACAAAACCACACTGAAATAGGCTGCAAAACGTGCCTTTGATGTCGAAACGATCCCTAACCCTCAATAACACAGAAATACACCAAAAACACTCAGAATTTCAAGCAATTCCACAATAATCAACACTTCGATTGGTCAATTTCAAAAACACACAAAATATGTCGAATTTCACGGAAACAAGTCAGAAATTCGATAATGAAAATGGAGAGTTTCCAAACACACACCTTAGACGCGATAGCAAACGCCAGAATCATTCGATTCACTCCTCCAAACCGGTTCAAAAACCCCATGGAAGCCACTACACACAAACGAATATAACTAAAGATTTGGCACCAGCTTCTGAAGTTATGAGTTTGAAAATAATGCAAAAGGCAAAATTCCCAAACAAAGAATCCCAAAATAAGTTTTATGATCAAAACCCTAAACTTGAGAAAACAAAAATTGAAGAAAGAATAAGAAGGAAAAAGAACGTGAACAAGGAACAATGAGAGAACGTAGGAGGGAGATAAACCAAAAGAAAAATGTGCAACACTATTTTTTTCTTTTTGGGGTTTTTTTCTATTCTCAAAATAAAAATAAATTAAAATAGCTAAAAATAATAAATATTATAGCAACTAAAAAAAATCTAAAATAAAATTACTCCCTTTAACACACACGAAGATTTGAACCCAGAACCCAGTGGCAAACTAACACACAACCAACCACCGAACCAGTAGGCCCATTCTGACACTAGAATGCGAAAATAAACACAATAGATCAACCTACTCACTGCCCCTAACCACAAAGCTCAGAATTTCTAACCCCAAAATTCGGGGTGTTACAATCTCGCCAGTCATAACTTACGGTAGTTCACCCTCAACAAAGTTTCCCGAGCCTGTTCCCTTAACCTCTTAACCAACCCTTACGACCACCTTATCTATCTTACCTACAACATTCTCACCCTCTCGAAACTACGTTGTTTTATGGTTTCTTCAAACGAGCTCTAAACTCTCAAAGACTAAAACAACCACCATACGGAACTTACCATCAACTTTACCCAAACCAATTCAGTTCCATGCCCCCTTTCTTTTTTCAGTTCATCCATGCTCGACTTCCAATCAAGCTTGCTTGGGAATATCCAACACGGTTTAGATCTATTTCATCATTTGCTTAATTTTATTCGTCAGAAAATAAAATAAAAGAAAAGGAATAATCTACACGATTTTGTAAAAGTTTGAAAATGGAAAATTTTTGTTTTGAATATAAAGAATTCAATTTATGTTTATATTTGATTAAGGATATGGTTTTTTATATTGATTAGTTAGATCCAATTTTAGTTTCAAAATGAAGTTATATTCAAATCAAGATTTGATTAAGAATGATTGATATTCGGTTTTAAGTTAAATTGATTTAGGAATCATGTGAAAGAAACAAGGATTTGGTTTATTTGGTGGGTAGAGATTATGTTTTTGCATTGAAGAATATGAGAAAAAAGAAAAATAAAGGGAAGAAGAAAATGAAAATAAAGAATTAAATTGTTCAAAAAGTAAAAGTTTAGGGACTAGTTTTAACAAATGAAAAATATAGAAAATGTACGTTAAAAGAAATGAAGAAGGGAGGAAGGCAGAGGGAGAAGAAGAGAATGAAAAAAAAGAAAAAAAAAGTTCAAAGAACATAAAAGAAAAAATATTAAATTGCTCAAAACGAAAAAAAAAATGGGGATCAATTGTATAATTTAATCTAAAATTTTCGTATGAAATGATGATTTAACATGCTACATCAGTGTATCGTTACACCGTTAACGATAATTAACGCTCAATGACTAAAATGTTACAACAATATAACGTAAGTGACTAAAATGTAACGTGAGACAAATAAAAGTGACTAATTTGATAGTTTACCCATTTCATGTTGCAATTGTAAATATAAATATATGTTGAACCAATTATAATATAAAATATAATAAATACAGAATATAATAAATGAAGAATAAAAAAAACCAAACTAAATCCACACATACTATACATAAAAATTCTGAATTACCTTTATGTCTATTTTTTATTATTATATTGGCACCTGTCGGATTAAATTTAATTGCAAGAATAGGTAAAAATATCTGAATTATATTTAAGTTTATTTTTTTGAGTTCAAATAAATGGAAAAAAAAATCAAAGTTGACCTAACAGTTCGTCAACCAGATCCAGTCAATGGTAAAGCCTTTGAAGTAGCATCTACAGCAAAATGACGATAATGAGAAGATGGGCAGCACAGAACAGAAAACAGATGTTTTCATTTCACCCAAATTTTGCTGACTTTGACTTGAAAACAGCTCCGCTTAAAAATAGTAAATACCTTCTTTCCCACCGGTTTTCGCAGGTTGGGTTGGATTTCAGCCCATAATCCCTCTATTATTTTTTAATTAACTTATTTTATTTATCATTTATTTATTATATTTAAGCACTTCATTAAATCGGTGTCAAATTATCAATTTAGTTAAGGAATTATAAAAATATTATTTATTTTGAATTATAATTACTATTATTATGATATTACTTTTACCTTTTCATACTTTTATATTATTTTTAAATAAAAGAAATAAAATTTATAAATCTAATGATTGAACATGTGCTCTATAATATCAAAGTACAAGTTCCTTACTATTCTACCTATATTCATAATCTATCTATATTATTATTTAAGCACTTTACTAAGTTGATATCACCTTTAATCGGGTTACAAACTTAGTTATGAAATTACAAAAATATCTATTCTTTTAATTATAATTAATATTATTATGATAGTTTTTGTCCTTTTATGCTTGTATATCATCTTTAAATAAAAGAAATATAAATTATAAATCCAAAGATCAAACATGTGCTCTATAATATTAAAGTAGGAGTTCCTTACCATTCCACAAATATTCATAATTAGTTTAACCAACTAGAAAACAAACGTTATGTCAGTTACGTAAAACTAAAAGGGGTGAGCCACATGAGCTTAGTGTGAGTTCGAAAATGATAGATAAATGAACACCAAAATGTCACAATAAAAAAATAATAATAAAAATCAATAGCAATCCGATATACGAATAGTCTTCACAGACAAGTCAAACGTATTAGCACTGAAGTACCTCGATCCATAAAAAGTTAGTCTCACAAACAGATAGACAGACAGAATGCAAAATGAATGCAACTAGTAATAAAAACCCACCCAACCAACCAAACACCTTTTCGTCCCCTAATTACACCCGAAAAAGATCTAACTAAGTTCATCCAACCATGCACACCATATAGGACCTCGAAAGGCCCATCCAACCCTACACACCAAGTATGTGGACTAAGCCACTCAGATAATAATCTGTGACAAAGTTGGTGTATATGCGATCTGATTGCATTGCGATGGCAATTTGTCTGAGACATGTAGTTGAAACTGCCAAAACAGATCAGACTCCCTTCTTTTCGCAACCAACCCAAAAAAAATAATGCAAATGCAAAATGCACACCATTCAAAGACAGACTTACAGAAACAGAGTAAGAAATCAGAAATGCACACATTCAAATGCCCAAATCAGAATCAGATATAACATAACATCAATTAACACTCAACTGAATCGCTTAATTAGAGTTATGATTGTGAGTAAATCACAAGTCCAGGTCGAAACAAAGTCCTGACCACCCTTACAGAGGCCTAGCCAAGGTTTAGAACACATAGAATCAAAATCAGATCAAAAATAGACACAGTACAAAATTTGGAGACATAAGGCCACACGGCCGTGTGCCCCGACAGTGTGGAAGTACCCAGGCCGTGTGGGGGTCTACACGTCCATGTGAAGGCCACACACACCCATGTGAAGGCTACACACACCCGTGTAGAGGGGACACACGCCCGTGTGAGCAGCCCGTGTAACTCACTATCCAAAAGTAATAAAAATAAAGAGCAGAGGAGACACGGCCGTGTGGAGATTTCACACAGCCATGTGGGGACACATGCCTGTGTGGCCAGGCCGTGTGGTACCAAAAATCACAAAAAACCCTAAATTCCCAATTGCACATAGTCGTGTGAGCCACCCATGTGAGGCACACGACTGTGTGGCCACTCGTGTGGTCACGAAACTACACCGAAATAGGCTGCAAAACGTGCCTTTGATGTTGAAACGATCCCCAAACCTTAATAACACAGAAATACACCAAAAACACTCAGAATTTCAAGCAATTCCACAATAATCAACACTTCGATTGGTCAATTTCAAAAACACACAAAATATGTCGAATTTCACGGAAACAAGTTAGAAATTCAATAACGAAAAGGGGGAGTTTCCAAACACACACCTTAGGCGCGATAGCAAACACCAGAATCATTCGATTCGCTCCTCCAAACTGATTCAAAAACCCCAATGGAAGCCACTACACACAAACGAATATAACTAAAGATTTGGCACCAGCTTCTGAAGTTATGAGGTTGAAAATAATGCAAAAGGCAAAATTCTCAAACAAAGAATCCCAAAATAATTTTTATGATCAAAACCCTAAACTTGAGAAAACAAAAATTGAAGAAAGAATAAGAAGGAAAAAAAACGTGAACAAGGAACAATGAGAGAACGTGGGAGGGAGAGAAACCAAAAGAAAAACGTGCAACACTCTTTTTTTCTTTTTGGGGTTTTTTTCTATTCTCAAAATAAAAATAATTAAAATAGCTAAAAATAATAAATATTATTAGCAACTAAAAAAAATCTAAAATAAAATTACTCCCTTTAACAGACACGAAGATTCAAACCCAGAACCTAGAGGCAAACTAACACACAACCAACCACCAGACCAATAGACCTATTCTGACACTAAAATGCAAAAATAAACACAATAGATCAACCTACTCACTGCCCCTAACCACAAAGCTCAAAATTTCTAACCCCAAAATTCGGGGTATTACAATCTCGCCAGTCATGACTTATGGTAGTTCACCCTCAACAAAGTTTCCCGAGCCCGTTCCCTTAACCTCCTAACCAACCCCTACGACCACCTTATCTATCTTACCTACAACATTCTCACCCTCTCGAAACTACGTTGTTTTATGGTTTCTTCAAACGAGCTCTAAACTCTCAATGACTAAGGGTAAGTTTGGATGGGTGGTGTGTTTACCTGCGATTAGTGTAAAAACAGAGGTGACAGTGAGATTAGATACTGTAGCAATACTGTAGCGTGAGACAAAAAGTAAGATAAACGCACTGCACCGCACCCAATCGCCCATCCAAACCCACTATAAAACAACCACCATACGAAACTTACCATCAACTTTACCCAAACCAATTTGGTTCCATGCCCTCTTTCTTTTTCGATTCATCCATGCTCGACTTCCAATCAAGCTTGCTTGGGAATATCCAAGACGGTTTAGATCTATTTCATTGTTTGCTTAATTTTATTCGTCAGAAAATAAAATAAAATAAAAGGAATAATCTACACGATTTTGTAAAAGTTTGAAAATGGAAAATTTTTATTTTGAATATGAAGAATTCAATTTATGTTTATATTTGATTAAGGATATGGTGTTTTATATTGATTAGATAGATCCAATTTTAGTTTCAAAATGAAGTTATATTCAAATCAAGATTTGATTAAGAGTGATTGATATTCGGTTTTGAGTTAAATTCGATTTAAGAATCATGTGAAAGAAAAATGATTTGGTTTATTTGGTGGGTAGAGATTATGTTTTGCATTGAAGAATATGAGAAAAAGAAAAATAAAGGGAAGAAGAAAATGAAAATAAAGAATTAAATTGTTCAAAAAGTAAAAGTTTAGGGACTAGTTTTAACAAATGGAAAATATAGAAAATGTAAGTTAAAAGAAATGAAGAAGGGAGGAAAGCGGAGGGAGAAAAAGAGAATGAAAAATAAAGAAAAAAAAGTTCAAAGAACATAAAAGAAAAATATTAAATTACTCAAAACGAAAAAAAAAGGGATCAATTGTATAATTTAATCTAAAATTTTCGTATGAAATGATGATTTAATATGCTACATCAGCGTATCGTTACACCGTTAACGATAATTAACGCTCAATGACTAAAATGTTACAACACGATAACGTAAGTGACTAAAATGTAACGTGAGACAAATAAAAGTTATATGTTGAACCAATAATAAATACAAAATATAATAAATGAAGAATAAAAAAAAAAAACCAAACTAAATCCACACATACTATACATAAAAATTCTGAATTACCTTTATGTCTATTTTTTTATTATTATATTGGCACCTGTCAGGATTAAATTTAATTGCAAGAATAGGTAAAAATATCTGAATTATATTTAAGTTTATTTTTTTGAGTTCAAATAAATGGAAAAAAAAAAATCAAAGTTGACCCAACAGTTAGTCAACCAGATCCAGTCAATGGTAAAGCCTTTGAAGTAGCATCTACAGCAAAATGACGATAATGAGAAGATGGGCAGCACAGAACAGACAACAGATGTTTTGCTGACTTTGACTTGAAAACAGCTCCGCTTAAAAATAGTAATTACCTTCTTTCCCACCGGTTTTCGCAGGTTGGGTTGGATTTCAGCCCATAATCCCTCTGTTTTTTTTTAATTAACTTATTTTATTTATCATTTATTTATTATATTTAAGCACTTTATTAAATCGGTGTCAAGTTATCAACTTAGTTAAGGAATTATAAAATATTCTTTATTTTGAATTATAATTACTATTATTATGATATTACTTTTATCTTTTCATACTTTTATATTATTTTTAAATAAAAGAAATAAAATTTATAAATCCAATGATTGAACATGTGCTCTATAATATCAAAGTACAAGTTCCTTACTATTCTACCTATATTCATAATCTATCTATATTATTATTTAAGCACTTTCTTGAGTTGATATCACCTTTGATCGGGTTACAAATTTAGTTATGAAATTACAAAAATATCTATTCTTTTAAATTATAATTAATATTATTATGATAGTTTTTTGTCCTTTTATGCTTGTATATAATATTTTTAAAAAATATTTTAAGGCAAAACATTTTCTTTTATCCATGTCATGGATGTAATAAAATCTAATATATTATATTAAATTTAACATGCTTTTGTTCACAATTATTTTTGATTTAATAATTTTGAAATTGAATACAAAACAGAAAATAAAAAATACAAAAGATGCAAAAAGTTTGAAAGATTTTGTCAAATTTATATAAAACCAACCATTAATATAGGAAATGAAGTAAGTTTAATAAAGGAAAAATCACAGCATATTATAGGTATGAGTTAGCTTGGTCTTTGGTAATCTACATTCAACTACCAAAGCTACAACAAATAATTCAGAAAAAAGAAAAGAAAAGAGATAATTTATTTTCCTTAAGTTTGTTGGTTTTAAGTTTAACTCCCATTTTGTCCTTCCCCTTTTCCCTTTTGAGTAGGCAAAGATTGAGTACTTGAAAATTAAACTCCTTTGTTTTTGGGGGTTAACTCTTTGGGTCATAAATGCTACTTAAAAGCTGTTAGTTTGTTCTTCTGGAAGTCCCATAAATTTGTGAATTTGCATTGCGCATTTATGTTTGAGTTTTGTATTCGAACATAAAATTAAAAGTTTATATATGATTTAAGTTAGGATAGTGTTTCATTATTTAACTAATTCTACAGTAATTTGCTAATTTTAGCTTAACCAACACTTTTGTTTAATTAAGCTCAATTTGTTGGTTTGCTAATTCTATACATCATTTTTAAACAAAATTAATTACTTTTAATAATACGAATTTTGGATAATTAAGCTTTGTTAATAAATTTGTTATTTTATCAAGGTTGGAAGACTTTTGCAAACTAAATAATAAAACATAATTGAGAAAATCAAAATATATAAAGTATTTTGTTAACCATTTTAATTGGTTTCCTATTAAAATAAATTTTTATATTCAATATAGCTGTTAATACATAATTTCATGTATTTTAATATATTAAAATAATGCATTACTTAATATTATATTATATAATAAAATAAAATAAATATTCTTTTAAAACACTTCTTAACAAAACTTTAATATAAATTCAAGGGATAAATCTCACAACTATATATACATGAGCTTTAGTTTGATGTGCAATTGTATACATGAAATTTTGATTTGATTCAATCATCGCAAATCATTAACACGGTTATTGATATATCGTCCTTTTAGTTTTATATGTTTGCATATAGAAATAATTATATTTATCTAATATAAAAATAAATTGATATATTTATTTATTTAAATGTATATGATTGAATCAAAATTAAAGTTTCATTTATACATTTGAACCGCAATCAAAATTTTATGTGTGTAATTGCACGAATTAGTTTTATGTATCAAATTGTATATTAAATCAAAGTTCACATACAATTTTAAAATTTATCCCTAAACTTATCGATACCAACTAATATTAAATTCCAATTCCTATACAGTAAAATTCTCTTTTGAAGTTGGAGTTAGACTCCGTTTTTTCGTTCAATCGATAGGAACTTATTAATAAGAAATGTCAACCTCTTTTATAAACAAAGAGGTTACAAAAACTCTCAAAATAATCATTCAAACTAAACTGAAGCACTCTCGACATGAGACATCCAGCTCCTACACAAACAAACAAACAGTTAAAAGATAAAACTCAATCTTCACCTTTCAAAACAGTAAATACATAAACATAAGAGTGAAGCACTCCGTTACACACCTTTGATTAATACTAGCTCATAAAACAATTAATTAATTTTATTAATCCAAAAATATTAACCAGCTAAACAAGAAAAATTCACTCAGATAATTTCCTGATTAATGTTCCATTCTCTTTTGCTTCACTTCTAGAAGATCAATGCCAAATCATGTGTGTGTGTGTATATTCATGATATTAAATAGTTATGGATAACATAATCTCAATATAAATATAAATAAAAGTTAATATTTAGGTACATATTTTATCCTAAAATTAAGTTTTCTTGTTATTTGTATGAATGTAAAAGATTTGCTATTAAGATATTTTTAAACTTGAGATGAATTTAGTTGTTAAAATATACCATTTAAAAATATTAAAATAATTTTAAAAATTTGAGATAAGTTTAAAATTTGTGCAACCTAATATTTCTATAATTCTCATACATTATACTATTAACATAAGTTGTTTAAAGTAAACATTAGAATGAATTGTTTAAAATATCAAGATTCTTATTTTTATCTAATCTTTAAATAATTAAAATTAAAATTTAACTATATTATCACTTTTCCTATCCAATAAAAGCCCTAAAGATAAATTATTTGAAATATTAGGAAAATATTTTAAAATTTTGAGATAAATATACTGGTTTAAAATATAAAAATATTAAAACAAACCTTTTCAAATGAGATAAATTTAATTATTTAAAATTTATTTTATCCTGCTATTTATATAATTCTTTTAAATTTTACTATTAATTTTTAAAATATTAGAATGATTGTTTATAAGATTAAATTTTATCTAGTCCTTAATAATTAAGTTTTAAAATAAAAGCAAATGCATTAGCACTTTTTGCTATAAAATAAAAGCTTCTCAGCATAAATTATTTGAAATACTAGAAAAATATCATCCATGATTTTATTTTCTAATTACATTTTTTTCTTTTTAATCACTTGAATTTTGAGATACTTCATTCCAAAATAGAAAATTTTGCACCTTTTCATGAAAATTGTGATTTTTATGGCAGTTTAATAATCAAGTTTTAATATCTATTATAATTTCTTTTCTCTTAATTGTTAATATTATTTTATTTTAATATGCTTTTTAAAATTTATTTTATATTATTATTCTCATCAGAAATAATGAAATATCATAACACAATAATTATAAACTAAATATTTTTATATTTGTTTCTGAACCAAAAATATATATATATATATATTTAAAAAATCGTTGAAAATTTTAATTAATTAAGATTGTAATTTTGACAAAAATATGTCAAAGAAAATGTTTTATAAATAAAATATAGAGATTTTTCTTGAAATATGAAAAATTTTAGTATTTTTTTAAAAATATGCCAAAGAAAATATTATTACAAGTATAATATAGAAAAAAATACTAGTTTAGATATATTTTAGTTCCAATAGAATAAATATGAAAGAGTTTTTTTCTATAAAACTTTATAATATTTAATTGATGTAAATGTTAATAAATATGAAAGAGTTTTATATTTTTCGTAATTTTTATACCATTAATATTTTAAAAATTCAACCGTCGTGCTCTATTTATGTAGATCATGCATGTCAAGTTTGGTGTAAATTAAAATATTCTAATTATTTGATTTATGTAACAAAAATTCAACCGTTTAATATATATTAAGATAGACAATATTTTAGATCAATATGATAGATATATTGAATCAATTCCAAAATTTACATGCATGACAGGTACAATTATCTTGATAAATTCAACGGTTAAATTGTTAAAATATTAATCGTATAAAAGGTTATGAAAAAGCATAAAATCATTTTAATTTTATGTTTTATATTGATATAAGTGAATCCCTGGTACACAAAGAATGTAAGGAAATTTAAATTTATTGCACCCGGTGCGTTGTGATTCTTGAGATTATTCTGCAAACTTTTTGCAAATCCAAGCATTAGCATGAAGTTAAGTTTTCCTTTGATTACTTTTGATATCAATTTTTTATACAAAATTTTACTTTTGTGTTTCATTTGTTACTCTTTTTCATTTTTAAACCAAAATTAGTTGATGCATGCCTTTAGACAATCATCATTTTTTTGGTCAATACATATAATAAAATTCTTCATTTACACCGATAACCTAGAAACCTACCGACGGGGTTATCGGCTAAAATTGTGTTACTAGGCTGAGGCTTAGCCTCTTTTGAGAAAATGGGAGAAAATAAACAACCTACAGCTTCATCAAGTTTCAACCTCTAACCGCAATAATAAGGTATATATAATCAACACATGCAACACAAAAATATCTTATAATTCATAAAATATCATCATGCAGAATTATTTGACCATCGGCATCATGGACGGACGACAATGCTCTCACAAATTGCTGCTTTCATTTCCTCTAATGTGAAACAATATTCTTCGAATAAAAACACAATCCGAACAAGGAACACCACCGCCGAGTTCATTGCCAACATCCGCATTACTAGAATGAGTCATAGCCTCTTCTATATTCAGTGCTTTCGTTCATCATTTTGAAAACTAAATGGACAACAAACAAAGAACACCAATGGTTACAAACTTTCCCTATGAATTCCATAAAATATTACAAGAAAGGATTGTATGAAACTGTAATTCCACGTCATCCTTATCCCTTTCCAGTAAGAGAATGACAAATCAGATTTTTCCTTCTGATTTTCAGCATTTTTAGTTGAATTTGAATTTTTTTAGGAGGAAAAAACTGAAAATCAGGAGGAAAAATCTGATTTGTCATTCTCCTATTGGAAAGGAATATGGATGACATGGAATCATAGTTTCATATAATCCCTTATCAAATATGACTCTATAAACCCTAAAATTAATTTTCTTAAACGAATTAATTAAAATGACAATGATCGTTGCCTTATTTTAAAAAAAATTAAATGAATTATAAAACTTAAACTTTTCAGTAAAATAAACAATTTTAAATAATTAATAAATGTAATCATATATCATATTATTATTCAAACTTTCCTTTATACCAATTAAATAAAATATTCTTATATATATGTTTTAAAATCATTTAATTTATTATGCTTATCATTTTAAACAATTTAATTATTGTGTGCCAAACAATTTAATCAGCTTTATTTATTTTTATTAATATATATCAGGGTAAAAAATTAGTATATATATTACAAATACATAATATTTTTTTAAAAAAATTTATGGGGCATAGTTATTTTGTGATAATAGATAGCTTCATTGTTTGACACATCATCATCTTTTATATTAAATTAATGTTAAAATTTAAAAAGTGAATTTAATAGGTAAATTATCGTTTGTAAATATTTGATGTTGTTGAACGTGATCGTAAATAAGCATGTCATGTTAATTATATCTACTTAGACATATTTAAAATTATACGGCCTAGAGTTTAGTTTTCTCAAATAATTTCACCTTCATTTCCCGTATTTTGATTATTAATCTCCCTTCTATCTCAAAATACTTGTAAATTTGATTTTTTATTTTAATTATTTAAAGTAGACTTAATTTTTAATTTCACATGTGATTTTATGCGTTTAATTTTCAATTAGGCTTTAAATAATGTAATCCTAATTATTGTTACTTATCATTGATAAAAAAATTTTCTTTATTTTTAAATAATATATAAATTTGAAATTATATAAGAAAGTGAACTATAATATTAACTTGGAAAACATAAAAAAATTAAAACAACTTACAACAATTATAATAATAGTTCATGATAAATATAAAAGATATTTAGACTAAATTAATAAAATAAAAACACTTACTAATAGTAGTTAAAAATAATTGTTAAAATTTCACTTTCTTCTCAAAATAAACCGACAAACCATTTTATCAACACTAAACAAACAATTTATAATTAAAAAAATTAATATCATAATATTATATTACCTCATTATCAATTACTACAATAATCTTCAATCACTTTTTGGTACCATTGTTGTTTGAATATGATTCGATATTACCTATTCAAAGAACCATTGCTTTCTTGCTCTTTTATTATTATTATCTATAATTCTATCTTATTAATGCTAACAATCTTTACTTTTTAACTGGTAATTTTTCTTATATGTACTTGATTGAATATATTTAACTATTAGAGGTTATTTATAAAACTAAACTTGAATTTTAGTTGGTATATAACTCTAATATTAATTAAGTGATAATTAACACAATTTTAAAATTAAAATTAATAAAACTTTTTACATCAAATTTTTAACTAATAATAGTAAAGTAAATTGTAATTATCACACTTTTTCACTATTCAAATATGATATAAGTTTGATTTGAATTTTGATTTTATGAAATTTTGAAAAATGATCATGGACTCTATTCTTAAGGCTTGTTGTTTGATTTTAATTTATCTTTAATTTTATGTTAATTTAATTTAATTCTTAATTTATGTTCTTTTATTTAATCGGTGGATTAGGATTAGATTAAAGGGTTCAAAATAAATTAAATTAACAATAGATCTAAGCCCAAGCACAAAGCTACCTCTACCAATAGCCTTTTATAACCTCTTGTTGCACTGCTCATGCCAACCATAGCCTACACACCAAACCATCATCACAACCTTTATCTACTTGCACACCCTAGCATTTGGCCATCGACCCTACAACTTATCTACATCAATTACCCCAACTCTATAAGAACCTATGAAACAAGCACCATCACTCGATTTGAGGGATCCTTTATTTTGGAGACCTGTTCATGACAAACATCAACAACCAAGTAACAATACACAACCACACTATACAATCCAAGTGAAAAATGAAAAGAAATCAACAAAGAATTACAAATTCGTAAGGATGGATTTACAAGGTTTTGTGCAGTCATCTAGGAAATCCTAACAGTCATGTTGTGGTTGGATGTAAAAGGAAGACATGGTTTGATTGAAGAGGTTTGGTTCTAGGTTTAGGCTTTATATTTGAGCTATTTGGTCTGGTATTTTGAAAATCTAACTTGAGATTAAGAGAGAAGAGGATGAGGGGAAAGCTTTAGGGTTGATTTTATTAAAGACATATTGAAGACTAAAAGTCTTTAGTTTAGTTTAAAACATAAATTCACTTTAACCTTTAGTTTAAAATTATATTATCCTTATATTTAAAATTTGAAATCTTGTTATTTGAATTTCCTATCTTAGGATTACCTTTGTTATTTTCTTTCATATTTCTTTGTATAAATAGATGATTAGGTGCATCGATAAAATCAATAAGTTTTTGTCTAGCATTGAAAACCTATATATGGTATCACGAGCCTTTTTCCTCTAATCGAGAACTTTACTTTTTGTCAAATCTTCAGTATTGATATTTTTTCTTTATCCACTTTCTACTCATTCCTTCGTTGAAGTTGTAACCAATACTGATGCTCCTCCAACTCCATCAAGTATTGTGGTTTAATTTAGCCCGTCTTCCAGCTTCCTTTTAGACTCAATGGAATCTTCTATTTTTGCAATTGGGTAACTCAACTTACCTTGCTCCTCGATGTTCATGGATTGATTAGTCACCTCACAGGTACCACACCATCACCTCCAACCACCATTATTGTCATTGCCCTCCCCGCACCCAATCTAACATATGCTTCCTAGTTTCTTCAAGATTGTGTAATTCAGCAAACCATGCTTGCCTCTGTTGAAAACATAGTTTCTTGTGTTGGAAAAAAATCTGGTTCAAAAATAGTTTTCTTTCACAACGGAAAATAAAAATTTTGAAAATCGACCTAGTTTGTGATATTTATAGTAATAAACCCTAGACCAAAATTGTACTTGTATTTTTGGATAGACGAATCCTTTTCGTTCTCGATTTTCATCCAATCAATCTTCTCCGCTATTCTCGTACCATGAATTGTTTCGAGTGTAGACTCGAACAAAATTAATCAAACATAAAAACTAGAAATAGTTTTCTTTCTTTCGAGGGTGAAAACAAAAATTCTCTCTTCAAATAGAATAGGTAGAATTGTTATTCCAGAAAATATATTTCATTCTTAGAGAATAAAAGTCTCTCTATTTTTAGGTAGAATAATGATATCTGAAAGTTGTGTTAATAGCCCTACCAGTGCCATCTATTTATAGGGAGAAAAGGTAGAACCCTTTTGAATTATAAAAGTTTATTTCAACTAGAAAAATGAACCCCTAATTTAACTAGGATAATAGGTGGCAGCAACCCTAGCTATTTTTACTAGGGTTTGTCGTCCATCCCTTTTAATATAATGGGTTTCTGGGCCTCTTCTATATTGAGTCCAATTACAAGTACTTCTCGGGATTTTAACACAATACTTTATAATTTGATCCAACCCAATATTTGTTTTTCTATTTCCCAAAAATAAACTTCAATATATATTCAATTAAATAATCTTCTCAACCCAATTCTAATTACATTAAAATCATGACGACTTTACCGTAAAAGAATCTATGAGGAAATATATTTAATACTTCCGCATTCAACGGTTCACGTTGACCAAATGATTTATTTCCATTTTCGAACTTCATTTATTTGAAAAAACATAAATTCATATTTTAGGTCAATTTTCATTTTCATTTTCATTTTCATTTTGGAGAGAACCTTAATCATTTCCAAATATTTATTATTTATCCATTTCAACATTTCTATTCGTTTCTACTCATTTGATTCAACATGCAATTCAATTCTAGTTTCAACGAGCTAGCGAAGGGATCAATTGGACATATGCAATTAAGACTCAAATGATTTATGATTAAGTTTAAGCTTTTCGCCTATTAATTATAAACTCAATTAGTCACGAAGTCATTCCACTATAGTATCGTAACTGAGCTTTCCTCAACAGCATACCATTACGAAAGCAACTTGATTAGTGCTCGTCCAATGACCTTGTCATAAGTGTGTTACCCTCTTAGGATATCCTTAATCTCTTTGGGATAATATTCGTTCTCCCAATATGATCCTATTTCATCTCATGGTAACAATTATATATTCCTTCATGAAAAGTCAATCACTATTAAATAGTGATAAAGTCATTCATCACAAAGATGAATGACCTGTGGCCATGTTTACTTTTCATCAACCATGTAATGTCAATGAGAGGATATCATTTACCCACGTCTCAGGCTATGAATTCTACTGTTTTGAATGATGCTACATAATGCAGAAGTCATACACCTAATACACCAACTTTTGATTTCTTATCTATTCTTCTTGGGTCTAGTCCAATGTACTGCCAGTCCAATCAATCACATCTATGTCTCTATCTTCTGGGATTCATCTGTTCCGATGCCCAAGACAAAGCATCTCCCTAATTGAACTTGATAGATGTCATATTAGTCTTTCAATCGGTTTTCTCATTTTCGATTAGACTAAGGACATGTTTAGGTTCATCTACTAATATAAGTTATCTTTCCGTATTACGATCTAACCATGTAATACTACTTATTATTAGTTAAACATTAGACAACCAATAAGAAACATTTTCTTCCATTTTACTTTGCGTGCAAAAACCATATGAGGCTATTATACAAAGTATTAAAGTAATTCATAAATAATTTTATTAACCAATCTATTCAAAAATAATTACAAGTGTACATTGACGAAAATACAACACTTAGGGCACTAGATCCAACAACTTGAACCATTGCTTCCGCTACCACCTCCTACCAAGCTTGGACACTTCTGCATATGCTTTATTATAACAAGAGCCATACAAGAATCTACACCCTTCATGATCAACTCACACATCATAATTTTTTTTAAAAAAAGTATCACGATATCTAAATAAGATTAAAATAGTTTCCAATGAATTAGCTACTGATGGTTCTTCTATATCTTCCAGGAACTCATAGTTAAAATACTTAGTGGCCTTAGATCTGATTTTTGAGAAATTTCTACATCCATCCATACACGTGATACACCAATAAAACATAAAGAGTTGTTTAAAAAAATTTTGGCTCATGGAATTTTTCTTCAACATGAAGAAAAACGAGTAACTTATACTATCATTAATGTTGTTGCTTCAAAACCGCAACCATCGGCTAACTATTCTCGCAACAACAAACTGTCAACCTTCGCAACCCTTATGGAGTTCACAACATAATCAATGGCATCCTCCAAACATGTTGCCTCATTCTATAACAAATCAAAGACACTCGTATTCACCTTCGCAATAATCTTTTTGAGTTCAATGACAATTTTTTATTGATATGGGTAAACTACTTGCACTTGTTAGTTTAAGTTTCATAATCGTCAAGATGCTAGAGCCAACTTTTTCACTCATTTGGCCAATGCTATGCCCATTTGGATTCTCGATATAGGTGCCTTGCGTCATCTAACTAATGATCCTCAAAACCTCTAACATCGTCACGATTATTGTGGAATCGAAGAAGTGTCAATGGGTGTTGGTAAGACCATTTTAATTTCTCAAAATGGTTATGCAAATTTACAAGCATCAAATTCTACTTTTAAACTTTCCAATACCCTTTATATTCCATCAATTAAACAAGACATAATCTCTATTTCTAAGTTTTGTGAAGAAAATCTAATTTTTATTGAATTTTTACTTTCTAAATTTTGTGTGAAGGATTTGAGCATAGGGACTCTGTTGGTGTGTGAATAGAGTAACAACGAACTATATGAGTGGCTTACCCTCCAACCTCCAAGGTCTTTCCTTGCTAGTAATAAAACCTCATTTTCTAGTTGGCACCAATGACTGGACATCTCAATTCTTACACTTTAAATTTTTTTTATAAATAAATTCTTTTTACCAGTTTCTTTCAAAGAACAATGTCTTTTGTAATGTTTGCTCATGCGATAAAACTCATCGTCTGCCTTTTTATTAGAACTTTTGATTAGTGAAAACCACTTTAAACTAATTTTAGTGATTTATAAGGCCCTTCTCCAATAGTACCAGTTGATAAGAAATTATATTATTGTATTTTTTGGATCAAAACACCAAATATATTTGCTTGTATGCTCTTAAAAGAAAGTGAATTTCAATTTTTTGGAAAAATCTAGTTTAGAAAATGGTTTTCAATCTCTGTGGAAGTTTAGAAAATTTAAAAATCAAGTCGATTTGTGATATTTTATAGCAATAAACTTTTTCCTAAAAAAGTACTTGTGCTTTGTACAAGACAGAATTGTATCGTTCTCGGCTTTCAACCAAATGACCTTCTTTGCTATCCTCGTGCCCCAAATTGCATCGAGCGTGGGCTCAAATGATACAAACCAAACACAAAACAAGAAACAATTTAATTACTGTTAGTAGGAAAGTAATTCTCTCAAATAGAAACTGATAGAAACTGCAATTACTAGAAAATAGAATTTATTCTTAGAAAATAAATTCCCATAACTTTTTTGGGGAATACCAATATATGAAACTTGCATGTTAAAAATTTGTGTTAATAGCTCCACTAGTGTTATCTATTTATAGGGAGAGATAGGAGAATCCTGGTTGAATAAGTATAACACATAATTTAATAGAAATTTGTCTTCTAGTCTAACTAGAAAGAGGGGGTAGATAAAAACATTAGTGTTCTACCCCTCACATGTAATATGAGAGGTTTTGGGTCTTTCTTGTATTGTGTCCAATTATATGTGCTTCCTAGACTTTTGACCCAAAACTTTATCATTTAACCCAACTTAATACTTGTTTCTATTTCTAAAACTAAATATTAATTAATTAATTAATTAATCAAATTAACTAAATTAATTTATCAATTAAATAATTTTCCAATCGAGTTCTAATTCCTTTAAAGTCATGACAACTTTACGGTAAAAGAATCTATGAGGAAATATATTTAATTTTTATATTGAATCGATTCATAATGACTAATTAATTTAATTACGCTTTTAAATTCAATTATTTAATTATAATTAATTAAATAGTGTTTTAAAACTTTAAATTAATTCTCAAGTCATTTCTATACTTAGTGAGAAAACACATTCATTTGTGAATGCAACCAATTTCCCTAACTTCATCATTTTCGTTCATTTGGTTCTATATGCAATTAATTTTTGGTTTCAACGAGCTAACGGAAGGACTAATTGAAAATATATATTTAGGATTCAAATAATTTATAATTAAATTCCAAATTTGTGCCTATTTATTATAAACTTATTTAGTCATGAAGTCATTTCATTATAGTATCGTGATTGAGCTCTCCCTAATTACATATCATTACGAAAGCTACTTAATTACTGTTCATTCAATTACTTTGTTATAAGTTTGTTACCCTTATAGGATATCCTTAATCTCATTGAAATAAATTTGTTCTCTCAATATAATCCTATTTGTCTCATGGTAACCATTACATCTTCTTTCATGCAAAGTCAATTACTATCAAATAGTACTCAAGTCATTTATCACAAAGACAAACGACCAGTTGCCATGTTTACTTTTCATCTATCATGTAATGCCAATGAGAGGATATCATTTCCCTATCAGTTGGGTTATGAATTCCACTATTGTGAATGATGCCACATACTGCAAAACTCGTATACCCAAAACACTAACTTTCAGTTCCGTATCTATTTAAACTTAGGCTTTTGCTTACATCAAAATATACAAGTCACATATACATAGTACAACATCCACTTAGGATTAAGGTATGTCACACTATGAACATTACAAGTGAGTAAATCCATAAACATATTCAGGGTCTTTTCTTTTTGGGTTCTGTCCAATGTACTGCATGTCTAGTTTGTCACATCTATGTCTCTATCTTTTAGGAGTCCTCTACTCCGATGCTCAAGACAAAACATCTCCCCTATTGGACTTGATAGAAGACATATTAGTCTTTCAATTGGTTTGCTCATTGTTAATTAGACTAAGGACATTTTTAAGTTCATCTACTAATACAAGATGTATTTCCATATTACAATCTGACCACGTAATACCGCTTAATATTATTAGTTAAACGTTAGATAACCAATGAGCCAATATTTTCTTTCATGTTGCTTTGCATGCAAAATTCATTGAGAAAAATATACAAATGATATTAATATGATCAATAGATATGTTATTAAACTAATTTTTCAAAAAATACAAGTATAAAAAGCAAATACACTACACATAGGGCACCATATCCAATATAATTTATTTTTGAAAAAATTCATCCCCTGGTTGAAATTTATTTCAAAACTAAAATATTAACAATTTACAAAGATTGTGGTGGTATGTAACGCCATATACCTGACTCAATTTGCCATATCCGAGTAGAAGATGCCACTTTACTTATACACTTAACTAAAATTTTCAATGTACGAAAATCATACTGAGTATACCCCTTATTTATTTAAATTCCTTTATAGGACAATAGGTTTGAATAATACATTTATTGTATGTCAGAAAACCTTCAAGGTAAAATAAAACCTTACAACATGTCGCTTAAATAAATAGACATATTTTTAACAGGTAATATTATTTATCAGTTGAAAAACATTTTTCTATAAGGTTTCCTCTCTATGCATAATATTTGCCTCGATCTACCACCACGGTACATCCCTAGCTTTGTCCCTCCCGGCGGATTGGTTCAATTCACACACATGCATCCAAAAACACGCATATAAGTTCCAAGGAACTTAGTGGGTCTCGCTTATAAATATCTTTTACAGGGTCATAGAATCTTTTTAGACATTGGAAGATACATTTTTTATTCTTGGCTGGTACGTCAATTACTGCACTTGATTGTCTTATACTCCTTTCACTCAATTTGAGGATCTCAGACTTTACACTATAAAATTTGAATCTCATTACATGATTCCTTTGCAGTTTATAGTTGGATATACTTCTTAAATCGATACCCAGCAGATACTATTTTGGCGGATTCTTTTTCATACTCCAACGATTACCTAAATACTCATTACCTTATACCTTCAAATCAGCCCATATAAAAAGACTTAATGGAAAGAAATTATAATAGTTTAATTCTCGTAGTAGGAATTCGAAATGACTTCCATATAGAATTAAATAGTTCTCAGAGATGGCGAACTCTTACACCACAATCATTCCAGATGTCACAAGTTCCCTGTCATGGTCACAAAGGATGACTCATCAGTTGGATACTCTATCGAGTATTCTATCCGAAAATGCCTTACAATCATATTCAAATCTCACACAATGCAGACTAACATCTCTCCACTTGATCATTACAAAATTATTTCTACAAATTTTTGAGGTAACACGACACAAAGGCTTCTAGAGAAAGAGTTTGCCACAAAGGCTTTCCAGAGATTTCGCCACAAAGGTACTCCAAAGTATTCACCACAAAAGCTTTCTAGTGTGTTTGCCATAAAGGATTTCCAAAGTATTTGCCACAAAGGCTTTCTAGAGGATTTGTGTTTACTTTCCTGGTGGATTATATCTATGGATGCCATATGGCTTCTCCCACATGGTTTTATACCTTCATGCCCTCTTAGCATATTATCATATGGTGCCATGATCATGGACTTTAACATATTTATTTCGCGACCAGCTAGTCTAGTTAGTGTTACAACTGCTCTACCAGGGGCTACACAATAAATCCTTATTTTTACGAAGATCTACTTGTACGATTAGCAATACACCTGCCCTTTCAGAGGCTACACAAATGGATCCCTTTCTCACCTTATTACATAAGGTATTGGAATCATATAATAGGAAAGTATTAAACAAGGACTACACACACGACAGTGACAACACCTCATATTACACAATGTCATACCATGTTGTACATTGTTCTCCTCATTTACATATTTATAGATATATTTCAGAAACATGCATTCACATAATTACATAACATGCAAGAGTCAAGATTAGAGACTCATCAGAGACCAACATTTACCTCGACCCGCAGCTTCTGCTTCGATAGTCCTTCCTGATCCAACAACAGCAACTACTTAAGTTATCATCAAATTTCTATTAGAATCTTCATTACAGACATTTTACTAATATTTCAATAACAAGCAACCCCTATACAAGGTGTTCCTATAACACTCTTCCCTTCTATAGTCATAACGTGCAAAACTTTAAGACTTACCAGAAGGCTGAATAATCTATCTTAGTACAATCTTAATGAAGAGGAAGAAAAAAATGTTGAGGTTAGAAAGAAGAACCTGTACATTAATCAAATAGCCAAAAATCATTCAAAGTGTCCACTTCCCATAAATATATTTTCGGTCTCTCGGTTTCTCTACAAAATCCAGGGTAGGTAAAAGAAAATTCGAAGAAGATTAACATCACTGTTGACCAGTCATGGGGAGGTCAAATCAATCTAATTTAGTCTTGTTAAAAAATGGCCAACCATGCTGCTTATTATGATTTATTTAGCCGGCTTGATTTAGTGTACAAGTAATCTTTCATTCATTTTGCTACTATACTTTTTAATATACTCTCTACCTTTTGTTGTTGCAGGATCCCAACAACCCCCAACTAACTCGATATGAGATCTAATTGAATAATACTCATACAAATTGAGTGAACTATATCTTGGCGAAGACTAACGTTTGGCGGGGTCTTAGAGACAATTAAGTCTCCTACAGCTTCTTCATATACTTGACAGGCTTTTAATGCCCAAACAAAGTTTTAAGGCGTATCCCTTCATAGGAGCGTACTTTCTTGGGTGTAATCTTTCTTCACTTGAAAACATCTTACAACTATTTCCTAAGATACCACCAATGGGTGGATGCTTTAATCATTAGTTTGCACTAATACTCAAACTCGCCAACCAGCTAGCCTAGTGGTGGATTAAGTTATCATGGTGTGCCCAAAACAGAATTAACATACATTATCTCACTCTTAATTGGATTCATAAATTCTGGGGTGTGACATGGTAACTATCAGGCATTAGATCCTTATATTCAATCAAAAGGAATTGAACACTTAGTTTTCCCTCCTTATACACCACAATAGGTGCTCTAGTAGAACGTGAACATCAACATATGGTCGAAACATTTAAAACACAACTTCATTAAAGCTTTCTACCCTCTGATTTTTAGAGTTTTGTATGTCACTATTCCACATATCTTATAAAATTTTACCAACTCTAAATATTCAAAATAAATCTCTATTTCAATTACTTTTTTTAATAAATACCCAAACTATAGCTCTTTAAAAGTTTTTAGTAGTCTTTGCTACCCATGGTTACTACCATACACCAAAATAAACTTGAGCCTAGTTATAGACCTTGTGTTTATTTAGGAATTTCATTAACCTATAATTTTCACCAGTGTTATGACCCTACAACTTCTAAATTTTTTCTATCACATGATGTGCATTTAAAAAAAATTCTCCTTTTGATAATATTCCTTTCCAATATAAAAAATAATTTTTCAAATATAGATTGGATTAATACTTATCAAAATAACAATAATACAATATCTCTTCTTGATACATCATCTCATATTTCAATTGAACTTCCAGGCCCCATTATCCCTTCTACTTTAAATTAACTAAATTCTCTAGATGTGACTCTGTCTTTTACACCTTAGGATTTTGATCTCCTGCAATCTGTTGTAGCAGATTAAAGTATTTTCTACACTTAATGAGTTCATAGGAAAGCAATTTAGTTATGTTTTCGTTTAGTTTTCACTTTTAGTACATAGATAATAAAATAAGCAATTTAAGTGATTTATATGACCTTAGGGCCAAAGTAGTCCTAAATGTAGACTAATATGTTCAATGAGTGTACAAGACACTATTCGGAGGCACAAAGACAGTGGAATACCCGCGATGTTATAATATGGAGCTTGGATGTCACAACACAGTGAATAGAGTACCAAATGAGCAGTCTACCATCAGTGTCGCGACATAGCCATAGAGTGTCGCGACACAATCTTGAAGACACACCCTCTAGCTAGTAAACTTCCATCAATGTCACGACACAGGCCAGAGGATGTGCCGGCACCAATGTGACGGGGTCACCTAATACACTAAGGGTATTCCCGTACGCACAATAAACTTTAACGTAAAATATTCATCCGAATTAGGTCAAGGATCAATGACCAAACCTAGTCCTATAAATAGAATTTCTCTGAACAATTTATGGATAGCTTTGTACTTAGTTTAATTTTACATTCAATTGTAATTTAAAATTTTTTCAGTTGTAGTTTTTATTTCAGTTTTCTATTTCATTTTTACGGGGATTACCATCTGTGCCTTTATAATTATATAAAGATTTTTCTTATCTTTGTTCTTTATTTGTTCCTAATGTTTATATTTTTAATCAATTACATTGCCCGTGCTAAATCAATGGAGAACTAATTTGGTGAGAGAGATTGACGAGTGGATGTGGGATTACATAACATCTATGTAGGGTTTTTTAGTGGATCAACTGGTTGGGATAGGAAGAACTTAAAACTCTAGGCTTGACAACCCTAGGAAGTCATATAGGCCAGAATAAACCTGAAATCGATATTGCTTATCTGTGAAAACCTTACCCCAATCCTGTTTGAACTATGACATCGAGATATAAGTAGTTCTTGTTGAATTATTAGGTTAATGGAAGGTCGAGATGCCCTACTAGGTTAGTGACTAGTTGATTGAATAGAGCCCGAAGTAGGAGTTAGTTATGAACAATGAAGTGAGTTAGTCTTCTATCATTTAATCTGATAAAATCTGTAATCTATTTCTACTATTATTTTTATTATTTTTATAAAATATCTTTTCTTATCACCTTAGGATAAATCGTAATATGATTTAACTAAAGTACTAACTAGACCCATTAGCATAAAAGTTAATATTAGTTTAGTCTCGCCTCCCTTTGGTACGATCCTCGGAGTATTCCAATACTTCATTGTATAAACTATATTACAACCTGACCCGTATACTTTCGAACACTGCCTTAATTCCTATCTTTAGTTACAATATTCTTACTTCCGATGTTGGTACATCGGGTGGCGGTCAGGTTGTTGGCATCGTTGCCGAGGAGGCAACACCACTAAGTTAATTATAGTTTTTTACGTTTAATAGGATAGTTAGGAAAATTTTAAATTAAAGATACAATTTGTGTTTTATTAGCTTTTCTTTTCTTTTTTGGAGTTTAATGTATAACTTAGAATAGGGGCACACCTATAGAGCAAGCTACTAATCTAGAAAGAACCATTCGTCAAAACTGTCGACAGAAAGAATAGGAATAGATGCAAAACAACTCGTTTGCTGCGGTTAATCCACCACGAGATAACCAACTTTTCGACGATCGAAACTTACCACCACCACCGCCACAGTTGTCAATAGAAACACCAAATCTGAACGCAGTACAGGGCAGTATCATAAGGCCGGCTATAAGAGCAAACAATTATGAGATAAAGCTAGCAACGAACCAGATGATCTAGAACAACTTACAATTCAGTAAAACTATAATGAAGGACCCAAATTAACACTTAAAATAGTTTCTCCAAGTTTGTGACACTTTTAAATTTAACAGGGTCACCGATGATATTATTCATCCTCGATTTTTCCCTTTCTCCTTCATTAATAATACTTTCTCTTGGTTAGATTCGCAAGCTGCAGGATCCATTGTGACATGGAATCAACTTCCAGAAATTTTTTTGTACAAGTTCTTTCATATTAGAAAAACTGTCCAACTGAGGAGGGAGATTGTAAACTTCAAACAAATAGAAGGAAAGTGTTTTCATAAAGCTTGGGAGAGATTTAAGTTGCTGATACAAAGAAGCTCACACCATGGTCTACATGAATGGCTATGGTTGCAAATATTCTACAACGAGCTGGATGTACATTCTAGGTCAAGACTAGATGGAGCTGCAGGAGGAGCCTCGATAAACTGTACATACGAAAATGCCTATCATTTAATGGAGAACATGACTATGAATTCTTACTAGTGGCCAAACAAGCGATTCACTTATGGTTCGAGACTAAACAATGGCCAAAGCTGTCTACGATGAGGATAAGTACAAAAAAATATTGGACAAGCTTAACCAATTAGAGTCAACATCCACTAGCCTTATAGTAGCTAGAACAATCAACCAATACCCTAAGAACCAAGCTGATGACATGAACTACATTTTGAATAGGGGTGAAAATCCCTATTTGAATACTTATAATCCCAGCTAGAAAGACCGCCCAAATCTAAAATAGGGCGGTAATCAAGGAAGAAGTAATAGTTCTAACCAAAATAGACAAACTACTGCTTACCAACCTCCTTATTTGCAGAAAACTCAGGAAGGGCTAATACAAACGACAAGTGTAGCCTGAATGCACTCAAATGATAACCACATTCACTAAACTTGAAGATCAAATGAGATAATTGTCTAGTATGATGGGAGACATCAAAAGGCATATTGGTACGGGCATCCTAAGCAATACTGAAAATAACCCTCAGAGAGATGGTAAGGAGCAAGTGAAGGCAATAATGCTCCGTTCAATTGAAATACTGAGTAGTTAAAATGAACCTACTCTAAAAGTGGACGAAAAAGATGTTAACGATCCTCAAGAAGAGATCCCTCAAGGAGATGGCGTTAAAGCAAAGCCAGAAGCGGTAGCTGAGTCGGCAGCTAAATTGGAAGCTAAGCGAAACACAGAACCTATCCTCATAAAGATCCAATTCCCCTCACAATTTGAGGACAAATAAAAAAGAGATGAAGTAGAATTTCTAAGTTTTCTAAACTTATTCAAATCGCTTAATGTTAATTTGCATCTCATTGAATTGATAGAAAAAATTCAATGAGATAATAACTAAGCAGATATCCCAAAAATTAAAAGAACTGGGGAGTTTCACAATTCCTATAGAGATAAGGGATATACACTTTAGTAGGGCCCTATGTGATCTAGGAGCTAATATTAATCTAATGCCCTTGTCAACATATAAGAAACTCGGGTTAGGGGAGATAAAAAATACACACATCACACTACAATTAGCTGATAGATCTTTGGTACAACTGAAAGGGATGTTTGAAGATGTGTTAGTAAAAGTTCGTAATTTTTTCATCCCTGTGGATTTCGTAATTTTAGATTTTGAGGATGACCGTGAGATCCCCATTTTGCTAGGGACACCTTTTCTAGCCACAGTAGGCCCACCATTGACTTAGAAAATAACAAGCTGATAATGAATAGTAATAGTAAGACTGAAATATTCAAATGTGTTCACCTACAGAGTAAGGGATGTAAGGAAAATTTAGGGAATGCATGCTATGAAATACTTGTAAATTTCCCTAACGACCTTGATCCAAGTAGGATGTATTCTGTGATAAATAAAGGTTGAAAAAGTAAATTCAGAGAACGGGACATGCGAAGCACGATGCAGTGGCATGATGGACGATGGACTAATTTAGACAGATAAACAAGAGACAAGATGTCCATGTACAGACTTAAAAAGTTGATAGATGAATCCAGCAGCCATACATGACAATTCAATAGAAACTATATTAATTATGTTGTAATATATATTGTAATTTTTGATAAACTTAAATATTAGTAATTAAATAGGAATAGGACTAAATAGGTAGTTTAGGACTTAATTTTATTAAAATTACTTGGAAATAGGGTAAAAATATACCTAAAACCTTAAAAATTAAGAAATTATCTCTCAAAACAAGGTCGATGTCGCAATATGGAACCTTGGTGTCACAATACCAACCATAAACTTGAGAAATTGAAAAATCCAGCTTGATGTCATGACACGGGTATCCTTGTGTCACAACATTTAAGACAGTAGCCTCAAAACCCTAAAATTTTAAGGTGTGTCACGACATCGAGCCCCGATGTCATGACAACGGGTCACTGCCAGAGGTGTAACGGCACGGAACCTCTGTGTTGAGACATTGCTGCAAAAATCTGCAGGGTTTGACCTGACCCGTTGTGCAACCTGTCGGTCAAACCCTTACTTTTACTTGAATTTAACCTAAAATACTACCCTTATTTAAACTAAAATACCTTTTAAACATTAATCTTAAACATTCTTTAACTCTAAAACCTCCAAACCTTCCTTAAAAACCCTTAACTCTAAAACCCTTATTTCCAGTACCTCTTTTTTTTTTCTTTTGATGCAAATTTCTCTGTTCTCTTCTTGTGTTCTTAGTTTGTACAGGTATAAAGCTACACATCCATGAGACGTTTTCAATGAGTTTATACCCGAAACAATAAGTACTCGATGTAACAAGGTTAAGGGTTTCTTTCTTCGATATTTTTTGTTACATTGTATTGCTCGTTTAGAAATCTATTGCTTGATAATCCATTATTCTAGTTGAAAAATATAGCATCATACGTCCTAGATAAATTAAAAGAATGAATGAACAATAAGCACCGGTGAGCGTAAATCCCTCTAATTTTTCAAACCCAAACGTCATTTTTTTCTAGAACTACAAGGGAAGACGTTCATAGAAAAGAGGGGTTTCAAATGATTGATGCTTTTGTGTAAGAAAATTTGGGCTTTAGTCTAGTATTATAGGTGGGAGCGCTTTTGCGTAAGCCCAAAAGACCCTAATGATATCCTTGTAGTTTAAGAATTTTACACCTCATTTAAGGATCAAAAATCTAGGAGGCCTTACAGCGCCTTTTGGAAAATAAAATAATTAAGCGAAAAGAGGTGCTCGTCACCCCTAGAGTGTTTTTGAATTTTATAATGTTCCATACTATGATTCTGATTTTATTGAAAATACTAATTTAACACACTTTAAGAACATAGATATGAAAACACTTCACCAACACTAATGTTCCCACTTTTTTCAATCAAGCAATCATGTTTCTCATCGTGAAGATGTGGATGCAATTTATGTGTACTCAGATTGCACCTACTTTAAATGTCTCTAAAATAAATACTATCCAAGTTGTGTTGTTGTATGCTATTTTGTATAAAAAACAAGTATGCATTGGGACATGGATCTAAAAATTATGAAGAGATGCATAAGTGGCCAAAAGGTAGGAGTTTTATTTCCTTACATAGTGACAGCCCTGTGCAAAAAGGTCGAAGTTCCAATGACCACGACTGAACAATTCATAAAGCTAATGAAGAGTTTTATTGAGGATTTGATGTACACGTAATATACAAAGCTTCATACAAAACCCGAAGCCAAAAATGTGAATTGTACTTATCATTTTCTTTGTTCTTTGAACTACACAAACTTAGATGTCGAGCCATACGTATTGAGGGATAGGTAAAGACATAACAGTGGTGTTGTAAAATTAGAGTGAAATAGGAAGAAACAATGTGATAGAGTAATTATATGTTAAGCTAATGTGTGAGAAGAAAGAAAAAAATTTAGAAAAAAGTCAAAAAGAGAGGAAAAAGTACCAAAGTAATAAAAAAAGCATTATGAGTGAGAAAATAGTGAAAAAGTTAAATTGACTAAAAAACAAGGTCACAAAAATAGAAAAATTCAATCATTAGTGCACCAAAACTTATTAACCTAACCATAGTTGCTATTATTACATTGTGACTTCCTACAAGGAGAAATAAGGAAGGTGAAGGAAAGAGAGATAAAGCGGTGAGCGGGAAATGGACACTAAAAGGGGTGAATAGAGAACAATACAATGTGCCAAACTAATTTCATGCTTGAAATTGTTTTGATGCTCTATGTTCTTGAAGTCCATACCAACCTTAAGCCTTAGAATGTTACAAGCCGAAAAGTCATATGTGACCTAGGTAAATCTATTTGTGAGTGAACATTGTATTGAGTGATTGTAATAATAGTTGTTTGTATTCTACTAGTATATTTAAAATCCTTATGTAATTTCTTGATAGGCTAATATATTTGATGGTCTTTTTCCATATATGCTTTGTAATACACTAAACTTAGGTGTTTGAGTTTGATAGTGGTTAGACATTTATATATCATACGAGAATTATGTGTATTTATGA
Source organism: Gossypium raimondii (assembly GCF_025698545.1). Taxonomy (NCBI): domain Eukaryota; kingdom Viridiplantae; phylum Streptophyta; class Magnoliopsida; order Malvales; family Malvaceae; genus Gossypium; species Gossypium raimondii. Next base: position 40,887,627 of record NC_068568.1, read on the forward strand.
TTACTCCTATTTGCCTCACTCCCAAACTAATCTTTGTATCATACTTTCCCAAGGGTCGTCATTTACTTTATGTTCTCCTTTTTATGTTTTCTTCATTAAGGACAAGCAATGACTTAAGTGTAGAGGAGTTTAATCTATCGCAATTCGTTGTAACACATTAAACTACTTTCTGCACTTAATGAGCTTGTAGGAAAGTAATTTATTTATGTTATCGTTTAGTTTTCACTTTTCGTACGTAGATAATAAAATGAGCAATTTAAAGTGATTTATATGACCTTGGGGGCCAAAGTAGGCTTAAAGGTGGACTACTATGTTCAGTGAGTGTGCAGCACTTTATTCGGGGGCACAAAGACAATGGACTGTTTGCAATGTTACAACAAGGAGATTGGATGTTGCAACACAGTAAACAGAGTACCAAAGGAGTAGTTTGCCACTGGTGTCGCGACACAGCCATAAGGTGTCACGACACGGCCTTGAAGACACACATTAGTTAGTAAACTAACATCAGTGTTGTGACACAGGCTAGAAGGTGTCACGACATCAATGTGACGAGGTCACTTAATGGTCCAAGGGTGTTGTCGTACACACAATGAACTTTATCACAAAATAGCCAGCCAAATTAAGTCAAGGATTAGTGGCCAAACCTAGGCCTATAAATAAAATTGCTCTGAACAGTTTAAGGACAACTTTTTACTTAGTTTAATTTTACGTTCAATTGTAATTTATATTTCTTTTCAGTTGTAGTTTTTATTTTAGTTTTCTATTTCCTTCTTCTTAGGGATCGAATTGCAAATCAATCAACTCTCAACGAATTACCGTTCACGCCTTTATAATTATATGAGGATTTTTCTTATATCTATTCTTGATCTGTTCTTAATGTTTATATTTTCAATCAACTACATTGCATGTGTTAAATCAATGGGGAACTAATCCAATGAGGGAGATTAACGTGTGGATGTGAGATTAATTAACATCAATGTAAGGTTTCTTAGCGGATCAGTTGGTTGGGATAGGAAGAACTTAAAACCCTAGGCTTGACGACCCTAGAAAGTCATATAGGTGGTAATGAACCTAAAATCAATATTGTCTATCCGTAAAAACCTTACCCAAATTCATTTTGAACTGTGACATCGAGAGATAAGTAGTTTTTTTCGACGCATTAGGTTAATGGAAGGCTGAAAAGCCTTGCTAGGTTAATGACTAGTTGATTGAATAAAACCCAAAGTAGGAGTTAATTATGAACATTGAAGCAAGTTAGTTTTCTATCGTTTAATCTGATAAAATCTATAATCTATCTTTACTATTGCTTTTATAATTTTTTTAAAGTAGCTTTTCTAATCACCTTAGGATCAACTGTAATATGATTTAACTAAAGTACTAACTAGACCTATTAGCATAAAATTTAATATTAGTTTAGCCTCGCCTCTTTTAGGTACGATCCTTGAAGTACTCTAATACTTCATTGTATAAACTATATTACAACCTAACCCGTATGCTTGAGGACACTGCCTTAATTTCTATCTTTAGTTGTAGTGTTCTCACTTCTGACGTTGGTACATCAAGAGACGGTTAAATTTGCCCTAAGTTTCAGGTGATATTCCAACTCTATTTTCTACACCTCCTCTTCTTACTTATACTCAAAAAATTCATCATACTGTACCACCACCTAATCTTTCATCCAATCACCTTAACCCAAACCTATCATTCACCCAAAATGACTCAAACCCATCTCTACGATGCCACCTAGCCATATACCTATTTCTAAAATACGCCAAACACCTCCCACAAAACCCATAAGCTTCTATTGAATTCTCTCCTCTCATTCCATAACCAAATCATGTTGTCACACAATCTCACAATAACATTCCTGAAACTAAAAAATTATTCGACTATTAAGCTTAACTTTGGGCCAAAATACCAAAAACCTTCAAACAATCTCTCACTGTTCCTTATTGGAAACAAGTAATGAAAGTTGAATTCGATACTTTAAAAAGGAACCAAACATGGGAACTAGCTCCTGACCATCACTCTTTGAATGTTGTTGATTGTAAGTGGATTTTTTTGGTGAAGACTAAGCTAGATGGACCATTACTCATTACAAGGCTAGACATATAGTGAAATGGTTCTAAAAAAGTGAAGGATTAGATTAGCATTCAATTTTTAGCATGGTTGTCAAACTTGCAACTATTCGTATTGTTTTATCTCTTTTTGTTCAAAATAGTTGGCCTTTTAATCAAATTGATATTAATAATGCTTTCTACATGGCAAGCTTGAGTAAGATATGTTCATGTTGCAACCACCGGGGTTTGAAGATTCTGTAAACTTTACTTATGTGTAGAAGTACAAAAGACTATCTATGGCCTTAAACAAGCTACACAAAGTGGTGCAAGGAATTAACTAAATTCTTTCCTCAACTTATGTTTAAAAAATCTTGCTCAGATGAATCCTTATGAAACAACTCGTTTTTTAGTAATGCTAAAAATGGTGGTTTCCAAACACCATTTTTCGATGATCGAGTCAATAAATATTATTTATTAATATTTATTATTCTATTATATTGTTTGACCACCTATAAACATGTTATTGTTTATAGTAAAATATCACACCAAAAATATATATTAAATTAAATCGGCGGTGTCTGCAAACGTACGGGTCAAATTGTAATACAATAAAGTTTACTACGAAACACTAGAAAGTATTCTGAGGATCATACCCAGTGGATTGTAGATTGCATAAATTAATATTAAATTAACTATAGTAAATAATTACTAATCTAATCGCGTCCCGAATTAGTACTGTGAATCCAAATTAACATTTTAATTAAACTAATTAAATTAACTAACCTAACTACACCTAATGGAATTTCCTATTCCTAGTGTCGACAATGTGAGCCTCTAGCCTATGATTGATTAAATCTCTAATTATCTAATTAAATAATTAATTATCCTAGATTTAGTTATTTATCACCCTTAGCTACGACTACCCTCTCGGTTCATCTTTACTAAGGATTACCACCTAAGTCACCTTTTCGGTTTCACTTGTCTCAATATTCTATTAGGGGCCTCACTCCTTAATATACTAAGTACCCTTGAATAAATAATCAATTTCACATAAATAATTACTTAAAAAATAAATTAGTTTATTAATCAAATCATGCAAAATATAAATAAAACACAATAATCTATTCTAATATTTATACAACGATTAATTGATCGAATTAACGAAATACAAATAAAAGAAGAGAAGAGAAGAGATAAGAGAATCCTTATTGATATTATATTAAGGCATGGATCCGGAGCAATCTCTGCTTACGATTGTTTTCAAATCGAAATAGAAAAGTTCTGACTACACAAACATGAAAAGAAAAGAAAACTAAAACTGAATAGAAAAATTGTCTTTCCAGGTCTGCTCCCAATTCTAGTGACCCTAAGGTTGCTTTATAGGCAAAGGCCTACTTGGTGACCACTCAACTCGAGATACACTTAGATACTAATAAATAAAATATTCTGCTAAAGCTAGGGTCCAAATATGACAATTTCTCAAATACGCCATCCAAAGAAATAACATTTTTTCTTCCACGCCGAGTCACGTCGTTGGGATGTGGGAGTGCTTCTCATCCCGATGTCAACGTCGTACCATTCTTCCCATTTTTTCGTCGTGACAAAAGAGAATTCCTCGTCACAACATCGAGTGTTTTCTTAGGCCTTGGTAGCTTCGTTGGCTTATCAGGCTCCTTATCTCACGACCTGATCATTATTCTTTGTATTCTTGAACCTAAAATGGTATCATACACACTTAATTAGCTCATTAGTCACTCACGAGGCCCGAATTGGCCTTACAGGTCATCAACATAGTAGAAAATGTGTAAAAACACTTATTTTATTAATATTTTAATCCTAAGCTACTAATACTAAAAATATAATATTTAATTATAAAAGTGCTAGAAAATATACTTGTTCAGTGCGAAAATGACCTAAAATAACTACTACAAGTGACACTAGTTCACTTACCCCCACACTTAAGTCCTTGCTTGTCCTCAAGAAGGCAAAAGAAGATAAATTAAAACTATAACTAAACAATATACTTGAGTTGGCTTGATACACGATATTAGATTGGAGCATCGAGACTAGGAAGATTTGCGTAAATATATAACTCTAGCTAGAAATTATATACACCTAAATTATATACACCTAAATAGATTAGTACAATAAATTATAAAGTAAACAAGTTAAAGAAAATAAAATATATATCTCCATCAAAATGTATATACGAATATAGTAGTTATATTTGCAAGGTATAATAAATTCAAAATTTTTTCCTACTCGGTTTATTTTTGTCCATGCTTTGAACTCTAATGCGATAATATTTCCCCGATTATCCATTATGGTTTTTTTTATTTGTTCCAATACAATTGAGATTTTTCTCGGCACTTTTTATAAGAGTTATACTAGTCATACTGCACCATTTCAATAATCATGGATTTTGTCGAGTTTCTTTTTTAATTCGAACATCCTATAGTTCTACAAATATAATTACCTATTCGTATCTACCTTTATCATTTGGTATATTTAATCTCTTTTTACTATTTATAGTCTAATAAACTAAACTAATTAATCTAAAAATAAACAACCTAAATTATTTAATTTCATGCTAGATTTATAATTTAAACAAATAACTTCGGTACATGCTCCTAACCAATAAAAGAAAAATAAAAAAATTTCCTATGTCACCCCCATACTTTATTCGTCACAGTGTCCCTAATGAGTAATAACAACAAAGGAAAGAGGTTACACGATTGGCATGGTATGTTCAACACAATTGGTGGGACTACTCCTTGCGATTTCATCTAGAAATTGTAGTGTCGTAAAAATATGGGGTACCTACAAAGAAAAACTAAACATACAATATATATGTAAAATAAGTTCCTAATTAAACTAAAAATTAAAAATCAACCAAAAATAAAATAAGTCTTAAAAATATATATTTAAAATAAGTCTTAAAAATATATATTTAAAATAAAAATAAAAAATGCTTAGAATTAGTCAGAATCAGGTTCAAACTCCTCCATCATTGTTGTTTTTCCCCTAATGCACCCCGCCGACACTTTAGTAGACTAGCTACCTTAAGTCTAAGTCAAGCTGTGATAACTTGGATTGCGGATCACCCCGCCCTTCGTAGTGAATGGTCTAGTCGAAATACTCGCTTGTAATCTAGTGGCACAATTGGGGTCTCTTCCTCGTCGTCATCATCATCATCATCCTCTCCTTTATTGTCCTCTTCGCTCGGTAGTGGAAATCTCTCGAACATATCTGGGAGTGGTGTTGGCGTTGGCCACCCATTCTGTTCCGAAATGCAAATCAAAATATCACTCATGTCTTGCATCCATCGTGTATGCCACTTCTAGATTGGCATGTCCATGAGTCCCGTCATCTTTGATGTTTAAGCTTTAATTTTTATCTTGGTCGGCCGTTGAGGATCGTACAGAGCTTTCGAAACTATTTGATTCGATTATGTCTTTCTTCTCGCTCATCAAAGATTCTAAGGGGTTGAAACCTCTTTTGAAGAGGAGACTTTCGTCAAATGGTTTGAGGATGGATTCTGAGCTCTCTTCCTCTATGATTGAAATTATCAGTTATCGAGTTTGTGCTAGAAAGGTAGTTGGTCGTATTTTAGGTATTATGAAACAAGTGAATGATGAAGGAAATACAAATTTCTAATGAGTGGGATGTCAAGGGGTTATATGTTGCTTGTGGAGGCTAGGAGGTTGTGGCGACTGCTAAGGATATTATATAGAGGCCGTCTAGGGTATGACTTGCCATGCAAACTTGGAGTAGATCTTTGTAGATCCTATCAGACCAAGAACATAAACTTTTTGAAAACGGCATGTGTATGGTGCGATACAATAGGACTTTTTCCTATATTTTTTCCTCAAAATGGTCATATCACGCCACTAGGTATGCATGGCGCGATACAACTCTGATTTTTCATGTTCCTATTTCGAAGTGTGTGTTGAGCCATAAAATTGCTATGTTGCGATGCGACTCCAACTAAACCTCTTCGGGACTTGTCAAAATCTATCGATTGTTTGTAATTGCCTCCAAATAACACCTAACTCTATTGTTGCTCCTAGAAACCTGTTTTCTTCCAATTCTAACATCAAATTCAAAATCTAAATCCAAAAATTTAGCTAACAGTAAAAAAATGAAAAATTAAATTTGAAATAAAAAAATTAAAAATAAAGTCATTTTTCGGAGTTGGGATGATCCATATCGCCCCCAAAGAAGAACTTCCAACTAGTTCTCGACACTTTGATATATTATTTGTTCCACCACCGATAAATCTGAACCAGTACTCTCGATCGATTCTAAAGATATCACCTTATCTTTGATCGATGCAACATCCACATCACAAGCCACTTGGTGTCGAATCCGAGCCAACCCTAGATTATTTTTCGTGGTATTATTTGCTAAAGCTTCCTTCCCTCCATTTCGTGAGAAGCTTTGGTTACCTGAGCTTTATCTTCCTCATTGAACGAGAATGAGATAAACTCGGTGATTCTTCGACTAGCACCTCCTCAGTTATGGTCAGAAAGTGTATTGGCTCGTTTACACTTTCATTCAGAATCGGCTGTAGTTCCAAGTTAGTTGCTAATTCTAATTCTATTTCCACTTCTACATCTACATCTATGTTCATTGGATTAGAAACATCTTCAGTTGTATTCAATTTGTTCCCATCTCTAGATCCAAACTCTAGTCGATTTTCAAAATTTAATCTCGAGTGATTGTCTGTATTACACTGGTCCTTCGGAACAGAATTAGAGACATTATGTACAACCTTTTTCCAATGGAGTATTTGCTTGGGATATTCATTGAAAAAATTACTCTAATTGATCCAACTGTTGTGGGTTTTGCTTTACTTTAGCTTGGAATTCTCGTTCGTGGCTTTCTTGTTCAAGCGTATAGTCATACGAGTCACAAGGAGTTTCGGTTAGATGTTCAGATGTTTCCAATTGTTGCTTATCTACCTCTTCCAATGCAGTTATTATTTCATTTCTTCGTTGGTAAAGTTCTAGCATGAGCACTTTTTGGTTCTCCATAATTTCTCATTGTTCATATACTCCTTCCTCATATACTCCATCCTCGTCCAATTGGTTTGTCGAACCTCCATTCCTTTAGTATGTATACTTACTTGACTTCGGTGGAAGCTCATTCGAACACTTAGGCTACTTGTCTTTGTAATCACAACTCTATTGGTTTGTCAAATCTCTATACAACCAAGTCAATTTGGATTGCTCGTACACCAACCTATAAAAATCATTGTTCATGATTAAATCTAATCATCGACAAGGTACATAAAAAAAATTATTGAAATAAAAAATTTACTTAACTAAAAAATGAAAATAATCAACAAGAAAAAAATAATCGTAAATTTTGTTTAAATATAATTAATTACATAAAGGTTAGAACACTATCTAGCTCGTTCGTCTTTCGATTAATATTAGTTTACTGTAATCAATATAATAAAAAAAAGCACCATCGCAATCCCCAACAAAGGCACCAACAACTTGACCGCCTATAAACGTGTTATCATTTATAGTAAAATATCACACCAAAAATATATATTAAATTAAATCGGTGGTGTCAGCAACCATACAAGTCAAATTGTAATATAGTAAAGTTTACTACGAAATACTGGTAAGTATTCCGAGGATCGTACCCAAGGGATTGCAGATTGAAGAAACTAATATTAAATTAATTACAGAAAATAATTACTAATCTAATCGAGCTCCGAATTAGTAGTATAAATCCAAATTAATATTTTAATTAAACTAATTAAATTAACTGACCTAACTAAACCTAATGGACTTTCCTATTCCTAGTGTCGACAATGTGAGCCTCTAGCCCATGATCGATTCAATCTCTAATTATCTAATTAAATAATTAATTATCTTAGATTTAGTTATTTATCACCCTTAGCTACGACTACCCTCCTGGTTCATTTTCACTAAGGATTACCACCTAAGTCACCCTTCCGGTCTCACCACTTTGAAGAAGTTATACATGACAAGATACCTTCTCGGTCTCACCTGTCTCAATATTCTATTAGGGGCCTCACTCCTTAATATACTAAGTACCCTTGAATAAATAATCAATGTCACATAAATAATTACTTACCAAATAAATTAGTTTATTAATCAAATCATGCAAAATATAAATAAAACACAATAATCTATTCTAATATTTATACAATGATTAATCGGTCGAATTAACGAAATAAAAATAAAAGAAGAGAAAAGAAGAGATAAGAGAATGCTCATTATTATTATATTAAGGCGTGGATCCAGAGCAATCTCTGCTCACGATTTTCATCTAATCGAAATAGAAAAGTTTCGACTACACGAACATGAAAAGAAAAGAAAAATAAAATTGAATAGAAAAATTGTCTATCTAGGTATATTCCCAATTCCAGTGACCCTAAGGTTGCTTTATAGACAACGACCTACTTAGTGACCATTCAACTCGAGATACACTTAGATACTAATAAATAAATTATTCTGCTAAAATTTAGGGTCCAAATATGGAAATTTCCCAAATGTCTCATCCAAAGAAATCAACTCTTTTCTTTCACGCCAAGTCGCGTCATCTTGACGTGGGAATGCTTCTCGTCTCGACATCAACGTTGTGCCATTCTTCCCATTTCTTCATTGTGTCATCGTGACGAAAGGGAATTCCTCATCACAACATCGAGTGTTTTCTTAGGCTTTGGCAGCTTCGTTGGCTTATCAAACTCCTTGCCCTAGGGCTTGGTCATTATTCATTATATTCTTGGACCTAAAATGGTATCCCATACATTTAATTAGCTCATTAGTCACTCACAAGGCCCAAATCAGCCTTACGGGTCATCGACATAGTAGAAAATGTGTAAAAACACTTATTTTAATAATATTTTAATCCTAAGATACTAATATTGAAAATGTAATATTTAATTATGAAAGTGCTAGAAAACAGACTCGTTAAGTGCAAAAATGACCTAAAATAACTACTATAAATGATGTCAGGTCAGTGTTATGATAATTGATGGTTCAGTAATTTTTTTTAACAATTAGTAAATAAGGTATAAGGACTAAATCGTACAAGTTAATCACTATTGATTTTATTAGTTAAAAGGCTTAAATAGAAATTTGTTCAATGTTTAAAATGGAAATTAGCCATCTTTTTATTATAGTGGATGGTTAGTGCTCAAATTTTGGTGATTTAAATGTTATAATTTTAAAATAAATTAAGAAATTAAAAGAAACAAAGTGGAAAGAAAGAGAATGAGTTTCATTCTCATCTTCTCCACAGAAAATCCACCATTGAAGGAAGAAAAGAAGGCTTCAAGAATCCCTTAGCATTCGGCCCTTTCTTATAAGTGATTTTGAAGTCCACTTTTCGTAAATTTTATGTTTTTGATATCGTTCTAGCTCGATTTAGCTAACCCAGGGATTGTTTTGTAAAATTATTAAAGATTTTAAATGTCACCATTGTTGAATCTTGAAGCTTTTGGTGTCAAATGGTTAGCTTTTAAGCTTAGTTATGTAAAAGGACTAATTTGTAAAGTGAAAGTTGTTAGTTTTGAACATAGAGACTAAAATGTAAAAATTCAAAATTCATGTTAAATTTCTATAAATATAGATATTAGAGGGCTGTAGAAGGAAGTGATTGAAATTGGATTGAAAAACAGGGCTTAAATGTGAAAGATATGATTGTTTCAATTTTAGGGACTAAATTGAATAAAATGTGAAATTTTAGGGAATTTTAAAAAGTAAAATTAAAACTTCATGCATAGAATAATATGTTACAAGGTAATTGAAACTAATAAATTGAAATGAATTACTGTATAGATTAAGATTTGGACTAACCGGTAGATAATCGAAAAAAGGGAAAATTGCATATTAGTCCTCAACATTTCACTTGTTGCTATTTTTGTCTGGTAAGTTCATATGGCATAGTTGTACATGTACATGTAATGTATGTGTTTAAATTATTAATTTATATACCTTAAATGTGATTTAAATTATATGAAAATTAGTACAAAAAGATAAGAAATAGAGTGAATTGTAAAGAAATGATCTAATGTATTAAATGTACTCGGATGAACGTAAGAAAGTTGGGATACAATTGGCATGAAAATATGGTTATCTTCACGTTGTAGGGGATATGGTATGAGATGATACTAATGTACGGAGAATTCACTGTTTAAATCGAAATCTAGCATTTGTTGCAAATTACCGAGATTTCTCTCTACAGAGACCATTGTTACTGATTGTCTGTATGGAGAACCTGGTGTGTTCTGGAGGGATGTAATGTCGTAAGACATACTTATGCCTGCGGGATTAGCACTTCCGTGCTCAAGTGTGTTTTGGAGTTACCGCTCAAACGAGCAATTTGGTGTGTTTTGGTGGTTACTCGCGTATCAGTATCTGTTTATTAGAGTTTAATGGACTAAATGGTTAGTGTAACACAAAAAATATTTTATTGATGATATATATTGTATTTGGAAATGACTATATGTGATTGGAATGATGAAATGACGTATATATATTCGATGATTCTAATAGAATGATACTGAATGGAATGTATTGTACATATTGTAATGTTATAAGAATGTAACTGATGAACTCACTTTACTAATGTGGAACGTGATTATAGGAAAGTTGTATAGTTAGATAAATCATTATGTTAATTTTGATTTGAGGTGAGTTTACTATTTTAGCTCATATGAACTTGTTAAGCATACGTAATGCTTACTATGTTGCGTTTTCTCTACTTGTAGTTGTCTTTTACGGAATGAGGCAATCGGATGACTTCAGAGCTCACACTATCAAGTCTTTGATTTGGTAATCTTTTAATCATTCTAAACTCAGTTATATGACATGTATATAGGATTTTTTAAGTACATGTGTTTATTTGAACGGTTGTGACTTTGACCATTGGATAATTCTTGTCGATTAATGGTCATATGTGGTGAACATAATTATTCATAATGTCATTATGTTAAGCAAAGGTTAAAGTATATGAATGGTGAAATTTGAATCTGAAATGATTTAGTTTGAATGCTTAAATGTAAATGGTCAATGAATGTATAAGTTGTAATGTTATGTTTAGACATCTAAGTGAGGTATATTGAGTTTGGTATGTTTGAGTCAACTTATTGTTTTGAAATGGTTTAAGTAGATGGAATGGTTTGGAATGATTTATGCACCCTTGTTGTGATTTGGTGCCAAAAGTGGCATTAGTTAGATGTTAGGAAAATTATAAATGACATGTTTTGGCATGTTTTCAACAGGTTTGAATGATGCTATAAGAACTATTTTGACCTATTTGGATGATTGGATTCAAGCAAGTATCAAATAGCTTTAATACACCAAAAATATGATTCACGTCGCGACGTCGTATGGTAGTCGTCCCGACAAGAAAAGGTCTGTAATGCCATGTTGAGATAAGGAACCCCATTGTCTCAAGAAGGCCAAATAGTGAGTGATGTTGCAACATTGAGCGGATGGATGCCGTGACGTGACAAACTATTTTGGTGACGTCGCGACGAAGAACTCCCTAACATCACGATGTCGTTGTGAACTTTTAAAACCTTTGCAGATTGGTCCTTGTTCAATTTCAGGTTAGCTGCAACATTGAACAGATGGATGCCGTGACGTGACAAACTATTTTGGTGACGTCGCGACGAAGAACTCCCTAACATCACGATGTCGTTGTGAACTTTTAAAACCTTTGCAGATTGGTCCTTGTTCGATTTTAGGTTAGCTTTAGAGCTCACGTAAACTCGTGTTAAGCTCGATAAAGGTTTAAATTTGTTATGTGTGATTCATATTATGATAGTTAATTATTTTCGATTCAAATTATCCGTTAAAAGTCTATAAGTGTTTTGTTTTGTACTGTAGCATTATATGGCTCGTATTAAGCTCGATAAAGGTTTAAATTTGTTATGTGTGATTCGTATTATGATAGTTAATTATTTTCGATTCAAATTATCCGTTAAAAGTATATAAGTGTTCTATTTTCTAATGTATCATTCTATGGCTCAGTCCCGACGATCCAGACGAGCTGAGGGTGTTACAGCTTATTTGTTCATAGTGAATCTGTGCTCTAATTCATCTTCTTTTCTATGTTGATGACTTTATACTGACTGGAAGTTAAAGTGTAGTCATAAAAAAGATAATCATTAGACACTCTCTCAAGTTTGCTTTTAGATACCTTGGTACTCTTAAGTTTTTGCTAGGTATTGAGATAATACCAACAACATATAGGCTTTTCTCACTCAAGCCAAGTATATTCATGAACTTCGTCATGAAACTAAAATGCATGACAATTAAGGTGTGCCTACTTTGCTAAGTTCGATAGCTTTTCTTGTTCTTAATGATGGTAGTCATCTTGCTGATGCCATTGAATTTCACTGAGTGTTAGTAAACTTCAATAATTTTCTTTTGCTCTCCCAAACATAAGTTTTGTTGTTAACAAACTATTTCAATTCATGCATATCCCTTCTATTACTCACTAGAAAGTTGTGAAATAAGTGCTTTGTTACTTAAAGCATACTACTAATCATGGCCTCCATATTTTGCGTTATATTGATCCTAACCTCTATGTATATTTTGATGCAGATTGGACAACATATCATAGTGATAAGGTGTCTACCACTAGCTATATATTTTATTTTAGTCTCAATCCTATAATTTGATCCTCTAATAAACAATCAATGGCTCGATCAACAACTAAAGCAAAATATCATGTTATTATCAATGCTGCAACTAAGACTTTGTAGGTGCAAGTTCTTCTTGCTCAGCCTCCCAAAAATTTTCTTAGATAATCTTGATGCTACTTTTCGATCCTAGCATCCAGTTCTCCATAGCAAGATGAAACATTTGGAAGTTGATTTTCTTTTTGTTCGTAATCATATTGAGTGTCAAACTCTTGAAGTTGTCCACTTTCGAACTACATATCAACTTGTTGATGCTTTTACCAAAGCCCTTCCACACAATTCTTTTCACTATCTTGTTTCCAAAATGGTGTTGCTCATCTCTTAACTTGAGGAGGGTGTATTGAAGATATACTGAAGATCAAGTCTTTAGTTTAGTTAAAATTTAAATTTATTATATCCTTTATTTTAAGTTTACTTTATCCATATATTTAAAATTTGAAATCTTGTTATTTAAATTTCCTTTTATCATAGAATTATCTTTGTTATTTGCTTTCACATCTCTATTAAATAGGTGATTGAACAAATTAATAAAATCAATCAATTTTTGCCTATGATTCAAAATCACTATAGATTTTGATTGGAGAAAGCCTTTGGTAATAGCAACAGGTGACGACAATGATGCCATCACCATTTTCGAAAAAAAGAAAAAGAAATAAAATAAGAATAAAACTAGAAAAGAAACGACAAAGAAAGAAAATATAGTAAGTTGTCTCTATAATTGTGAGCCTTTATAATAGCATTTCATTATAACCATCAAGTTTGTTGTAGAATAGGTTTTTATGTTTTATTTTTCTTTTTATAACAAAATTAATTCTCTATTACAACCTCTTGTCTTAAATTTTAATAAAAATTAGTTTTACTCCTAAATGAAATAAGAATCATAACTTTTAGTTAAGATATTATTTTAATAAATATTTAGATTTTACATAAAAATATATTAATTATATTTTATTAAATGAAAGTAATTTTGAATATACTGAAGCGAAAATTGTAAATTTCATTAAAGATCGATCTAAATCTTACCAATTAATATTATTATTAAATACATTATATTTTTAATTTGACAATTAAATAAAATTTAAGTATGATCGTTATAGATGTATAACATCTACTTCTTTATAACATCCAAATTTTGGTAGACATATGGGGACTATTACAAAGAGAATTGGCCGTATGAGTAAAAAATAAGAGTTAATTTTAGAATTAAGACAAAATTGGTAGAATTTGTAAACATTGAGTACTTAATTTGTTGAAATTTTTAGGATCAAAACCAAATTGACATAATGTGTAAATATTGAAAGCTAAATTATTTATTGAACTAATAAAAAGTCATGTAAACATTTCATTAAAGACTTAACAATGATTAAATTTATAAGTTTTTGAAGAGTCAAGGGTGAAGTTAGATTTTTTTCTTTTGAGCAAAATTAAATTGTATGTTTTTATGAGCATTTTTTTACCATTGTAATACCTCACATCTTTTTAATTTTAAGGACTAAATCAAAATTTTATTATTTTCGAGGAATTAAAAGAGCAATTCTATCAATTTTTGATAAATTTTAAAGGACCAAAAATAAGAAGTTTCCATGTTAGGAGGCTTTACAGCGTGACTAAATTAACAAAGATTTTGGAATGATGAGAATAAAAACACAAATGACCAAAGACATAAGGATTTACGTGTGAAGCACATGATAACAAATCCCAGTGGAAACCAAAATTGGATTCAAGTTTCAACCCTTAACACATTAATATTTAGCCATCCCTGTGGACTATTCAGAGCTTACGCCACAGTAGATCAACACCCAACCTAATTCCCCGGCCACTGAAACAACACCACCACAGTAGATCAATCACGGCCGAACACGTACCCAGCTTTCTTCCTTCTAAGAAACACAAAGGCGTATAGATTTCATATTAGATGATTTAGGTAACCTTACCTCTCAATAATAACTGTCAAAAAATCAAACATATTAAATTACATAAAATTAAACCATTACTTTCACTCCTACCCTATATATAGATTTCTCTAAACCTTGAAATGTTCAAAATCACAACACCCTTTTTCCCTTCACTTTGAAAACACCCCATTTTCTGACATTTCCCGACGAAAGGGGGTTAACATAACCCGCCCCATCTCTCCTATTGTCCCCAAAACATGTCGTCGGATAATAATCATCATCGTAATAGTCCTTCTCAGTATTTTCAACACTCATTGGAGCTTATTGCCGGCGAACTCTCAACAGCCACAGGAGCTTCCCCAACGCTCGGCCAACTACTTAAACACGTTGGTGATACAAGAAAAGAAGCCACCGGCGACGAAACTCCTGTCCATGAAGTCCTCGTCGACGTCACCGAGCCGCGCCCCATACCCTTTGTGCTTTCCTTTAACAACCTTACTTATAGTGTAAAGGTTCCTCGCAAAATGACGTTGCCTGGTTTCTTCAGACGGAGGGGTGGAAGCGCCGCTGCAGATGCTGCTATCGTAGATAATCCACTTGCCGGAGATAGTTATTTTACGAGGACAAAGACGTTGCTTAATGATATCTCCGGTGAGGCTCGAGACGGTGAGATACTCGCTGTGCTTGGAGCGAGTGGTTCAGGTAAGTCGACGCTGATCGATGCTTTAGCCAATAGAATAGCTAAAGGGAGTTTGAAAGGAAACGTTACTTTAAATGGCGAAGCTTTGGAGTCTCGAATGTTGAAAGTCATTTCAGCTTACGTTATGCAAGATGATTTGCTTTTCCCAATGCTTACCGTCGAAGAAACCTTAATGTTCGCAGCTGAGTTTCGCCTTCCTCGGACTTTGTCGAAATCTAAGAAGAAAATGAGAGTTCAAGCCTTGATCGATCAATTAGGCTTAAGAAATGCAGCCAAAACTGTAATCGGTGATGAAGGTCATCGTGGTGTTTCCGGTGGAGAGCGTCGTCGTGTATCCATCGGAATCGATATAATTCATGACCCCATTATTCTTTTCTTGGATGAGCCTACATCAGGACTGGATTCAACCAGTGCTTTCATGGTGGTGAAGGTTTTACAGAGGATAGCTCAGAGTGGAAGCATTGTTGTAATGTCAGTTCATCAGCCAAGTTACCGTATTCTCGGATTGCTTGACCGATTGATATTTTTGTCTCGTGGACAAACAGTTTACAGTGGTTCACCGAAGACTCTCCCTCTGTATTTCTCGGAGTTCGGGTATCCAATACCCGAGAACGAGAACAAAACGGAGTTTGCCCTGGACTTAATCCGAGAACTCGAAGGATCTCCTGGAGGAACAAAAAGTTTGGTCGAATTCAACAAGTCATGGCAAAGCATGAAGCATACTAGAGACACCGAGCCAGATCGAGTCGGTTTATCGCTAAAAGAAGCAATTAGCGCCAGTATATCTCGAGGTAAACTCGTCCCAGGTGCTACAAATGATGTCAATTCAACTTCCATGGTTCCAACATTTGCAAATCCATTTTGGAAAGAAATGGTGGTACTGTCAAATCGATCCATCCTAAATTTAAGACGGATGCCGGAGTTGTTCGGAATTCGTTTGGCAGCAGTTCTAGTGACAGGGTTCATTTTAGCGACAGTATTTTGGCAACTTGATAATTCACCAAAAGGGGTGCAAGAAAGACTAGGGTTTTTCGCATTCGCAATGTCGACAACATATTACACTTGTGCCGATGCTCTTCCAGTTTTTCTCCAAGAAAGGTACATTTTCATGAGAGAAACTGCTTACAACGCTTACAGGAGATTATCATACGTCATATCAAATGCTTTAGTGACGTTACCGGGCTTGATTTTGCTCTCGTTTGCTTTCTCCATGACAACATTTTGGGCAGTAGGGCTAGACGGCGGATTATCAGGATTCTTATTCTATTTCCTAATTATGTTTGCTTCGTTTTGGTCCGGAAGTTCATTCGTGACATTCCTTTCGGGTGTCGTCCCGCATGTGATGTTAGGCTACACCATAGTCGTCGCTGTTCTAGCATATTTCTTACTCTTTAGCGGCTTCTTCATCAATCGTGACAGAATCCCGGGTTACTGGATATGGTTCCATTACTTATCCCTTGTGAAATACCCATATGAAGCAGTCTTACAAAATGAATTTGAAAACCCAGCAAAGTGCTTCGTGAGAGGGATTCAAATATTTGACAATTCACCACTTGGAGCAGTCCCTCCCGCCATGAAAGTGAGATTGCTGCAGTCATTAAGCAATACTTTGGGAATGAGAATTACAAGCTCAACCTGTATGACAACGGGGTTGGATATTCTGAAGCAAGAAGGGATTACAGATTTAAGCAAATGGAATTGCTTGTTGATTACAGTGGCTTGGGGTTTCTTGTTTCGGATTTTGTTTTACTTCTCTTTGTTATTGGGAAGCAAAAACAAAAGATCATGAAAAACCCGGATGATTGTTTTTAACAAGTTTAAGGTTGGGATTTAGCAGAAAAATGTTGCTGTAATTTGTGTGCATCTTTATTGTATTTGATTTTTACTGTTGGTAAAGCTTAGATTGAAGTGCAAAACCTTTTCATATCTGGAAAATAATTCATGTTCCATTTCTTGAATCATTATTTTTTTGATTAATTGTTACAACTTACAACTTTTAATTCATTTGTATTCTCTTGCAAACTAATGCTACGATTTTGTTTTAAACTGTTATTCTTATATATATATATATAATGTTGCTTTTGCGTGGCTTTTGCTTTAGATATAAGTAGGTAACCAAGTTCCAGCTTACAATATATTTTCACTTTGATTGTTGAACGTTTTGCTTCTTTTTTAAAAAAAGAACTATTTGGTGAAAAGTAATATTTGATTCTTTTTCTTTTTCCTTTTAATATGGTGAATGATGAATTTAAATTGATTTTGAACAAGAATTGAGTCTATCTCAACAGTTAGAATAGCTTTTGAAAAACTACAAACGGACATGATAACAATCATACGATGTAAATCAACACTAACAAACTGTAAATCTATATTTTGATTACTCAATTTTAAAAAGTTATAAATTGGTCATTAAACTATTCGAAAGTCTTCATTTAAGTTACTGAATTATTTAAAAAATTTTATTTAAGTTATTGAGTTGTTAAGTTTATTCTTTAAAAAAAGTTCAGTTGGCAAGCTCCAAGTGATGATTAAACAATCAATATGGTGGATTAGTACCTATCAACGAGTAAAAGAATATACCTTAGATCCAAGTCGATCTAGTGGTCAGTATTGAAGATCGGAGAAGAAAGTTATTTGGATTTTAGTTTGTAGGTTCATAATATTTAAAGTTATTTCATGAAAAAAATTTTGATTTGTAGAAGAGAAGAGAAAGTAGAGCTTTCAATTGGTGCACACCGTGCAAAAGAGAAGACCATATAACAACGATTTTAACAGCCAATGATTTAAATAATTTTAACTTTTTAAAATTGAATGGCTAAAATATAAACTTACTAATAATTTAATAAATTTGGATGTAATTTATACCGAAGAAATTGTAAGTTCATTTATGTAACCAAATTTGACTTTTCATTTTCTCAAACTTAAATTTTCAGGCTTAGATAAAAGAACCATTTCATGCGGTTCTGAATTTAGATATTTGAATGATTCATTCATTTAAGTTTGGTAGCCTAACTTTATCACTTGTTTATACACACAAAGTAATATGCTACCTGTTTCTTAGAGTTTTCACACTTTTTTGTTTTTAAATCTTCACTCATACTTTGGGATTACTCTCTCAACTGTTTGTCAAACAAGAAATTTCTTTGAAATACAGCAGTTGCATCATCATTTTCACTCAACTATTAACATATTTTAAATCATATAAATTAAAATTTTAAAAATTGTTTAACAATAAAAGTAAAAACATCCAAATAAAATATATTAATAAAAATATTCTTAAATTCATATAAATATATCAATTAAATTTTTATACAATTATATAAAAACTAAGCCATCCTTAATTCCCAAAGTTGCAAGTAAGAGTAACATCCATATTTATGGATTTTTAAGAAAATGTATAAAAAAACTATTTTAAAGTAGAACATCCTCATATTGTGTATGTACGAAACTAGTAGCCCTCCTTTCTTCCATTGAATATAGGTTAATTTTATATATTTATTTATTTCATATTTATGGATTTAGGTTGGGTAAAATTGTATTTTAGGTTTAGGTTTTAAATAATGTGTTATTTTTATTTGGGTTTGGGCTTTAGAGTGCATATTTAGACTTGATAATAATTTGGATTTGGATTCTTGTATAAATAGTTTAATCAACCCAAAATCAAAACCAACTTAACCAAACTTGATTTGATCAAATTTTAGAATTGACTCAATTCGATCAATTAAGTTGTTTTAATCGTAACTCTAGCAAATGATATACTACATAATATAATAATATAATATATAACTATTATTAAATTTATTAATATATTATAGATTATAGTAAAAGATATAGTATTACATAATATTATAATATTTAATGCATAAATAAACTTTTAACATATTATATATTACATGATACAACGTTTACATAATATAATAATGGGTAAAGTACTTAATTAGTTATTAAATTTTTAATTTTTTTTACTTTGGTCACTCAACTATGAAAAATTATGATTTAATCACAAGAGTATTTGAATTCAATTTTTCTAGTCATTAAGGCGTTAAGTGTAAAACGGGATGATGACATGGACTTAAAATTGCTGACGTTGAAGTAAAAAATCTTTTATTAATGCCACGAAATTTCCACCTAAAAATTTACTTTTTTTTTTGTGTGTGTGTGTTAATATAAGATATATAAATATAAAACCTTTTTCTCCTCTCTTCTCCTCTCCTTTGTTCAAACCCTAGCCACCTTGCCATCGTCGTCGCTTGACCTTCCTCCAACAACTCCAAAGAGCTCACTGGACCACCTTACCTAACCTTCTCTCTCACTGTTGAGGAACCACCATCAAGCACCATTGTCTACCTTCGCCCTCACACCTATCACTAGCACAACACTCCCGTCTCGAGTCTCGAGTGCCCCTTCTCTGAACAGAAGCATTATCATCACCACTCAAGACCTTCCATTAATCTTTCTCACACCACTCTTGGAAACCCAACACCACCACACTACCCCAAAAATCGGAACAAAAGTATACCCATTCAAAATCCAAACAAAAAAAATCCATAAATAGTAAACAAAGTGAAAAAAGAAAAAGAGGAGCCTTTCGAATAACCTGCAACAAAAAAGATATATAGTAGTTAATATATTATGTATTACTAGTATAACACATGATATAGTATTACATAATATAATAATATATTTTATAACTATAAATAAATATATATGATTATTATATTAGAAAAAATCCGGTTCAAAAACGGTTTTCATTCATAGTGAAAAATAAAAAAATTTTGAAAATCGATCCGATTTATGATATTTATAGTAATAAACCCCAGATCAATTTTGCACCTGTGTGTTCGGATAGATGGATCCTTGCCGTTCCGACTTTCAACCAAATGAACTTATTCTTTATTCTCATACCACGAACTACTTCGAGTGTGGGCTTGAACTATTCAAATCAAACACAAAACTATAAATAGTTTTCTTTCTTTGAGGTGAAAAAGAAAATTCTCTTCTCAATTAGAAATCGGTAGAATTGTTATACCAGAAAATATATTTATTTTTAGAGAATAAAAGTCTTTCTATTTTCGAGAGAATAATGATATCTAAAAGTTGTTTAAATAGCCCTACTGTGCCATCTATTTATAGGGAGAGCAATCTCATTTAAATTCATTTTCGACACAAAAACATTGAATATCATATAACATATTTCAATCCATTCTCATAATACACATCATGTCCCTACTAAATTATGTTAGAACCGTAAATAATATATAATATAAAATTAAAACTGTAAATTAGGATCTATCATGTCAAATCATCAAGAATAAGTCAAGAACAAAACTAGTTGAGGAATCGTACATAAATTCATCGATTTCTTGAAATCTACAGATCTTGGGGTTTTGATCTTCCAAATTATCACACAAGTAATCTAGAGAATGTGACTCTCTCTTTTCTAAAAATTTAATATTAGAAAAGTTATCTTGTGTGTAACCCTAATATATATAACTTTGGCACATTATTCCTAATTTCTAATCAGCCCATCACCAATTAGAAATTAGTTACTAGAGTATCTACACATATTTGACCCATACTTTATTTAATAATTAAAGCCCAAAACCTTAATCAAATTAGATCACTTTTAATTTGGGCTAACCTATTATGATAGTAAATAATAACATGTAATTACCTTTATTATATATGTGATGTCCATACTTTCCAACAATCTCCCACTTGGACCATATATATACACTAATTACTCTATAATTACATGTCATTATATAACCTTATAAGCTCAAAATTTTACTATTATTTAAAAATAAAGCCCAATAAACCTTAACCAAATTAGATCACTTTTAATTTGGGCTAACCTATTATGATAGTAAATAATAACATGTAATTACCCTTATTATATATGTGATGTCCATACTTTCCAACTATCTCCCAATTGGACCATATATATACACTAATTACTCTATAATAACATGTCATTATATAACCTTATAAGCTCAAAATTTTACTATCATATCCAAAAGGTATCCCGAACAATCTCGTCCATTAATTATGTTAACATAGAACCAAGACGACTTTCATTACATATATCGTAACTAAATCCATCCCTGATCACGTATATTAAGACAACCAAATGACATAGATCAAGTATGGATGTGTAGCATGAAAATTACATGCAATATGATCTAAACATGTCTATTTCCAACTAGTCCTCCTTAAACCTTAGTGAGATCAAATATTACCAAAATCAGAGTGTGAATAAACCAAATAAAATTTATTTCTGCAAAAAATAAAATTAATATTTGTAAACTGAAATAACTAAAAATGTGTCTATAACATAAAAGCATTTAAAAGTACAAACTTCCACTAAAACCAAATATCCTTAAATGACATTACACCCATATAAGCTATGTGTTCATGAAAAACCTTGGGTGTAGTCCCTTAGTAAGCGGATCCACAATTATGGAGTTTGTCCTAATATGCTTTGACTTTGATGTGCTCCTGTTGTTATTGGAATAAATGACTACCAATTATTGTCACAATTTGCACCCTAGTGAAAAAATTTTCCATCAATATTCCATCAAAATTGAAGTCTGTATATCTGATGATCTCTAACTAACCAGACCTCTAATATGTGAGCATGTAATCTTTTATTCTTTAAAAATATCTTATAACCCTCTTGGATGTTATCCAATGGTCCAGAGCAGGGTTTCTTAAATATCTCCCTAACATCCCTACAGTATACACAATATTCCAATGTATACAAACCTGAACATACATTAGACTCCCCATTGCTAAATTGTAAAACAAAATCTTATGCACTTATGTAATCTCAAAATCATTCTTAGGGCATTTATTTAGACTATACTTATTATTGACAAGCAGTATGTCATTAACATATAAAACCAAATATAGAACCTTCCTCCCACTGAACTTGTGGTATATACAATTATCGACCAAATTCATCTCTAAACTGAATGAGATAATCATTTGGTAAAATTTGTAATACTATTGACAAGAAGTCTGCTTAATCCCATGGATGAAATTCTTTAATTTGAAAACCATTAACTTCGCATCATCAGACACAAAGCTTTCTAGTTGCACCATATAAATGAATGATAAATGTTACCATTGAGAAACCATTAACTTAATATTCATCTGATACAGCTTAAGGTCAAAATATTCCACTAAAGCCATTATAATCCTTTCTCTAGTGGACCTTTTAATGGCATTCATTCTTAAGGTTGTTGAATTTGTTTTAAAGGAACAATTACCTCATCTTGAATAGGGAGTTGTTCAACATTGTCTTGTTGAGGTTCTAGATTCACTTCTTGATCAATGATAGGTATGAGAACCTGAGCATCGCCAAAAGTGGTAGTAGGAACTAAGTTAGAATCTAATTCCTCCTCAAAAGCAATGTCTCTAATCTTATTTCTCCCTCCAAACTCAACATCCTCAAAAAATATTGCAGTTCTCGTCTAAAAAATATTCCTAATTGTGGAATCATAAAACTTATTGCCCCTAGATCGTTCAGAATTTACTTGACCCTTATACTTTATAGACATCAAAGAAGTCAAAAGTGATGTCATCTCAACCTTATCGTTTTTAGAAAAAATTTTCTCAATTTCGTCAAGGAAACCTCTGACCTAAGTAATCTCTTCAGATTCTGTTCTCATAAAGGTTTCTGGAATGCTGTGTTTCATGATCATTAAACTCATGCGATTTGAACAATTCCATCTCTCAAAATCCCTTTTAACATCAAAGGTGCTTTCCGCAGTGAGAGGTGCAGGTTGTTCTTCCCCTAGTGAAAGGTCTATATCCATACAGTCAAGCATTATAAATGTATTTTCCATTCTTTAAAATTAGTCTCATTAAACATGGGTATAGAATTTATATTAGCTAATATTGTGGCAGTAAAAGATAAACTAGTTGAATCTAGAACAAAATAGATAAATAAATAAAAAACATCAATATTCATAAGTAAATAATAAATTCAAAATAATGACTAATCACATCTCAAGATACCAAAAACAACATTAATATCAAGTCTTTAGACAATAATATTAACAAAGAAGCGGTACTCTTGTTGTAGCAATCAAACATTGACAATAAATTATGTCAAACAATGAATTAATTTTGGACTAACATATTGTTTACATAAAGTATTTTATAATTGTCACACATTTATAACCACGGTTGTCGTTGAAATTTCATCGAATATTAACTTACCTTTTGGTCAATTAATAAATGCATGAATCATAAAAACATGTAATCATCTTAATATTTTAAATAAACTAATCTAAGCAAAAGAGGTCACTTTAGCGACATTTTGTTTCAACTAATCTATTTAAAATATTAGACATCATTAATTAAAATCAAATCCAAAATATGAATTTATTTGTTTCAAAATATTTTCTTAATTTCATCTTTCAATCAAATTAAAAGATAATAGTATATATATGTATATATATATTTATCCCAAAACAACATACAATGATGTTGGCAAATATAATAATAGCTGAATATATCACAATAACCTCACATAAGATTTAAATTTAAGCCAAAATAATTTGAATAAAGGAAAACCTATATCAAGATATCGAACACTCCATTAATATTTTATCTTTGGCCAAAATATTAACTTGTAAGTGATATCTTGGTGTAGTAATCAAACACGACAATAAGAACATGTTGAATAATAAATCTTCCTTTGGGTCAATTTATTACTCACATGTAAAACTAAATAATCGTCACATGTTTATTACCACAGTTCCACATGTAATATTATTAACCTTCCTTTGGGCGATAAATATTAACGTAGCTTAAGTTACATGCATACAACACTTTATATTTTTAAAACAAAATAATTTCAATAACGAGAGATCACTTTGGCAACTTATTTTTCAATTAAGTTATTTTAAAATATATATAAAGATACCAATATTCAAATTTAAAATTTACCCAATATTCAAAGGTCGAAACTATTTTTTATTGCTTTATAGATTCCAAAATAACCCAAAATAAGGTTGTCTTAATAATGCAATAAAAATTGAAAACCTTAATCGACTCTTTTTTTTTTTGTGTTCCAAAACCATATATATCAAAAGTAAAATGAAATAATGTAGTGGTTCAAAGCCAAATAATTAACAAGCACATGTATTCATAATTTTGGCATAGACAAAACACCAAAACAATTCACACATATACATGTATTCATAATCAAATAGAAAAACTTACCTGAATATACCATGTAAATCCAAAGTTGTATTTATGATTAAAAGAGATTCACATGAATACTTGAAAGATAGTTTCAAACCAATAAATCTCAAAAACAAAATCATAATAGTTGGCATATCCCACAATTCATATAATAAACCATATCATCATAATTTAACCAAATATTTGAAACCATAAGATGCCAAAACCTAAAATTATAGAACCAAACTTAAAACCAAATTATTTAAACATGTATGTAGTTTACATGAATTTGCACCAAAGCACCCATAAAATTGAATATAGAACCATAACAAAAAATTTAACAACTTCAACAATATCCATCAAAACTTAATTTCACCAATTAAACTATAAAAGATATCTTATTGAATAATGGTTATAAACACCTATTCACATAAAATATAATCATGCATTAATCCTCAAAATCATTGATATGCATATAATATATATACACAATTATAATAATAGAAAAATAATATTGGCTTGCCTTACTATTTCATGTAAACTCAAATTTATATTCATATCTAAAGACATATCATAGAACTTCTTTATACGCACAAGTACTTAAAAAATCCATAACCACCAAATATAAAATGAATCCCAAATTGTGTAGAAGCCTTCATATGTGCAACTACTTATGAAAATTCATAGCCACCATATTAAAAATCTCAAATATTTTAATTTTAGTCAAGTTACATACGGACTAAAACTTATATAAAATAATTATAACGAAACCAAAAGAAATCATTCGAATATATTAATTGAATTCAATCGTGAATATAACTCATCATGAATAAAGACCAAAGATGATAATTCCATATACATTCAACTACAAACAGAAAATTTAAAACAAATAGTGCAAAAGAAAAGAAAAACATCTTAACAACATTCATTTATTCGATTATCAAGTGAATTAACTTTCAAAACCAATTATACAACCCAATTGGAATTCTTCAATTGCAAAAAGTTGTAAGTCTGTAACTTTAATCTAATAATGACTTTAACCAAGATTTATAAAAATAATAACCACGAAAGTATATGAATTAATAATGCAATATCCAAAGTTTTTATCATAAACAAAAACAAATTACAGTATCCAAATCTTTGAAGCTCATGGGTAAACTTGAATTTCACCGAAAAGGAAAAATCACACAAATCAATTTTTATCGATCGATTAAATATAAATGCTTCAATTAATTTAGCATAATAGTAGAAAATCGACAAAATTAAAAATTAAAACCCTAAAACTTCATAAATCCAAAAGATTTAGTAATATCAAATCTATAAAATCTCAAGTACGAATTAATTTAAAATAATAAAATATTAATTCATTCTCAATCATTCGATATCACGAGGCTTATATTGTAACGCCCCCAAAATTTCTAATTTCCTTATTGTGAAAATATAATACAATCTGTCAGCTTTAGTGGTTATGTGTTCTAAGAGTGTTTGGGAGGTCCCAAGTTCAAGCCTTCGCTTAGGCAAATTTTGGTATTTTGAATGAATTAAACTTTACTCTTGTTCAGTAGGCTTTTATTTGATTGTTGGTAAAAATTTATTAGAATGGGTCTGTTGGTCTAGTGGTTAAGTGGAGTGGTAGTGTGTAGGAGGTCATGTGTTCGAGTCTTTGTGCAAGCAGGGGACTTAATTTTTGTTTGGGACATGTGGCATGGTGGAGTTCAAATTAAACTGGACTGCTAAGTAGTTGTGGTTTAGTGGGTTAATAGGGAGTGTTTTTAGGAGATAATTGGGGAGAAGTTATGTTCGAGTCCCCGTGTCTTCTCTTTTCTTGTTCACTTTTGGTTTTTGTTCCCCTTTGGCCGAATCTTGTTTCTTCTCTTTCCTCTCTCTTTTCGCTTCTGTATTTTTTACGACTCATCCCTTTGGGTGCAACTTTCGACTTCATCAATTTCGGTAAGTGAAATTTTTCCCCTTAGTTATCGTATTTCAGTTAGGCAATTAACAAAGGGTTCGTTTTACTCTCGTTTAGGTGTTGTTCAAAGGTTTTAAGCGGATACTCCAGTGTGTGGAGACGACTGGTTATCAGTTTTGTCGCGGTAAGTTTTTAAATCGTCGTTGGTTTAGTTTCTCAAGTTTTATGTTGGGGATATTTGGTTTTATTGACGAATCAAGTGATTAATTAAGGGATATATAGGTCAAATATAGGTTTTTGAAGGCTCGGGTTACTTTACACAACGAATCAATACCAGGTGTGTACCCGAAACTCAAAAAAAGAGATTTGGTAAAAAGTTCAAATTTCTTACTGTCGAGTAATAAGAGAAATAAGAAAAAATGATGTGAAAAGAATTGTAGAGATAGGAAATAAGGGTGTTATAAACATGGAAATCAACATTTTGCACTAAAATAGTTTTGGACAGCAGCAGTAGTCTAATTTTGAAAAATCATCAAAAATAATGGAAATTGAGTTAGAGGTTGAATAAAATATGAAATTAAATTTTATATAGTTTAGTTTTTCATGGAAGAAACAGTGTAAGCAATTGAATTGTAAATTATGAGATATAATAAATTTTACGAGACAATGTTAGAATGATTTCAGGTTCCCCTATTCTGACTTTGGAAAATCATCAAAAGTTGTAAAACAATAGTTAAGGGCTTAAATTTATATGTTTAAATCCTTAATGAGTCTATTTTTAGGAGAAAAAACGGAAACATCATCCAAATTTCGTACTAAGAGATAAATAATTTTTAGTAAGGAAAGGTTGAAGTTGTCAAACAGCAGAATAGGGATAACTTTGAAGATTTTACTGTACTTATTTGATAAGATATAAATTCTGAAAATTTTATGGTAGAAAGGT
The DNA here is from genome assembly GCF_025698545.1 of Gossypium raimondii. NCBI lineage: Eukaryota > Viridiplantae > Streptophyta > Magnoliopsida > Malvales > Malvaceae > Gossypium > Gossypium raimondii. Next base: position 40,915,025 of record NC_068568.1, read on the forward strand.
ATTTGAGTCTAGTTTCGAAAACATCAATCAGATCTTAATTTGGAATTCTGTAGCTCAAGATATAAATAATTTAGTGACAATGACTCAAGTAGACAGCTTTGAATGAACATATAAGTAAATAGTGAAAACATATATGAATATTTAGCTAGCATGGGTTACATTAAAAATGGATCACACGACCAAGGCCAATTTGGGCTGAGTGGGCCACACAAGCGTGCGGGCCCACACAGGCACACACGGGCGTGTGGGCCTATTTTTACCGAAATGTTTCTAAGGTTGTACGGGTCACCCAAGTCGACTGTGAACCTACTGTAAGGTCGGTAAGCGCTACTTAGACCCCTAAATGTGTGAAATTGACTGAATGATATCTGTACTGAGCATGTTAATATCTGAACTGAATATATGTACTGAAATTACATAATAGCATATCATCCATGGTATGTTGCATTGCATTGGGTTGGGGGTTGTTACTCGGAGGAAGTGTACTGAAAGGCTTTAAGCCTAATTTACTGGCAGCTCAGCTGCAAACTACTGTTTTGTGCCGCATTCGGTACTACTTGGAGTGTAGGGATGGATGGGTTGATTATATCCCCACATGGAGTGTAGGGTTGGACGGAGATGGTGTGTAGAGGCTGGTTGGGTAGGATTTTACTACTGCATAACTGTTATTGCTATTGATACTATGATGGGCTAAGGCCCTACTGCATTTTTTACACAATACTGAGATGGGATAAGACCCAAACTATCACTGATACTGAAAAAGGCTTAGGCCTAAGACTGTTCAACTGTGCACTGTGAACACTGATTGTTTGTTTGTTTCTGCGGGATTACACACTGAGTTTATGTAAACTCACCCTTTTTTTTAATGTGCACAGGTAATCCCTAGAATTAGACAGATCAGTGCGACGGAGGACTCAGTGGTGACCACAATAATTTTTGGACTTCATGGTTTTCAATTTACAATTTATGATTTGATTATTATTGATTATTTGAGTTGTAATTTAAGGACCCTCTGGGACTTTGCTTTTAAATTTGAGTTTTTATTTATTTATTTTACTTTATGGATTTATACCTACTAGTCATAGGAAATTCGGTTTTCAAAAAGTTAAAGTATTTTCTAAACGTATGATCACTTAGACTATTTTATTAAAGCTTCTGCAACGAGGGATGTTTCAAAACAATTTTTTTTAAATGAATAAAGACGACTTCCTAAGTTCTAGCAAAGGTTTACTAAAGATAATAACATGGAATGTTTTCATCGTAACAACAAGGTTTCAAAAACACTATCATGTGACATTGCCAGATACGGCCATAACGTTTAGGCTGGATTTGGGGTGTTACACGGATACCACTTGTTAGAACCATAAATAATATCTAATATAAAATTAGAACTGTGAACCAGGATATGTCATGTCAAATCATCAAAAATAAATCAAGAACAAAACTAGATGCGGAAGCGTACCTGAATTTATCGATTTCTTGAAATCTACGGATCTTGGGGTTTTGATATTCCAAATTAGCACACATGTAATCTAGAGAAGGTGACTCTCTCTTTTCCAAAGATGGGATATTAGAAAAGTTACCTTATGTGTAATTTGGGGACCATAACCCTAATATATATAACTTTGGCACATTAGCCCTAATTTCTAACCAGCCCATCATCAATTAAGAATTAGTTACTAGAGTATCTACACATATTTGACCTATACTTTATTTAATAATTAAAGCCGAATAAACCTTAACAAATTAGATCACTTTTGGCTAACCTATTATGATAGTAAATAATAACATGTAATTACCCTTATTATATATGTGATGTCTATATTTTCCAGCAAATTATACTAATTTCCATTTTATTCAATTCAGTCAACTATCTTGATATTCAATATCAATCATAGAAAATCAATCCATAAGACCATTATTAACTCACCTCGATACTTAATCATGCAATATGACATGTATATGCAAATAAATAGATTGATCTCGAATAATAAAAGCACAAATCGAAATCCCACGTCACTCGTCAACAACTCTCTCTTTTCCTTTCCCTTTCGATGGCCCGATGTTGTCTTTAGCTGCGATCGATAATTAATAAAGGAACAATATCAAAATTCATCCAAATCACATTCAATGATAAGGTCAAGCATACTTTGCATTTTATTCAATTTAGACCCTAAACTGGGTATAAACATATCTTTCGGTATCTAGCTTCTGATCAAAATCCAATTTAACATTATTTCATTAGGGAACTCATATTTTCTATTTATAACACAATCTCATGGCAGGTTTTCAATTTGTTTAATTTGGTCCCTAATGTTACAAAGTTAACTAGCAAGTTAAATTAGTTTTACATTCTAGTTCTTTTAATGATCTAAGCTTAATATCTATCAAAATCAAGTCTAACTCATCAATTTCTCTTTAATGACAACTTTTTAAAAACTCAAAACTGAACAAACTGATACATGGGCTAGCTAAATCAAGCTCCCATGATCATAAATATATAAAAATTAAAGAAAATAGCTTGAAATCTTGGTTTTTAAATGGTCGAATGTAGAAATGGCATAGTTTTTTATTCGTTTTTTTTTATTTCTTTTGGACGACATGAGAAGAAATGAAGGAGATGATGTAGCAACTCAGTTTCCAATGGTGTTAGAAAATGTGATTTCGAAACCCCGTTTCCATAAATCAATTTCGTAAATTTAATAGAGATATTGACGAAGTTAGTATATAGATGTATTGTAATTTGGTTAAGTAATTTAGCCAAAGATGTGGTTAATTAAGGCCTAGGGACTAAAGTGTAAAAAAAATAAATCGCTAGAAATTTTTTATTAGAAAAAGGCTTGGGAACTTAGATAGAAATTATCCAAAAGACTAAAAAGTTTTAATAAACCATTTTTAAATGGTGGATAGTGGATGATGATTTTGGATGTCATTAGGCTTAATTCAAGTAAGTCCCTAACCATTTTTCTTTAACTTTTTTTATATAGATTTATGATCATGGGAGCTTGATTTAGCTAGCCCATGTATCAATTTGTTCAATTGGTGAAATTTTGATAAGTTACCATTATTGAGAAATTGAAGAATTAGACTTGGAATTAATAGAAATTAAGCTTAGATTATGAAAAGGACTAAACTATAAAGCTTAACAAGCTTGATTGTTAACTTTGTTACGTTAGGGACCAAATTGAATAAAATAAAAATTTGTCATGAAATTATACTAGGAATAAAAAGTATAGGGTTCCTAATGAGTAAATGTGAAACCAAATTTTAATCTGAAGCATTATACCGAAAGTTATACTTGTCCCGGGTTCAGCAAAATTTTAAATTGTCTAAGATAAACAAAAAAAAAAGTTAGGTTTAAAATATCAAAAGTTTGTGCTAATCGGTTTGAGCTAGCATGCACTGATACAAGTCGATATCGACCGACCGAAACGAATCAAAACACATCAAAGAGGTGGAAACACACCCAAATCTAGACCGTAATAGAACTTAGATTACTTGGTATCGAATGAGGAACAGATCAATACGTACCGATCAATATAGTACCATCTACCATGATCTCTATTAAACGTATAACTTATGATTTTTGTAAGGGGAATTTGAATTATATTATCAAATATAAAAAAAAACATGAATTATTATATTCAAAATTTACAATTTAAAAAATTTAAAATTATTTGAATCGGTTAGAGTTTACTTGGCTTGAACTAATCTAAATTTGAAAAATCTAAGCTCAAAAATTTCGAATTCAAAAGGGCTTGAGCTTGAAAAAATTTAAACGAGATATTCTAAGCCTAAGAAATTCGAACTTAAGAAAATTCACATTAAAAAAAAGTGAATCGAAACCCATCCACATCTATGGTAATGAAAGGTTTGGGATTTTTATATAAATTAGGTTTTTGTTTAGTAAAAAGGAGAGCGAGGAAACATAAGGAGAAGAAAGAAAATTAGAAGTAACCCACAATTACATTCAAGGAAATAAAGAAAAAAGGAGATTTCGAGTTTTGGTCAACTCATTCACTGTGCAATTCCTCAAATTAAAGTAATAAAAATAAATTTATCCTATTTAAAATTACCAGCTGGCCTTTATCATTCACCAAAACCACTTTCCAAAGTTTGATCTTCCAAAGAATTTCCAATGTTTTGAATTTAAGAACCTTCCTTTTATTTTTAATTTTGAAGGATCTCAGAACCTTCCTTATTGAGTTGCGAAATATTTTCCACTATGTTAGCCAAAGAATTGAAACGACATACTGATTGATTCATTCCTTTCCATCACCATCTAACTCAAAACCCCCTATTACACCACGTGCCATTCAATCAAAACCGCCCTCGTGTCCTATTCTTCTCCTTCCATGAACCTCCTCATTTCAGATTTAGGTGACCGCTCTATTACCGTCCCATCAAACGGTATCGAAAATTTTACTAATAAAATTCCAATATATAGAGACATCCATCTCTCCATTATTCTTCTTGTCTTAAACGTTAAACCCGCCATGTCTCCTATTGTAGCCCAAAACGTATCCTCCAATAATGATTCTTCTACCCCGTATTTTCAACACTCATTGGAGCTTATAGCCGGCGAATTCTCAACAGCCACAGCACCTTCATCGACGCTCGGCCAACTACTTCAACACGTCGGTGATACACGGAAAGAAGCCACTGGCGACCAAACTTCCGTCCATGAACTCCTCGTCGACATCTCCGAGCCGCGCCCCATACCATTTGTACTTTCCTTTAACAACCTTACGTATAGTGTTAAGGTTCCTCGCAAAATGGCCCTGCCTGGTTTCTTCAGATGGAGTGGCGGAAGCGCCGCTGCAGATGCTGCTGTCGTTGGCAATCCACTTGCCGCCGGAGATAGTTATTTTACGAGGACCAAGATGTTGCTTAACGATATCTCCGGTGAAGCTCGAGACGGTGAGATACTGGCTGTGCTCGGAGCGAGTGGTTCGGGTAAATCGACGCTAATTGATGCTTTAGCCAACAGAATAGCTAAAGGGAGTTTGAAAGGAAACGTTACTTTAAATGGCGAAACCTTGGAGTCTCGAATGTTGAAAGTCATTTCAGCTTATGTTATGCAAGATGATTTGCTTTTCCCAATGCTCACTGTCGAAGAAACTTTAATGTTCGCAGCTGAGTTTCGCCTTCCTCGGACTTTGTCGAAATCTAAGAAGAAAATGCGAGTTCAAGTCTTGATCGATCAATTAGGCTTAAGAAATGCAGCCAAAACTATTATCGGCGATGAAGGTCATCGTGGCGTTTCCGGTGGAGAGCGTCGTCGCGTATCAATCGGAATCGATATAATTCATGACCCCATTATTCTTTTCTTAGATGAGCCTACATCTGGGTTGGATTCAACCAGTGCTTTCATGGTGGTGAAGGTTTTACAGAGGATAGCTCAGAGTGGAAGCATTGTTGTAATGTCAATTCATCAGCCGAGTTATCGAATTCTTGGATTGCTCGATCGATTGATATTTTTATCCCGTGGACAAACTGTTTACAGTGGTTCACCGACGAATCTTCCGCTGTATTTCTCCGAGTTTGGGCATCCGATACCCGAGAACGAGAACAAAACGGAGTTTGCTCTGGACTTAATCCGAGAACTCGAAGGATCTCCTGGAGGAACAAAAAGTTTGGTTGAATTCAACAAGTCATGGCAAAGCATGAAGCATACTAGAGACTCCGAGCCGGATCAACTCGGCTTGTCATTAAAAGAAGCAATTAGCGCCAGTATATCTCGAGGCAAACTTGTTTCAGGTGCTACAAATGATATCAATTCATCTTCCATGGTTCCAACGTTTGCAAATCCATTTTGGAAAGAAATGGTGGTATTGTCGAAGCGTTCGATCCTAAATTCAAAACGGATGCCGGGGTTGTTTGGAATTCGTTTGGCAGCAGTTTTAGTGACAGGGTCCATTTTAGCAACGGTATTTTGGCAACTTGATAATTCACCAAAAGGGGTGCAAGAAAGATTAGGGTTTTTTGCATTCGCAATGTCGACAACATATTACACTTGTGCCGATGCTCTCCCGGTTTTTCTCCAAGAAAGGTATATTTTCATGAGAGAAACGGCTTACAACGCTTACAGGAGATTATCATATGTTATATCAAATGCATTGGTGGCGTTGCCGGGCTTGATTTTCCTTTCCTTTGCTTTCGCAATGGCAACATTCTGGGCAGTAGGACTGGATGGTGGATTATCAGGATTCTTATTCTATTTCTTAATAATGTTTGCTTCTTTTTGGTCTGGAAGTTCGTTCGTGACATTCCTTTCGGGTGTCGTCCCGCATGTGATGTTAGGCTACACGATCGTGGTCGCTATTTTAGCGTATTTCTTACTCTTCAGCGGCTTCTTCATCAACCGCGACCGAATCCCAGGTTACTGGATATGGTTCCATTACTTGTCTCTTGTGAAATACCCATATGAAGCAGTTTTACGAAACGAATTTGAAAACCCTTCAAAGTGCCTTGTCAGAGGGATTCAAATATTTGACAATTCACCGCTTGGAGAAATCCCTTCCGCCATGAAAGTGAGATTATTGCAATCAGTAAGCAAGAGTTTGGGGGTGAGAATTACAAGGTCAACATGTATGACAACAGGTTTGGACATTCTCAAACAAGAAGGGATTACAGATTTAAGCAAATGGAATTGCTTGTTGATTACAGTGGCATGGGGTTTCTTGTTTCGGATTTTGTTATACTTCTCTTTGCTATTGGGAAGCAAAAACAAGAGGTCTTGAAAAAACCCAGTAAGTTTAAACAGAGAAATGTTGTTGTAATCTGTGTGTATGTTTATTATTCTTTTGAGTTCAATTAATTTGTTCAAATGGATTTCTCATTTATGGGTAAAGCTTAGTTGATTAGACTGAAGTGAAGAACCTTAGCATATCTGGAGAATAATTCATGTTCAATATCTTAAATATTTATTTTTTTGATTAATTGTTACAAAATTAGTTACAGCTTAGAGCTTTTAATTAATTTTTATTCTCTTGCAAACTAATGGTATGGTTTTGTTTTAGATAAGTAGGTAACCAAATTCCAGCTTAAAATATAGTTTTGATTGTTTTTTGTTTCTCTATTTGGCCTTGTAAAAATAGAACATCGGTAATGACAATTTATCGCAAAGAAAAAAAAGAGAAAAATAAAGAACACACAAATTTTACGTGGAAACCTTTTCAGGAAAAAAATTACTGGCAGAGGAGAAGATAATTCATTATGTCGAATTCGAATAATTATAAGAGGAGTAGACTATATCTATTTATAAGATTGTAAAACCATATTCTAATAGGAGTGTGGTAAGATTGAAACACCTTATTCTAATCAATATCAAATAGATGAAGTTTAGTAAAGTTTAAAAAACCTTATTCTAAAATAAAATAAGTGTAGTTCTATAGGGATTTTACTTTTATTTTATTTTATCACTATATTTTATTTAAATAAGGATTCGGGTCACTTAATTCTAACAATCTCCACCTTGACACGAATTCTCAATGAATACGTTCTTCATCGTGAACTCTCAACGAATAAGTTCTCCACCTCTTCCATAAAACCCCTTAAGGGTTTAATTTCAACAATGAACATCAATCAAGTCTAAGTAATGCTCAAACTTGGTTATAGGAAGTGACTTAGTCATCATATCTGCTGGATTTTCATTAGTACTAATTTTTCTCACAACAATATTACCACGAGCAATAATATCACGAACAAAATGACACCGAACATCAATATGTTTTGTTCTCTCATGAAGCATTTAATCTTTTCTAAGGAAGATGACACTCTGACTGTCACAAAATATTGTATTAATTTGAAGGTCTTCATTGAGTTTACTAAAGAGTCCCTTCAACCCAATAGCTTCTTTACAAGCCTCAGTAATCACCATGTATTCAGCTTCAGTGGTAGACAAAGCAACTATAGTTTGCAAAGTGGCTTTCCAACTGATTGCACAACCTCCGATTGTAAAGACATAACCTATGTGAGATCTTCTTCTATCAAGGTCTCCAGCAAAATCAGTATCAACATACCTAATGACTTCATCTCTAGTTCTTCCAAACTATAAGCAAACATCAGTAGTACATCAGAAGTATCTTAAAATCCACTGAACTGCTTTCCAATGTTCTTTACCGGGATTCGCCATGTATCTGCTAACTGCACTGACTGCATATGATAAATCTGGACGTGAACAAACCATAGCATTCATGAGAGATCCCACTACACTAGAGTATGGAACATGTGACATGTACTCAATCTCATCATTTGATTGTGGAGACAAAGCCGATGAAAGTCTGAAATGGGTTGCTAAAGGAGTACTAATAGGCTTAGCATTCTGCATATTGAATTTGCAAAGAACTTTCTCAATGTACCCTTTCTAACTTAGGTACAATTTACTTGTTTTTCTATCTCTGAGAATCTCCATACCAAATATCTTCTTTGTTGGTCCCAAATCTTTCATCTGAAGTTCTTCACATAGTTGGGTTTTGACTTTTCTTAACTCTCATTTATCTTTCGCTGCAATCAACATGTCATCAACATAAAAGAGTAGATAGAAAAAAGAACCATCACTATTTTTCATAAAGTAAACACAACTGTCAAATCTACTTCTTTTAAAATCATGAGAAGTCATAAAGGAATCAAACCTCTTGTACCATTATCTTGGTCACTATTTCAAACCGTAAAGGGACTTTTTCAGCAAGCAAACATAGTCTTCTTTTTCTGAGACTGTAAAACCCTCTGGTTGTTGCATGTAAATATCCTCCTCAAGTGATCCATGCAAAAATGCAATTTTTACATCTAACTGCTCAAGCTCCAAATCATGCATGGCCACAATACCAAGCAAAGCTCAAATCGAACTATGCTTCACAACTGGGGAGAACACATCTGTGAAGTCCACTCCTGGAATTTGACCGTAACCCTTTGCAACAATCCTTGCTTTATATCTAGGTTCTTCAACTCCTAGAGTTCCCTATTTCTTTTTAAACACCCATTTACAAAGAACAACATTTTTACCTTTAGGAAGTTTCACAAGATCCAATGTTTTGTTTTTGTGGAGTGATTCCATCTCCTCTTGCATAACAAACATCCATTTTTCTAAGTCTTCACAACTAACCGCCTCAGAATAATTAGATGGCTCTTGGTTTGCATTTATATATTCAGCCACATTTAAAACATAAGCAACTAGATTAGCCTCGACACACTTCTTTAGAGGTTTAATTTCTCTTCTAGTTCTATTTTTGGCGATAGAGTATTGTGGTGAAGAAGTAACTCTATTCTGAATTTTTGTACTGGCTTGAGGAGTTGACTCTGTTGTAGATTCTGGATTAATCTGATGTTCCATCTGCTTTTGATTTTCTTTATTGGAAGAGCCTTTAAGAGATAAGTTAGGTAGCATAACAGTTTCATCAAAAAAACATCTCTACTAATCACTACTTTTCTATTTTCAAGACACCATAACTTATACCCTTTTACACCAACTTTATAACCAAGAAAAACACATTTAATGGATCTCGGTTCCAATTTTCTATTATCAACGTGAGCATACACAGGACACCCAAAGATCTTAAAATTAGAATAGTCAGCAGGATTACCATACCATACCTCTTGTGGAGTCTTTTTCTCAATGGCAACGGATGGAGATCGGTTGATCAAAAAACATGCAGTAGAGGCTGCTTCGGCCCAAAATGACTTTGGTAAGTTAGCATTTGACAACATACATCAAACTTTCTCCATGATCGTTCTGTTCATTCGTTCTGCAACGCTTTTTTGCTGTGGAGTATGATGAATTGTCAAGTGTCTCACGATCTTTTCTGACTTGCGCAGTTTATTAAACTAATCAGAACAGAACTCTAAATCATTATTTGTACGGAGGTATTTTATTTGTTTTCCCGTCTATTTTTCAATCATAGTTTTCCAAGACTTAAATGCGAAAAACACATCGCTTTTATGCTTTAGGAAGAATGCCCACACTTTTATAGAAAAATGATCAATAAAAGTTAGCATATAATTAGCTCCACCTCTCGAAGGCATTCTGGATGACCCTCATATATCAGAATGAATATACTCCAACATTTCCTTCGTGTTATGAATTCCTCTGGTGAATCAAACTCTCTTTTGCTTCCCAAAAATGCAGTGCTCACAGAACTTCTGTTTGCAAATTCCTTGCCTATTAAGAAGTTCTCTTTTGCTCAATTCTGCCATGGCATTTTCACTCATATGCCCTAGGCGCATATGCCAAAGTTTAGTAATATCATCATCTGATAAGGAAGAGGATGTGACAACTGCATCACCAATAACAGTAGAACCCTGCAAAACATATAACTTGGCAGTCTTTCTCTGTCTTTTTATCACAACGAGGGAACCTTTGGAAATCTTCATAACCCCACTTTCAGCTGTGTATTTGTACCCTTTTGAATCAAGAGTACTCAATGAAATTAAATTTCTCTTCAATTATGGAACATGTCGTACGTCACTAAGTGTTCTGACAACTCCATCAAACATCTTAACTTTAATTATTCCATCACCTGCAATTCTACATGAAGCGTTACTTCCCATCAAAACAACACCTTCAGACACTGTTTCGTAAGCTGTAAACCAATCCCGATTGGGACTCATGTAGAAGGTGCAACCCGAATCAAGGATCCACTCCTCGCTCACTTTAGAATTGTTGACAGAAGCAACTAGAAGTTCATCATCGCTATAGTCTTCTACAACATCAGCTTTACCAGAATTTTCTGGTTGTTTTCCATTTTGATTCACAACCTCCCTTTCGATATTGTTCTGTAGCTTATAACACTCAGATTTTGTAACACCTCTAACCTGTATCTATCGTCAGATTAGGGTTACAAGGCATTACTGGACATAGCACAGATCAGGACAGGCATTTACTATTTCTATCTCATTAAAAGAATGTCAAATGTACCATTTGAAAACTTATGCACATATGCATATTTCAAAATTTAACATAACAGATGAAACCCTAATAATATTACAAGGGCCGAATAATGCACTGAATAATGCACCATTTCATATATCTAATTTATCGTGTTCAAAATAAAACTCATGATCAACCACCAGTCAACTTTAAGCACAAGTCATGTTCTTTATTATTCAATTATTAAATATTCAAAACATCTATTATCTAAACCATTATTCACATTTTTATTTATTTATACAATCACCATATTTAACCACAAATAATAAATTAATGATATGTATAATCTATTAGCATTTTATATACACAGTACATATTATGTAATTACCATTACAATGATATTGAATAATAATAATTTACTAAATACCTTTTTACTTAATAGTATACTTACTCTTAGTAGATTAAACAAATCTTAACATAAAGCTTAGTGACTAAGATCAAAAGTAACATAAACAAATATTGAACATTTCAAAGAACCAAAAACATGCATATTTTCCATTTACCGACTTGCGCATATGTGTACACAATTGAGTCATTTCCGAATATCCATGTTTCATTATCACTACAAAGCTAATCATTACATATTCGATCATTGTATATAAATCATCCAATCCATAGTATATTTATATAATGCTATAAACCGAATATCATGCTTATCATCTTAGCACATCTCCTTAGCTTAATATACCTTTACACTTAATTTTTCAGTTCTAAACCAAGTTGTTCAAATAAAACATGTCGTTCCAACTCAATAATAAAACCACAAATCTTAATCCAATTATCATCACCTAACTTAGTACACATATGTCCAATATCATAAATGTGGCATATTTTCAACTCAAATATTAAACCTAACATTTTGATCTTTAATTACCAACCTTCAATCAAGCATATCAACCAAAACAATCATATAACATACTCATTTTTTGTCTTCACTAACCATATCAAGATAACCAATACACATTCAAACATATGATCATTCTTTTTACTACTTTAATAAGTCAATTATAAATAGCTTCCAACCTTCATATACATATTACATTTTATAAGCCATAACCAACCTCACTTAATACCAAAACCAAACATACCACACATATCACATATATATATATATATATATATCTTACCGTGTGATTACTAATCATATAAGATTAAACCATGACCAAAATAAACTTAAGCCATAATTAAATCAAAACCGAACACAAGCAAGAAAATTAAGCCTTTTTCGCATGGCTTTTATACATTCACTTTTGAATTAAACTAACTCTTAAACTAGCCTATGCATGCCATAGTTTCAAATAAATTCAGCTTATAAAATACCGAAAACAGTCGATAGTGTGATAGACTTTGCTAACGATTCCCGAGCTCGTAACTTGACTCCAAAATCTATAAAACAGAGGTAAACAAGAACACACACACAGTAGGCTATTTACGCTTAGTAAGTTATAAGCAAAAACATTTATACATACATTTGCATATTAACATTAGGTTAATAAGACCGATTACACATATTTTTCCAATACAAGTATATCATTTACTGCAGAGGTCACACTTTAATCACACATACATATACCATATGGCCGAATATAATCAATCATTTACACATATATATTTTCACTTTTATCATCACAAATACATCAATAGGCCGAATCACTTATATGATCAAATATGCTAACCCATAATTCATATTCACAAAACTTTATATCATTTCAAATAATCAACTTACCTTGTTTTCATTTAAACAAATAACTAACACATACCTGAACCTGTAATTCGATTTCATATTTGGTCTTTACTTCATATTGCCCATTGAACCGTTCAGAATTAAAAAGCATACGCGGATAGTCGGAAGGCTCGTACGATGCCAACGTCCTAGACGTGGTCTTACATGTAATCACATATCGATGCCACTATCCCAGACAGGGTCTTACACGAATCAAATACGATGACAATATCCCAGACATGGTCTTACACGTAAACATAAATCGATACCAACGTCCTAGATGTGGTCTTACACGAAAACACATATCGAAAATCCTATGTCATGACATATGTATCCTAACTATTCCTAGGGTTCGTACAGGGCTTTCGAACATTGAATCTCGATCTAATCGAACTCGAAACATAGTCCCTATCTCAAAATCACATTCGGCCAAGGCTTATATTTATTCAAACAATTCAATTTATCACAAAACATTTATATATTCTCGAATTTAACAACATTTAAATGCTTATAGACTTACCTCAGATATCGACGGATGAAATCGACTATTTGACTACTTTCGATTTCCCCCGATCTAATTCCGTTTTCCTCTTTTCTTGATCTAAATAAATTCAAATTTAACTAATTTAACCACACATTCATTCAATTAAATCCAAAAACACATAAATGGACAAATAACTATTTTGCCCCTAACATTTTACACTTTTTACAATTTAGTCCCTATTGCATAAAACACAAAATACACAAATTTTCATATACCATGCTAGGTCCAAATATTCATAAGCTCCATACAAGTCCATATATTTCATTTTTTTTCAAATTTTAGTCCCTCAAAATGTTATTTTCACAATTTAGCCCCAATTACTCAAATTCATCAAAAATCCAAAGACAAAACATTTTAATCTTTCAAATATCTTTAATATTTCATCATCAAACAACAAAAATCACAAGCTATCATCAATGGCAAAAAAACAAAATCATCATCAATTTCAAAAATTCAAGCATGGGTCTTGTAGTACTTGAAGCAACGATCTCAAAAATGTAAAAATTATCAAAAACCGAACAAAAAATAACCTTGAATTAAGCTTCAAAATGGCCGAATGTTTCAAGCTTTCAAACCTTGATTTTCTTTTCTAAATTCGGTGAAGAAATATGAACATAAAATGGTGGTTTTTAATGTTTTGTTTTATTATAACATATATTATTTATTCATTTACTAATTTAACCATTATTACTAAATATATAAAACATATAATTTAAGGTCATTCTTGACCATTGCCATCCACTCATTTTAATAGTGGGCTAATTACCAATTAAGGACTTTACATTATAAAGACATTAGAAAATTAGCACTTACACATTAATTAGCCACTTTTTCATTTCACGCGATTAAGTCCTTTTATTAAATTAAGCACACAAAAAATAAAATTAATTCACGAAAATTTCACACATAATAAACACAGAAAATAATATTAAAATATTTTTCAGACTTGAACTTGTGGTCCCAAAACCACTATTTCGATTAGGGTCAAAAATCGGGCTATTACAAATTTAATGTGCCTTTTCTTATTGCAGAAGTTACAAGTTTTACCTCTATTTGAATACTTCGATCTACCCTTAGATTTACCATGAGGATTCCATTCCTATATCCTTCCACGATCATCATCAGCATTCCGATCTTGTCTTCCACGAACAATGAGACCCTCTCCTTGAGATTCAATTTTAACCACAAGATGCTTCATCTTATCATATGAGGTTAAAGAATCATAAACCTCATCAACTGTGAGAGACTCACTGTTATATAAAATCGTATCTCTAAAGGTTGAATAAGACGGAGGCAACGAATAAAGTAGAATCAACCCTAGATCTTCCTTATCATACTGAACCTCCATGGCCTCCAACTTTGAGAGAATTTCTTTAAACACTGTTAAATGTTCGTGCACAAATGAACCTTCCTCCAAACGATGAGCATAAAGACGTTGTTTCATATGCAGCTTGCTAATTACAGTTTTCGACATACATATTTGTTCCAACCTCTTCCATAATCCAGCGGCGGTCTTCTCCTTTATCACATCCTGTAAAATTTCGTTAGACAAATGCAGATGTAACTGTCTCAACGCCTTTTGATCCTTACACTTCTTCTCTTCCTCCGTCAATGTTGAAGACATCTTATCTACCCCTAGTAGGGCTTCCTCTAAGTCCATATGTGCAATAACTGCTTGCATCTTTATCTGCCATAACGCGAATCTGGTGTTACGATCCAACAGCGGAATTTTATACTTCAAAGACGTCATTACCGTGATTGAGATGAACAACTCGGAAGCTCGGATACCAATTTGTAAAAATAGAATGTCGGTAATGATAATTTATCGCAAAGAAAAAAAGAGAGAAAAATAAAGAACACATAGGTTTTACGTGGAAATCCTTTCGGGAACAAACCACAGGCAGAGGATAAGATAATTCACTATGTCGAATTCAAATAATTACAAGAGGAGTAGATTATGTCTATTTATAGGCTTGTAAAACCATATTCTAATGGGAGTGCAGTAAGATTAAAACATCTTATTCTAATCAATATCAAATAGATGGAGTTTAATAAAGTTTAAAAATCTTATTCTAAAATAAAATAAAAGAAGTGTAGTTATATAAGGATTTTACTTTTATTTTATTTTATTTTACCAATGTATTTTATTTAAATAAGGATTCGGGTCACTTAATTCTAACGGGCCTAAAGTAAGATGATATTTTTTTCCAAGTCAAGTATTGATGGTCTTTCAATGGAAACTGGATATCCAAAAAAGTAAGCATGAGAAAAGATGTTGATCCTCCGGTGGATAGTTCACTACACCAAAATTGGGTTTTAGCGGCAGTTTTAGTGGCGTTTTTCGAAAAAACGTCGGAAAAAATAGAGAATTAGCGGCGCTTAAGAGGAAGCACCGGTAAAAACTGATATTTAGCAGCGTTTTCAATAGAACGCCGCAAAAAAATATGCATTAGCGGCGTTTTATGTTAAAACGCCGCAAAAAAAATGGTACGGCGTCGTTTCTGTGGTCTTCGAAGGGCTTTAGTGGCGTTTCAATATTATCGCCGCTAATGATGAGACCTTAACGGCGTTTTGGGTATCGCCGCTAATGGTGGGTCTTTTAGTGGCGTTTGAGAAACCGCCGATAATGTTACGATATTTATCGGCGTTTTCTAGTGTAGCGTCGCGAATGTTCTTACCTTTACCGGCGTTTTTACGTTTGCGCTGCTAATGGTGGAGATTTTAGTGGCGTGTTTTGGTCAATCGCCACTAATGTTAATGTACTTAGCGGCGTTTGGTTTTAAAGTGCCGCTAAAGTTGGGTTTTTTGCGGCGTTTATTTGTAAGCGCCGGAAAATTAGTCTATTTAGCGGCGTTTGTTTACAAGCGCCGGTAAAAAGCATTTTACCTTATTTAGCTTATATTATTCATATTAATTAAATAAAATTCAACTTAAATGTAATTAAATATTTAAAATATTCAGGAAAAAATAACACATAGAAATATTTTGAAATATATCACGTGAAAAATTAAATTATTATTATTTAAAATAATTTTTAAGATTTTTGAGCACATGATTAATCTTGATAATTTTTTATATAATAATATATTAAAAAATTATATGATCCTAAAATAGATAGTATGATTATAAATTTTAAAATTGAATTACTTACTGATCGGTATTAGGTAATTTAGGGTTTTACGTTTAATCTAATTAATTATAATCATGTTGAATTAATATCATGATTTAATGTATATAGAACTATTAATTTAAATTCAAATTGTGGTTATTGTGGATATGAATATCCAAAAATGGGTTACAATTTTAAAGATATATTTTTATTAGGATTAAAAATTTGATGGATATATAATATTATTTAATTTAAATTCAAGGTTGCAATATAATTAGTAACTTAAATAGATTTGTGAATTTGAATTGAATCCATTCAAATTAAAATATATAAAATATTTTAACTCGCTATCATTCCTTTTGTTATCACTTCAATATTAAAAAAAATCTCATACATATATATATATATAGTCGTTGTTCGTCCTTTGTGTTTTCATTTATCTATTTGATAAATTTAAAGTATAATAAAGTAGTTAAATAGAGAATTTTTTAATTATAAATAAAAAAATATATTAATGATTGGTAACTTTATATAAAAAAAATTTATAAAGTTTAATATTGTGTATTGGTACTTTATACAAAATTATTAAACATTAATTATTGTTTAGTCGATTTTAAATATATTTTATGATTATTAAAGATTTAGGGAATAATTTTTTTGGATGGTCTTTTAAGGAGTACCAGGTATGGATTAGGGTTTGGGATTAAGGTTTAGGGGTTTGGGGTTAGGGTCTAGGTTTAGGGGTTAGGGATTTGGGATTTGGGGTTGGTGGTCTGGGGTTTGGGGTTTGGGGTTTGTGATTTAGGGTTTGGGGTTTTAGGGTTTGAGATTAAGGTTTAGGGGTTAAGGACTTAGGGGTTGGGTATTTAGGGGTTGGGGTTTGAGATATAAGGATTAGGTACTCAAGTTAGGGATGGTTGCTTATATTAATTAGTTTTCATAATTTATATTACAATAAATTAATTTAATATATTTAAATTATGAGTATATAATATTACGTCTTATCGCCCAGCTGGGCGGTTTTGTTTTCCTCCAATTTTTGGTCAGTACTCTACAAAATCTGGTTGAGCCTTCTTGGATGAACGACGGGATTTGGATGCATAGTTTATATTATTTAATTAAGAGATAGGTGTATAGATAACTTTATATATATATGCATGTATAATTGAATGGTTAAATTAATTTTATACATGCATAAGACGTAATATTATCTAAATATATTAAACCTTAAACCATTTACTCTAAAATATTATAATTTAATTAGTTATATATAAGTAAACTTTTAGTAGTGTACAAATGTTTTAATAATTAATAAATTTTTATTTTTATTGTATTGAAATTGTCAAAAGAATTGATAAACTTTAATTATACTTAGTAATTAAAAGATACAATTAATTAAAGATAAAATAAATAAATAAAAGATGTGAGATTTAGCGACGTTTTAAACAAAAACGCCGCAAAAGTTATTAATTAATCGAAAAAAACGGTGTAGTTTTGTTTTGGAATTGAATGGCTTTGGTGGCGTAAGTGTAGAAACGCCACTAAATGAAGGATTTAGCGTATTTGTACTTAAAACGCCGCAATGTTTCTTCACGATTTAATAAAACAATTGTCGTTTTATCGCTTCATTAATGACATTAGTGGCGCTATGTTACAAACGCCGCAATAGTTCATTCTGGTATATCATTTTATCCCAACACTTAGCCAAAATTCCCCAAATTATCCCCAAAATTCCCCAATTTTCCCCAAAATCCCCCAATTCTAGAACCCTAGCTAGGCTGCCCCCAACCATTTCTGCTACATTGCTCACCGACCCTCCTGTTCTTAGTCGTCGACCGTCGACCGTCACTGTCCTGTGCTGCCACAGTCCTCTGCCTTCGCTAGGGTACAACAAAATATAAGGTTTTCCTCTTTCTCTCCTGCAGTAAAAAATTGGGAATTTGTTCTTACGCTTTAATCTATATCAGTTGCATGATTTAGTTCATTTGACAGTTTCTTTTCTGTTTGTATTTAAAAAAAAAACGTTTGAAACATAATTTTGTTCATAATTTTGACTATCCTGTTGTATTATAGAAAATGAATTTGCAAGCTTGTAATACTGTTTGTTCATAATTTTGTTACTAATTTTGTTCATAAGTTTGAAACTGGTTGTATTACAGGATTTGCAGCCTTGTAGTACTGGATTCACTTGAACTGCGTTTATATGCATAGTTGTTTTATATGCGTTTTATATGTTAATAAGTTTGAAATTTGTTTGTTCGTCCATTGGTGCCATGAACTGTTTGTACTAATTTTGTTCATAAGTTTGAAACTTTAGATTTAAAATTCTCATGGCAAATGACCTAACCTCCCCTGTATTTTATAGATTCTTCTCCGAAATTTTGTAATTATAGTTACAATTCGTATAGTATGGAGTAGTTAATTAATTGAAATTGATGTAAGTGCCTATCATTTATGCTGTTGTTAAATTTGACTTGAGAGACCTAGAAGCGACGTTTTTAGTGAAGTCATGACAGAAATTATTGGAAATTTGGTTTCTTGTTCTGATCACCAATAATATAGCATAATTAAAATATATATATAGCTTAAATGAAATAAAATAAAAATAAATCTGGTTATGGTCCTCCTTAAGCTCTCCCTCCCTAAAACAGAGTTGAATATATAGTTAGATGACAAAAATCATTGGTCATATGCAGTCAAATAATATAGAAATGCTTAATCCAGTGCATTACATTAAAGAAACATCTTATTTGTTTATATCCTGTTTGTAGTTTACAGTACTGTGTAACTGTTCATAATTCATGTTTGCGTTGTTGTGCTTAGCTTGCTGTGTTGGACGGAGAACGCTATTCTTTGGTGTGAAAGGTCAATTTCTTCGGGCTAGATTGCTGCCTATTTCGCTGCATAAGTTGTCTATTCTTTGGCGTGGAAGGTAAATGTTTCATTCTTCTGTTGTAATGTATCAGCGTTAGTTATGCGTGTTGCTTTTCGAGGTACCGATATAGCCGTTACATGTAGGCAGTTTTGACATGTATTATGCAAATCCCCAAATGGTTTTAAGCAGGTGGACTATGTTTATGTGCTAATGGTTCCTTTTGCCAAAGCAAATTTTATTAAATTAATACTAGTTATTTTTAAAATGGATTTATAACATATGAATATTAAAAGGTACTCAAGTTAATATTTTTGAAACATAATGTCTTATTGGTCTCGAACTATTAAAAGGTACTCAAGTTAAATTAGAATTATTGTTGTTGATAGTAATATATATGATTTACAATTGTTATTACACTCTGAAAATCAATGATTACTTATAAAATAAAGAAATGGTAGTAAACTTATAGAAATAAAAAGAAAAGCATGCAACTTTAAATTGTCGAGGGTTTTATGCTTTTATATTAGAAAATCACACAAGCATTCGTGGAAAAACGTAATAAATTTGAGACATAATTTGATAACTTAAATAAGTATTACTATATTTTAAATATTATACATATATTAATTTACATTATATAAGCTATATTTAAATATTGTTAATAATTAGTTCTAGAAATTTTAAAACTAATTGTACATGTTATTTTTCTAAATATTAACATCTATATTTTCAATAATAATTTTTATAATTTTAGAAATAATTGTAAATGTTATTTTCTAAATATTAACATGTATATTTTCAATAATAAATTTTATAATTTTAGAAATAATTGTAAATGTTATTTTCTATATTTTCAATAATAAATTTTATAATTTTGAAATAATTGTAAATGTTATTTTCTAAATATTAACATCTATATTTTCAATAATAAATTTTATAATTTTAGAAATAATTGTAAATGTTATTTTCTAAATATTAACATATATATTTTCAATAATAAATTTTATAATTTTAGAAATAATTGTAAATGTTATTTTCTATATTTTCAATAATAAATTTTATAATTTTAGAAATAATTGTAAATGTTATTTTCTAAATATTAACATCTATATTTTCAATAATAAATTTTATAATTTTAGAAATAATTGTAAATGTTATTTTCTAAATATTAACATCTATATTTTCAATAATAAATTTTATAATTTTAGAAAGAATTGTAAATGTTACATAATTCAAATATCAATCATAAGTTACATATACAATTCAAATTTTCTAAATATCAATGATATCATAAGTTACATAATTAAAATTATATAACAACTTATATATAAACTTACATAATACATAACTTATGACATAATACACATAACTTATATATAAACTTACATAATACATAACTTATTACATAATAAGTTACGTAACTTATATAGAAACTTATATAACAACTTGCATAACTCACATAACTAAATCAATTTATATTATACATTAACTTGTCGGACTTGCATAACTTATATAATACTTAACTTACATAATACATAACTTACATAATAACATAATAAGTTACATAATATTATACATAACTCACGTAACTAAATGAATTAATATTATACTGCGTTTCTCATCAACGGATTCAGATTTCATACAAAATATCGCGAGAAATTGAGGAGAACGCAAAATTGTGGAATAGTTGTTAATTCCTCAATTACAAGTTATGCTAGTGCTAGGGACAATAATCCGGTCGAGGGAAATGTGGAATATTTCGGACTTCTTACTGACATAATTGAGTTGGATTACTACGGCAAATGGAAAGTTGTCTTATTTCGAGGTGATTAGGCCGATGTTAATATTGCTCGTGGAATTAAGCAAGATCAATTTGGTTTCACAATGGTGAACTTCGCTCGATTAATTCACACAGGACAACAGTTGGTTGATGAGCCGTATGTATTTTCTTCTCAAGTCAAACAAGTTTTTTACTCAAAAGATCCAACTGATGAGGGTTGGTACGTTGTACTCCGTAACATCCCTAGAGACTTGTTTGACATGGGCAGTGGAAGTAGAGATGGCATTGATGACAGAACACAAACTTTGCCCTTTCTAGAACAAAACTTAGACGAAAACATCCCTAGTACTAGTACACAATTTCAATGGGTTCGCCAGGATACGGATGAAGATAATTACGAATTATAATGTAGTAAGCTTTTACGATTATTTAATTATATGTAATATCATAATATAAATATTAATCTTATTGTATATTTCAACTAAGTTTTCAAATATTTCATTTGTATTGCAGATAAAATGCGGTGACGAAAAGTACGACAGCTAAGCACAGTTCAGTACTCCAAACTCTGCGGAAACAAACAGCACTGATCAACAGACTGCTATTGGGTCTTCGAATATTTCTATTACACCTGAGGAACCTACAGAAATTCAAAGTACTTTAACATTTAATTTAAATGCTTGTTGACTTCTTGTTTATTTATTTTTAAAATTCTTATAACAATATAAAAATTTTCAGTTGAAAATGGTGGGACGCGAAGAGTTCGAGGGCGTACGCTACTGAGGGGTTTATACGAGCTAGATCCAGCCGAGCGTGTCAAAGTATGCAGTAATAGCTTTGGTCAGCCTATTGGATCAGAAGCTCGTCTTTTAGCAGGATACTTGGGCATTCTAGCACGGAATGCAAATATGTTGCCAATTAACTTCGAGACATGGCGACAAATGCCCGATAGTAACAAGAACCAAGCTCTTGATAACGTTAAGGTAACAAAACGTTAATGTCATTTATAATACTTGGGTTTAAGTTTCAATTATATTAACTTTCTTAGCTTCTGTTTTTTGTAGGCGATATTTGCTCTAGAGGTCTCCGATGCTTATGTAAAAAAGGCATTGGGAAAAAGATGGAGAGACCATAAGAGCACATTAAAGAAAGACTATTTTAAGACAAAAACAACCCTGGACGAGAGATTACAAAATGTCCCACCGGGAATGCTGAGGTATCAGTGGGAAGAGGTCGTTAGATTTTGGACTTCGAAGAAAGGAGAGGTATGTGTTACTAAAACAATCTTGATTTTGGTTTATATTATTTATTAATCAACGTACTAATAATTTCATAACGTAGGATCGTGAACGAGTTGGAAAATGTAGTAGGCAGAAACAGAAATTCACTCACACAGCTGGGTCCAAAAGTTTTGCTTGTGTAGCTCACTTTGAGGTATTTTGAACTTTGTAATTCTGTCAGATTTTTATTACTTTCTATCAAATAATATTTTACTACTGTATTATAGGAACTGTCGTCCGGTCAGAAAGTTGGACGCCTTCAACTTTTTGACATTACACATAGGCAGAAAGATGGGAACCCTATGACTCACAAGCTGCGAAATTCGCACGCGTTTGCTTAATACAATTTGACTTGTTTTAATATTTTACAGTGTATATTTTCTAATGGTTTATTTCATTTCTTGTAATGCAAATTTTGTTAAGTTATGTTGCATTTGTTTTTTTAATAAATATTGTGTTCCTAACAATGTGATTTATTGTTGTAGGATAAACTAAAGGATAAAAAAGCGGAGTACGAAGCGATTGCTTCCAGTGATAGTTCTGTTCATATTGAAGACATTGACAATCGTATTATCACTGATGTTTTGGGTCCTAAAAGGTACGGTCGGGTTCGATTTCAAGGATCTTTTGTTAGCCCAACCCAATATTTTGGATCCAGCTCGCAACAATACATGCCTTCGGGGAGTCAGGCTCAAGCTGAAGTCCAGAGGTTAAGAGACTAGATGGCTCAGATGCAAGCGACAACAGTTGAGCAAATTACACAACTTAAAGCGGAGGTAGCAGCGAGAGAAGCTGAGGTTCAATGGAAGTATGAAGAACTCCAGATACAGCTAAAAGCAAAAGCGGCAGAGAGGGAAGCAGAGTAGACTAGAAAGTACGATGAACTCCAGAAGCAGCTTCAGAATATGATGAAGATGTTTCAACAGTCGCAACCACCGTCGTCTTAGACTATCGTGTAAATTTTTTTATCATTTTAACTTTATACTATCATTTTACCTTTTAACATATTTGTAAGAATAATATGAATTTTATTCCATTTATTGAAATTTATTATATATTATTCATTTAATTTTAAATGTTATATAGATTTATTACTTTCGGTTGGTTTAGATTTTAGTTTCTTCTGATTTTTTGTTACAGGAGGTATAAAAATATATAAAATATTTTTTTATAAAGCTGCTCAATTTAGCGGCGTTTGTGGGAAAAGTGCCGCTAAAGGTTAATGCATTTAGTGGCGTTTTTATGAAAAGCGTCGCTAAAACCAAGGTCTTTTAGCGGCGTTTGTGCCCAAAGCGCCGCTAAAGGTCAACATATATAGTGGCATTTGAAAATAAAGCGCCGCTATAGGCTAATGTATTTGCGGCGTTTGTAGTGAAAGCGCCGCTAAAAAATCAGAGTTTTTAGCGGCGTTTGTGGTCAAAGCGCCGCTAAAGGTTAAGGTATCTAGTGGCATTTGTAAATAAAGCGCCGCTATAGGCTAATGTTTTTTGCGGTGTTTTTAGTGAAAGCGCCGCTAAAGGTCAAGCTCTTTAGCGGCGTTTTAGGTTTAAGCGCCGCTAAAGATAATAACCTTTAGCGGCGCTTAAGCCACAAACGCCGCTAAAGGGCTTGACTTTTAGCGGCGCTCAATTCACAAACGCCGCTAAAGGCCGTGACCTTTAGCGGCGTTTGTTTCTATAAACACCGCTAAAGTTAACGACGCGTTCAATAGCGGCGTTATTTGCGGCGCATGACAAAGCGCCGCTAAAAGTTTTTGCGACGCTTTTTGAAGGCCTTAAAAAGCGCCGTTAAATCCCTGTTTTGGTGTAGTGGTTGTCGTTCAAAGATACGTAATTAAACTCATCCGGCTCAATGTATATTTGCATTCATTGTGGTCATGTCAAGAAATCAGATTCTGAAGGTAATAACGGATGAACGTAGCAGAGAGCGTGAATGATGAATAAAAAAGAAAAGGAAATATTATCACAATTGAAAACCAAGGCAATATTCACGAAAATTCTAAATCTAACATTTTGTCAACTTAAAATAATCCTGTTTCCATTTCTATTGAGCAGTTGAATTTGGATAGAAATGAGGTGCCATTCACACACAAGGCTGGGTTAGGCTGACTAACCGATCCAGTGAAGAGAATAAAGCGAAAGTTAGATTCTAAGTTAAGAAAAGGTGGATAAAGAGGGTAACCATTGGAAAGTGCTGAATAAAAATAGTAACAAAATAGACAATTAATGATACAAAATTATGTCAAGTCATAAATTATAGTGAAATATATCTCACCAAATATTAGATTTAACTAGTTTCTTATCCTGTATATTAAATTTAGCTATAATTTTTTAAAAGATAGTTTTTCACAAATATTTTAGAAATATACTATTTAGATACCATATTTTAATATTGTAAAAGTAGTATATATTATCTTGCTCCAACACTTAATATTCCCAAAAACAAAAGAAATCATGCATGTGTATAGTTTACTTATTAAAATTAGATTCTCAATTACAATTTGATATGAAATCTAAATTATAAAATTAATTATTGGTTTATCTAATATTGAATAAATATTATTTAAAATTTTATCATTATTTCATACTCAAAGGTGATTTCAATATTCCTAAATATTTTAGGATTACTTTTCTTTTTCAAATAATTTAATTTGTATAATTTTAAAGCATTAATTAATTATTATTTGCAATTTATTTTAAAATTACATTATCATCCATTATACTTAGTTATTATAATGATATAAAATTCAACATTTAAAAACTAATAATTAAATAGTATGAGTAATGGATTGTTATTAAATAAAAACAACAAACAATTCATATAAATAATTAACAAAAATCAAAATGACATGATCTCATAATTACCTTATAACTCCTTAAGAATTTTTATGTTGTGAAACAAAAATAAAATATAGTAGTCGGTAAAATCCGACATGCCCTAAAAAGTTATGAATCCCACGAATGGAGGATGGAGGTAATAGTTTTTCAATGACTTTGATTTTTGCACGATCAACCTCTAATCCCTTCTTTGAAATTCGGTGCCCAAGAATAATGTTACCTATTACAATAAGGTGGAATTTTTCTCAATTCAAGACCAAGTTAGCCTCTCTGATACACGTTTAAGATTGTCTAAACATTCAGTGAAAGAGTCTCCATAAATGAGAAATAATCCATGAAAACATCCAATTTCTCTTCAATCATATCAATAAAGATTGAAGTCATACAACGCATGAAAGTGGCAGGGGCGTTACATAGTCCAAACGGCATCCTCTGAAAGGCGTATGTACCAAAGGGGAATGTGAAAGTGGTCTTCCCTTGATCATCAGGGTGAATTAGAATGGAACTGGAAAGTGATATTTCCAAGTGGCTTCATTGAGCTTACGATAATCAATATAAACAGGCCGCCTGTCACTATCTGAATGGGGATGAGTTCATCCTTCTCATTTGAAACCACTGTCATTCCTCCTTTCTTCAGGACATAGTGGGTCAGACTTACCAACTATCTATCCAAGATGGTGTACAGAATACCAACATCTAACCACTTTGTTAACTCTATTTTCACCACCTCCTTCATGGCAGGATTAAATCACCGTTGAGCACCAACCATCAATTTTTGTCCTTCTTCTAAGAAGATCTTGTGTTAAAAAGAAATGGGCTTATACCTTTAATGTTAGTAATAGTCCACCCAATGGCCTTTTTATGTGTGTTCAGTACATTTATCAATGAACGTTTTTGAATGATCGTATGTTGAAAAAGAAATGGGCTTATACCTTTAATGTCAGTAATAGTCCACAACTAATACCAATGCTAACTTGCATCCTTGGCGTACTCTTAACATCATCCCTCCTGGTGTAAAAAATCCCACCTTACCTAAAACATAAATATAACATTTTGTAATTTCAGGAGAACATAATAAGCTTTAATCCAAAATATTCCTTGACAGATATTGATTATGATTAATGAACATCTACGTTGTAACAGCCTGTTTTCAGTGATATCAAAAACAGTGGTTTCGGGACCACAATTCTGATGAGTAAATTATTATTTTATCATTTATTTGATGCCTACAGGAATATGTTAAGGTCGTATTATAATTTTATTAAAAAAATTTGATGTTTTCAAAATTAATTAAGTGAAAAGGATTAAATCATAAAAGGTGAAAAGCTGAGTTCTATTAGTTAAAAGGGTTAAATGGATATGAAACCTTAAGCTAAAGGACTTGAATGGTAAATAAACCATTTAATGGGTTAGTGGATGTGCTGGCATGGTTTTATTAAAATTTTGTTAGTTTTTAAAGGTTAATATGGTAAATAGGTAAATAAACCTAAAAACTAAAAGAAATTAAACAATGTATCATCTTTTATTTTTCACCTAAAACCAATTTTGAAGGGAAAGAAACTCCATGGATGAGTGCTTGGTTTGATCAAGCTTAGTTTAATTGCATGGTGAGCTTTCAAGCCCTGTTTTTAATGATTTTTATGGTTTTTAGATTGTTTTAGCTTAATCTAACTAGCTCGGGGGTTAATTTGTAAAAATGTTAAAGGTTGTGGGACTTTCCATGAACTTTTTGAATGATTTTTTTTTTTTGCTAAATGATAGATTATGAATCTTTGTTGAAAAATAAACAAGTTTTGTTTAGTGATGTTTGATGAATTTTGGAACTAAAGATTAAATTGTATTGTTAAATATGTAAATTCTAGGGTTTTATTGTGAAATGATGATAAATATGGGTTGTATCAAGGTCCCTTGCATCTATGGTTAACATGGATTTAGATTATAATGGTTAGATTTTAAGTTAAAAGATTAAGGACTAAATTGTAAAAAGTTAAAATGTTAAGGGTAAATTAGTAATTTGTATAAATATGAAATGTGGATGAAATTGAATACTAGAAGTATTTAATTGATTGAAATTATCTATTTAGATCAAGATAAACCACGTTCGAACTTAGATCGAGGAAAAGCTAAAGCTTTGGACTAATTCGTTTAATTTATTACGCCTTAATTATTGAGGTAAGTTCGAATGAACGGTAATTGTGTTAATGTTATTTAAATTGAATGTTTACTCTGCTATGTTTAATGTAAAAGGATTGATATATAAATGTGACAATACGATGATGAATTGATGGATATTAAGTCCTTGTTGAACCTTAGGAATTCTTAGGATACAAATGACATGTGATTAGGGATTTCATGTTTCAGGTGCTGGTCTTGAATATCTTGCTGATGGCTGAGGTCATTTATTTGTTGTGGATACTCCACAGCTCGTGTGAGCAGCATCGTGTAGCTACATTTCGACCCACAGCTCAAGTGAGTAGGCCTATTTCACAGCTCGTGTAAGCAATGATGTAAAGGAAAGGTTACGGTATTATGTAAAGGCACACTTCGTGTGAGCTTCCCGAGTATCCGATGTAATTCTAAATGGTTCAACGGGTAAGAAAACAAAAAAGAATGGTAAGTATGTAAATACGATGAATTACGACATTATGGTAACATTAATGGTGCAAAATGCTATATTTGTAACACCCCTAACCCATATATGTCGCCGAATTAGGGTTACGAGGTACACCTAACTCAACACAGTCTAACACAGTCATTTATCACAATTCATGTCTACTAATCATATTTCATATACAAACCATTTTTTTTCGAACCAACTAAATCATTACTCAAGTCGAATCATATAACCAAACATTATCATACATATATACTTCGAAACATACTTCCCAATAGAGCTTATAACATGACCGAATATACATAATAATTAGTATCTCTAACAAGCCATTTCGCATGGCCACTTATATACAACTCAAAATTAACCATAGTCTATACATGCCATATGCCATAATATCAAGCTTTCAAAAATACCAAATTGTCGATTGATAATGTGACGATAATCATTGACGATCCCTGAGCTAGCTTTATATATCTATAAAACAATAGAAGAATGCACAAAGTAAGCTTTGGAAGCTTAGTAAGCCATAAGCAAATAAATCATCTCAATGATATTTATAATTCAATTCAACTAGGTTAAATTCAAATAAATCTCAAACACATAAACATTTAACTAACTCATATAATTGCATATTATCACATTAAGTACTAAACTTACCTTAATATTTCATGAACATATAACTTCACACATACCTGAATCGTTCAACTCAAATTCACATTCAGAATTGTTAAGATCATACGGAAATCATATAAAACTCGTACAATGCCATATCCCAGATATGGTATTACATGTTAACACATATCGATGCCACTGTCCAAGATAGGGTCTTATACGAATCATATACAATGCCAATGTCCCATATATGGTCTTACACATTTTCTCACTTCGATGCCAATGTCCCAGGCATGGTCTTACACGAAATCACACCTCGGAAGTCCTAATATCATGACATCAATATCTAATACATTTTCTAAGGCTCGTTCGGAGCTTTCGACTTCGTAATTAAATCAATTTATGCACGAAACAAGTCATCCAATGCTCAAATCAATTCAGCAATATATATCCATATACGAATCAAATTCGGCAATGTATATCTATATACAAATCAATTCGGCAATGAATATCCATATACAAATCAAATTCGGCAATGTATAACCATATACAAATCAAATTCGGCAATGTATATCTATATACAAATCAATTCGGCAACGTATATCCATATACAAATCAAATTCGGCAATGTATAACCATATACAAATCAAATTAGGCAATTTATATCTATATACAAATCAATTCCACAATGTATATCTATATGCAAATCAAATTCGCAATGTATAACCCTATACAAATCAAATTCGACAATGTACAATCATATACAAATCAAATTGACAATGTATAACCATATACAAATCAAATTCGACAATGTATATCTATAAACAATTCAAATTTAAGAATGTATATCTATAAAAAATCAATTTTGGCAATGTATATATCTATAAACAAATCAAATTTGGCAATGTATAAAACATATACATTTAAATTGAAACATTTCTTTACTTATGAACTTACCTCGTACGGAAATGAATAGATTGGATCAATTACTCGTCAACTTTCGATTTCCCCTATCTAAATCCAATTTCTTTCTTTCTTGATCTATATGAATTCAAATTTAACTCATTTAATCACCTATTCATTCAATTTCATCCAAAAATACCAATTTGGACATTTTTACACTTTAGCCCCTAAAGTTTCACATTTATTCAATTTAGTCCCTATTTCACAAATACACAATTTATACAATTCAATATAACCCAAGCTTAGCCAAATTACTATAGTGACCCTATCAGCCCAAAACTTCCATTTATTTCACATTTCAACCACTCAATCTGCATAGTTCACAATTTAATCCGTATTTGACATTTTTGTCAAAAATCACTTTACCAAACATATTAATATATCAACAATTATTCATTTTCCATCATCAACATTCAAAAAAATCAAGCTATCATCAATGGCAACTCACAAATTCATCAACCAATTCAAAAATTAAGGCATGGGCTAGCAAGAACACGAAGCAACGATCTCAAAAACATAAAAATTATCAAAAATCGAGCTCAAACCGTACCTTAATCAAGCCATGTGTGTGCCGAACCCTAAAGATCAAAAATAGATTCTTTTTCTTGGCTATTCAATTGAAGAAAGAACATAAAAGATGATACTTGGCTTTATTTTAATAAATTTTGTCTTTATTTACTTAATTACTTATTTAACCTTTAAAATCATTTCAATTTACAAGTTTACCAAGCAATGACATTCCACTAACTCATAAATGGCCTATTTACCACTTAAGGACCTTTACTTTAATGTTCTATAGCTATTAGACACCTTTAGCTTATAGAACACAACTTTTACGTTTTACGCAATTTAGTCCTTTTTACCGAATTAAGCATTCAAATAGTAAAATTTCTTTACGAAACTTTCACACATATATAATCACATGTTTTAAATACCAAAATAATATTAAAATAATTTTCTGACCTTAGATTTAACTAAAAGCGGGCTGTTACAATATTTATACATGATAAACTACATTACTTATGGTTGATCCCATATAAATGCGAACAAGTTTACTAACTTGTGAATTTAGTGATGTTATATAGGCTTGTGCCTAGCTTATGGTTATGTTGGTTGAATTTATACTTATGTTTATATTATGCAAATGAAATGGTAAGTTGTGTTTTGGTTTATACAAGCTTACTAAGCATTCATTGCTTATGTGGTTGTTTCCCTTTTTTATAGATTATCGGAAGCTCGATTTGGTTGGAAGCTCATCAGAGACCTATCACACTATCCAGCAAACAATTCAGTAGTTTTTGAACATTTTGGCCAAGGTTTATAATGGCATGTATAGGATGTTGTGTAATGGTGCTTTGTTATGTTTAGGCCTTGAGAATTATGTTTAGTTGGTGCACTTTAATGTTTACCAAATGTTTTCATTTTTGGTCACTTGTTAAGGCTTGTAAATAAGGCTTTTATGGTATGTTTGAATAGCTTGGTAATGGTCAATATGTGGCATGTTTTGGTAATTAGTTGAACTAGGTTATGATGTTTGAAATATGGTAAAATTTACTTGTTTTGGCATGATATATTTTGGTATACTACGATGCCTTTGAATGGCATATTGGTTAGTTGAAATAGGGTATTGAAATGACATTTTGATGTGTGTTTAGGTGATATATAGGTCCATTTAAGGTGTGCGTGAATGGATTGAAAATTTATGCATGGAATGATTTGAGATGGTTTGGTTCGAAGTGAATTTTGGGTTCACACAGCCTGAGACACGGGCATGTGACTCAGCTGTGTGAGGCACACAGCCTGGTGACACGGCCGTGTGTCATCTGAAAGTTTTTTAGTATGCAAGTCTGTGAATTACACGGCCTAACACATGGACATGTGAGGCAACTTAGAGAGTTACAAGCCTGGCACACAGCCATGTCACACGGCTGTGTGACCCTACTCAGAGAGTTACACGGGTGAGGACACGAGCTGGGACACAATCGTGTGTCCCTTGTTCGAAAGTTATATGGTCCGGGAGGTTCCACACGGCCTGGTTACACGGTTGTGTGACCCCTGTTTTTAATTTTTGTATGTTTTTCCTAAACTTCCTATTTTGTTTCAAATTAGTCCCAAACTGCTCTTAAGCTATTTTTAGGGCATCGAGGGCTCGATTTAAGGACAATATGCATGTGTATAAATGGATTATGATATATTTAAATTTATTGAATGATATGATGCTTAAAGGTTTCTAGTTGATCGGCAATACTCCATAACCCTAATCCAGTGATAAATACACGGGTTAGGGGTGTTATAATGTTGTATGGTTATGTCTATTGCTAATTTGAAAAGCATGTTATAATGCTGTTTTCATCCTCATGATATGTGGTATTATGGCATATATGATTATTTGTGATTGTTAAAATATGATGTTTTGATACATTGTGATAAAATGTGATTTGCATGTCAAAACATGCTTATGTGATACTAAAGTGTTAAATGATTCGATGAGCATGAATTACATGACTAAAGTGTTAATATGTAACAAGTGAAAAATATATTTAATGTGGTCATATCACATGCATGGGGTGGGACATGTGTAACGATGATGCATTGGTAGCCTTGTCTGCATTACTGGCAGTTTATTTGCATCACTGGTGACTTGACCACATTACTGGCAGTTTATCTGCAATACTGGCAACTTTTCTACACTACTGGCAGTTTATTTGCATTACTGGTGGCTCGACCACATTACTGGTGGCTTGTCCATAATTTGGAGTGTTTGGATGAACTAGTTCTGGGAACTCGATTTTGGAGTGTAGCGATTATGGCTAGGATGTTTTAAAATAAATCTACATAACTGTTTATAAAAATTGCGTTGCCATGGTCATGTGCATAAAGTGAATTGATTTTCTTGTATGATGATTGTTTGCTTATTGTTACGTATTTGTTAAAAGACTCACACTAGGCTTTAAAAGCTCATTCCTTTAGTTTCATAACCTTTCAGGTAATACTCGAACTTAAGGCTTGGATTCGGTATTCGGTGGAGCTTCTCGGATGGTTTTTAATAACGAGTTAATAAACTATTGCGATGTTATTTGTGGACTTTAGACATTGAACACTTTTATTTAGGTATTTCTTTATTTTACAACTTTAAAACTGTCATGCATGCAAGCTGATAGGATTTCAAATATTTTAAATTATTGAGTTTATTTAAATTATCTATGATTTTTATTTGGTTTTAAACAAAATTATAACTCGTGATTTTTTTTAAGTATTTTTGAAAGCCCACTGCAAAAGATTTTTACCCAAAGCCATTTTAAGAAATAATTAAATTGAAAATTCCTTGTTTTTAAATAACTTAAAATGATATTACGATTAAATATCATTTTTTTTTCAAATAATCATATTTTATTACGCATTTTTGTAAAACAAATCACTCATAAATTAAATTCTAGGGTTTTCATAATAACAACCAGAACCTAATTGTCTTTAACAAGTAAATGATTTTCAAATGTTGTCAATGTAACTTCCGAGATTTGGTCATAGCGTCTAGGCCAGGTTGGGGTGTTACATGCACTTACACACATATTCATGTATCGTGATATGTCAATTCAGTCTTCATCTTCCTAAAGGCTACACCATGAGTGTTTTTAAATCATATTAAGATGCCATGTGTCTCTACC
Source organism: Gossypium raimondii (assembly GCF_025698545.1). Lineage (NCBI taxonomy): Eukaryota > Viridiplantae > Streptophyta > Magnoliopsida > Malvales > Malvaceae > Gossypium > Gossypium raimondii. The sequence continues at coordinate 40,947,954 of NC_068568.1, forward strand.
TCATGGTCTTACACTTGTTTTCATATCGTGATCTGCCAGTCTGGTTAGCATTATAACTGACCTACCAAAGGCATCATAGAGAAACTTTTGCTCGACATTCCCTTACACAGATGATCACCTTTTTATGGTTCATACATCTTATATATCATACCTTACTTGCATGCTTACCAAACATCATTCTATTTAACAAAACTTCATACATATAATCATTGCACATCTCACATCTTTACACTACTTATACTCTTACCTATTTCTATAGACATCATCATCATCACATTTATTTGTACATAAATGCTTCTTACTTGAACAATTCATATAAACAAGTCAGAACAAAGACTCACATGTTACTCACCTATAGCAGTTCTAAACTCTAGACTCAAACATCATTCCCGAACCAGTAGCAACAACTACTTAGAGAACATAAATTCACTATTACAATTCTTATATATATAGTTTTACTTATCATTTTAATCGCTGACAACCTCAAGCAAAACCTTTCTCTTACAACTACATATAGACTTACTCAATCAGAACTTAACATGTAAAACTGTAATACTTACCCGGAGACAAAATAACCACTCATTATCAAAGAACCATAGCTTCCAACTTAACGAGCAAATGATGGAATTAGACTTAAGAAAAAGAATCAAAGAGTACCACTTAAGGAAGAAGAAGAAGAAGAAGAAGAACCTTTATCAGAACCCTTTTCACACATATAAATATGACTCATCATACTTAGTGGAACTTAACAAGTGTCACACATTTTCAGAACTTGTCCTTCTTAATGGCCTACAAATTCTAATAAAATCATAAATGAGTACCCCACATTTTCAAATATCAGACTAGTTTATCCAGTTGGTTCCTAATCAAGTTACCTTACAATCTAACTAGCACAGTACTTTTGATGAAGGTGCGCTATACTTTTGGTGTTAACTCATATCATAAGTACCCCTTTTTCTTTTGCTTAACACAATCTTTTCTCTTAAACAGTGAAATATCCTGAAATAGAATCCTCACGTACTTATATGACGATTACCATATGCCCACACGTATATGCCAAAATAAGTAATTGGGCAGATCACAATTCGTCAAACGGACTATTTTACTACTATATGTCTGAATCTTAAACCGCCAAATCTGGGGTGTTACAGATGAGCTACACTTAGTCCTCGAGGAGAAACTTTTTCTAGATCATGAGTTGGTGAACAAGCATCAAAAAGTGGAATGTCACTAAGCATTGAAAAGTTTTCTTGAATAACTCAAGAAGAGCTTTCGTCTTCTGCCTAGTTCCATAAGGATGGGCAAGAATATTAGTGCTTGATGATAAGCTGAATAGGCTACAAGATTGCTGATGATGATATTCTTTAAGGTCGTCATAACTTTTAACTTCGACTTCTCAAGAGAAGAGATGAAAGGTAGAGATTGCCCCACCGAGTGTTCTAGAAATTTGTACACACAAATTTTAATTCGAAAGTTGACTTGAAATTTAAAGTCAAATTTATTGGTAACTTTGAAAGAAAAGTTACAATCCCTAGAAATTTTGTGAATACAAAGGAAAATTCTTTAATTCTTCTCTCTGTTTTGGCTTCGATCCAAGGGTCGTCTGAATTGATGTTGGTTGGATGGGGATTGCTTCAACTGTCATGTTGATTTGCTCTTGAAACAGGTTTGGACATCCTTTTTTTAGTTGATTTGGATCAAAAGGTGGCTTTCTTCGTAAATGGCTTTTGACTTCTTCTCCACCGTTGAACAGGATCAAAAGGCAACTTTTCTTCAAAACTGATTCAGTGTTCTTCAAATTTTCTTCAAGTTCTTTAGAGATTTCTATAGAGATCTTCTGGGCTTTTTGAACTTGTGTATGTGTAGAATGGCTTCGAGTGACCCCTTTTTATAGTGACAATTACTTGAATAAAAGAGAAGAATTTAACTTCTCCATTTTATTGTTATACAAAAAATTAAACTCTTTTATTTATTATTTATGTCTTATTAATTTAATTAATTTAGAGATAAAATAATCATTTAATTATTTGATTTTAATTAGTGAAAATATAAGTTTTAATATTTATCTCTTAATGAAATTAAACTAATTAAAATAATAATTATGACACAGATATAGTGCTATCATTTTCACCGTTATAATTTTGGTTTTACCCACGATAATTTAGACTAAACACATGAAGTTTTTAATTGGCTTGAAATTTTGTTTCACTTACAACGTCTATCATATTCGTTGAACAAATTTTTGGTTAGGAACTTTTATTTATTTATTGAATGTTTGTTTGTTTTAAATAATAAAGCGTTCATCTTTTCACTAGCTTCAATAAAATGCTTACTAGTTGCCATTATTATTTTTATTTTGAAAGATAAGCAAAGACATTATTAAAGCAAATACCAACGTTAAAATTAATGAAAAGAATTGGCCAACAGGTTCACTCAATAAATTAGTTCCTAAGCTCTTCAATAGTAACATGAGTGTTCGATATAACAACTTCACAATCGTAGTAGTTAGCATACAATAAAGATACCTTAACAAGCTTATGAACTGCCTTACGAGTCAACTGAATATGAGATGTTAACTCAATAGAATCTTAAATAATCAAATCAAACTCAGAAAGATCCATAGTCGAAACCCTCAAAGCACTAATAATTCTTGAACAATCCGACTCCATAATAATGACATCCAATTTCATTGACTTCATTCAAGATAAAGCCTCTTGTATGGATTGCATCCTACCCAAAATCTCAAGCAGCATCGAACAAAAGAACCATTCAAGTCACGTAAAACTACTGCCCAGCTCGTCAATCTTTTATATTTGTAACACCTGCATTCACATTACATTTCAACTTGCCCCTACATAGATTATAACAGAGGTTTGGATTTTTTACCACACTCATATTTTGGAGGGGAATTATTCAAAGTAAGATTATAGCTCTTTTTGCATGGCTCGTACAGGAAATATAACTCCAATGTAATTCTCTTTTGCATATCTTTTGTCATGTATAAACTATTCATAGTTCTCTCGACATGTGAAGTGTGGAAAAGAAAAACAAAGAAATGAATCAAATACTACATTCAGTGGCTTTGAAGAAGTATTAGAAATATATGATTGATGAATAAAAGAATACATACTTCCTTTTTTTATTTTTTTACTTTAGTTATTATTTATTTAACACATATATTTATTTTATTAAATTACTATTTTTAAATAAAGTTAGGCTTATTTTAAGTTTTGAGTTATTCCAAGTTGAATCAATTAATTCTAAATGATTACGAGTCCGATACCTCTGATTTGAATTAAATAATTTCAAGTTGAGTTACTTTTGAATTTTAGTTAGACAAATTCAAATGTTCTAACTTATTTAACTTTCATGATCAAATTTGACTTATATTTAAGTAGTGTTTTGATTTCATTGAATTTTCAAATTCAAATATGGTTTATTTCAAGCTTATCAAATGAAATCTAACACTATATTTTGTCGTGATAAAGTGTTTGAGTTTGACAATTTTTTACTATTAGAGTTGTGCCCAAATTCTTTTTAAAATAAAATACAAGTGGCAAGATAAGGGATACAGTATCACCTTACTGCATTACTTCTATTAGATGTTGATTAAAATAAGGTTTTCTAAACCAATAAATAGACACAGCCTATATTCCTTGTAATTATTCGAATTTGACATAGTGAATTTTCTTCTCATCTGCCCGTGGTTTTTTCCTAAAAAAGTTTCCACTTAAAACTTGTATGTTCTTTTTTCTCTCTTTTCTTTCCATTATCGACATTCTATTTGTTTTTTATATTTACAATTTGTTTTTTAGATTTTTATTATTTAAATTAGTCTTTGGACTTGGATTTTATCAAATAGTGTTTTTGACGCATTGTTAAGAGTGATAATATAATACTTTGAGGTTATATCACATATCACTTGATTTTTAAATATATAATCTTAAATTTTCAGAAAAATATAAAAAATCATAAAAATCTGATAAAAGATTTGATAAAGAAAAACTGTAAAAATCCACAGCTGGCTTACTAATGGGGAAGCTATATATATTGGTCCAAGTGATAAATGTTAGAGCTTGATTTATTGATGAAAAGGTGGAATTAAACCTACTTTTCTTAGAAGTTCTAGTCGAATCATCAACAATACATGTAAGCATGTTTAGAAAATAGGTTGATTGAAGAGGATAGATATGTATGGATGGATGGGTTGTTTTACTTTTGGTCAATTGTTTATCTCTAAAACATCTTTAAGAGGGCATGTTTTCTACTAACTTCGTGTATCGTCAATCATGCATGAGTCTAAAAGAAGGCTTGGAAGTTTTACGATAGTTGCATTGACAATTTTCTCCATCGGTCATGTTTCTCTGGAGCTGGGGAATAGATACCAGTAACCATAGATATCCTTCATTTTTCTACATTGTAGAGCTTGAAATCAACATTCTGTGTTGTCTGATCTCTCCTTGAAATCAATTTAAACGGTTCTGCCTTTCAGTGGTTTGCTTATTTGGTGTAAAGAAGGATATATAAATGATTTTCTACCATTTTTTGACTTGTGAAAGCTTGATACACTTTTTTTTTTTTTTTGTAAATCCATCTTTTCATAACTTTTTTATAGTTTTTTAAGGAACTGGTAAACAAAATCTTAATTTGTTAATGTAATCCTATTATCGGCAAAAAAAAGAGAGAGAAACTGGCGCCTATTGGATCCCCCAATTGTCTCCTATTTGCCGGTGTAGAGTCCAAAATTTTGTTGGCCTTTTTCCTCTTAAAAAAAATGATATTCGATCATACACTTGTATGCAAGGTTGAGGTAAGAAAATCCTAAACAGCCAATTTAGGCTTTTACTACCCTGTCTTTTGGACAAAAGGACTCTGAATCGGAACAGATTAGTGTGAAATCTGTAAAGTGGATCAAATTTTGCTGGCAACATAGAGTACAGTACCCTAAACATGCTAGATTTTAAATGCAGTTGGATGATTGTTGCAAGGATGAGCTAACAAAGCCCTAAACACCCAATTCACTCTTTTACTACCCTTGTCTTGTGTGACTTTGGCTTAAATCTCTCCGAAACTTTATTCACTCGATCACAGGTGGAGTAGCAAAATACTTCGTGCTCAAGTCTTAAGTTGACACCAGTCTCGCATTTAACCCCTTAACATCCCGTACCTCTTATTAGAAAACAAAAATATCTCCCAAGAAATTACAAATTACAGTTAGGCATAAAGATTACCCATCAAAGCAATTAAAAAAAAAACAAAAGGAGCAAAATTCTGAACTTTCAGTTTCGGTTTTCTGATCATTAAAAGAAAAAGAAAATTTCTTGACTTCCGGATTCTGCTTTCCATCATTGACTTGAACGGTGGATCGTGGGCAAAAGAATGACTCCAAAAGCTTGCTTATATATTGCCAGTGTTTACAGTTCACTATACCCCAAAAAAGCTGGATAAACTTTAAGCATAGTGATTACCAATGAAGTAGTTCACAGAAAAAAAAAATAGAAGAATTCATGCCTTTTTCAGATACGGTTTTTCCATTGACTCCGACAGTTGCTTGTTGATTTCAGAACCGCACAGTAATTATTCAACCATATGGATGCAGATTTCAGGACACGAAGTTCACCGGTTAGGAGATCATGAGCCATTTGCCTCCGAAGAGTGAAAGTGTTACTCATTGAGGGGGAATTGACAGGAAGAGACTGCAAATACATGTCCAGAAGCTTGAAGTGAAAAGCTTTTGTAAATAGATAAGCATACATTGCTTCATGCAATTGTTTTAACACTCTGTACAAGAATGCCCTTACAAAGATAAGAGTACCACATTTTATGTCAGTTTTCCAAAAAGAATTTGTTCGTTTCCTTTCATCTGTACAAGTTAGATATTTAGTAATATTTTACTATCTTAAGTCAGACACAGGTCTGCTCAATTATTTTCTAGGTTTTTACATATATTCAAAGGATTATTCCCCTACATCCATGTCCATGTCCAACTATGTGTCTAACATAAATATTGAATATTGATACTTTTAAGAAAAATGAAGAGCCCATGTAACAGTTCTAACAACATACTGTTTTCAAAATTATATGAAGATTGCATTTTATGTCGTTTTTTGAGGAAGAGCTTCTTTCTTCCTTTCCATCTTTACAAGTAAAACATGCAATAATATTTTATCATCTTGATATATTAGCCTTTTGTTCATAACCTATACTACTGAACTGAGGGTGAGTGCTACATATGATGAGCACGAGTCAAACACAAGAATATTTAATTCTTTTAAGTTTTCCATATATTTGGAAGATCATACCCCCATAATGATATCCTAATATGTGTGGGGCACAGATATCTTAAGCAAGATAAAGAGTCAATGTAACATAGTTCATAAGAATATGCTATTTTCAAAAAGATATAATATTGCATTTTATGTCAGTTTTAGACGAGTTTCTTTCTTCCTTTTCATCCATACAAGTTATACATGACATAATCTTCTATCATCTTTTTGTATTCCCCTTTAGGTCATAACTTATGCTACTTGGATTTGAGCTGAGTGTCAAATACGGTGTATTCAATCTTCTCTAAGTTCCCCCCACCCCTCATATATTTGAGGCATAAAAAGTGGCAAGTAGATTACCTTAATGGCTGTATCATATTTCTGCATTAACTGAGTGATGTGAGATGATAACATCTTATGTGCCTTGAACTCTCTCCGGCTATCCTTTAGTGGACGCCGAGCTAACCGGCCATCAATTTGTGCAGCTTCCATGGCCAAGTCACTAAGTTCTGATGATTAAGTTCAAAGTGAATATTAGGACTGCAAGGTCTAAAGGACTAAAACTATAAAACTAAATCACTTGAAGAATAGTCAAATCACACACATGGAAGGAAAGAATTATCTAAATAAAACCTTGGGAAGAGTTGCAACATAAAAGACGAGCAAATGCACGTAGTGCCTGTGGAAGACCCTTCCCCTTTCCTCGAGGAGATCTAACTTCCCTGTGTAATAAACCGATCATTACAAACAGAAATCAGCAACATGATTCAGGAGTCATATGAACTTCCACAGAAATTTTAAGATAGCAACAGTAGAGCATCCAATTCAAGAGCTAAATATAAAGTTAGCAGAGAATGACATTTAGAAAATGGCTAAGTTACTTGGACTTGGCTATGAGTGTCGAATATGGGTATGCTTGATTGTTTTAAGTTTTTCCATACATTTGGAGGGTTCTAAGAGGATCGTATCCTCGTACCTATGTTCAAATATGTGTCAGACATATTTAGAGAAAAATGAAGTGTCAGAGCAACATTCGAAATAAATAGCAGTCAGCATAACCTCTAACATCTGTCAACATTGTTAGTTTGTCATTAGAGATATAAGATTAAAGAATTAAGCATCAATACCAACTTGATTATGAAAGTATCTTCTGGACAATTAAAACCAACTGCATCTTTAATTTTTGGTGTAAGATGTTGCAGAAGTTCCAATTTCATTTCACGAAGATTATCATCATGTGGGATGCTCAACTGGATTTGTACCTGAGAGTCAGCATCATTCTTTTTAAGAAGATTAAACATTAAAATAACATTTAGTCACATTTATGTAAATTGTATTTGCACATGTTTTTTACTTCGGACTAAGATGATGAATTACAAATGCCAAGCAAGATACTAAAATCTATAATATGAATATGAATAAAAGGGCTTACCAAGTATAGTGTCACTGAATCAAAAGTTGCCAACTCACTTGAGGAAATGACACAACCCAAATTATACCATAGTAAAAATATAAAATAAAATATAAAAATGTAATATGACAATTTAAATATTGTACATTAATTAACTTTTAATTTTCTACAACCACAGCCAATTGTACTTCACAACATTTCTGTACTTGCATATCTTCTTTTCATCTATTTCTTCTCACATTTTGTCTTAAATTTACATTGTCATTTCAACCACAATGTAGTTGTGCTAATCACATATAAAGGAAACATATAATTGCAGAACAATCAACAACGTATAATTATATTACTTGGACTCGGATGTAAATGTCGAAATGAGTATGCGTCTGGAACAAATATATTGAATCTTTTTCATGTTTTTTACAAGTAGTTGGAGAGCTATATCCCCATACCCATACCTAGATATGGGTCAAACATAAGTGCCGGACATAGGTACTTCAAGAAATGAAGAGTGAGAGTAACAAAGGCGTATAAGTCAAGCTTGTACAGTTATACCAAAGAAGATAAGTACTTCATAAACTTTCAAAACTAACCTGGTCATGAATATTATATGGAACTGTGAAACCAAAGTCTAGCAGTAGCATGGCATTTGGAAATTTTCCGTAATTTATCAGTACCTAAACAAGCAATTAAGTGAACTTCAGATTCTGCAGCACCATACCACAAGCTTAAAGTAAAACAATAGAATAATGCTAACAAATTTCCAGTAAGTGCAGAGGGAAACCATTGATTTTGTTAACGTTCAAACCATACATCAAAAGACTAAGTTTTAAGGTTTAATTATCAAAAGTAAATGAAATGTCCCGTGTTCAAACTTAATGGGGGTCTTTCAAGTCTGAATCTGATGTTAAAACTACTACATTTTCTTTAAGAAAGTGTAAGAATTCAAATGGCATTTTTAGTCTACAATCTGCATTCATATAATGCCATAGTCTCTAGATGCTATGTTCTTAGACTCGGGTGTGAGTGCCGCATACATATGTGTGTCATGCTTAATTTTTTGAAAAGTTTTTTGTTCTTGGAGGACCATATTTACATGTCCATGTGCAAATGAGTTGGACACGAGAGCTGGTCACGGATGATTCAAGAAAAATGAAGAGTTGGAGCAACATAGCCTAGATGCTTGCTTGTATACTGGCTAAATCACAATGATTGTATCCACTATCTAGCTGTATGAATATAACACCAAAACCACACTCACAAGTAAAGTTATTGTTTACCAAATTAAATATTTGACTGCCAATCCTTGATTATTGACAGATTGTACAGATTTGGATTTTAGGCTCTATTTTAGGGATTTATTAATTATTAGTTTCCCTTAGGCTCTTACAGCGCATATAAATTCATTGTAATCATTCCTCACAAAAAATAAGAGAGAATCAGTTTTATCTCTAATTTTTTTCCTAATTTAGAAATTCTCTTCCAAATACTCTAATTTCTACATGGTACCAAAGCTATAATTCCAGATTTAGAGGTCTAATAGTGAATATTCCATGTTCTCTTAGCCTTAGAAATAAAAATTAGGTACTTATCCCCTTAGCCCCATTTGTTATTCTCATTGCCATCCATAGGAGAGCCACAGCCTCATTTCCAATCAAACGCAAAAATCACACAGCCTCTGTCTCTGCACAACAGCCTCATGTGCCGCTAGAAGCCTTCCCTTTTGTTAATGTGCCGGCACATGAAGTATACCTCCCTAGAAGTCGTTTCTCCGATCATCATCATCGACTTCCTTGGGTTATTTCCAGCTTCCCTTGCTGTTATTGGGTCCATTGATGCTGGTTTGAGTTTTTTTATTGGAGCCATATTTGAGTTCTGTGAGTTTTTGTTTGAAAACAATTTTTTTGAGGGGTTGAGTTTTTTTTTCTCTTTTCTCCCAATTATTATTTAGAGGAGAAATAAGGAAATGATATTTGCTAGCTTTGACAACCCCTCTTCGCAAATTACTCTCGTAAAGATCAATGTGAACAACTATCTCGCATGGCCATGATTGTCTGTTGTTCACCAAAGCTAGAGGAAGGTAGGGGTATATTAGTGGTGATTTAAGAAAGCCCACAGTGAATAACCCACCTATAATTAGTGGAATTCAAAAAATTCTCTAGTGATGCCATGGCTAGTGGTGAGCGTACAATAGAATTGAATAAAATCAAGTGAAAGAATTGTAAGTTAATCGAGTTGACAAGTCCTATTTTATCATCCTAACTCGATTTCAATTTTTTTCGAATGGAGTCGAGTGAAATGAAATTTGAGTTAAGTCAAATCGAGTGAAATTGTTCAAGTTAAATAAAAAAATCAAACATGTCAAATTAAAATTTTATTACAATATAACTAATTTCGTGTTAAAGTACAAAAATTTGAAACCATATACATTTGAAAACTTTTTCAAAGCAAAATAATAATAATAAATTGATGAAATTAGAGATAAATACTCTAATATATTGAGGAAAAACCCACTCAAAATTATGTATTTCTTAGAAATATGTACAGATATATATACATGAAACATTGAATCATATAAAGGAAAAATATCTCTAATTACAACCTCCAAAAATCAGCTATAATCCCTAAAGACAAGTTATTCAATGTTGTCAAATATATCAAAGATTCTCAACACTACCCCTCAAGTTGGTGCATAGATGTCTCTCATGTCCAACTTGCAAAGAAGATTATGGTAAGTATTATAGCCGAGTCCTTTAGTAAAAACATCAGCTAACTATTTTTCAAATGCTAGATAAGATAGAATTAAGACACCACTTGCTACTTTTTCCTTGATAAAATGGCGATCTAGTTCGATGTACTTGGTCCTATCGTGCTGCACTAGAATGGCCACTTCGTTGTCACAGTACAAGGTTGAATCATTTTCGTTCAACTACTTTAGCTCTTCCAAAACTTTTTGCATCCATAAAAGCTCACAAACACCTTAAGTCATGGCCTTAAATTCAACCTCTGCACTTGATCGAGTCACAACACTTTGTTTCTTACTCCTTCGAGTGACTAAGTTTCCTCCCACATGAGTATAATAACCCATTGTAGGCTTTCTGTAATCAAGAGCAGGGATAAGCAAAATTCGATTCAACTCGAAAAAATAAAAATAAAAATTGAATTTCAAATTATTCAAATCAAGTTAATCGAATTAATCGAGTCAACTCGAATTTTCTTTTGGAATTTTGAGTTCGAATTGAATTTTCAAATTCGAATAAATCGAATATCAAACTACCCTCAACCCCCCCTTCTACCCCACCAACTCTTCAATTTCTTTTTTTTTACTTTCCCTCCCCTTATACCCCAAAAATCTAATCCCCCCACAATTCTTTTATCCCCCTTACCTCAAAAAATTTTTACTTTTCCTCCCTTTTAACTCCCAAAAATCTTTTATTTCTCCCCTTTTAAACCCAAAAATCAAAATCCTCTCATTCTCATTTATCAGTTGCTTTTATTTGTTCACTTTAATTTTTCTTTGTATGATCATGTTTAAAAACTTCAAAAAAATATTTAAAAAAAAGATCACACAAAAATAAAAAACACCAAAATCATTTTTTAATTTAACTCGAACAAATATATTGGATTCGAAATCCATTTCACTCGACTCGATTCGAGAAAATTTCAAATCGAGTTAGGATGATAAAATAGAATTCGTCAATTCAATTAACTCGAAATTTTTTCATTCGATTTGATCGAACGCTTCCCCCTAATCAAGAGAGTCAGTCCAATCTGCATTTGTAAATACTCCTATCTTGAGATGACTATTTTTGGAGAAGAGAATGCCTTTGCTCGGTACAGACTTCAAATAGCACAAAATTCGCAATACTATCTGTATATGAACTTCGCAAGGATCCTGCATAAACTGACTTACCAAACTAATTGCATAAGCTATACCAACTCGAGTATGAGCAAGATAAATCAATTGACCAACGAGTCTATGATATCTCCTTTTATCCACCATTTCATCTATCCTTGCTTGTAACTTGTGATTACTCTCAATAGGTGATTCTGTTGGTTTACAACCCAATATGTCAGTCTTTGTCAGAAGATCTAGGACATACTTTCTTTGGGAAATAAAGATTCCCTCTTTCGATTTGGCCACTTCTATTTCAAGGAAATATTGTAACTTCCCCAAGTCTTTGATTTCGAATTCCTGAGCCAATTATTTATTAAGTCAGGCCATTTCTTCCCTCTCATCTCCTGTCATAATTATGTCATCAACATAAACTATAAGAAGAGTAACCTTACCCTTGTGATGTTTTATATAAAGGGTATGATCAGCATCACTTTGTCGATAGCAAAACAACACCATGGTTTTACTAAATTTGTCAAATCATGCTTTGGGAGATTGCTTTATTCCATATAGGATCTTTTTTCAATCTACACACCTTCCCTTGAATATATTTATCCTCAAATTTTGAAGGAATTTTCATATACACTTCTTTCAAGTCTCCCTGTAAGAAAGCATTTTTTACATCAATTTGCTGTAAGTCCCAATTGAGATTTGTTGCACATGATAAAAGAATCCTAATCGTGTTCAATTTATCAACCGGAGCAAATGTTTCTTGATAATCCACTCTATATGTCTAAATGAATCATTGCGCTACTAGTCTAGCTTTAGGTCTTTCAATTAAACCATCAACCTTATACTTTATAGTAAACACTCATTTGCAGCCAACCATTTTCTGCCTCTTAGAAGGATTAATCAATTCACACGTCTCATTTTTTGCTAAAGCCTGCATTTCTTCAATTATAGCCTTCTTCCATCTTGGATCAGTGATAGTTTCTCTCCAATCTTATGGAACAGAACTAGAGAACAAGGACAAAGAAAAAGGATGGGGAGAAATCATCTTAAAAGACAAAGTCAGAGATAGGATGTAAAGTGCAAGTTCTAACATTTTTCATTGGGCTATTAGTAATTCTAAATCAGTAGCAAATTCAGGTAAAGAAGACTCACCTAACAGTGAAGAGTCAAAACACAAAATAGATTGTATGATGGCATTTTCCTTCTTGCCTTTTCTAGTGTATGTCTTTAAATCAGGCCTATCCAACAACCGTCCACTAGTCTTCTCTTGCACCGAGGTCTCTAATGGAACTAAATTTTTCCTCAGAAGAGTAACAGAGTAAGGTGTCATCTCTTCATTTTCAATAACTTTACCCTGAAGAGATGGTTGTGATGAAGAAAAGGTTCATCCTTACGAAATGTTACGTCTATACTTACATAATACTTTCTAGATGGCGAATGGAAACATTTGTAACTCTTCTGTGTGGGAGAGTATCCAATGAAAACACATTTAACCACTCAAGGATCTAGTTTGCTCTATGTCGAAGATGGACGAAACAAACACAACCAAAGACCTTCGGTGAAACCGAATAATCCGTCTTACCCTGTAAGATTTCTATGGGACTTTTAAAATCAATGACTCGAAGAGATATCTGATTAATGAGATAAGCAGCAACCAAAATCACATCCCCCTAGTAAAGCTCTGAAAGGTTCATAGTGAACATAAGTAATCTAGCAACCTCTAAAAGATTCCGACTTTTCTTTCGACAACACCATTCTAAGCACTTGTACCCGAGACAACTGGTCTGATACAAAATCTCATATGATTCTAAATAATCATTGAAGTTATACTTGATTCCATTATCAGTTTGCAAAATCTTAACCTTAGCATCAAACTGAGTAGTAATCAATTTATGAAAAGAACGAAAACACGAGAAAACATTACTTTTGGATTTCAATAAAAAATCCATGTCATCCAAGTGCAACAATCAATAAATGTAACAAACCAACAATTACCAAATAAAGAAGGCAAGTAGGGCCCCAAACATCAAAATGAATAATCTCAAAAGGAACAGTACTTCTATTATTACGTAAAGGATAATTGTTTCTTGTACGCTTAGCAAACTCACATGCATTACAAACTAAAAAATCTAACTTAGTTCTTGAAAACAAAGTAGAAAACATATTGGCAAGAAAAATAAATTATAGATGTCCCAACTGCCTATGCCACTGAATTATCTCCTAGTTGACATCTTTATTCTTTTCCAAATAAGGCTTGAGACATACTGAACAATTGATCCAGAAGATATAAGTCATCACACAATCTATCACTGTCAATCGTCTTCCCTGTCTGGAGGTCCTAAAAGACACAATGATCGGGAAAGAATTCAAGTTTACAATTTAAGGCTTTAGTGATAGTACTAACAGATAAAAGATTAATCAGGAATTTAGAGACATGAAGGACAAAGGATAAAGTGATATTGGGAGTACAAACAGAACCTAATCCAGAGATTGGAGATAAGGGAGCCATCAACTATTTGCACACTATCTTTAGATGGACAAGTAATATAGTTAAATAAGATTTTGTTTGACCCTGTCATATGTCTATTCGCACCAGAATCAATAATCTAATATTCAGAAGTAGGTGGAGCATTTAAAATAGTACCTAATTTCACATGATTAGACTTAAAACCCAAGGTTAAGTCCAATTGAGACGAGCCATCGAAGATGTTGAATCTCATCTGAGGTAAAACTCCCTGCAAAAATGGACTCGTCCTCTGTTGTCACAAAGTCTGACAAATTTACCCCCTCGCTTTCTACCACAACCTCGAGCAGGGCAACCATGTAACTTCTAGCACGAATCTTTAATGTGCTGAGGCTTACCACAGTAGTCACACGTCAAGTAATCCTTGTCAGACTTACCACCCAATGAGCCATCTTGGTTAGCAATGAGATCAACTTTCTCAATAGGTGGATTATAGAGCATAAAGACTCTCCTCCTACATAAGAGTATGCATCATGGAGAGAAGGGAACAGACATATGACAACAGATTAAAGATTCATGCTGGAAGTTACATTAAAGATTATATTATCCCAAAAAATTGGATCAAAAATCTGATATCATGATAAAATTAGAGATGAATACTCTAATGTATTGAGGAAAACTCACTCAAAACTATGTATTTCTTAGAAATATGTACAAATATATATATGAAGCATTGAATCATATAAGAAAAGAATATCTCTAATTAGAATCTCTAAAAGCAGCTATAATCCCTAAAGATTAGCTATTCAATATTGTCAAATAAATAAAAAATTCTCAACAAAAATAAGATAGTTTAGTATGATAAACTTGAATCATTAATTAACTTATATAGGTCCTAAAATCATTATTTAAAAATTTTAAATTTTTAACTTTCTTTATATATTCTTTAGAATTTTTTTCAAATTTTATATTTTCTAAAAAAATATAAATTTTGGAATTTTATAAGTATTTTTTGTAATTTTGTTGATAGAGAAACTAATTTGCTCACTTTCAAAATTGACAGGGACTAAAGGAGTACTTACACAAATCTATTATTCGAGTTATTCGAATTGTAAAATTTAACTCAAACCCAAAATTCGAATTACTTACTTGAGTTGACTCGAATAACTCAATTAAATTAACTCAAAATTTGAAAAAAAAATTCGATTTTTTCAAATCGAGTAAGTTTTACTCACCCTAGGAAACGCTCATCAATTCTATGGAATCAAAAATTTCTAGACCATATTTATTGCTTGATACTGCGACAAAAATATGACAAGCGGACACTCTTACACACTCGTGAGTTGGAATGATGCTTAAATCTATGAAATCAGGAACCTTGTTCATAGCACCAAATAAGGTGATATGATAGCTTCTCAATATTTCACTAAACCAAGTGACTTGTCCTAGGAACTAGATTATTATCTAAACTTCAAGGTAGACCGTACTGGAGATGTAGTTAAATTCCAAAAATTGGTTGATAAAGAATGGATCTATGACTTTCTGGCCAAGTTGAACAACAAAAATTGAAAAGGTAGGGTCAGGTTCTTGGAAGAACTCTTGTTCCTTCCCTCAAGGAGGCATAGTCTTATGTTTGAGAGGAAGAAAGAAAAAGAAATGCTATGCTCTACACAACAATGATTGAAAAGGTAGGGTTGAGTGTTAACAAATCTAAAAAGCATTCAATAGCCAATACCTGGATAAAGATCATTTGCATTGTGACTTTTGTGGGAACTTACAGCATACCAAGAAAATTTGTTGAAAGTTACATGGCCAAGCCACTAGGGGCTGAAGGGGAAAACAAGTCAAGTCCCCATGGGCTCAAGCAAATTTGTTTGAGAACATAAAATCATCACAAGAGATAGCCACTACTAAGACTTTTTCTTATGATGAAATCCAATACCTCAAGCATCTCCTCCAATACAACATGCAACTTTGTAAAGTGAAGTAATGCCTTCAATGCAAGTGCTAACACTAACTCGTGGATCATTGATTCTGAAGCAAATAGACATATGATAGGCTCCTCTGAAGGTCTCTTTAATTACTCCCATATCAAACAAAGGATGGTGTCAAAATAGCCAATGGTTTTGTTACCCCTGTATCTAGAATAAGTTCTATAAACTGTGAACCCAATATTAAACTATCATTTGTACTTCATATTCCTTAGTTTCTAGTTAATCTTTTATCTGTAAGTGCCATAACAAATGGCCCTAAATTGTAGAATTGATTTTTTTTTCTCAATCATTGTGTCTTTCAAAACCTTGAAACAAGAAAATTGACAGTGATAAATTGCATGGCTTACGTATGTTGGAGGGTGTAATGTTTCTATTCCATATCGAGCGTGTTTTGGATAAAATAAGTATGTCAACCACAAAATAATACAATAGTGTCAATAGTTAGGGCATCCATCATTTTCTATACTAGAAAAATTGTATCCTAATTTATTCTCAAAGACTCGGTTTGATTCATTGTTTTGTGAGGCTTACGAGTATGTTAAACAATTCCTATGCTTTACGTAATAATAAAAGTATTGCTCCTTTTTTGACCATTCATTCTGATGTTCCAGGTCCTACTCAAACTACCTTATTATCTGGTAATCGATGATTTGTTATTTTTATTGATTATTGCACTAGAATGATATAGGCATATTTGATGAAATCAAAAAGTGATGTATTTCCGTGCTTTCAATCTTTTCATAAAAATGGTTCTTACACAGTTTGTTGCTAAGAAAAAAATCTTGAAAACTGATAATGGCACACAACACTTCTTTGATGATTTTTGGAGAATTATTGGATAATTCATCAAACTTGTTGTCCTAGTACAAGTGTACAAAATGGAATAACCAAAAGGAATAATAGATATTTACTAAAAGTTGCTAAATCACAAATGTTCACTATGAATCTTCCAAAACTTTACTGAAGGGATGCAATCCTCATGGCTGCCTATCTCAACAATAGAATGGCTCTCAAAACTTTCAACTTCAAGACTCTTCTAAAAGTCCTAAAATGGTTCCTCCAAAGGTGCTTGGGTGTGTCTACTTTGTTCATAACCGACAAGGTAGGAAGCTAGATCCTAGAGCCTTTAAATGTGTGTTTATTAGGTACTCTCCAACACAGAAAGGTTACAAATGTTATCATCCACCATTTAGAAGAAAATGAACCAACTTGTGCAACTCAATCACCTCTTCAATGGGAGAATAATGAAATAAAAAGGTCTCCTTTGAAAATCTTATCCTAAAAGAAAATACTGACTAGGCTTAGAAGGAGACTACTTTTTAGGGGGAGACAATGAAATTTGTTGGACATTTGGATAGATTGGATTTAAGGAGAACCTCGAGGAGAAATAGGACGAAAAAAGCCATCATGCAATCTACTCCCGCAAAGAATCCTCTTATAGTGAGTCATTCCTCCGTTAGAAAAGAAATTGGTTAGCTGCAAATGGGATTTCATTATGAAACACAAGGCCAATGACTCGATTGAGAGGTTTAAAGCCAAATTGGTCACTAAAGGGTTCATTGAGACTTACGGAGTGAACTACTAGGAGACATATGTCCCTGTTGCTAAGATGAACACCATTAAAATCTTGTTATCATGTGTGACCAACATTGATTGTGATCTATTGCAGTTTGATATGAAAAATGCTTTTCTACATGAAGACCTAGAAGAGGTGTATATAAGAAATCCCCCTAGACTCGATGATGATAAAACACAAGGGAAAGTGTGCAAATTAAAGAAGGCCTTGTAAAAATTGAAGCAAATCACCCATAGCATGGTTTGACAGATTTAGGAGAGGCATGTTCTCTTTTGGCCATCAACAAAATAATGCTAATCATTCCCTCTTTCTAAGACATTCGTACATCACAAAGGTAACATCCCACTTTTTATAATATATAGAGAAGACTAATTATGATTGAAGATGACAAAGAAGAAATTGCTCGACTAAAGAAGTTCTTGGCCCAATAATTTGAAATCAAGGATCGCGAGAAGCTGCAATATTTCTTAGAAATTGGAGTTGTCAGATCAAGAAAAGGAATCTTCGCTTCTCAAAGGAAATATGTATCAGATCCCTTAGCTAAAACAAGCATGATGGCATGCAAACCAACAAAGTCACTAATTGAGAGCAATCATAAGCTATAAGCAAGGATTGGAGAATCAGAGGATAAAGAAAGATATCATAGAGTAATTGACAGAACTGTCTCATATATTAGACTAAACATAGCATATGTAGTTAGTTTGGCAAGCTAGTTCATGCATGATGTTGTTTATCATATTTTAAGATATCTAAAGTTTGCTCCTAGAAAAGACCTTCTCTTCTCCAAACAGGATTACCTTTGGATAGAAGCAAATGATAAAAGTTTGCAAATGCGGATTGGACTGGATCTCCAAGTGATAAAAGATCTACATCTAGATATTGCACACTTGTGGGAGAAAATATGGTCAGTTAGAGAAGCAAAAAATAGTGTTGTTACCCTATCAAGTGTTGAACCAAAGTACAACGCAATGGCTCTAGGTTTATGTGAGCTCCTAAGGTTACAAAAGGTAATGGAAGAATTAAAGTTAGGAAAAGGAAAATTATGACAACAGAACTGCCATCAGTATAGCCCAAAACTCGGTACAACATGATCAAACAAAATATACAGAGATTGATCTACACTTCATCAAAGAAAAGTTGACTACTGATGTCTTGAGCTTAACTCATGTAGCTTCTAACAAACATTAGCTGATGTGTTCACCAAAAGACTTGGCAACATAATCTATTATAATTTGGTCTGCAAGTTGGGAATGTGTGATAGCTATGCACCAACTTGAGGGAGAGTGTTGACCAATTTAAACATTTGACAACCAATCCTTGATTATTGACAGTTAGTACAAATTTGATAGTGTAGATTGATTCTAGGGATTTATTCATTACCAGTTTTCCTTACTTAGGCTCTTACCATGGATATAAATTTTGTATAATTGTTCCTCACACAACACAAGAGAGAATTAGTTTTATCTCTAAATTTCTTTCTAATTTCAGAATTCTCTTTGAAATACTCTTATTTCTACAATTATCTAAAACTATAGAGTAATTATTAGCATCCAGATGCTATCACTACTTAAGATCATAATTTTGTATTTGAATATCAAATTAGTTGAAATGTCAAAGTTGAATTCATGGTCAGATTATCACTTAACAACTTCAAGGAGAAAGAGAGAAAAGAAGAGACACAATAATCGAGGCAGTCAAACAAAAGTGTAGTCAAGGAATAAATAAGCTGGTGTTATATGTTTGTAATAAAGTCTTAAAGCCAATGTTTCTAGGAACAAATAGACAAGGAAAAGAGAGAATTCAAAATTAACCTACACTACTTGTACTCAAGTCTTAAGTGTAGGATACAAGTAAATGTCCACATGGGTGTGTTTAAGTTTTTCAAGTTATTCCATGTATTTGGAGGATCCTTAGAAGCAGGGGTGAAGCTAGCAATTCACTATTGAGGGGGCCAAAATAAAATTTTAGAATTTTTGGGAGGCCAAAGCTAAAAATGATTTGTTTAAAAAGGGCTTAAATTAAATACCTCATAAGTAAAGGGGACTAAAATAGATATTATACGTCTTAGCTAGGGGGGGTGGGGGCCAAGGCCACTGTCTGCCTCCCTCTAGCTACACCCTTGCTTAGAAGGTCATATCTCTGTACCCATGTCTGAATAAGTATCAAACATGGGTACTTTAAGCAAATAGAAGAGTTTGAACAAGATAGCCAAAAAACTAACAAAGGAACAAATACAAAATTATCTCAAGGAAAAGATAAGGGAAGCCATTCCACTAAAGTGGTCCTAACCTCTTCACCAGGAGCATAGTTACGATCAGCAATAACCTGCTCAAGTCATTTAAAAAACGAAATAAATCTAAAGACACAATTCTCAAATCACAATTAAAAATTTTAAACAAATTTGTATATGCGGATAACATTTTATGTATAGCAGTAAAACCAATAAGGTTCATCTTTAGAGCATCATAACCTCTGTCAATATCTGTACATTTCTCTCACTAATGCAAGGTCAACATACCTCTGAAAACATTTTATCATCATCGAATAATACAATTGATTTTGAAACGCCGTCATGATTCATAAAATCTGTAAATGGAATCTACATAATGATTTAATAATAATTCAAAGAGCTGTCTACTAAAATAAGACAACACTAGAAGTAACCGCTCAAAACTCTCCAAAACAAAATAATGTTATTAAGAAGCACTACCAGAGATAGGCCCTTTGTGCTTTCCCAGGCTCGAGATGTTACTGCCACATTGACAACAAACTAGTAAGAAAAAAACTAATACAAGGACGACATACTGCTACATCATGAAGGAAATCCTAGTTACCGCGTATCTCTTAATAAAAATCTGTTATGGTTTACCAAATTTAATTAACTTTCATGATCTAATCAGCATCAAATACGTCATGGCTCAATGGAAAGAGAATAAAAATCACTGAAAAGAACTTTGAAAAAAACTAAAGAAACCTTCTTACTGGCATAGCTCTCTTTAAAAAAAATGGAAATGATTTTAACACAATAGAGAAAGAATGGACCATCAATAATAGACACACATTAGCAAACAAGGGCCGACCTGAGAAATATGCACACATGAAATCCTGAAGTGTGATGCTTTCAAGATCAGGGAATTGCTGAAGGGCCTGAATTATATGAAAAACCTTGTCATAATCACATCTAACAAGGAAACTAAAGCCATCATCTGGACCCAATGAGAAAAATATGAAGCAAAAGAAAATTAGGATAGGGCCCTATAGATCCCCTCCAGGCTCTTTAGAACGAGATTTTGAGTCTCGCATGTCAACTGGTTTCACCACCGAGGCATACTGAAAGTGAATAATGAAAATTATATCTATCTAGTTTGATGTACGGAACATATGACAACATAACCCTATTCCTTTTTCTACAGCTAAAGAGCCAAACCATTCTTCTTTCCCTTACCCCACTTTTTATGCCCAACAGTTCTCCTTTTTTCCTGATTATATTCAAGATTAAAACCAATCCAACAATGCTAACGCTATAGGAAGACAAATAACACATGATATAAAGCTATTATCCTTGATTAGAAACAAATTAAGCATGATGTAAAACTATTATCCTTGACTAATCTTAGATTTAGCAGTTTAAACTCAATTGGACAAAATTAAAAGAACAAAAATATGCAATTTCGATAAAAATTCAAAGATTTCTGTTGTTTTATCCCCAGAATTAAATAGGACCTGAATCAAGAAAATTACTGCGTGACACATGCATTATACTTCATTGTGAACCAGAGACAAGGATGCCTCTTTTATTCTGTTTGTATATCATATAAACCAGTGAAAGCAACTACTACTTACAGGCACAACTGCAGCAAAATCTTTTTCTATTTTAGCCTTTTGATTAACTGTTTCCTGATACACTGAACTTTGACAAATCATATTCAACTCGTATTCACTCCAGAAAATCTATAGTAACACAAAGAAATCCCAATTAGCATATTTTTCAAACAACAGCAGCAAATGCTTAATGCTATCTATACAACAGACTATACAAAGGTATTGAAATAACGTATCCCATATAACAAGTAACAACATAGAGAAGTTAAATGATTCTAAGCATAATGACATCTAGTGAAAATTTCAAGGTTGCACCCACAGGTTTAACTTTCAAAAAGTTTTGCTTGACAAGGTTACCAGTAACCACAATAATTTGCTGTGCCAAATTTCTAATATCCACAAGGGATCAAAAAACTTCCAAAACTAACAGATAAAGAAACATTTACCGTGCTATGAATTTCCCCATGCTGAGGAAGGCAACAGATGTAAGGGGCCCATCCAGAACTCTGTAGCAAAAGATAAAAATTAAATCATTTAGTTCTGGAAGTTTCTTTGAAATGAAACATCGAAACTAAAGATAGAGATTCTAAAAACAAACCTCAAATTCCTCTTAAATGCAAAACAATGCAGAAGCAATTCACAAACAATAACCTGTAGGAATTTGATCTTTCAAAAAGATATTAAGAGGAGGAAATTCTTGTTACCTGGCCCATTTTCCGTTCAACTAAAAGGATAATAGCAAGCTTTGAAACAGTCCCAATTTTATCACTTAGTATAGCTCTAATCTTTGGAAGAAGATTGTCTGGTGT
The DNA here is from genome assembly GCF_025698545.1 of Gossypium raimondii. Lineage (NCBI taxonomy): Eukaryota > Viridiplantae > Streptophyta > Magnoliopsida > Malvales > Malvaceae > Gossypium > Gossypium raimondii. The sequence continues at coordinate 40,970,140 of NC_068568.1, forward strand.
TATTTCCTGAAAGATTCAAAGAAAATTATTTACAACTTGAGATCCTCATTATTGTTTAAGGCACCATACAACAGTTGAACATCAAGCATTGTAAATCATATACCACACTATATGGAACTTTCAGTATGCAATCCCCAGTTCGAATGTTTTCAGAAGCAAAAAGTGACCTGCAATGAGGGATTAAAAAAAAGAATACTTGAAAGCTTAATAAGATAGATAACTAGAAAGCAAGGCAATCAATGTTTTCTATTTGGAGATGTATCAATAGTATTAAATAAACAAAGACCTTCCCATTTATACAACCTTGTTTACTCCCTGCTAGCAGTGGAAAAAAGTGTGTGAACGTTCTCTAGGTATCTTTACCATGGAACTAATGAGATCAATGATTCCCTTAAATGTTCTAGAAAAGAAGGTGGCAAGAAATGAATATAGGAAAAGGAAGCCACAACCAACATGGTAGAGATGCCTTTACGAAGGACACTAAATAGGCAGGACGCTGAAGCTCATTGACATGGAAGGAATCTTCCAATGCTAAAATCTTGTAAAGCAAATAAAGTGACAACCCATGTTTGGGTAAAACCAGAGAGAGGTGTCCTCCAGAGTCCAGACCCTTTTGTCCAGGAGATATATGATCAAACACTATGCTGAGAACAGAGCATGATATAAGATTTGAAACACGTCTTGATATCGTCATTGCATCTCTTAGAAGCTCAGATACAGAAAAATCTCATCAAAATCAATCAACCTATGAACTTTGAGTTGAAAAAGCAAAGAGTTGACGCCTCCCAAAATGATAAATTAGCTGAGAAATGCATCCAGGAATTGCATTTTTTTTTTCTCAGCTCCTAATCATCACCCATGTACAGCAATTTAGGCATGGAAAGAGACATTATGCATTCTTTACCCACTCAATAAACCACTGCACACACAATCACCTGTTCAGTTTGACTGGTTTATTCCTACGATAGCCAATGTAGCCCAATCTTACACTTCCATTTGTTCCAAATATAATCTAAAAATTTAAATGAATCTCCAGCATGAATACTGTGACTGAAATACGCACATTGCCTGGAAAATCAACTGATAAATAACGCAATTCTTTTTCAAAAATTTGCAATACCATCTTCTATATTACCAAGTGGAATATTCCAATTAGCAGAGCCAAAAGACCTAAGAAAATTTTCTTATTTGTTGAAAGAAAGGAAAAAGTAAGTTAATCTAATGCCCTAACATTGCAGGTCCGGAACTGATCAATGCTCTCAAGATTATGCACATACATTTTAACTCAAATTGCTTATGTCCAATTGCCATTTTGGAGGGCATTTAAACTTATCCATTCCTTATTCTCAAAGGATTCTAGCCATCCGACTGCCTGTTTACTTCTTTGAAACAAAGTTCTACCGTAGCAAAAGCAAGAAATTTCAGGACAATCAACGCAAAAAATACTCGCTAAAATAGTCAAGGGAATCCCACCACTGTATGCCAATAAATGCAACCAGATGATAATCCCACATTTGCAGTTATCTAATATAATTAAGGTCCATGCTTTTGTCCATGCTATTAAAGAGAACAAAATATTGTCTACCAATCAACAAGGATGAAACTTAAAACAAAGAGAGCTTCACTTCCTTTCAATACAGGTGTCAAAGTAATATTTAATAACGCTAGTTGATACTTTATCACCCCAAAAAAACATGTATCATAACAGACGGCACCACCATCCTGCATTAAACAAGAATAACTAGAGTGCCCATAGGATTTTCCAGTTTTGATCCATTGCCATACGCTGATAAATTTTACATAATTCAATTCCTTATTTCTTGGAAAAAGTCCACCTACATGATAAATAATAAAGCATTTCAAGAATTTCAACAATTGCCCAACTTGATACTTTATTGCTTCAAAATAACATGGATCACAACTATCTGCACACCATCCCTGCATTAAACAAGAATAGCAAGTGTTCCCATACTATTTCCCAGTTTTTATCTACTTCAATATACTGATATGAACGCAATACATAGAAATTCAGTTTCTTTGTCCTTGCAAACAATCCACCTACATGATATATGATAAAGCATGATCCTAAAGTTTCTTGAATATCAACCAGAACACAATTTTAACCATATTGAACAGCAACATAAAATCAAAAACTAAAATAAGAGTTTCTCTTGAAATTAAAATAAGATAACTCCAAGTTAGAAGCTAAATAAACAAACTGAAAATACCTGCCATATGCAGATTTCCCAATCGAGAGCATTGAAGAAATCTTAGTCCGAGCCTTTCGCTCCAACCAAGGCAAAAATTCATCACTTTCTTCATCATAAGTATTTAAGCCCTATGATTTTGATACCAACACAATTATTTAATAAAAATTAGAGGAAAAAATAAAAGGCAAAGTATCTGTTTTAATTCTTGACAATATACAACAAATGGATGCATGCCATGTTGCTCAAACTCTATTTTTCTAGAAGATCCCATGTCTGGCACTCGTGTCCAACACATGGATATGAAGATATAACCACCAAAAATCCTCCAAATACATTGAAATCCTAGAAAAATCTAACCGTACCCACGTTGGATACATACCCATTTCCAATATTCACACCTGAGTCAAAATAACATAGGACACATGACTGTAATATAAGCTTCTAGTTATAGATTTTTTTCTCTAAATCCTAAACTAATATATACAACAACGATACTACAGCTACACGAGTAATTGCGTCGAACCTAGCTCATACTCTAAGAAGCTCAAGCTCAACTAGAAATTAGAGACCCAAATCTTGGTTCAAGCGCGATTGAGTTTGACTTTTAATATTTGAGCTCCATATAAAAATCAAACTACTCCAGCTTGCTCGATTAGACTGATTTACTAAGGGCTAGTTTGGATGGGCGGTGTGTTTACCTCCGGTGAGGTTAAAAACAGCGGTGGCAGTGAGATTAGTTACTGTAGCGGTGAGATTGGGTACTGTAGCGGTGAAATTAGAAACAATGGTGGAGTGTGTGTTTGGATTCAAACGTAGCTGTAGCGGTGAGGTAAGAATAAAAAATGACTATTAAGGACATTAGATTAGAATTGATATATAATAGAAATTTTTTTAAATTATTTTACTTTTTTAAAATTATTAAAATATATGAATTTATAAATTAATTTAATAAAATATTAAAATGTATCTTCCAATATTTTAATGAATTATATAATTAATTTAAATTATTTATTAGATAAAATGATAATTATTTTAATTTTTATATTAAATATTTTTTATAACAATGATAAATATTATTTTCACAAATAGTAACATTATACTTGGATCAAATTTTGAAGTATCTAAAAGAATAATTTTAATTAAAAAATATAATAACATAAGACATAACAAGTTTCATTATTACTAGAAATTAGGTTTTTAATTATATATTTATTCATATAAAATTATTTATTTTATTGTCAAATTTTAAAAAAGAAAATGATAATCTAATCGTATAAAAAAATAGGAAAGAGCGTTGATTAAAAGAAAGAAAAGGAAAGGGTAAGAATGAAAATTGAATTGTTAAACGCAGTTTTAAATCTCCACTAGCCCTTAAAGTAGCAGTGGGAAAAATGAACTGCGTTGTGATGAGATTTTTGCACCATTGTTATCCAAACAACGGGGAGAGCTGCGATTGCACGATTAACCGAGCAAATCTCACCGGAACGCAGGTGCGGTGGAATCCAAAGGCAGCCTAAGTAAAGAATGAGCACAATTTCTTCGCTAGACTTCAAGCTCAATTATTTGTTCTAAAATTCATCTTCAAGTTTGGATAAAAAAATTTCAATAATCTCGATAAGCCCGAGAGCTACTCAAGTCAAGCATTAGGATAGCCGAAATTAACCCGCTCAACATCTCGAGCTGCCCAAGCTCAACTCGATAATGACCATGCCAAATTAGAGTTTTTCTCAAGCCGAATCCGAGTATCTTGCAAACTATGAGCTTCAATGAATATTACTAACTTAATAATTTTCTATTAATTTTCCTATCTAAGGAGCAAAAATCTAAAAATTTTGCTATATTTTCTCGTCAACCGAACAGAAAAATATAAACAGAGAGAGAAAGATGAAGAACCTTAGCTTGAAATAAGGAAGAGAATTCAAATTTGATGAGCAAACGACGAGGAAAGTTGAACGGTGGAGTTACCGGAGACCGGCAAAGCTTTGAGATCCGAGAACCGCAGTGGAGCATCGTCGTGGTCAACACGTCGTGTTTTAAGGTCCGCGGGGTGCAAGGAAGCCTGGAGGCATGAATAAGGCAAGCTGAGGATTGGGAATTACTCATAGGTGCATATGATACGCCATCGTTTGGTGTTCTGTTTGAATCCTGGGTATTCTATCGAGGGATATTTTTATGGAGAAATACGGTTTTTTCACTCAAATATGTATTTTTCTGTTTTTTGAAAGGCACCACGAGGCTTTTCACATCACTAAATGAGGGGAATATGTCATAAAAGAAATATTTGGTAAAATAGGTTTTTTTTAATTAAAGAAATAGGTCAATTTTGGAGAGAGTGTGTGAAAATACGTCCAGTTGGACACGTTTTTTGCACAGTTGACAAGGAAAGCGCGCTTAGCCGGATACGCTTTACTTTCTCTCTCCTTAATCGATTTTTTTCTTTAGGGTTTTTTAGAGTTTTTTAGGTTTAGGATTTTTAGGGTTTGGTTAATTTTAAGGCTTTGAGTTTTGGTTTTAGGATTTTTTACTATTTTGGGATTTGAGGTAGACATTGTGAAAGCTTAAAGGTAGATTTAAGTTGCCGGGGATGCGATAACGCTCAGAGACACACACATTTCATATGTCATGCAACACCCTATACCCAGCCTAGTCGCTGAGCCCGAATACTAGGACAGTACACCAGTGCCATGCATCATTTATAGAGGTGCTCATGGTAGGCGGCCTGACCGACGGCTTAATCGAAAAATGGGAGGGTTTGGGTAAAAATATAGGCCCGAAATATGGGCTTGGGCAAAAATCGGCTTGTTTAAAAACGGGCAGCCTCGGGCAAAATTTTTGGCCGGCCCTACCGACACATAATAAATATATTTTTTATTTCTAAAATATATTCCCTATTTCCCAAATATCCCATCCCAGTAAGTCAGTATTCAGTAACCTATTTCCCCCTTTTCCCATTTCCCCTTTTCGACATTTCTCCCTAACCTAACCCTAAGCCTGTGCCCTCCTCCCATTTTTCTCAATTTGAGTTCACCTCCGGCAGCAATCCACCTCCGATCCTCCACCGATCCACGACCAGACCTCCACGGCTCCACCCATTTCCAGAATCAGAGGTTAGAGCGAAGCTACAAACGTTGTTGCCTTACAGTTCCTTTTTTGTTTGATGTCTTTTGTTTATAATCTGTTTATAATCTTCTTTATAATCTGTTGTTGTTGCCTTACTGATGTTGCCTTACAGTTCCCTTTATTTAGCTGTTTATAATATGTCGTTGTTGCCTACTATTGTTGCCTTACAGTTCCATTTGTTTCGTTGTTGCCTTACTGTTGTTGCATAGCATCTCAATATTTTTATGGACATTTAATTTATGCTTTACAATATTCATTCACTGCGACATTCTTAAACATATGATTCCTTTTTTTTTTATCAAATATTTAACATATGATTTTTGTCTCCAAATCCAAAGTCAAATAATTATATATAAAACTTTATTTGCAATATGATATTGCTGTTTGACTCACTTCCAAGTGAACTTATATGGGCATTTTAGCTCTTAATTTGTGTTTTAAGCTATTATCCCAGGAGTTAACATCAACATAAAATGGTGCTTATATTTTTATGAAATTATTAACTAAATAATTAATATTGTTAATTTTTGAATAAAACAATAATTTTTAATGTAATATACTGTTTTAATATATTGTTTTAATATACTATTATAAATATACTTTTTAATATATTGTTTTAATACACATTAAATGTTGGTGTCCTAATGTATTATAACAAATTTTAATATACTTACCGCTTTTAATAAAATACTAGAAAACTATGTATGAAAGCTTATTTAATTTTAATACATGTATGTATACTTTTTAATATATTGTTTTAATATACTATTATAAATATACTTTTTAATATATTGTTTTAATACACATTAAATGTTGGTGTCCTAATGTATTATAACAAATTTTAATATACTTACCGCTTTTAATAAAATACTAGAAAACTATGTATGAAAGTTTATTTAATTTTAATACATGTATGTATACTTTTTAATATATTGTTTTAATATACTATTATAAATATACTTTTTAATATATTGTTTTAATACACATTAAATGTTGGTGTCCTAATGTATTGTAACAAATTTTAATATACTTACCGCTTTTAATAAAATACTAGAAAACTATGTATGAAAGTTTATTTAATTTTAATACATGTATGTATACTTTTTAATATATTGTTTTAATATACTATTATAAATATACTTTTTAATATATTGTTTTAATACACATTAAATGTTGGTGTCCTAATGTATTATAACAAATTTTAATATACTTACCGTTTTTAATAAAATACTAGAAAACTATGTATGAAAGTTTATTTAATTTTAATACATGTATATATATAAGTATATATTCAATAATCAAGTTATAAATAAGATTATTTTTGGATTGCAGGACTTGAGTTTTATGACTATGGCTAGTTCAAACACTCCTATACTTGTGGACGATGGGTTTAATGAGTATGAAAGTTCTCTCAAACGTCAAAAGGCTACCACTTCAAAGGTGTGGAATGAAATGACGAAGCTTGAATGCGAGAACAAAAATGAATTGAAGGCACAATGTAATCACTGTAAGACTATCTTCTCTGTTAAATCTTCTAGTGAAACCTCTCATTTAAGACGCCATCTAAATAGCTGTTTGAAAAAAGTTAATAAGGACATCACTCAATACACCATAGCCACTCAACCATCACCCGAAGGTGTTCCATCTATAAAAAACTACAAGTTTGATGCTGATGAGTGTCGTAAAGCTATTTCTACTTTTCTTGTGTGTGGCAAGCATTCATTTAGGACAGTTGAAGAACCGGGCTTTAGATACATGATGAGAATTGCTAGTCCTAATTTTAAGAATATAAGTAGACATACAGGTGCTAGGGATGTCCTAATGTATTATGCAAGAGAGAGAGATCGTGTTAAAGAAGAGTTGGCTAAAGCACCTGGTTTAATTTGTCTAACTTCCGATAATTGGAACTCAGAGCATACTAATGATGAATATATTTGCATTACTGCTCATTGGGTTGACAAAGATTGGAAGCTACAAAAGAGAATCATAAGGTTTAGAGCTTTATTTCCTCCGTATGATGGTTTGAACATAGCGGATGAACTTGTTTTATGTTTATCTCAATGGGGTATAGATAAGAAAATTTTTAGCATCACCTTGGATAATGCTTCTTATAATGATGTTATGGTTTCTTGTCTTAAAAATCGTTTCGTGCAAACCGAGCTATTTTGTGTGATGGTGCTTTTTTCAAGTTAGATGTTGTGCACATATATTGAATCTTATAGTTAAAGTGGTTTGGAACTTCTTGATGATGTTGTTGGTAAGATTCAAATGGAATTAGGTACATAAGAAAGTCTGGAATTGTGAGGAAAAGATTTTATGATGTGGCCGACAAAAGTTTTCATTTGAATGTGACCAAAAAGTTGCGTCAAGATGTGTGTGTGAGATGGAATTCTACCTATTTGATGCTTGAATCTTCTCTTTACTATAAAGATGTGCTAGATTATTGGGGCCAACGGGATAAAGATTATCAAATGTTTGCACTTTCTAGCGAGGAGTGGAGAAATGTTGCTATTCTTTGCAAATTTTTGAAAGTCTTTTATGATGTGACTTGTGTTTTTTCTGGTTCTAATTATCCAACGGCAAATCTTTATTTTAGAGGGGTTTGGAAGGTTCACAAGCTCTTGATTGGTACAGTTAAAGGCCCTTATTCGTTTTTAACTCCAATGGTTAAGCAAATGCAAGAGAAATTCAATAAGTATTAATGAGTATTCGTTGATATTGTCATGTCTTGCAATTTTAGATCCTCGTTACAAGTTGAATTATGTGCGATTGCTTTAAAACAATCTATGGTATTCATGCTTCAGATTTTGTTGAGACCATTCTTAGCAATCTTAGACTCTTGTTTGATGAGTATGTTAAGAAATCCAAATCCATGTCTTCCTCTTTGGCTGAGAGTTCTAATGTTTCGGATAAAAATCTTGTTGATTCTAGTTTGGATGAACACAATGATAATAGTGCTGATTTTGGGGGATATTTTGATGAGAGTGATGATTATAAACGGTATTTAAATGAATCTAGCACTAGGAGTGAGAAGTCACAATTGGACATTTATTTGGAAGAACCGGAGCTTGAGTTGAATAGTCAAATAGATGTTTTAGATTATTGGAGCAAAAGTTCAGTTCGATACAATGAGCTTTCATTATTGGCTCGTGATCTTTTGGCAATTCCAATATCGACTGTAGCTTCCGAATCGGCTTTTAGCATGGGTAAGAAAGTTATCACACCTTTGAGGAGTTCACTTAAGCCAAAAACGGTTCAAGCCGTTGTTTGCTTGGATGATTGGATGCGAGCTAAGGGATTTTCAGCAGGTAATTATTATCCTCGTTTTATTGTTCGAATTTTATATTATTTTTTCATCAATTTGATTATCTAATTATTTATTCTTATTTCATGTTAGAAATTGGTTGCAAAAAGGACGATGAAGACGATGAGGACGATGACGACGTTGAGGACGATGAGGATGATGATGTTTCTTCGGTAGCTTTTTAAGATACTTTCCTTCTAAATATGTTGATGGACAATTTATGTTTTGTTATGAAATTAAATATGTTGATGGATTAATGTATGAATATTATGGTTTGTTGCTTAATTTTCCAAAGTCATTATGCAATATGCATAGAATATTTATGACATTTTTTGACAGTTTTGGTATTATTTGACAGTTTTTTGCAGCTTAAAACTTAAAAGCAATAGCAGTGCTTATTGCCCAATGATAATATGCTGTTAGTCCTTATTATTTGTATAATCATTTTTATTTTTATTCTCTATTTTTAAGAATTGATTGTTAGTTTGTTACCTAAATGTCACAAATGTGTAATTATAGACAATTAAATAACATTTAAATTCAATTAGTTGGTAATTTTTTAAACTTACAGTGTATTAGTTTAGTGTAATACTACATCAATTCTAACATTTTTATTTGTAGATAACATGATGAAAGCTATTATTTTAAATTTTTTTCATTATATACAAAAAAAATATAATTTGATATTTGATATAACTTTAATAAAAATTAGTTTTAACTTTTAAGTAAGTAAAAAAAAAAACTGGGCCGGGCCGGGCCCGGGCTTCATATTTTTTCCATGGGCCGGGCCTGGGCTACATCTCAGGCCCATATTTCGGGCCGGGCCGGGCCCGGGCCTACTAAGCGGGCCGAAATTTTTTCTAGGCCCGGCCCATGAGCACCTCTAATCATTTACTTGGCAAATAGTTTCACCAGTAACCAATCGTCATCTTTATTTAATCATACATATGAATTAAAGTCGTACAACCATTTCTTATTGTTAAAACATGCCATACGTACACTAAGGGTATTAAAACTAACAATCAAACATGCAAATGGGCCAACTTGCAAAATTTCCAAAACTGTTATATAGGTATCGATACTGTCTCAGGGGTATAGATATTTTTCTTAAGTGGTATTGATACCACATGAAAAATCGATACCAAACTTGCATTTTGTTTCTCGCCAAATTTCAAAACATCGGAAAATATCAGTACCTTTCGTAAGGTACCGATAAACTTACACTGAGTATCAATACTCGGGCCGAGGTATCGATATCAATTCTCTATTTTGTCTTCTTGCACTTTCAAAAAATATAGAGGTATCGTTTTTAAAGCCCTAATATCAATACCTCTACTCTAGGTTACAAAAATTCAGCATATGCAAGCATTTAAACCATTCAACTTAATCCCTTCACATCATGTTTTATTTACCTAGTCAAATAAGAATCATAATGTCTAAAACAGTAGCCCGAATACCATGTTCAAGTCCACATGCTTCCAAACATAAACAATAAGCAAATAGCCTAAAAATGACTTAACAAAACCGATATAAAGTCTACCACATTGCCTTAAAGTACCATATAACAAACAAACCAATTGCACCTACTATAGCAACTAAAAGAATGACTTAGATCAATTCCTAGAAAGCCACATCGCTCACACCGGAAACGCAACTACTCTGCAAAGGTTAAAATGGAGTGGGTGAGCTTAACAAACTCAATAAATGCTTAGGACAACTTCTATTCAAACAAGTCATTATGCAACAACAAACAGTCATATAACATATTCATAACATCTCTAGTTCTATATCATATTTCATATGTTTAACCGTTTTTCATGCATATCTCTACTTACTATTCATAGGATTATTCAAGCATATATATATTATAACACATATTAGATACATTTAATGATAGTTTGGCTCTTGGGATCATGAAACATGAAGTGCACTCTATCACCACTTATTAAATACACGGATCTCTAACACACCACATAGACTCGTAGAGTCAAACATATTCCATAAGTGAAGCATATAGCTAACACTCTCCAACACTCCAAACACACATATCCTATTGAATAGAGCTTGACTCACATTCCCTTATCTTTCTTAAAACTATCCCAAGCCTCAACGCCCCAAATATCACAACACAAAAGTGAGTACTCACAATCCTATGGCATGCCAACTATATCTAATGGTCTCGAAGTTCACAAGGCCAAAATATCCACACTATCAACACATATTTACATACCAATTTCCATACATGTTCACTGCATATACATGTCATCAACACATTATAACCACTGTCACATATTATGAAATGTACCCACTTATTTACTGTCTCATGGCATGAATTACATACTCATATATTCACTTTCATATTAGTCATCACCAACTTATAACACAAATCATAGTATCTCATACATGTTCATATTTTCACAATTGCACAACACACATTTATCACATTATAACATAGGTGTGAGAACACTTACACTCAAAATTTAGAGTAGGGGTTTAAGCTACCTCTAAATTCCCAATTACATAATGAATCATCTATGAGCAGCTATTCTAAAACACTCACGAAAAATACGCTTTCGCCAGAAAGCCGAAAGCTCAGACAAGCTTTTCTTTGCCTTTGTCTCTACTCGTTCACTTTAACAAGACAAACCACACCAATATTCAATCAATATTTAGTCAATAACTCACCTTAAACAATAAAAAACATAAGCCTAAACTACATTCTCTTCTAACTAAAACCTTTAGCATGACAAACTTAAAATTCGAATAACTCGGTCTACATTTAATCTTTTCGTACAAAACGAGTTTCATTCACCTACAACTAATTTTCAACCTTTAAACTACACAAAACTACACATTTTAAGGTATCAAAATGTTTCAACAAGTTTTGGCCATTCTAATGAAAATTCATTAAAACTTGAGAAATCATTAACCAAACTTCAAAATAATTTTAAAAACCTTCTAACCAAGTTAAAACGTGTTGAAAAACACTTTAGAACCAAATTTTAATCCACAAACCTGAAATCCACCATTAATGACCAAAATTTCAAACTTTTATATAAAACATGCGTTTTAATGGCTAGGAATTTGATTTAAAAGTCTAGATGACATTTAAAACAAATAGGAAGATGATAGGTTACCTTGAATGCAAGAAAAGCGAAGATTTGTCAAAAAAATGAAAAAATCACACGCAAAGATGATGATGAATTCTATGAAGTTTTGGGATGTTTTATTGAGGATTTATGAAGGTAATTGACTTGGGGATGATGGAAATCAAAAAAATATGGTTTAAGAATCAACATTTAAGAGTTAGGGCTTTGTGAGAGTGATGGATGGCAACACTATGCAAAAGGAGAAAAGTTATTGTGAAAATGAGTTGGGAATGGGGGGTTTTAGGTTCAATTTTAAAATTTGGTCTATTTGCCTCTTAAAAGCTCACAGTTTTGACTTCTTTACAAATCAGTCCTATTTTCACAATTTAAGGTATTTAAAAACTCATTTTTAGAAACTGACTTAATTTCCTAATAGCCATTGTCGAAAACATTTTTGAATATCAACCTTAAGAAATTCTAAGCACATATAGGCTAAAATACCATCGAAACTCCTAGGCCCTGTTTTGGGGTGTTACATGTCGTGTCAGGATGGGACCATTACCTTCGAAACTCATCCTATGAAAGTCGGGTTTGGAGGTGATAGTGCTTTATACAGTCACTGGTTGAAATATATGTAAAGGTCCAAGTCGACAGTCGTTATGCGATCACAGGTTGGAGTATAATTAATGGGTCAATTGACAGTCGTTATGTGGTCCTGAGTTTAAGGTTTTTGGATTCCCAGATGTGGTGGCTTATAAACACCATTCATAATATTGATTTCATAATCATAGGGAAAAACAAAGGGGCTTTCCGGTGTAATCAATGTAATTTTTTCTCCATCCCCACTGAAGGTAGTATCTTTAAACTTCATTCTTACCTGAAGTTCAGGACCGAGTTGGATACAAGAGGACTCTTAAGGGGAGAGCGGATGTTTCAGCGGAGTATTTTAACAAAAATGAAGACACTAAGCATGATTTTATCGCGAATTGTTATTTTTAGGCACTAGGAAAGTTCGACATCATTTGTGTCGAAGATCTCATTAAGTGATAATAACAGTGGGACCTCATTTCAAGGAAGCCAACAACTCCCTTTGGCCATTTAACCTCATTTCAAGAAGAAAAGGAACCATTACGTCGAAGGTGGAGATGTCGATCTGAAAAAGAAGAGGAACCATTATGTCAAAGGTGGAGATGCCCACAACCGCGAGAATTACATCAACGAGATAATTAGGAGAATGAATTAAAAAAACTTGGGTATTTTTTTAAACTAGTGGTTGATTTTTTTTTGTTTGTTTATTTGTAAGGGATTCTGATTTTAATTTATGTTAGAAGTTAGAATCACTTTTTTGTCATAAAAGACATGGATTTTTTGCCATTGTTATACTGAGAGCTTTCTCAAAGTTCTTTTGCTTTAGAATTTATTACCAATGTGTTATTTTTCAAAGTTCTTTTGTATATGTAATATTTGGATGGTATAATGACATGATAGAATATCACAAACTGTTATAACTTTTTATGCTGTAAAATTTAACATATAGATTATGGCATATAAGCTAATGAGATCATGTAACTTTTATTTTTGATGCTATAAAATTTAACATATAGATTATGGCATATAAGCTAACGAGATCATGTAACTTTTTGTTAATGTATGAACATTATGCTTGGATGTAAAATATAATTCTCAAGCTATTTATTACTTCTAATCTTTTGCCTTTTAGTTTAGAGGATAATTAAATTATTTTATTTCACTAATGATATTTTAGCACATTAAATATGCATAGCAGTTTAAAAAATAATAAAGTAGGCTATATATTATTTTTCTAATATTATATATTTCTATTTTATTAATTTATATTTTAATAATAATTTTAAGAATGTTATTAAATTATATATTATTATTTTATTAAATTATATTTAATAATAATTATATTAAAATATGATTAAAATATTTATTTTTATTTTTAATTATATTTAATAATAATCCTATTAAAATTTAATAATAATAATCATCTACCTAAAACAAATTCTGCTAAAGATACTCTGGTCATTTAAGCTTTTTTCTTTATGCTATTACAATATCTATTCCATTCAACCAAACACAAGAATACTATTACAGTTCTATTCCATTACATTCAACCAAATAATTGAATTACTGATTATAACTCTATTTTAGTACAACTCCATTTCATTACATCTCTATTTCATTATGGCCCTATTCCATTCCCCCTAACCAAACGCGGTGTAGGTTTTTTGGCAGGAGTACCTCGACACCTAGCACAAGATAAATTAGAACCAGATGGATATATATATTTTGCATATCATTGATTCAACATATGTTGTATCGATGTCGACAGTGAAGGAATCTACCAAGTTGACAAATGTTAGAATAATAACACATAAGGGAACTTGTAAATAAAGAAATAACCTTTTCCCATTCCCTACAAATGGTACATGCGAAAAAACCCAACAATAAACGTGATCCAACAAAGAGTAATTCATGGATTATAAACAAAACCAATATTTACTGAACACCAATTTTTTTTTGAAAGGGTATAGAGTTTTTTGGTAATACTGAATGTAACCTATGCTAGGTTGGTTGTATTTATAGTTTGCAGCAAAAATGTTGGCAACATTGGATGTCACCCATAAAAAGAACATTAAACTCAACATCCATGGATGTCAAATAAGTGAGTTGTCATTTTAATAGTGTAGCAAACATCGAAGTTGACATTCATGGGTGTTGACTTTAAATTACTCTTTAAATGTGCCAAAGATTCTTGAAACTGTAACCCTAATAAGTGCTAATGACCTCAAAACTGACTATTCTTGAGTTTAGTCACTTTTCTGATTTAATCGAGCTTCCTGATCCCAAACTTTAGTCACATACACTAACTTTGACATCTATGGATGAGATACCGAGCGCAGCTACTTTTGTAGGTCTAACAAAGATTCTTGAACCTTAAGTATTGAACGTTGAAACTCTAATACAATGAACTTGGCATCCAAGTATGTTGAGTTTATTATGTAATATTAAATAATGTCACATCCCATGGTTGTTGATTTCTCCAAGCATTTAAACTATACATACGGCTCAGTTTTTGAATGCGTAACCCATACTTTGTCTTGTCATCTTTCATCCTTGCTTAAGGGATGAGTAAAATCCGATTCGATTCGAAAAAAATCGAGAAAAAGTTTCAAAATTTGAATTAAATAGTTTGAGTTATTTGAGTTGATTGAGTTATTAGGTTCAACTTGAATAAAAAATCAAGTTTTCAGTTTAACTCGAATATGAATTACACAATTCGAGTTATCCAAAAATCTAAATAAGAAAAGACAAAACTACGTTTTATTGATAAATGTTTACATTTTCTAAAGTTAAAAGTCAAAAACATTAAGTTAAAAGGTAAAACTATGTTGTTTTGATAAATGTTCACCTATTAAGTTAAAAGGCAAAACCATTATATTATTTATGTAGTTAAATAATATTGTTCTTCGTCTACTAGTTAAATAATCGGTCCATGTAAACGCAACATTGAGTATAAATAATAGGATTCGTTAACTAGACTCGACTCGAAATTTTTTGACTTGATTAGAAAAAATCAAATTGAGTTCGGTTGCTAAAATAGGATTTGTCAACTCAACTAACTTGAAGTTTTTTTTACTCGATTTGATTTGACCTGATCAAATACTCACCCCTATCCTTGCTAAATACTAATAATTTTCTTAGACACCTAATCGTAAGTCATATTATCTTCCCATACGATTAGGGGTTTAAGAAAATAAGTTAAAATTTAGTGTGGCTAGTTAGGGGGGACATGAAAGCGGGATATGGTTTAGCGAGTTCAATTCAACACCATAACTTTTATAATTCTATTTTTCTTGAGTTTCAGTTCCAGATTAGAGAGGAATTATAATTGTAGAAATTCAATAGTTGTAATTTGAGATCTAATGAGTTTTGGAGTTGGCCCGATTTTATATAAAGGTTGTGCCTACCTCCCTGGGTGAATCTCGAATTTGTCTTGTGTTTGGTTTTTTCAAATTAGAATCCACTCTCTAAGCATAATGAGTTTGAGGATAGCAAAGTAAATTAATTGGTAGAAAGTTTAAAGAGATTAGACTTTCGTTTGAGTTGATTGAAAAGCACGAGGATCTTTCTAGAAGACTTTGTATTTTGAGCATCTTCTTACGACTTTGACATGTAAGTACTTTATTTGATCTAATTTATTGCATTAGATATCACGACAAGTTCGATTTTTAGAAAAAAATTAAACATTTGTTGTGCTACTTTTTCATGTTTTCTAAATTATTTTCCAACATTGCTTTATTTTGATTTATCATGAATGATGAAAATATAAAGGGTAAGCTACCTCAATGCCACTAAACTATTAGTAAGTTTAAGTTTGATCATTCAACTTCAAAAAGTTATAAATTGGACTCTGAGCTATTCGAAAGTTTTTATTTAAGTCACCGGGCTGTTAAAATTACTATTGTATAACCTTATTTATTCGCGCCACCTACACCAATCAAAAGCTCACATTCACTTTCTCTTTTACAATTTAGTTTTTTTTTATTATCATAATACAATTTTGAACATCATGAATCTATGAACCAAAATCTAAACAATTTTCTTCTTTGATTTCCAACCTTTGACATTGATCGCTAGATCGATTTAGATTTAATATATAATTTTTTACTCATCAATGGGTACTAATCCACCATACTAATCGTTGAATCGCTACACTATTGACGATAATTAATGGTTCAATGACTAAAATGTTACAACACGATAATATAAATGATTAAAACATAACATTTCAAGCATAAATGACTAAAATAAAACTTAAAACAAACCAAATTAACTATTTTAATAATTTACGCTTGAAAAAATGTAAAAAGAAAACTCGTGACATATGTAATGGGATTAAAAAAATGAAGCAGAGCCACCCAGTTGCCGTCTCGAACTTGGGAGGGACATAAATGATTAACGTGGTAAATTGGTCATTTTCAATGGGTTTGGAACATTAGCAAAAAATTCCATCACGACCGGGCCCGATCCCACTATATAAATAACGATAACGATAAAAAAGTAAAGATTGGCCGGCAAACACAAGTGGAGGAATTATGGTAGAGTCACATCGCGTTATTTTTCTTTTATAAAAGGTTACAACGCGTCAATAATTGATTGAGCCTCGTGTTTCGAATCTTGACGAAGACTTATCGAATCAATTAAATATTAAATATTATTAAATAATTAAATAATAATTAATTTTTTCTCTATATAATAATGCAGAGTGCAAGGCAATAAAGCATTTGCTCAAACCCTAGGATAGTTGGATTCCATTTCATTTTGTTCAAGTTTCAGATTTCTCCTCCTCGCCTCTTCTGATCAGGTAGTTTTTTCTTCTTCTTCTTCTAATTTTGTAGATTTTTTTCTTTTTTTCCCTGATTTTTTTATTATTGGTCAATGTTTCTTGTTAGATTTTGATTTCATGAGCTTCTTCCTGGAAATTGACAAATTTTTAATTTTCTTTTTCAATTTTTAGATCGTATTTATGTTATTTTAATACCCTAATCAGATTCGTCTGCTCTTGATTTAATTTTTCATCTTTCTTTCTCTTTGCATGAAATTATCTGTTTGTTTCAAATTTTTGTTTGGATTTAGAAAATTTTAGTCGTGTTACAGTTTCTTTAAACGTTCACTTATTTATTTTTATGCATTACGTCCCGTATAACTTTGTTTTTTCTTTATTTTTAAAATTAATTGCGGTTAATTTCTTGTTGTTAGTTTATTTAGTTTTAGAGTTCATAAATTATTTAATCAATCTGAAACCAATTTTTGGATGCAGTTGCAGGCAATTTTTTACTGATTTTCTTGTAGGCTTTTTAGGGAGTTGATCAAAATCTACCGATTTTGATTTGGGGATTTTACATTTTGAATAGGGAGTGATTTCTGGGTCTGATTAAAAAGAATTGTTTTATTGGAACTTGGAAGTTAATTTTCATCTAAAAGCTATTAAAGAGGAAAGAAGGGTCAGTTCACCAAGCCAAATATTTGGGATCATGCCGGTATCGGGAAAAGAAGAGGTGATTTTTAAATTTCATTTTTTTTTTCAATTACTAGAACCTAAGCTTAGTTAAAGTGTCGCATTTTTTTTGTGTTGAATATTGATTAATTTATGTTTTGTTGTTAGATGGGGGTTAAACCCAGTGTTGGGCAGTTTAGTGAATACACTGCAGGTATTCCTATAAAGAAAAGGAGGTTTCCTTTTATTTTGTCAACTGAAAATGAATTGGAGCAGAAAGGATTTTCTAGTCCAGTTCAAGGTTCAACTGTTTCGAATGATGGTATTGTTGCAGTGCGTTCAACACCCAGTGGTGTTTTAGTGAGTTCAAGTACCAGTGATGCTTTAGCCAGTTCAAACACCAGTGGTGTCGTAGCGAGTTTGAACAACAGTGGAATTTTAGGGAGTTCGAAAACCAGTGTTATCAATGCTGATGGTGTTACAGCTAGTTTAAATGCTGGTAGTTTTGCTACAAGTTCTAATGCTTTGGGTGTTGCAATGAGTTCTACTGCTGGTAGTGCTGCAGCTTGTTTTAATGCTGGTAGCGTTGCCTCAAGTTCTAAAGCTTCCAGTGCTGCAGTGAGTTCTACTTCTGTTAGGCTTGCGGGTAGTTTGAATGCTGGTAGTGTTGCCGAAAGTTCTTATCCTTCTGGTGTTGTGATGAGTTCCAGTGCTATTAGTGTTGCAGCTGGTTCGATTGCTAGTAGGGCTGTGGAAAATCCTAATGCTAGTAGTGTTGGAGGAAGTGGCTTGAGCTTTCCTGATGCAAGTGAGAAATCAGCACATGAGAAAGAGAAGAGAAGTTCAGATGATACAAATGTTAGCATGGTGCAGGGTAATACTAATCTCCTTAGGGTAAAACTTGAAGAACAAAGCTTTGCAATTCAGTCTAGGTCTTTGGCTGATATCAGCTGCAAAGGGAAGCTTGTGGCAACTGGGACATCAGACAATATCATGAGGAAGTTGGCAAAATCTGAATTGGACTTGGTAGGCAATGATTCTCTCACCTTTAGTGTAGGGAAAGATGTATATAGCCAGAAAAGTGTAGATGGAAAGTTTGGATCACAGTTACCTTTAGTTTCTGGGAGCCCTGGATTATCCCTAGGTTTAAGGGAATATCCTTCAGCTATGGCTAGTGGAAATAATGAGCAAGGTTTTCGGAATCAGGAAAAGACGGAACCTGTTTCCTTGAATCTATCTTTAAGCAAAGGAGAAGGCACTACTCAACCGAGAAGTACTGCAGTCCAGCCTAATACTAAGGGTTCTAATATGCTAGCTGATAGAACGAACTGGGATTTGAATACGACAATGGATTATTGGGAAGGTCCTGCCAGTGATGATGGTGCAAGGAAAATGGCTACTCAAATGTATGATATAAAGCCGGTAATTTGCTCAGCTGGGATGACTGTTGCAAGTATGCCTACACAGCTGCAAATACCTGAAGAAATTGAGAACAGAGCCAAAATTAAAATGTCATCTATAGTTTCTAGCCAGCAGTATAGCGCTGAGGATTCACTTCGTTTGGGCCTCACTACACCTTATCTACATTTGAACCCCAATGAAAAACCGGCAGGTTCTTCAGGTAAAATTGTTTCAGGCCATGTTGTTGCAAATGTCAGTTCACCTGGGGAACCAGTACCTGCCAGCAAGCCGACAATGGTCAACTACAAGCCTGTAAAATCAGAACCACTTGATGAGAGAGTCAGAAGTGATTCTGGTGTAACTAAAGCAAAACCTACAGGCTTGTTAAATATCACACAGGTGAAGTCTGAAATAATTGAAAAGTGCAGTTTGGAAAGATTAAAATCTTCAACTATTAGTACCTTAAAATCAGTTGATGCTAGTTCCATAAAACCTGAACCAGTGTGTGAGAGTAACAAGGAAACGCCGCAGAGAATGGAGGGACCAATGAATCAATCAGATGAACAAATGCTAGCAGTACCTACTTCTACTGATTCGTCATTACATGGTGTTACAACTCACGGGGAACATTTTATGCAAGCTAAAGAAACTGAGGCCAGTGTTGAGGCCCAGGTTGCTTCTAAAATGATTTCTTCTGCAGGTGTTACAACTCATGCTGAACATTTTATTCAAGCTAAAGAAACTGAGCCCAGTGGTGAGGGCCAGGTTGCTTCTCAAATGATTTCTTCTGCAGATGTTACAACTCATGCCGAACATTTTATGCAAGCTAAAGAAACTGAGCCCAGTGGCGAGGGCCTGGTTGCTTCTGAAATGATTTCTTCTGTGGACCATGATGATAATGAATCAAACATTGCTGGTAAACTAGATAACTCTACTTCCCAAAGTAAAATGGTTGAAGATTCTGATCATTGCAAGCTGAAATTCATGGATGTACAACTTCCTGATTCTAGGGGATCAGTTGAGGGTTCTGCAAGTGATGAGGAAAAAATAAATTTATCAGGTGATGTTTTAGAGGAAGATTCATATGGTTCCGATTATGAGTCAGATGACAAGAGAGAGTTAGCTACAGCTATGGATATAGAACATGATCGTAGAGGAGAGGAGGAATTTGAAGATGGTGAGGTCAGGGAACCTGTGGTGAACACTGAGATAGAGGTTCTGATATGTGAGATGCAAGAAGCAGGAAATGGGAATGATGGTGGTAACAATCCATTGTCATCCTCTTTCAGAGAAAAAGAAACTCTAATCAAAGACCCCGGAATAACGAGTAATGACACTAATACTAATGAATGCACCGACACATCTGTCAATAAGGATTCTGCTACTGAAGCTAATAAAGAGGCCTGTTTGCAAGAATCTTCAGCTGTTGAGATGCCTTCTAGTCAAATGGATGGAAAGAGACACATTAAAGCCATACCAAGAAAATCGCTCGATGCATCAGAAAAGGATACTGTTAAAGGGCAAGAGGGAGAGCTGGCATCTATCCAATTCTCGGATACAAGCCAGGGAACTTCAGTGACCATTTCTCAAGGTACAGATGATGCTAAAAAAACTGATTCAGAAGGAAAAGGCAATTCTGTTTTACCAAAGGGAGAAGCATTTTCAAGTGGTGATGATGCGGGTAAGGATGTTGACAATGGAGGTAATAGGAGTCGAATTATAAACTTATCTCGAGCTTCTAATCTATCATCCCCTGGTAGAACAAGATCTATTTCAGGCAGGACATTGCAGTCACAAATAGGAAGAGAGAGACTGCCTGATGTTGCCCTGGAAGGAGATAAGTTCCATCATCGAGGGAGGTGATTATTGTTATTTATCATTGCTGCCTTTTTTCAGTTTGTTTATTACATTCGATGAGTAATATATGTCTGTAATAACTTTTTTTCCTGACAATGTTTACCCACAGAGATGAAGCTTATGCCGACAGTTTACATAGATTCCCCAGAGAGAGGCATCATGTTCAGCCATCCAGGAATAATAGAATAAGTTTTATGCGTGGAAGAGGTAGGATTTCCAGTCGGATAGACACCCTACGTGGTGATCAGGATTCAGAATGTAACTTTGCTTCAGAGTTTTATAATGGTCCTACAGAATATCGTGTTGTGAGACATAAAAATGCATCTGCTGTTTCTGATGCAGATCCTAACTTTAGTAGCTATAATAATGGGCAAGATGGTGCATATTTTGGTACTGGAAGAGGTGGGAGGAAGATCTTGAATGATGATCCACCAATTTTCTCCCAGTTACCCCCAAGGAGGCGGTCTCCTGGTGGAAGAGATGGACCTGCTGGACGTGGGCTTCCAATGGTTCGCAGAGTTCCAAGAAATCTTAGTCCAAGTCGATGCATTGCTGAAGATGGATCTGAATTAGTTGGGTTGAGGCATATGAGAGGTTTTGCTGATGACCATACAGACCCAATGTTCGCACGCTGCCAACCTTCATTTGAGGGATTAGATGGTCCTTTTGTGAGGGGGAACAGGGAATTTACATCTGTTCAGAGAAGGGGTATCCCGCGAACACGTTCAAAATCTCCTACCAGACAACGAACTCGTTCTCCTGGTCCATGGTCTTCTCTTAGGAGAAGATCACCTGATGGATTTGGAGGCCCTTTGGAATTACCTCATCGAAGATCACCACCACTTTACAGGATGGAGAGAATAAGGTCACCTGATCGTCCTTGTTTTGCTGGCGAAATGGGTGTTAGAAGGCATGGATCTCCACCATATTTGTCTCGACCCTCTAATGATTTGAGAGACCTGGATCCCAGTCGAGATCATGGTCATCCAAGATCTGGCATCTCTAATAGGAGCCCATCTGGTCGAATTTTACTTAGAAACAGTAGAAGGTTGGATCTTGTAGATCCTCGAGAAAGGAATGAAGGTGACGATTACTTTGGTGGGCCTATGCCCTCTGGCAGGTTTCATGATCTTGGAACCGATGGGAATCCTGATGAGAGGAGGAGGTATGGTGATAGACGTGGACCTGTACGTCCTTTTAGGTCTCCTTACAGTGTTGCTGATAGTGAAAATTTTCATCTTAATGCTGAGGGTGGTCCTAGATCCTTCAGGTTCTGTCCTGAAGATGATCCAGAGTTGCATGAAAGAGGGAATATGAGGGAAAGAGAATTTGATAGACGGATCAAAAACCGACCAGGGAATGCCCCTAGGAGGACAAGAAACATGGAGGAGCAGGAAGGAAATTTCAGGCACGGTGGTCAGGTTTGGCATGATGATGGGTTTGATGATATGTCACAAGCGAAGCGAAAACGATTTTGAGTAGGTTTATTTATGCCATTAGTCTACTGTCAATGGTGTAAGTTATCAGAGCAGCAGGGCAGAATCTGTTACCATTCTCTATTTTCTGCATACGCAGTAACCCCTTGTTTAGGGTGTAGAATAAAATCTGGAAGCAGCAAATGGTAGAAGGTAATTTAAGTGCTATGTAAGTATACGGTACTTTTGCCCAAAGAACATATCAAGGCACTCTTCTGTCTGACAGGTTTTGAATGACTCCAGTCTTCTCTGTTATAATCTTTTGCTGGTTATTCCTTTGGGCAGACCTTTTCCCTGCTGAGAAAACGCGAGTGCTTGCGTTTTTAAGATTGAAACAAAATGAGGGTATGATCACAGTTTATCTATTATTACATGATGAATAAATTCTCTTTTGTGCATTTGCTACCAAGCCTAATCATCCGTTCAATTGCAAAAATGGCATTAGTTCGCGTGGTCCGGAACTCCGGATTGTTCGACTTTGTGTTTGTAAAATGTCATCCCTGTTCAGTAACATCACAGGTAGGTGAGTTTTTTTCAAGGGACAGTCGGATATTGCCATGAAATTTGAAAAATATAATTTAAAAGAAATGAAAGAGAAGCATAGCTGCAAATGCTGAATTTTATGCCAAATAGCTGGTCTTTACAGGTAGTTGTGAGGTGAAGATTGTTTGGCTCTGGCCTGGGTTTTGTTTTGGCTCAAAGCAACAGGTTATTGTTATTGTGATATGTGCTTCGATTTTTCATTTTTCTTCAAGTATCTATGTCTGGTATTCGCATTCGAATTATATTAGGATATGGATACGAGGATATAGCATCTTCAAAGGCCTGATAAATCATGGGAAACTTGGAAAGAAATGAACGTGAACACATCTATGTACATATTTGTGACGGTTCCGTGAACATTAACTTGAATCTGTTGTTCCGGTAGGAGTAAAGTCTGAACTTTTTGTTTTGAACTTCGCCACTTATCATGAGATATGGGTCAGCTACAAAGGATTTTACTTTCACATTCACATTGCAGTGGCTGCTGCATTTGTTTGATTTTGCTTAAAATGGGTCATGGTTGCTATCATGTCATCCTGGTCACTTTTGGTATGTTAAATGAGTAAATTGTTGATTACGCCTATTTGATGAAATACGATTATTACATAATTTAAGAAGACAAAATGAGTGATTGAAAGTGATTGGGGGATTTGGATTGTGAGATGAGATGGACGGATGTTTGATTGATGTGTTCACAATTCCTGTTTGATTCTGCTGTTTACGTGGAAATGTCTTGTGTTGACCTCCATTTCACTAATTGGTTTTCTATAGGTTTGGAATTTTCATTTATCAAGTTTTGATTAAAATATATTAAGACAAAGGTTTTTACATTGGATTGATTGTATTCCAATCGGTATGATCAAATAAATTATTAAAAAATTTAAATACATAAAAATATAAAAAATAACTGGTTGAATTATTAGTCTAATTGATTATTTAATTCAGTTTAATAGGCGGTTTGTGAATTAATCGATTTGATGTTTCTTTTTGGGTTGGTGCTTCAATTTTCAATTTGCAATTTGACCGAACGGTTTTGTTCAGTTCAAATAATTATCATGAGGATAAATTACATAAGCAGTTGCTCAATTTTGGTGCAATTGACAATATAGTTAGTCTGATTTTAATTACAATTTTAAAAAATAACTAATTAGTCTCGCGTACTAAGTTGATTTATTATTTAACTGGCTATGTTGGCATTTTAGTTGTCGTTTAAAGGGTCTTGGATAGTAGAAGAAGGAAAAGAGAAAACAAAGAATAAGAGGAGAAAAGGAAGAAGAAAAAGAAGAGAAAAAAAAGATACAATCTGAATAATTTTTTTTATCGATGTCTTTTTTCCTTTCTTGTTCCAAAAATTGGAGAAAAAAAATTCTCCAAAGCTCTCTACACATTTCACTTCTACCCATTTTTGCATCCGGTTTCCAGCATTGCCTCGAATTAATCCCATCACCAAAACGAAGCTCCCCTCACCCTTTGGACACCTAATGGTTTAGATTTCTCCAAGGAACGACCAAAATTTTTGAAAATTCAAGCACAATTTCGAAACTAGCAACCTTGATTTGTTGTAGTGTACTGTCAAATGGACTTAGTTTCGTACTATATTAATCCTCTCGTCGGTGGTCATCTTCTCAACGTCCGAATTTGCGAAAGTATCCTAAAACGGGTTTGATTTTGTTTTTATCTAGAAGTTTTTTTTAAGATTTACTCCTAATTTACACCCACATATCATATAGAACATTATAGAAGTTAATCTTAGTTCGATTTTTCGGTGAAACAGTTGATTTTGCAAAACAAACTTTGGGATTTTAAGTACTATCTATTGGAATATCACTGGCATTAGGGTATTCCACTAGCATTAGGGTTCCTTGGGCTCTCAAACATACTTCTCTGAGTATGACCGACACCAAATGTGAACTCATGTGAAGGAACTTTTAAGGGCAGACGGGCACAAATAGAAGTAGTACCAAGATTATTGAAGGCAGGGATAGGAACGGGAGTAGGAACTGCATTGTTTGCCTTTGAGAAACCAAAGTTGAATGGAGCTTCAGCAGGTGGTGGGAATGCAAGTAAAGAAGGATTGATACTTTTAGATGATTTAGTTGATTTTGATTGAATTAAATTCATTTTAAGATCCTTTGCCTACTCCTACTCCTCCTCCTTTTTCTTTTACTGCTCAGCCCATTCAAAATATCAATCTTCCCTTTTCTTTTCTTTTTTGTCCATCCCTTCCCCCTCCAAATTATGTCCCTTTGGCTGCTCAATTCCAACGTGGCAAGGTAACTGGCCACGTCACTTTTCTCGTTAAGTCTGTAACATAAAATGTTAATGGGTGACTGATTTGTCACTTTTCGAGAACATTAGTGACTGATTTGTTATTTTTTAAAAGTTGAGTGATTGAATTGAAACCATAGTGACTGTTTTGTCAGCTGCATCAAAGTTGAGTGACTGTTAGTGTAATTTACCCTTATCATAATTATGACATGATGAAAAATAACATGAATTAAGAAAAAAAATTAAAATATTTTACCTTTATTTTGGTACATTCGTAAAAACATAATTAAGGTAGGAAGTCAAGTAATGTCTTCAAATGTTAGTTGAAATTTCCATCTTGCATATGTGGGTTACAACAGAAGATTAACTCACCTTTTCTCTTTATTAAGAAACTTGCAAAAAGAGACGTGATAAGCAGGACGAGGATAGAGTGCAAACCTTTTCTTTTTATTAAGAAACTTGCAAGAAGAGACATTATAAGCACAAGGAGGATAGAGTGCAAAAAGAGAATTCTCGCTTGAAACTTGTTAACAAATTTGTATTGTTATTTTTTTATCTTAAAGAGGTAAAGAGATCAAGAAAAGATTTGGAAATTTGTGTTCGTGTAATGTGAAGGGACTCAAGAGTAAAGAATTGAAGAACATTGTGGGAGTAATCTTTGCTTCTAAAGACGACTCCAACAATGTTAAAATAAATGTTGTTGAATATGAGCTTATTTCTAGGTTTTCAAATGA
This sequence comes from Gossypium raimondii, assembly GCF_025698545.1. NCBI lineage: Eukaryota > Viridiplantae > Streptophyta > Magnoliopsida > Malvales > Malvaceae > Gossypium > Gossypium raimondii. The sequence goes on from NC_068568.1 coordinate 40,996,166, forward strand.
TCTAGAAGGTAGGTGACCAAGTGTAGAATTGGAGTAAATATATTTGGTTTTGAGCTATTGGAAGATAAATTGGAAAGAGAAATTTACCTAAAATATATCAAGATAATAAAGTATATTAAGCTTAATTGTTAATGAAATATTGTAAATAACAATCACGAAAAGAAAAAAAAGTAAAAATATAAAATGACATTTTTTAAATATATAAAGTTTTCAAGCCTTCATGTGGATAATGAAATTAGTAAGGCTTTATTTACTATTGAGTTTTAAGTGTTTTTTAAGCGAAACCAATTTTTCAAGTAAAATGTAATGGTAAACAAATAGCTTTTTAAGTCAAACGAATACTCTAAATTGACTTTTCAAGCCAAATCAAAAAGCTAAAATTTAGAGAAGGTTCAGAAAAAGTTGGATAGTTGGGATGCTAATTTTCTTTCTATGGCAGGGTGTGTGACTCTTGCTCGATCGGTTCTTTTATCTATTCCTAACTATTTTATGCAAACAATTAGAATTCCTGTTAGTGTTTGTACTGAAATTGAGAAGATTGCCCAAGGTTTTATTTGGGAAAAATCAGCTGCTAGTCATAAACCAGCCTTAGTTAAGTGGAGTGATTGTTGCCAACCTTTTTCCAATGGAGGATTAGGTCTTCGACATCTCTAGGAACAAAATGAGGCATTCTTGCTTAAATTAGGTTGTCTTCTTACTAATAAGAACACTTTATAGGTTAGAGTCCTTTGAGCTAAATGTAAGATTACGGATGATTTCCTAGTAGACATTTCAAGAGGCCAGTGTTCATTTGTCAGGAGATCTCTAGCTACGGTTTGGCCACTTGTTCGTCAAAGCCTTTCTTGGTCAGTGGGGGATGGAAGTTTAGTTAAATTTTGGACGGATTCTTGGATCACGAATCTTGGTCCATTACTTAAATTCTATTCTAACACCGAGCTGATTGATGAGTCTATTACTCTCAAGGAGGTGATGATTGCTAATGGTAGTTGGAATTGGAACTATCTATGTTAGTATTTGAATACTGATATCATCTCTTATATTGCAAGCATTCCAGCACTGAATCCTTTAGTAGGGTATGATACTTTGATTTTAAAGTGGTCTACTAATGGTATTTTTACTGTTAAATCAACTCACAATACTCTTATGAAAGGCTGCCTACAACCAACAAAAAATAAATAGAAGCTTGCACGTCTATTTCTGGTCCTTAGCGTGTTCGACAGTTTCTTTGGTTGGTTCTTAAAGAATGTTTACTCACCAATGCTAAACATTGTAGAAAAGGTATGGTTGATAATCCTTCTTGTAGATTATGTTGCAGTGCCGAAGAATCTACTTTACACGTGCTTCGGGATTGTTGTAAAGCAAGAGAAGTGTGGGAGCAACTTGTTCCTTTGAGGGTAAGGAATAGTTTTTACTCCTGTTCTTTGCTGCCTTGGTTGTCTGGTAACTTAATGAATACATTTGGCATAGTTTTTAATGAGGTTGATTGGCAAACCTTGTTTGGTATTATTTGCTTGAAGATTTGGAAACAAAGGAATTTTTGTGTGTTCTAAGGATAACAGTTCAATACTATACATATTTTTCAGTCATCATAGTGTTGGGTGAAAACCATTAAGGATATGTCAGGTTATTCAGATGGGAATCCTAAAAGACAAGATTGATGTCGTAAATGTCAAACAACTTTATGTTGGACCGAACTGGCTGAAAGGAGAGTGTTGGTTCCCAAATAGTGTAAGAATTTGAGTGGAAACTAAGGCTAATACAAGATAGACTAAAAGTGGATTCTGATAGACAGAAGTCGTATGTAGATTTAAAAAGAAAAGATATTGAATACAATGTCGATGATCAGGTCTTCTTGAAAGTGTCCCATGGCGAAAGGTGTTAAGGTTCGGTCAAAAGGGTAAGTTAAGTCCGAGATTCATAGGACCTTATCGAATCCTTAAAAGAATTGGTCCAATTGTGTACCAATTGAAACTACCTCCCGAATTGGATCGAATCTATAATATTTTTCATGTCTCCATGTTGAGATGTTACTGCTTTGACCCTTCCCATATTATTCTAATCAAAGAAATTTAGGTACAACTAGATTTGTCTTTCGATGAGGAACCTGTTCAAATCTTAGATCGAGAAGTAAAGGTTCTTAGAAGGAACTGAATCCCACTTGTTAAGGTTTTGTGGCAGAACCATGGCACCGAGGAGGGCACATGAGAACCGGAAGATGCAATTCATCAACAATATCCTCATCTATTCAAACCAGGTAAATTTCGAGGACAAAATTCCTTTAAGGAGGGGAAAACTGTAACACCCCAAAATAAATAGGGTTAGATGAAATAAGTAACTAAGAAATAACATGGCTTAGTATACTCCTTAGAGGTCCTAGGTTCTATCCATACCTTTCCCAAACAGTTAAGCCTTAAAACAAATATTAAATGGAGGGAAAACTTACCAAGAGTGGGTAACACCCCAAATAGTTAAGCCTTTTCATTTCTCCTTTTGGTTCCTAGGATCAAGTCACGCCAATCCCTCTCATTTCCATTTTTTTTCGGTTGAATGGGAATTTACCATTCAACCCCTTTAAAATTTAAAAACCCTAACTATTTAATCCTTTTTCCTAAACACAAAACTATAATTTATTTTTCTAATTAAACTGAAATTTTTTCTCCTTTCTCCCTATTTCACTTCAATTTTGTTTTCATCATCTCTTTACACAATTTTTGCTCTCCATTGCTGATGTAACATCCCCCTTTTCAATGGTGTCGGAAACAGTGATTTCAGGACCACAAATTTGACGAGTAAGTCCATATTATTATCTAATATTTATGAGTCAATTATAATATTATATTTAATTCTAGCTTAATAATTTTTATAAATTGAACGAATAGATAAGTATAAGTGGTTCAGTCAAAAAGTTAAGTGGTTTTTGAAAATGAGGTATTGGGACCTCGTTTCCATAATTTGATGTTGTAAATATGTTTATTAAATATTTACTGAATTGTATTATAGGTGAATTGAAGTTTGGTTCGGTAATTTTGACTATTGGTTACTTAATTATGGTAAAAGGATTAAATTGTAAAAAGGTAAAAGTTACCCATCATAGATGATTTCTATTTGTTAAAAGGGTAAATTAATGGATCTATATGGTAATTATACCACATTTTATATGTTGGAAAAATATGGACATGTTTAAGTGATTTTACATGTTATAAATTAAATGTTAATTTTGTAAATAAAAAGGTAAAATATTAAGTTAAAATAAAGAATGATAATATAATATCATCATATTCCTTTCTTTATTTTTGGTTGAAAGCTGAAACACCATAGAAAGGGAGAGAGCTTATTAGGCCAAGCTAGGGGTCATTGATTTGGGAGGTAAATCTTGTCCATTTTTAGTGATTTTTATGTTTTTGAGCTTGTATTAGCTTGATCTAGCTAACCTAGGGATTAATTTATAAAACTGCCAAATGTCATGGATTATTCCATTGATGAGTTTAGTATAATCTTGAAGTTTTATGGTAGATTATTAAGCTGGGTTGTTAAATAGGACTATTTTGTAAAGTAATTTTTAGTAATTTTAATGTTAAAGGACTAAAATGTTAAAGTGATAAAATTACAAGGACTTGTGTAAAATATCAGCAAGTATGGGTTGTAATGAAGTAGTTAATAATTTGGCTGAACTTTGTTTTAGTTGAAAATGGTAAAATTGCAAGTTTTGGACTTAAGGACTAAATTGCATAAAAGGTGAAATGTTGGGGTAATTTTGTAAAATGTATAAAATAACTTATTTGCATAAAATTAGTTAATTATGTTGCTGGAAATTTATAATTGAATAGAATTATTATTTTAGATCAAGAAATAAATCGATCAGACTCAAATCGCGAAAAAACTAAAGTAACGGATTGATCGTTGTCTCGACTTCGACTTCATTTTGGTCATGTAAGTTTGTTAGGTTTAATCTTAATACATTTTCTTAAATGCTTATTGTATGAACTAAATTGTTTATTGTTAGATGATGGATTGACACCATGTAATTGAGAATTGAAGTAATGGATTGATATAACATTAGTTATTGTTGATATTTTCTGAGCCGATGAACTACGATATAGTACGATTGGCATGCCAATAGGTTGTGTTGCGCACGGTACGGGATTGGTATGAGATGTGATAATGATTTCTATATATATTTTGTTCATTGAATATACCGATGTCTTACATTTGTTGCGGACTATCGTGTCATATTATAGTGTTTTCTGGTGTGTTATGAAGGCAGATGTTAGCCATCGGGCGAGGCACGTAGTACCGAGGTGTGTTATCGGTTGGATTAGCTCGTATGAGCATTTGATGTGTTCTGGATGGTTAAATGTGTACTCATATCCATATATCGTTTATTGGGCAATGTTTGATTGATTATTGAATATTATTGAAATGTGGAAAAATTGATTTGCACTATTGTTCGAGTATCACTCACCTGTTGTGAACTGTGACTGACAAGAGTTCTGTTTATTAATCTTGTTAATTGAATTATTAGGTTAATTCGATAAGCTTTATCGTTTAATCGACAAATTTACTAAGCTTTATGAAAGCTTACTCGTGTCCTTGTTTCTTTCTTTGTAGATTACGTTTTGTGGAAATCAGGAAATCGAATCAACTTGAAGAATCACACTATCCGAGAACCTTTGGTAGATTTTGAAGAAACTTGGCTTATATGGCATGTAATTGAAGGGTTGATTATGTTTTGTAATGGTTTATAAGTACTTATGTTGTATAATGGATGTGCATATGGTGTTGTGGTTGAGTATTTACTTAAATAAGCATACTAGTTCTAGGTTGAAGCATAAATGGAAGTAGTGGGATGAGCATGAAATGGTAAGTTTGGTTAAATTAAGCATGCCATTTTGGGATTGAATGTAAGTCATTTTGAATGTGCTTGTGGCTTGTATATTTAGTTAAGGAAAGAAATGTGTGAGTGTTTGTGTTGTGGTGTCATGGAAGACACATTGGTTAGACTTTAGGTTGATCGTTTCAGCATGTTTTTAGTGTCATTGATTGCATTCTTAGAGCTTGCTTACAGGTAATTTTGTTAGGTGTAGGCACCTAAGCTTTTGGATGAGTAATAGACATGTTTTGGGTCATTTTTGGGCACACACGGCCCAGGACACGAGCTGTCACACAGCCGTGTGTCACACACGGGTAACCCACATAGGCATGTGCCTCGAACGTGTTAGGTGCATGGTTCACATGAGCTGGCACATGACCTGCGACACAGCTGTGTGGAGTAGCTACATGACCATGTTTGGAGCCACACAATCTAGGCTCTATCACATGGCCGTGTGACCCCTGTTTTGGAAAATTTTCATTTTTCCCCCAAATATTCTGATTTGTTTCGAATTGGTTACTGATTGTTCCTAAACTATTTTTAAGGCCTCGTAGGCTCGATTTAAGGCCCATAAATGAATGTTTCACTTTAATTTAAATGCTACATGAATATTCGAGAATTAAATTGTAAAATTGATATTGTGTGATACTGAATGCTTTGAATTGTTTTGTAATACTTCGTAACCCTAATCCAGTGACGAAGACAGGTTATGGGTGTTATAGCTGAAATTTAATTTTGATCCCGAATCCGAAATCAATATCCGTTCAACCCATTCTTTTTATTAGTTTAGTGAAACGTTGTCGATTCCATGTCTAAACTTACTAAGAAACGATAAGTAAACCTCGACTCTATGATTCATATTTGTAATTTAGTTGTATGAATCTCCAGCTTTAATCCTTAAGTTCCATTAATGGATCCAATCGAAATCTTGTCATATATTTCACAAATCTTGACAAATCTTGATTTAATTATTAATCCGAGCGTATTTTTTCCGTTGAAAGACCCGATTTAGGTACCCTGTATTAGGCTTAAGCGCGAGGAATGATGTTCGAGGCCTCAATGACAAGTGTGTGTTCTTTTACAAGCGAATCAGGGCAAACTGTGCCTCAGAATAAGGCTACACGACCAACCACATTGGCATATGGTCACCTGTGTGGACCACATGACCCTTCACACAACCATGTTCCCTTTGAAACCTTACGAAATTCATTTCCCACACGACTTAGGACCCTCAACATGCCTATCACATAGTCGTGTCTCCCCTATAGGTTGATTTTATGAATACTAGATGGCCACAATTTGTCACAAGACCTAGCCACACGGTCCGGTCACACTATCGTGCGTCCCCTGCAAGTCAAATTTTATAATTTTGACCTAGAATTTTATGATTTATTTAGATTAATTCGTAATTGATACCCGAACTATTCTAATGGTTATTTTTTCAATTAAGCCCCTCGTAGTATGAATAATGCTAGAATCCATGATCTAATTGACTGGATTAATATTATATTTGTATATATATTTACATGAATTATGGATAATTAAGGTTATTATATCTATATTTGTGATTGATAGTATAACATGCCTTTTGACATCGATAAATTGGATCATTGAAAAGCAAATGTTTTGGCTACTGTATCAATTAAGTGAGAGCATAATTATTGCTTCCATATTTGATCTGTTATTATTATGTTATATGTTTCCATTTTAATCTGTTATAAACATGTTATATTTTATTGCATGGTATGAGACATTTTGAAAGGAAGAAGTTCTGGCAGATTCTTAATCTGCAACTCTGGTGGTTTATCCACATGCATCTGGAAACTTTCATTTGTAATTATGCTGTGTACTCATAGCCATTTGGAAGTATATTAACTTGCAACACTAGCGGTTCGTCTACCCATTATCTGATAGCTTTTATCTACAATTATGTTGTGTATTGACAACCATCTGACAGCGTGTTAACCTATAAATTTTGTGGTTTAACCATAACCCGGTGTGTAGGGATGGACGAGTTTTGGGAAACTCTCATGGTATGTAGCGGTGGGGTAGGATGTTATCTATTAAACTGAATATATTTGTATTTGTAAAGAATGAGCTTAAAATTCTAAAATCTTCGATATGATATGACATAGATGTAAATGTGAATTTGGCTATGAACTGTGATTTTATATGCTAATTAATTGCACTGATTTTCTTGTGATGGAACTATTTTCAAAACTTTGATAGCTTACTGGGTCACTTCGGTGGCTAATGTAATCTTTTGAATTCAAGTTTAACGTTTAGGTCGATTTGGGGAGGTTACATTTCCAAGGATAGGATTTTCAAGGATGGCAACTTTTGTTGAGGCATTAGAGGTAATTTTGAAGGTTGTAAGTGGTATTTTCCTTCCTCTCATAGTCTTTGCCTTGCTAGTTTCAGCTAGATTGCTAGTCTTTAAGTAGAAACCTTGCATTATTGAAAGTAACTTCTATATCAAGAAAATGAATCTTGAGACATTTACTAGTAGTTGGACGAAATCATCAACAAAAATAATTGTTCTCAAATAAACCTCCATTGGCATTCAAAAATCGATAGTTCAAAAATGAGCCTTTCAATTTGTTAGAACTATCGATCTGCCCACATTTTTGTAATCTTTATTTTATTTTAGTTGTTGTAGCAGAGAATTGAATTCTGATGACCTCATCAACTCCATCGTCTAAAGGAAATGGGTTAAAGTTTGGAATAAGGTTAGAGAAAAGGTTGGGGTGGAGTAGAAACATGAGTAATTGTGTATTGGATAATGGATAGAGTTTGAGGGTCATTTGGATGATTTTGGGTAGTATTTGTCGCAGGTGGTTCAACTTTTATAGAAACTTTTCTTGAGAGATTTTGATCATCACTATCATTCTCTTCCTTATTCAAAGAGGGGTCAAACTCAGGGTCGTCATCATGTAGAACATTTTCTTGAATATTGTTGTTTGGAAGGTCATGATTTTCTTCATTTCTGTTTGGTTTACCACTATCTTCATCTTCAATACTAACAACATTACTTGATCCAAAACGGAATCGACCCTTAGAGAAGGCGTACAAGGAACTGGTATAAAGAAAATCAGAACGGTTAAGTTCAATATAGGTCGATCTATTGGAACCTTTTGATCTAAATACTTGGATAGTTCCACTAAAGTGAATTTGGTTTACATCAAATTCAGTCTCATATGTGAAACCATGTTTGATTTCTTCCATCTGTTCATCAATCATCTTTTCCACTTCTTGGTCATCATGAAGGCAGTTGTTACTTATGTGATTGATGGTGCTACACCTTATGCAAACTTTACAAACAAAATCATATAAAAAATCAACCTATTGTCTAACACCATTGTCTCTTTGGATAGTGTAGCCAAATATTAGGGGATGCCAAGGATTGATGTCTACGCGAACTTTAAGGAATTAGATGTTGTTACCATCATGTAATGACCCAAAATTCATGGGTATCGAAAAAGTACATTATAGGGCCTCCGTCTTAGCAAAGTGGGTTCGTAAATAATTATTAGTAATACTTGTGAGTCTAATAGTATGTTTAATTAGGCTTTAATTAAGTGAAATCAGCTCAACTTAGAGAAAATAGTAAAAAGGACTAAATTGAATTAGGGGTAAAAGTTGAATTATAGATTAATAGAAAATAAAAAGATTAAAATGGAAACTAAGCCATTAACAAGAAATGAGGCGGCATATATGTAATAAAAATCTAAGATTTTTATGTTATATTTAATTATAAAATTAATTATTTAGATATTAACTTGTTATAATTATGATATATTATATGATGAAACAAAATGAAGACAACTGGATGGAGATGATTTATTACGAGTGTATAAATAAAATATATACATTTGTAATATTTATATTTAAATTGGAAAATAGATATTTATTAATTAAATAATTAAATTATAAGATTTTTGTTTGATAAACAAATTAAATAATGACAATTGTAATAAAATTATTAGTACAAATGTAAAATAAATATATAATTACTTATGATTTAAGCTAAAATATATTTGTTATTAAAATAAATAAATAAAATAATTAAATAATTATTATATATTATATTATTATAACATAAAGTAAATAAACTAAAAGAAATAAAAGGCAAAAGCAAAACAAAGAAGAAAGAAATAGAGGCATTCGAAACGGAGCAGGAAAAAGGAAATAAAGAAAAGAAAAAGGAAAAACTAAGGGTTTAAGGTTTAAAGCTTTGATTGGTAAATCAATTAAGCCCTTTTTATTTAGTTTTGATGATTTAGAAGCTTTAAAACAAAGTTTTGTTGAAAATAAGTTGAGGTTTTGGAAGTTTATAGGTTTTTAAGCATGGTTCATGTTGGACAAATTGTTGAATTAGGGATTTAATTGAATGAATTTCAAGTTAGAATTGATAAAAGGATTAAATTGTGAAGTAAGTTATAAGTTTTATGTTTTAGGGACTAAATTGAGGGAAATTCGAAATTAGGAAAATATGCTGAAATTTTAATAGTTAAATTTGAGTTTGGATGAAATTTGAATAGAAATAGAGTGTGAATTGAATTAGAAAAGTATGAAACTTAGTTAGGATTAAATTAAGAACAAGGTAGGAATCGATTAGAAATTCAATTATTTATCATAATTAGTGCTCTAATTAATAGTGTAAATTATTATTATTTTCATAGCTAGCAAAGAACCAGAAGCATCGGCACGGAAGGGAAAAGAGAAGATTATCGAGGAGTAAACTCGAGAAAATCACGGATTGTATTACTATAATTCAAATTATTTATTATTTTAATGTTAAATTTAAATTATGTGTATGGTAAGCAAATAATAAGGTAAGTGAAATATAAGGTAAGTATTATTATTAAGTTGAAAGGAATTCAATTGAATAATGGATATATGTGTGGAATTGAAATGAATATTGACTTGAAAATGGGAAAGTAAATTTGAATTGAATTGTGATTGAAAGTGAAAAAGTGAAATTGAATTGAAATGTGGATTTGAAATATATGTGTTGGTATTGAATTGTGCTTTGATTAGTGAATGGAAAAGTATAATTGATATTGAAAATGAATTCTTGAAATAAAGATGAAAATTGGATTGTGAAATTGAAATACCCTATTGACTAGTCGGACCGAGGCGGATATAGTTAGCATGCCATAGGATTTGGAAGAGTACGGGATTTATCGACTTTGCCAATAAGGCACTTTATGTGTCGTACATCAGGCACTTTATGTGTCGTATCTCAGGCACTTTATGTGCTGTATCAGGCACATCATATGTCGTTTCAGGCACTTATGTGTCATATACTGATCAGGTACTATGTACCGTTTTAGGCACAATGTGTCGTACTGGTGTGTTTGGGTTGGAATCCATGTATCCGTCAAAGTCTAGATTGTTAATAGGGTGAATAATTGAAATGAGAAAATCAAATGAATTTGATCGATTGTAGTATTGGATATGAGAAAATTTAAAATTTGTGGATTGAAATTGAAATTGAAAATGAAAGGCATGAACTTAATGTTCATGTAGTGATTGAAATTATTACATGTGATATGTGATTGAAATTGAAGAATAGCTAAAAATTGTATTGTTATTGTTAATTAATGAAAGTTTATGAATTAATTGATATTTAAGAAATTGGATAGTTACATGCTTGGTAATTATAATTCTTTATTGCTATTATAATTTGAATTATGGTAATACCACTGAGTATAAAATACTTAGTGTACGGTTGTTTCTGTGCACAGGTTGAAAGGAGTTCAGAGTCTCGGTTCAGTATCCAGAACAATCCCGACTCCGGCATAAAGATTTTGGTGATGTTTTCTTCCTTTAAGTGAAAGTGGCATGTACATAGGGATTATAATGGTTATTTTGGTATGTTATATAATTTTGTTGTAAAGAAATGTATTTGGTGTTTTGATGATTAAATTAGTAAAATGGTAGAAATTGTTTATGGCATTGGTATTGAATTGAAATGGCTTGATTATATTTACTGAACTAATTAGAAATGATAATAGGGTATTCATTAATTAACCTATTAAGTCAATATGTCAAGTATGATTTAAGTATATTTCAATATATAAATGCATTGGTTGAATTATCGGAATTGGTTTGGTTGTGATTTGAAATTTGCAAGGAAGGTTCAATATTTATAAAGGGTTTATATTGAATTTAAAAAAAAAATGAAGTCAATTAGTAAGAATTTATATGAATTTATGATTATATTATATATATGTTTGCTATTTATTTAAGAATTATTTGTAAATTGTCTAAGATGTCTGATAATGCCTCGTAACCCTGTTTCGGCGACGGTTTGGGGTTAGTGGGTGTTACACATCATTATCAACAATTTGCACAACTCTCCTTGCAATTCGACCAATGTGAGCAACTACAAAAGTTCTAAGGTATTCGAGTTGGAGGCCCCATATTTTTAACAGCCCACTATTTAATGGTGTCGAAAATGGTGATTTCATAACCGCATTTCCAATGTTTAAGGAGGTTAGTATAAATGTTAATTAAAGTTTGATCCCTTAATTTTGTCAAATAGATAGTTAATTAAGGTACAATGATTGAATTGTAAAAGTTTATTGCTCTGGATTTTTAAATAACCGAAGGATCAATTGAGCAATGGGACCATCTTTAATGTGCCAAACGGTGGTGGGTGTTATTTGTCATCCACTAACTTTTTTAATTAAGCTTAACATTAGATTAATTAAGATTTAATTAATTAATTATTAAACAAAGTATATAAGACAAATTTTAATGGAAAAACAAGCCTTTTATGTTCATCTTCTTCATTTTCACGAAGAAAAGAAAAGAAAAATGGGTTTTGAAGCTTTCATACTTCCATTCATTAATAGATCGAGAATTGAACCAAACTGGGAATAATCGGGGAAAAGACAAAATTATTGATTAGTTCTTGAAGATTCGATTATTTGCTATTTTGACCAAGCAAGTTCATATGGTATGATTGTATTTAAATTGTTATATATTTGAATTATGAATTTGTGTATGTTTGATAGTAATTTGAATTGTTTGAAACTTGGTACAAAAGTTGATATATGGACTAAATCATAAAGAAATGACAAATTGATTAATAAATTGAATATGATGAATTGCGATTTGAGATATTTAATGAATTGATAGTTGATTACCCTATTAATTGTTCAGGCAGAGTCGGATATAGTTGGCATGTCATAAGATAGATTGCGTATGGGTTACTTTGACTATGTGTCGATGAGTGCTAGACACAACTTTTACTTCGGTTATATCGATGAGCGTTGGGCACAATCTTGTTACTTCGAACTTTATGTTGAGGCAATAGGTGCCAAATTTGGTGTGTTGGTTGGATCCATGTATCCGTTCGAGTCTGAGTCAAGTTAATAGGGATATAAAATGTAAAGTTGATAATGATATATCAATTGAATTGATGTAGTGAAATAATGCTTAAAAGAAGAGGTATAATATATAAATTTCAATAGTATACAAAAAATTATGCAAACCAGATATACAAGTCTAGAGGATTGACATGAGAACGTGACGAATTAATTGATTCGATTCGAAAAAAAGATATAAATTTGATATTGAATTGATTAATTGCTGATTAATTATATGAATGACATTGAAATGTTGATTATAAGTGAATTGGAATGTTACATATTTGAATCACTATATGATACAATTATATATTGAACTCACCTTGTTGATATGTGGTTGCCATGTTTAGGCAAACTTGTCAAGCTAGTAGTTTATCGTATTAAATTATAAATTAAGGTAAGTTATTGTTTAATCTCTATGAACTTACTAAACATTCGATATGTTTACCCCGTTATTTTCCATTTCCCTATAGATTGCCAACTTGCAAAATGTGTCAAGCGGATCGTCGAGAAGCTTACTGTAGTAACCCAAATTTGCCTGGCCCACATACATTTTAGAAAAAATAAAAAAATAAAACCAATAGAAAACAAAAAACCAAAGTCCAAATGTCCATATTACAAAACCCAATTAACCCAAGCCCAGACCTAACCATCAGCCCAAATACCCGTAGCCCAAAACAAAAATCAAAATCAGAAACCCTAGGCAGCAAACTAACAGCCCCCGCCGCTCTCCATGAGCACAGAAGCCCGACTCCTCCTTCCACGCGCACCTCCACACGTTTGTCGCCCTCCACGTCACCGTACGGCCTCCGTACACCTGCAGAAAATCAACACACAAAGAGCGCAAGCAAACCAACCAAAAAAAGCAGAAATCGACAGCAAATGAAACAAAAAAGGAGACAAATTTCTTTCGATTTTTTGTTTGTTTTATTTCTGTATTATTTTGGCTATATAAGGCCATTCAGAACGCTGTACAGGGGATTCCTTTTTTTACACAGAGATTGAAATACAAAAACTCAGAAAAATTTCAGAAAAATAGAAGTGATTCAACTTATGCTTCGATTTTTGGTTCTTTTTTTTAGATTCTTTTTCTTTCCTTTGTGTTTGGACGTTTGATTCTCAACAATAAAAGAGGGAAGAAAATTCTAAAAACGAAAGAAAATCTGGAAAAGTTTTTTTATCGATTTCTTTTTTCGTTTTTTTTTTGTTATTTTCCTTTTAAAAAAAAAGAGGATCTTACCTGGTGTCATCGCAGTGTACCCTTCTCCGTCGTGATCGAAGACTAGGACGACCGAGGGCGTGGGTTGGCCTTGATTGGCGGCGGCGCAAAGAAAAGGGTTGAATACCCTAGCAGAACCATTGTTTTTTTTATTTTTTCTTTCATGCTGCAAATGTTTTTTTTAAGGTATAAAACTGCTTTAAATAGCAAGAGCAAAACAGCGCCGTTTTATCCCCCATGACCAGCGCGCGATCCGACCCGCTCCAGGGGGATCCGCGCGTTTTCATGAAATGGGTTATTTTCGCGCGGGGTCCTTCCGTTTTTGCAGCGCTTTACAATTAGCCCCTTTCTCCTTCTTTTCTTTTATTTTAATTTAGCCATATTATTTTATAGTTGTTTCATTTCAGTCCCACGTGAAACGGTGCGCTTTAAGGCTGGGAATATTTTCCCAATCAGTCCCTTCCTTTTGACGCGCGTTTTACTTCAGTCCTTTTCATTCTTTTTATTTTCGAATTTACCCAGTATTTTCATTTTTTATTTCGATCTAGTCCGTGTTTTAGCACTTTTATTATTTAGCTAATTAGTTTTAGCATTATTATTATTATTATTGTCATTATTATTATTACTTACCTTATTATTATTATTTTTATTTACCCATTTATTCCCTTTTAGATTTTGTCATATATATACACACTTATATATTTTTAGACTTTATAATTTATATGCATGCATTTTTTATATAATATATATACGAACATATTTTTAAATTTTGTAAATATATATACTTACATATATATATATTTATATATATATATTTAATAATTTTATAATATGTATATAGACATACATTTTCACATTTTCATAACTTTATGTATATACACATATATATCTTCTATATTTTTATACTTTTATTCATTTTCTTTATTTATTTAGTTATTTGTATGTACATTGTTATTTTAAAATGTTTTAATTCTATTCGTTTACTTACTTGCAATTATATGATTGATTTATCTTTTATATTTATTTATTTCATTTCATTTTTGATGATTGTTCATATTATTCATGCCTCCACTATCGAATTCATTATTGCTTTGGTTACGAGTATTAGCATTGTGTTTTATTTCTATTATTTCGAGTTAGATTAATTTTATTTGATGCATAAATTACGATTTTTGAATAAGCAAAATCTCGTGTTTAGATTTAAGAAGGTCGTACCCTAACTTACTGGGTTTCGATTTTCGCAATAAATCTAAATACACGAATCTTTTCAAGCTCAAGTTTTAGACGATCTCGGGCATTAAAAAAAAGATCGTGTCCTAACTTACTGGGCATGATCCATTTTCTAAACCCTAGATAATTAAATATCTTTTTAAATAAGTAAATTTTCGACATTTATTCTCCTATCGGGAATTCGATACGTTGTGTCCTAACGTATTGGATATGACATGTCGTTTTCTCGAGATGAGGATTTTTCTAATAAATTTCCGGCATTTATTCTCGTATCGAGAATTCAAGACATTGTGTCCTAACTTACTGGATATGATTCTTTTTCTTGATTAACGTGAGATATGTCCCTTTTTCCCAAAAAAATTTCAACATTTCAATAAATGATTGTATTTTTTAAATCTCTTTAAAGTTTTCAATTTCCGACATTAAGACATTAGCAATCGATTCGGTACCAATTTTGGGCGTTGCGAGGGTGCTAACCCTTCCTCGGGCGTAACCGACTCCCGAACCTGTTTTCTCAAATTTCGTAGACCAAAATCATTTTCAAGGTGAGCCGATCACACCTCAATAAAGGATCGGTGGCGACTCCGTTTTCATTTTAAAAGTCGATCCCCGTTTTTCAAATTTTAAAAATGGTTTCGACACTTACACTATCTGATTATTGATTCGATATTCTTTCAATCATTTAAGGCTTGGTTTTGTGGCATGTACATAGGTGTTATGTTATGGTTAACCTTTAATAATGATATAACTTGAAAATTATTTTATACATGACTTTGCATAATGATAATGCTTGTTGATATGTTATGCTTTTGGTAAATGGTTTGAGTTGTATATATGGCTATTCAAGTGGTATCTTTAGATGTGGATTGATAATGATCAAGTTGGTATTTTGTTAATGATTGCTTTATATATATAGTTTGTAATAGCCGATTTTCAATGGTGATGGAGCAGTGGTTTTGAGACCACAAACTTCTATCGTATTGACTCGTAATTATTATTTTTAGAATATTTATAGAGTTATTAGAGTCGTATTAAAATTCGGTTAAGAAATATTAACGTTTGAATAGTTAATTAAAGAAAATGGCTAAATTGAAAAATGTGCAAAAGTTAGTAATTAGTTCAATTAAATGATTAAATAACTTATTAATTACATGAGGAGGGACCAATATAATAGTTAGTCCCTAATGGATAGAGTTGGACGACAAAAGGAATTAAAAAGTTAAATTAATGTGATTTAATGGCATAATTGTAAATAAATATAAATTAAATAAAACAAATTAGAAGAAATAAGTTTTTCTTCTTAATTTCTTCGTATGCCAGTGCTGAAACACCATAGAAGTAGCTTAGAGAATCGGTTGAGCTTAGAAGCTTGCATGTGAGTTCAATTCTTACCCGTTTCTTGTATTTTTATGTTTTTGAGATTGTTACAACTAGGTCCAACTAGCCCGTACCTTCGTTTCTGATTCTGTTAAAAATTTTGAAAGTTTCCATTTTTGAATATTGAATTTTTTTTACGAATATAATGTATTAGGAGCTTTGATTTTAATGTTTAATGATTTTGTAAAGAGATTTTTTTGTTAAATTTTGATTTTAGGATTAAATTATGAAAATGTAAAAATTTTAAGGTTTAATAGTGAATTTGATGTTTATTAGGGCTTTTGAGGGCCTAGTATATTTGGATAAAATATTGAATTGAGTAAAATAGTTAATTAGATAAATTTTGAGTTAAGGGACTAAATTGTAAAAATTGTAAAAGTTTGGGGTAATTGTGTAAATTTGAAAAATAAAAGGGTATTAATTGTAAAATGCATTGGAATATGAAATGTATACTAATAATTGAATAATTTTACGTTTTAGGCCAAGATCCCGTACATATTCGTGGAAAAAGAAAAATAGCGAAATAGTCTCTGAACTTCTGCAATTCCTACAATTCAATCCAGATAAGTTCGTACGATTAAAATTTAACAGTTTTATAAATGGGTGATTGGTGTTACATGATATAAAATATATATATTTCATTGTTGGAAATGAATCATTATCTGAGTTATAATATTGAAATTGATGTTCGGCTTGAATTGAATGCGGGATAGAGTACATTCGTGTTTTGGTGTATTATGGAGGTTTAGAGTGGAGATAGTATCGGAGGGAGATATCTGTATATTACCCAAGTAAACCGAGGTTCAACATTTGTTGCAAACTCTTGCTTTATACTTTTTGTTTGGTGTGTTTCGGGTGGATCAGCTCTTATGAGCTTTTGTTAAGCACTTATGAGCTTCTGTTCAGCTCCTATAAGCTTCTATTGGTGTGTTTCGGGTGGACCAGCTCTTATGAGCTTCTGTTTGGTGTATTTTAGTTAAATCAGCTTTTATGAGCTTCTGTCTGGTGTGTTCTATTTATCTGACGATGTACTCTTATTCGTAAGTCATTCTTCAAATGAAAAAAAATCTCGGTAAGGTAATTTGTTTAATGAATTTGAAACATATGTTATTTATTCAATATTGATCTGAACATAGATGAATTTATCGATTGAAATTGTGAGTGACAGGGAGTTCTCATGGATGATTATTATTGTTTGAATTATTATAATTAGTTCGGTAAGATTTATTGTTTAATACGTTGAACTTACTGAGCTTCATTAAGCTTACTTGTGTTGTTTAATGTCATTGTAGATTCTCGGAAGGTTGGAGGATTGGATCGGCACTCAAGTTACACTATCCAGCTCATCTTGATAGTTTTTAGAACGTTTAATTCAGATTATATGACATGTATAGGCTCTTGTGTGATTTTGGTTAATGTTTGACTTATGTAAATATTATGAATGATATTTTGTGCAAATAACCAACTTGCATATTACTTGAGAATGAGGTATAGTTTTTATGCTAGTGTGAATGGTGTTTATAAATGAAATGTTGTGATTGTGGTACCTTTGATAGGTTTTTTGATTAGGTATTGCTTGAATGAATTGATGAATTGAATTGATGTTTATTTTTATGTATAATTATATATATACTTGCGGTACTAATGAGGGTACATTATTTAGGCACTTATTAGGTTGGTTTTGGTGTGTTTATGGCTCGATTTATGTAATTTTGAATTGGTATTTTGGTTGGTATTTGAGTTTCTTAAGGTCCAAGCAAACTTGAAATGGTAAACTTGTGTTTTAAGGTTCATTTTGGGGCCACACGGCTTGAGACATGGGCATGTGTCTCAGCCATGTGTGACACACGGCCATGCGACACGGTCGTGTGTCCCTTGTAGGTTCAAGGCATACAAGTCAGGCAGTTACATGGCCTAGCACATGGCTTGACACACAGGCGTGTGGCTTGGCCTTGTAACCCAAGTAAATGAGTTACACGGGCATGGGCATGAGTTAGGACACGACCGTGTGTCCCTATTTTGAATGTCTACACGGCCTGGCTACACAGCCGTGTGACCCCTGTAGTCCAAAAATTTCAAAATTTTCCTAAAATTTCCAAATATTTCTTATTTTTTCCCGGATTGCTTCTATAGTAATTTTTGGGTCTCAAGGGCTCGATTAAGGGACATTATGAATTAATTTGAATGAAATTAGATTATGTTTGCATTGATGTATGATTTGAATGGTTTACTATTTTGTTTGTTCGATAATGCTCCGTAACCCTATTCCAACAACGGATATGGGTTAGGGGTGTTACACTGTTAAAAAAATGACGTGTTTAATGGATGATTGATTTATATATCGTGTTAAAGGAATGACATGTTTAATGGATGATTGTATGTTGTGAGTTGTAGATAATGAATGTGGTCATTTATACAAGGTTTTAGGTATGAATTTGAAATGTTTGGTGCAGGTAAAGATAGATAAGTAAGCCTAAGTTGATGGAAAAGTGTGGTAGCTATGAAATAGGTACCAAATGGCCTAAAATGTACCCAAAACAGAGTCCACGTCGCGACGTCGGGTGATGGTCGTTGCGACGAGCTCTGGACTTCAAGCAACGAGGAACCTCGTCATCATAATAAGACCAAGTCAGTATTTAGTCCTATTTCATGCTCCGGCTAACAAAAGAGCTTTCATAAGCTCGATTAAGACTTGAAAAAGATAGTATATCATGATGTGAATGTGTTTATGATATAATTAGATGTTTGAATGATTTATTTTCTGATTATTTAACGGTAGTTGCTCTGACAATGAATGTGATATATTGTAGCTCGGACCCGACGATCGGATCGGACGAGGGGTGTTACAATATTTGTATCCAAACATGCAAGGATGAGAAGAAGTCAAGGCTAGGTGAGATGTTGGGGGACCATCTTGCTAACATAAGTAGTGCACCTTCACCCGAACAAGGTCCTTCTCTTATAATGAGGATAAGTATAAGCTCAAAACGAAAAATAAAGATAAATATTGGTTAGAAAAAAGAAAGAGGAAGATGAAAAGATAAATAGAAGCAATTAATACAAAAAGGAGCACAAAGGAGACATTTTGGGGAGGAAAAAACAAAAGAAATTTAAAGAAGTAAATGAAGGGCAGTGTGTAGATGAACAACTAGCTCTTAAAAACGGGGAGGTTACAGTAAGCTAACCGTCGCTAGAACAGCTTGGTAATAGTCCCTATGAAGGAGGCTTTTCTAGAAGAGAAGAAAATCAAAATATTGGGCCTTGATTCTCTATATAAATAGTTAAATGGCTGGAATATGTAGTTACGTATTGTAGAGACTTCAACCTGACGCACACCTAAGTGGGGTAAGCACATGAAAGGTGTCTGTTCATTTACGTTGGAATATATAAAAATCCCGCACCACAAGACCCCTCCATAGACTGACTGCACTGCCCAACTAAGGAATCGAATATTTAATATTATATTATATAATATTTTATACATATACACACTAATGAAACCTGCGTTTATTATAGGCTACATATATAAGTACGTGTGTGTTAAACTTTCTCAAACCCAAACCCCCACACAGAATCAAACCCCATTTCTAAACCTTGTTTTTATTTGCATTAACTAGTTCAAAAAATCAAACAATCTAATGGAAGGAGTAAATAAAGAACATGAAAGCTTCAAGGAGAAGGAGGTGAACAACATGAAATCTTATACTGCAAAGGATGATGTTGTTCATCAACCTTCCCAAAAACAAGGTGAAAAGTATATCCTACAATATCTTTGTACCCGTGTTGTGTTGTTGTCATGTTTTATTTTCTTCTTGTTTGATGATGTAGGTGATGAAGGCTCCGAAGATGGAGATAAGTCTGGTACAACTCTACCGGTAAAGCCTGTCGAAAAGGGGTCTCCAGACCAGTCTGAGGTTCGAGTTCCAACACAAAATAAATCAAATCCGAGTGTTGAGACAGTCGAGGATATGGTTTTCTATCCAAGACCACTTCCTCCATCGCCAAACTCCAAGCCTTCTGGTAAAAAAGTGTGCTTCTGTGGATGTAGCATTTCATGATTCCCTAGTTTCATCACTTTCTCACCTTTTCATCTTAATATCTTATATTACTAAATTACTACATAGTTTCAACATTAAATAGTCTGTTTTTCCCGTATCCTCATTTCTGCATTAATATAGGTTCATATAACTTTGATTTTTATTTTTTTTGTTTCTGTTTCTCCATATATGATCATGTCCTTATATAATTACAAACCCCTTTTTTCATTTCGTTGCTTGAATTCTTAATTTATTATTTGAAATATAGAGAACGCATATTCATCGCATAGATGTAAAGCTTCAAAAATTTCAAAATATATGAATTTGTTTTAAAGATTTAACATATTATTGATAACATTAATATACTTAATTAGCTGGATTATATGAACAAATACCACATATAATCTCATAGGAAAAAGTCTATAAGGATAAATTCCATGGTAAAATCAACGGTTATATTTTTCTTTTATCAGTACAAATTAGAAAAAGAAGAAAATGGATGACAAAAGACTCAAACTCGTAATTCATATCATCATCCTTCACAACAACGGATATATAATTATTAAAATGTGAATATTTGATTTATTTACAGTATATTTCTTATTTATTTTTTAATATTTTATTATATTCTTCTAAGACATCGGTTAACCTCTTAACTTTATTTGCAAAGTCCAAAAATTTCATTGATAATGTATAAAATAATTTTATATTTGAGGACTGATAATGGTTGAAAGAGAGATGGATGTAAGCATTTTTAGAGAATCTGGAAAAACATGAAACACGCACCAAGCCAGTTACCCTCTCACTTTTCTTTATATCCATTAGAATTGGACTTGATTTTAGTTTTTTTCCTTAATTCCATTTAAAGATTAAGCATAATTGCAAATTTAGCACATAATCTTTAAAACTTTTACTCTATTTTGTTTGCTTTAATTGATCCTCAACTGTTTAAAATTGCATCATGATTGTTGTTATGTAACTCACTCATGTATATCAGCCACAAATTTGAATAGAAGAAATTGACATACTGGTAAATTATAGATTTCCTTTTGTCTCCTTTTATTGATTTTTATCCTTACTTGTTTTGGACATAATTTTTTAAGGCTATCTTTATCTTCATCCATTTTGCTACAAAAAAGTTATACCGGCAATTTCTACAAAAGGTATGGCGCCAGAACTATTTCAGGGTTAGTCAATTAACCCGCTTTGATGAATTGGTAATGTTTAATATGGAACTGCCCTGCTAAAATACCAATCAAAATAATTAAATTATAAAAAAGTAGAACTAGCGGTGTTTCCCTACAAATCACCACTAGTTTGAGCGTCTGTTTGTTAAGCGTTGTGCCAATGACTTTCCCGCTAATTTAAAGATTTAGCGGCGGTTTCTTTTTTTGTAAAAACGTCCCGCTTTTTCACATTTGATGGCGTTTTCTCCATTAAACACCGCTATAAGAGTTTAGTCGCAGCTTTTTTTTTCATAAAACACTGCGAGATTTCGCCACTATATATCCATTTTTCTAGAGTGAGTTTGTCCATGTCTTTTTTTTAATTAGTGTAATAATAAATTTTGTCTTATAATATTTATACACTTTATTAATTTGATTTTAATTTTTAAAAGAAATTTAATAAATTTAACTATCAACATTCTTACTAGTATTTGGTGCTAGAGAGTTTTTTTTTTTATAATTTTTATTTGGTGCTGGTAAGTTTTGAGTTTTTGGCATTAGAGAAGAACCATTTTTTTAACATAAAAATTATTAAAAAAACATTTTGACAATTTATAATATTTTTGACGCAAAAAACTAAAAACTTTGAAGTTTTTTCAGTGTCGAAGAAGCACTATTTAATCTAAAGTGTTAAAAAAACTTTACTGACAACTTATGATTTTTCCGGCACATGAAACTATAAACTTTTGAGTTTTCCTGTGCCAAACACCTAACTAAGAGTATAAAAGAATAGACAGAGTGAAAATTGTCATTAATTAGGATTAAATTGACAAATTTCATAACTATTGAAGGCTAAATTTATTGATATTTTTTAAAAGTAGGATCAAATTGATAAAATGTATAAATATTGAAGGGTTAAATTTGTTATTAGACAATAAAAAGCACACACCAAACTTTTGTTATCAACCTAATAGAAACATTCTTATAATTAAATGATCATTCATATAGTTCATCTAAAAACTAAACGGCAACGACATCCAACTGTTTCAAACTTGACGGCAGATGACTAGAAAATACAAAATTGAAAAGTTTAAAGATTAAATTAAAAATTTTAATAATTAGATGATCAAAATAGAAATAGACTGAAAATGGGGTCACCGTCGCAGTTTGCCCTTTTTATTGTTTATATAGTGATACATTGCGGAGAGTTAAAGCTGACGCATAACTAAGTGGCGTAAGCATATGAAGGGCGTGATTTACGTTGGGAATATATAAAACCCCCAGAGCACAACATCCCCCAATACACTCACTCAGGAATAATATTAGTTCATATTATATTCATATTTACACACTAAGGAAACTTGTGTTTATCATAAGCTAGATATAATATGTGTGTGTTTTAAACTTGCTTTAACCTTAACCTCCACAAAATCAAACCCCAATTCAAATCCTTGTTTAATTTCATTAATTAGTTCAAGAACTCCAACATTAATCCAGAAGGAGTAAACAAAGGAGGTGAAAAACACGAAATCATATACTACAAAGGATGATGATGATGATGTTCATCAACCTTCCACAAATCAAGGTGAAAGGTAGATCATCCTACAATATTTATATCTTGTGTTGGTATTATCTTTCTCATGTCATAATTAAAAAAAAGTTTTTGACGACTTTTGTATCTTCATTTTACACTTTTAATTTATTTTTGGGTTTATGATGTATGTGATAAAGATTACTTTCGTATCTTGTATTGATATCACCGTTTCTTCATATATGTTAGTGTATTTATTCATATAATTATAATTAGACCCATACATGTGTTGGGTCGGGTCGGGTTCGGGTTGAGTCCTAACAAAATTCTAGGTTCGTTCGATAGATTTGGACTCGACCTGAAAAATGGGTCTAAATTTTTGTCTAAGCTCAGCCCGGATTATAGATCTTAAACTCGAGCCTGACCCATATAAAAATTTATTTTTCTATATATAAAAAATAAAAAAATATAATACATCAAAAACACTAAAAATATTAAAATAAATATTTCTCAACAAATTGAAAATAAATTAAAAATTTTTTTATACTTAAATAACACTAAGATAGGTGCAACTTAACAAGCAAATGCATCTAAAATATATAATAGCAAAATTAACAATAAAACAAAAGTTATAAAATATCCAAACAATAACAACAAAATAGTAGTAACATTATAGTAAAATGACAACAAATCAGTGAGAAAAACAACATCAAAACAGTGAGAAAATAGCATTTTTTTTTCGCAAATTCAAGTCGGGCCAGGCTCAAGCAAAAAAACCCTTACCCGAGGCCCGATCAGTTTTCTAAATGAGCCTTATTTTTTGTCCAAGCTCATTTTTCGGGCCTATAATTTTACCCAAATCCTTTCACTTTTTGGACAAACTTTCAGGCCAGGCCGGGTGACTCGACCCGTGGACAGGTCTAATTACAACTTTATTTTTTTTTGTATTTTTGCTGGAATTCTTTATTATTATTTTGATATATATAAAACACATATATGGATATGGCTACCCAAATGTAAGGCTTTTAATTTTTTTTAAATATATGAAAATGTTTTACAGATTAAAACATATTAACATAAAAAATATGTTCATAACCAATACTTACGTCTGAATCTAAATAACATTATGCCTAATTAGCTAGATACAAATCTGATATGTATAATCTCATAGGAAGAATAAATTCGTATGGTAAAATCTATGTTTATATATATGTTAATTATTACAAATTTGAAAAAGAATGGATGACATGTAACTCATATACTATTTCCTATCAATATTCAATAACTTTGTCTCTCTATAAAATACCAAAAACAAAAGAATATTATCACTTTATATAAACTTATATAAAATTATTGTTTGAGTTTGTTTCACACACTAATTCAGTTGTGAAATCAAAAAAATTTATTTTAAAAGATAATTAATATTATTATAAAATTATTTTATCTTTTCTTATTTTTATATAATTTTAAATAAAATAATTAAAAATCATTATTTAAAATCCAACTCAAGACTAATTAAAATGATATAATAAAACCCTTGTTATTTCACTATAAATAATTTGTTCACATATTTTTATAAATATATTATTTTAATATAAAATATTTTTATTCACGGTTGTTATAAAATTCTATATTTGTGGTATTGCATTTGCGTAATGAAGGTTGAAAGGGACATGATGGAAGCATCTCAAAAAATCCGGAAAAACATGAAACGTACAAAGACAGTTGGCATTTCACTTTTCGAATATGATTGGTTAAATTTTAAGATAGTCCTTAAGCTTATTAATTTTTACGGATTTAATCCATCTATTTTTATTTGTTTGAAATTGGTATTTTACTTTTCAAATTGGTTTTTCTTATTTTCAGTTTTATTCATTAATTCCGTTTAGAAGTTAAGCACAAGTACAAGATTAACACTTAAATTTTATAGCTTTTGTCAGTTTGACTCATACTTTTTTTTTTATTAGTGCTCCACGGATTCAAATTCAAGCATCAAATTTTTTCCCCAAGAAGACAAGTTTAAAAATAGGGGGGAAAAGCGTTTAGCCCCACAACACAATGAATATATATCTCAACTATTATTTAAGCTTTTGATTGGATAGGTGACTAGGGGTGAGCATTCTATCGAATCGAATCGAAAATTTTTGAGTTAATCGAGTTTTCGAATCTCATTTTATCATCCTAACTTTATTTGAAGTTTTTTCGAATCGAGTCGAGTGAGATGGAATTCGAATCGAATATATTTATTCGAGTTAAATTTTAAAAAATAATTTTGGGTCCTTATAATCACTGTCACCCATCGTAATAAAATTTGTCCACCTTAATCAAATTTTTTATTCACTTTCATCACCTCATAATTTATTTATTAATTTTTATATCTTGGTTAGCTTCTTTGCTTGCTTAGTTGTTTCAATTATCTTGATTCTTGTCACTATGTATTTTGGAATTAAGAAATATATTAAATGTAAAAATATGCTTTTTAATAAAAGTTATTTTAAAAATAAAATGTGAAATTGATACCAATATAAAATTTTAACACGAATATTTTATGGCATAATTAATAATTCAATTTTAATATAAATATTCAATATGACTAAACAATTCAATAATATAAATAATATAAAATGTGAAATTTAATTTAATAATATAAATAGTAGATAAAAATAAAATTATTACTATTTATGTTTAGTGAATTTTTTGGATAATTTTGATTTTTATTTGAGAGTAAAGGGTGAGAAGTAAAAGTTTAGGGGAAAATAAAAGTTTTGGGGAATAAAAGTTTGAGGGAAAGTAAATAGGGGGAGTAAAATTTTGGAGGGAAAATATTAAAAAAATTTTGGAGGGTGGAGGGTTTGGGGTAGATGAGAGGTGGGATGGGAAGAGAATAAAAGTTTTAGGGAAAAAGTGGGAGGGAATAAAAATTTTGTGGAAAAATAAAAGGTTTTGAGGGTTTTGGGGAGTAAAATTTTGAGAAAAAGTAAATGGGAGAGTAAAATTTTGGTGGGAAATGAATTTTGGGTAGATTGGGGGGTTGGGAGGGGAGGGGAGTAAAAGTTTTTGGGGGAAAGTGGGAAGGAGTAAAAGTTTTGAGGGAAAAGTAAAAAGGTTTGGGAGTTAAGGGTAAAAATGTAAAATATTATAGTTTGATATTCGAATTATTCGAATTATTCGAGTTATTTGAATTCGAAAACCCAACTCGATTCGAACTCGAAATTTGAAAAAAAAAATCGAGTTGATTCGAATAACTCGATTAACTAGAATAACTCGATTCGTTTAACTCGAAATTCGAATTTTTTTCGAGTCGAATCGAATTTTGCTCACCCTTATAGGTGACACATCAAAAATATTATGTGGATATTTTTGTTTTTTAGATAAAACATTATTATGATGTGATTTGTATTTAGGGTTCTATAATCTCTAAAGCTTCAACTTTATCCTTTCAAGTAAAGCATCATTTAATGTTTATATAATTATTATATAAATAGTTTTTTACATGATTTTTTACCTAAGTTGTGAGTATACCATAATCTAGCATAGTACATATTCTTCTTTGCTTTTATCAATCATTGTTTTCTCCTTTTTGCAAACTCCAACTCCCACTCCCACTTTTTCTATATAAAAAAGTAGGAATCTTCAACTTCAACTTCAATTATTAGTTCTTTTTAGTATACTTGTTACAACCTTGCCATATCATCTCTCGAGAACCACCTGACACTTACACATGAAGATAAAATTTGATGAAGCTTGGCCTTGTAGCCTCAGTGGGAGAATTGTATTAGCCTTCCTTCACCAAAACACTCATGTCATATAAAGTTAGCCTGTACACTCTCCAGAAGATATATAGTGAAGAGCACTTGCCAGTATCTATCAATTCATCACCTCCTTAGGCTTGATGACACTCTATCCAATCATCTCACAATGTCCCCTCGTATTGACTCCAACAATGATCCTAATTGACATCCGCCACTCTACCCTTCACACCTACAAAATAGAGTGCTTGATAGCTAGCACTCAGGCCAAGCTAACCTCTATAAATACCACCATTCATCACAAAATCAAGAGAGACAAGAAAAGCAGTGGTGGAGCCAAAGGGCTTACAGGGGCCTTGGCCCCCCTAAAAACTTTTCCATTTAGACCTTTTATAATTTATGAAAATTTAAATTAGTAATAGTAAAATTGCACTTTGCCCCCTCAAAAATAATAAAAATTTGATTTAATCCTTTAAAAATTATAAAGATATAGACTATTAAAATGGTAAATTACATTTTTACTATTATAAAAATATACAATTTAATTCCGCACCTCAAAAAAATTTTCTAGCTCCGCCACTGAAGATAAAGAGAACTTAATTACTCCATCTACAATAACCTTACTCAAACATCATCCCAACTAAAAACAACAAGCATTTTTAGCAGTATTCTGCACCACCTACGATGTGAACCACCACAACTATCTATACAGTTTGATTGAAGGTGGAATTGTGTGCATGGGAAATGATTCATCCAGTAAGGTAATTAGTATTGGTATTGCTCAAATTAAAATGCACGATGGGACGATTAGGATACTTTCAGATGTCAGGTATGTACCTGATTTACAAAAGAATCTCATTTCCTTAAGTATTTTAGACTCGAAAGGATGCTGAATTAACATCGAGTCGAGCGATATTAAGGTATCTCGTGAAGCTCTTATTTTGTTAAAAGGTAAAAGGACCGATAGTCTTTATATTCTTGAAGGTTCTATAGTGACTGGTGAAATCAGACATCCCTCGTCCATTACGGAGTCAAAGTCAACTCGTTTGGAGCGGAGGTAACTTGGTCATAGGAGGGAAAAATGTATGACCGTTTTGTTGAAGAGAGGTTCTCTTTTGGATGCAGGTTTTGAAAAGTTAGGGCACTGTGTTCGTGAAATCAGATCCGAGTTAGTTTTGATTTGACAGTGAACAAGTCGAATGCCAGAAGTCTTCTAATTTCTAAGCATAGATTTGACTCAGTTAATTCCCTGCATAGTTCAAGATAGGCCCATGACAGACTTTGACAAAGATGGCGTTGTGGAAATATGAGTCAAGGTGGAGATTTGTTGAGTATGACTCCTATCCCAGTCAAATTTGAAAAATAATCTTCCAGTTAAACAAACTCTGTTTATTTGTTTCAATCAAACTTTTTGATTAGTCTAGATTATTTTATTATTATTTGACCTATAAATTTAACTTATAAATAGGCTATTTTACAATCTTATAAAACACACCCATTAGAGATAAGAACTCATAACAATTTTAGAGAATTTTGTGGTTACATTTTGAGGATTCTTAGTTTTCGGAATTTAGTTTTTATCTCCATCTTTTGTACTTTTTGTTCTTTTACCACTATAGCGAAATTATCTTTACCTGTGGTTTTTTATCCTCTTTGAAAGAGTTTTTCCACGTTAAATTTGTGTGTTCAATTTCTCAATTTCTTCTGCTATTTTTACTTGTTTGTTGCTTAATCGGGTCGATCCCCAATATCACCTTTATTTATTATTCTTAAGTTATAACATGTTAAATTACTTATTACTCTTTAATAAATTATTTATGAGTTTTTGTTAAAAAAACTATTTAATGAGTGCAAAATAAAAGTAGAAATATTTGAAAATAAACGGAAGTTTGCCATAAACATTTCAAAGTATTTGCTTTTCTATTTTTTTATGTTTAAAACTGCCAAAAAAATTAAATGTTTTAACACTAAGACAATCTTATTTAAAAATAATAATTTTGTAAACATACACCTATAAACACTTTAATAGATTCAAAAGTTAAAACTATTTAAAAAGTTATTTTAGCATTTTCAATATTTTGAAAATATTTTAATTAATATATTTGAAATTTTAAATTAAATTATTTTTAAAGATGTTTTGTACATTACATTTGTTAACAGTATTAAAATTTTTTTCAACATATTAAGTCTTAACTTGATTGATATTGGCATTGTTGTCAATGTAGGAGGATGTATGGTCGAGTGTGCTGAAGCGCATTATCCTCCTATTTATGAGTTGGAGAGGGACAATGAATAGTTCTAGGCATTGTGTCAGAAAACACATATATTTTAGAACTTTTTAAATTATTTAAAATAAAATAAAAATAAAATGAAATTGTTCAAATGAAATAAAAACAAAACATTTTAACAAACATATTTTAGAACAACTTTAAAACTTTTCTGAAATTATTAAAAATTTGCTTAAATGTATAATAAGTGATTTAAAAATGTTAAAAAGATACTACAATTTTTAATTAAAATGTATAGAAATTTAAAATTATTAACATAATATTTTCAAATTATTTAAAACTATTTATATTTATAATTTTTTCAATATAATTTTTTAAAAAATCTATATAAAATGTATTTAAAATATTATATAAATAATTGGAATAAAATTTAAGCATTTTATATATTATTTATACAAACATTTTATTTAAAAAATTAAACTAATATATATTTAAAACATTATTATAAAAATTTAAATAATATTTAATTGATAGCCTCTGTCCATGTATCGCATTGCTATCCTAATTAGTTATATAATATTCAATCATTTGATTTGAATATTTAATTATGGAAATATGGTGTAGAATATGATCTCATTAAGGGCAATGAAAATGGTAGAATGATATTTTGAGGTTTAATACTACTGATTAGAATTTTCTCAATTTTCAATGAGAAATCTATTTTTTAGTGAATTATAATAAAAGGTAAAGTTTAAAAATAAATATAATTAGCGTGACTTAGAATTCAAATTTTACTTAAGGCAATGAACACTGTTAACAATTAGTCCATCACATGAGATTCTAAAATATTTATTTTGAGCTAAAATAATAAACACTAATATCAGTTGTATAATAAAATATTCTTTGTACTACTGTTCAAACTTAAACTACGTATTTTTAAAGAAAACCAACATCCAATTAATTTAGAATTTATTTAATACTTATCTATACACGTGGCAAATAGTTGGCGAATGGTCGGACAAAGAATTTAGCT
The DNA here is from genome assembly GCF_025698545.1 of Gossypium raimondii. Taxonomy (NCBI): domain Eukaryota; kingdom Viridiplantae; phylum Streptophyta; class Magnoliopsida; order Malvales; family Malvaceae; genus Gossypium; species Gossypium raimondii. The sequence continues at coordinate 41,025,985 of NC_068568.1, forward strand.
AGTTAACTAAACATTCCGTGCATTGAAAGAAAATTCTAATATAGTACATATTAGATTTAATTGCTTGGACGTGCTCCAAGAAAAGAGAAGAGAAACAAGTAAATGGTTTTAGGTTTAACACCGAAACAAGGGAAAGTACTTTGGAAACTACTACAAAGACTGTGATTTATGCAAATGCAAAAGTAATGTTGAAGCTTTAATAAGCATCATTGAATTGAATTATGCACTGTAGTCACTGTCATCATCAGAATCTGGTCCTTCAGCTTCTTCATCTTCATCGGTATCTTCATCAGAATCTGAATCGGGAGAGTCAGCAGAGGGTCCTTTGCTGCTTTCCTCAGGGCTCCCGCTTGGGCTAGGGCTCTCGCTTGGGCTAGCGCTGATAGTATTGGAGGATGAAGATGGCGACCCATAAGGAGCAAAAGTCTTGGTAGCTCTTGATGGGGCCTGTGACGGTGATATATCAGCAGCAAATGCCCCAACAATAGCTATGAAAACAAGGGCAACAACAATAATGTGGCGAGCCATGTCTTAATTCTTTCTTTGATCGTATTTTATCTGTTTTTCCTTAGTTTAGTTTATTCACATATATAGAAAAAAAGGATTCAAAAGAAAAACAGGAGTTTGTCGAAGATATATATAAATGAAAGAACTACAGGCAGGGGTCTAAATAGATGGTGACGAGAAAGATTTGGCTAATGCAAGGGAAATGAACAAATTGGTTGACCGAGTTTTTTGTTTTATTTGCGGAAAAAACTCAATCTTCAATACCCCAAACTTAAGTGGAGCCTTATTTTACTTTTGATTTGTTAGAAGATAAATGTTGAGAAATGAAGAGGTAATTTGGTAATTGATGTTGTTGGGATCAATTTAAAAGATGGGAAATTCCCCATTACACCATATTCTTTACCTTTTTTTTTCTTCTTTTTTATCAAGAGCCAAATGCTTCTCAAATCAGTCTCTTTCACACCCAATTAACTCAAGTTTGATTTGTTGGATTTTTGAGACATTTGTTAAATGAGTCCAAAACTAAATTTATTTGATTTTTTAGATTTCAGTTCAATCGGGTAATAAGGTGGTAGACTTTTTTAGCCGTCTTGATTTAACTTGTGAGCAAGAGCTCAAGTTTAGGTTGGATTATCCCTCCTCTATTCACTCCATTCTACTTAATGACATTTCTTAGTTAAATGGATCACCTTTTATATATGCACTTTTGTAAAAAAAAAAAAAACAAATCTTGCAGTTGTTGGTCATTGTGCTCCTTTCCTTATTTTATTATACTTTGTTTAACTTAATGACATATTTCATCTCCAACTCTACAAAAAAAAATATTTTAGTCCTCAATTTACAAGTTTCATCTTTTTTAACCCTTATATTTATGTTTTTTTGTCAAATTAGCCCAAAACAGAAGGAAAAGTTAATAATTGTTAATTTTGCTAACGTGATGTCCACGTGTATGCCATATCAACAAGTAATTAGTTTAAAAAATAAAAATAAATTTAATTTTAAAATCCAAAAATTATTAAAATTAATTAAAATAAAAATATTTTAAAACTTCGAAAAAATATTAAAATCATAAATTTCTTCCATAATTTATTTTTTCTTTTTTGTTAAAATTTTTTAACATTATTTTGTTTTTTCATTCATTATTGAAACTAAAATCTTAAATCCCAAAAAGAAAAACAAATGAATCAACAAATAAATGAACAACGAATTTGATACAAACTAGTTTTTTTTAGATAAATCTGTTACAAACTAGTGAAGAACAACAAATATAAGAATTTTCAACAACAAATACAAGAATATTGTTACTTTTCGTAAGCCTTCCCCATGTGTTTGAGAGTAGGGTTATATTATTACTTTTCGTAAGCCTCCATCATGCGTCTGGGAACAAGACTATATTAATACTTTCCATAAGTCTTCACATGTGTTTGAGAGTAGGGTTATATTATTTATAATATTACTTTCCATAAGCTTCCCCCTATTCATCTGGGAGCAGGGTTATATTATTACTTTTCATAAGCCTCCCCCATGTGTCTGGGAGTAGGGTCACTTTACTCAAGCCTCTATGTGAACTCTTTGGGCTCTCAACGAAGGTGAGGCATAAATTTATCTTTGCAATCCTTCGAACACTATGCATTACTACGGATCAACAAATACTACACATTCTTACAAATGGGTTATACATTTCTTATATTATCAACGGATGGTTTGAATTTCATATTATATTTTCAATAATCCTAAATGGTTTGTATCAAGCAAATGGCCTGCCAATGTGCTCGATTTAGATTTCCAATACAAAATTCAAAGAAACCAAGAGCTTAAACATTGATAATTTTTGGAGATACGATTATAGATTTATAACTTAAAGTTGCTATATTACTATCCTACATACCATCCAAAGTAGAAAAAACAAAGCAGTAAAAGAAAAATAGAATTATTATTATTATTATGAGAAAATTAATTACAAAATAAAACTATTTCTCAACATTAGGACCCCCTAACACTTTCAACAAGCTCATTACTAGGAGGATCCTCACCACTAACCGGAGCCTTAGGTTTCCCACTCGATACACCATGTTGGGCCATTGAAGTTTCATCTTTAAGAATATTAGGTATACAAAGAGGCCTCATTTTCTCTGAATACTCATGTAACACCCTAGGTAAATCCCATATCGGCAAAGCATAGGAGAGACCTGGGTTGTATAAAGGGGTAGCAACACCTAAGTGGTAAGAGGCTTTTTGGGGTATATGGACGCTCCCAAGAACAAAACCATGAGGGCCATGTGCATCCAAAGTGGATAATATCTTACCGGGTTGGGTGTTGGCTATGACATTTATTGGTATCAGAGCTACTCGTTGTGCCTCTTGAGCAATGGTGGAGAAAACCTCAGCGAAGACGTTGAGTCCCTAAGGGGGTGAATGTAACACCTTAGGAAAATCCCACATCAGCAAAACATGGGAAATGCTTGAGCTATATAAAAGGGTGACAACATTTAAGTGGTAAGAGGCCTTTTGGGGGTCTATGAGCGCTCTTAAGAATAAAGCCATGAGGGGTCATGTGCGTCTAAAATGGATAATATCTTACCAAGGCTGGGTGTTGGCTATGACAACTCATCCCAATAGGACCATTAGGGTTGAAAATATTAAACCCAATATTCTTCTCCTCATAGCTCGTAATACTTTGAAGGGATTGAGATCTAAATCATACATGTAGATAGGCCCATGGTGTAACTGTATCCCCAAGATGGCTTTCCTCATGCCCAAATTAGAGGCCTCAACAACCTTCTTATCAAGTTGGGACTTGGTAAGGGTATGAACCCGTTACTCTAGTTTCAATGCTACTTGAGTTGCATTTCATTTGGTCTTGTACTTTTTAGCTTTACCCTACCAAAACTTGGCATCTTCACGAGCCTTTTTCTTAGAAGCCTTCCACTTCTCCGCTACAGCCAAGGCCTTGTCTTTAGTAGCATTGGGAATATTGGATGACCTGTGTGATAGCCTACATCGACATCTCAATAGCAACCCTTAGCCATTTGAAGATATCTTTAAAGCTTGTGCACAAATATCATATTAGGACCATCCAAAGAGCTTCAATAAGATGATAATAATAAAAAATTGCTTATCAGGTGGACCTTTGAAAATTAATTGTAGATCGTCAAATGGCGTTGGTACAACAATAGCAACGGAAAGAGAAACGAGAGTAGTAGACGCTTCAGTACCAAAAGGGGATTTTGTTGAGTTTAAGTCACCACCGGAAAGGAACTTTCTTATAGCATCTCCTCCCATGAAAGAAAGCCCTTTTACTGTTCCATCCCTCCCTCTTTTGGTTCGGGGATGCAGAGGGGATTTCTTTTTTAGGGCAAGTAGAGCCTGAATAGCTCAAAGGGTTTCGAAGGAATAACACCCCTCATCCCAAAAGTAGTGGGATCAATAGCATCAGTAACAGGGCCTTTGGTGTCTATGATACCGTATTCGTTTGAATCTGAAAAAAATAAAGTGAGAACAATATTAGTACTAGCATAAATAAAACACAAAAAATAAAAATATACTAACAGAAAGGAAACACAAGTTTATTATCGGTAATTTCTTTCTCATTCTAGTCACAAATATCGCCAAAGTAACCACCATCCGAAGGAAGTAGTGGTAAATATTCAATCAACCTACCATTCGAAACCCCTAACCACATCTAAGGCATAATTTCCTAATTTTAAAGAATTTCTAAGGCTTTGGGATGTCCCCACAGAGGATTTCAGCAATCTCATTTTCCTCGTCATAGAAGACGCTCTCATTCTAAGACTTGTCTCATTTCTTAGGCTTGAAACCACTCCCCAAATCAGCATCTCGATAGCCTTACACTTCCTCATCCATGAGAAGATACTTGAAGACCTTTCAAAGTGTAATGGTTTTAGGAACAACTAATCGATTTGTCTTATTCAAAATCGGCCTCAATGTCACCCTCTAACATAGGATGACAAATCCGAAGAAGGAAGGCTCTAATGGATGGAAAAATCGAACTCCATCTTTGTTTTAGTTGTACCTCAACGTATTTAGAGCAGTTAATACCCAAATTACTCACCTGCCCATGCAAAATAGTATTGACATATGGTAATCTTTGTTTTTTGAAAATCAAGATGAGAGTTTCCCCCTTGTTGGTCCCTCCAGACAACGTAAAGAAATTTTAGAAGACCTTTAGGAGGAGATTTATCCCCTTTTCCTTACAAAAATTGATGAATCTAAACATGATCCACCAAAAAGCCACAATTAGTTGGCCAGGAGAAACACCTTAAAATTTTAACACCTTTTGGACAAATGGATGAAGAGGAATAGTGAAAGCCCCTCCCACATGTGTAGAAGGATCAAGATACTAGGTTGTCATAAATCTTCATCTTAAATATCTCTCAAAAGTTTTGCCCCTTCAAGACGAAAGAATTGATATTTAAAGTGGGGGAACAAAATCTCCCTACACCAGAGCAAGTCCTGATACTCTAACGTCCATGTTATGCATACAATAATAGGATAAACAATTATTGACCTTTTTAGGGGTGTAGGCTTATCTTTTCTTCCCCTCTCTACAAGAGTACTATTAGCCGCTCCTCCACAAATAGGGATTTTATGACCAACTTTAGATAAAGTAAGAAATAAAATTTACGTAGAGTCAAAAAAGAAAAACTCGTGATAAAAAAGAGAAGCAAATAAACAACAAAGGAAAATCGCAAAAAGATGTAGAAAATATCAGTTAAGATGAACAACAAAAATGGAGCAATATAAAACAAAGGCAAGGCTATCATAAGGTAAGGCATGACAAATGTCACTTTATTGTTAATATCGATTCCCTAGATAAAATTTTCAACCTATGCAATTAATGCACTTGAAATCCCTTTTACCCTTTCTAGAAGATTCTTAAGCACAACTGAAAGGAAAATGTCACTTCAATTATCACATGCCACTCGAATACAATGGATGGTCTCATGAATACCTCATTTTGGGAATGAAAGGGTCAACTAAACCACCCGTTTAAAATAGATGGTGTCTAATATACAGAGACAAAGAAAAACGAATAGCATGAAACCTGTACACTACCATTTGTGGGGCAAATATAATGTTAATTTTATCAACATCGAGTCATCCTACACCATTCGCATCATCAAATGCACACACAAAGAGAAGATACATGGGCATGAGAAAAAACATAAGGAAGTGATAGAGAAAAGATAGCATTTTATTAAAAGATAATGACAAAAAAGTTACAATTACAATTTACAGGATTCTACATAACATTATAATTTTGTTTACAACAATTTATCTCCCTTATCCTTAGCAACATGAGTAATTTCAAGATGTAAAACGGACAAAATAGACTTTCCATCTGGGGATGCTATCATTTTCCCATACTTTTCTAGCTCCTCTAAGTAAGCTTTGGACCTCTTAGTCTCGTCTTCCATAAAGTTACTACCCGAAGAATCCCTAGTAAATATGATGGGACGTATTTCTTAACAAAAAAATGCCAACCATCCCCGAATGGGCTATTGATGTCAAAATTAAGGCATCATTCATATCAAATTATGTCAAAAAATAATCTAAAATTCATACCATATGTGTGCATGGGACTAAAAGCGACTTGCATAGCCAAAATAACACCATCTAAAGAGATGGTAGAGATAGTCACTTGCACATCTTCACACCTTTTTTATTCCTTCTCTAAGGATTTACACATATTTTAGAGTTGCCAGATTAAGTCATTAACCTCAACATCTCGCTCTAGTAAAGCCTCTCGAAGCTGTTGCTTCTCCTCCTTTAATTATATATTCTCCCTTTTTTAAGAGAGAGTTCTCAGTTGAGTTGTTGGTACTACTCCCGCATACCACTTATGTCTTCCTGAACCACCCGCTCATTTTTCAAGAAGTCATCAGGAGCATGAGAGCTCTGTAGATTAGTCCACCCCCCGAAAAGGGACGATTGCCAACTTGATCTATGTTATAGAAAAATAATTAATTTTTGAAATAACCATTGGCATTAGCAACATGAAATGTTACTTGCAGAACTTCGACCTGCATTTTTTGAAATGTACCCCTTAAGGGGAACAGACACAAAATTCCCCTCCTTAACATGAGACTCAACACCAAGAAAAAAGATAGAAATAGTTTATGGGGAAGAAGATTTCTGAACCTTCATAGGAACATTAGTAACTCCAAGAGGAAATACCCCATTAAGAGGGGAATCGCATGCCATAAAAACCTTAGAGAGACCCTTGGATGGAAAATCCACCCGAGGGAAATTAGCAAAAGGTTTCCAAATAAAAATCTCGTTGAATCTACATTGTGTAGGTACATGCTTTGGGGTGTTTTTCTTTAATTGTTTATCCAGATGAGAAGCCTCTTTAGCTAACCATTTTGGTATAGATAAACAAGCCTTTAATTGATTAATCCTATTATTCGAGGAAGGGTCTAGAAAACCATTAAAGGGAAAATAAATAAACAATTACAAAAGTTACTAGTAAAAGGACCAAACAACAATCACGTTATACTTAGTTGAAGTAATGTTGGCACCAACAAAAGAAATAGGTTGCTCTAAATTTGGTCTCAACATCGATACCATGTGTGGGGATGTGGGAGAAATTTGCCACTTACGGTTTGAAAACCCTACATAATTTGAAAATAAATTTAAAGGCTCTAGATGTAAACCCTGAAAATATTTGGCAAAAACATCCCTTGAGTCATATGGCTAGGAGTGCTCACGTTGCTTCCATCGCCCAACATCCTTCAAGCCATCTATCAGATCTGAGGAATATACCCCATAACCCCTTGTCGCAGAGACAATAGTAGAATACCCCATGAAGGGAGATATTGTAAAGGAGAACCAAAAACCAATTGTGATTTAAACGAATATAGGTATCCTCCCCATCAAGAATACCATCCAATCATGGATGATAAAAAAAGGAGATGACATAGGTCTTTTCCATTCAATAAGAAACCCAAAAGACCCTCCCAATTTTAGCTGTACCAAAATATATTTCTTAGGATCTGAGTTCAACCTCTCCACTCCTCCATAAATAAGTTCTTTAGTCCCCTACCTTCGCACTACGAGGTGTACCCCTTCACTGAAACAAAAGCATAAAAGACTATATCCCCCTCTGATCATATTTGATCATGAATCCAATTAGTAACCACCAGGAACTCCTAACCAGTTACTCGGGTGCCAAATAGTAGGAATTTAGCAAGTCCATTACAATTGGTGAGGTAGGAAGTGAAACCCAGCTTCCAACAAAAATAATGACAAGTAAAATCCTAGTCTCCCTTCGCCAAAATGTGGCTCAAACACCGAACTGAAGCTATGCTTCCCAATAGGTACATGAAACTCATACTTCGGGTGCCTTGTAAGAGAGCCCCTACATCTTAACACCTTTCACATCTTTTGCTTTATTATCATGGACTTATACTCGACAATGGTCAGTAGTTCATTGTAATCCATCATATGTTCTAGGATTTACTCCTTTTGGCTTTCACCCGTCGAAAGCCTCCTAGAATCGACCATAGTTGACCTGTTACTCATTTTTATCGCTCTATTATCAACAATGGAAGACCTAACTTTACCTCTTTATAATGAAGACCTGCTAATCCTATATCTTCTCCTCACAAGTTTGACCATTTTTTTGACAAGGATCATAAAAACAACGAAAAGAAAATTTTGAAAAACTTTTAAACTGAAAAGGAATTTTGAGCAAGAATTTTGAAACAATAAAGCAACCTCAAGCAAAGTAGAAGGAAAACTACAAAATTCTAAATTATCTTTCATAAAGGCATCATGTCGAGGACTTAAGGTCATGACCAATAACATATGACCACCTAAATAGTGCCAGATGCCCTGATCATGACCACTACACCCTAAAATAACACCACATTTATTACAACTGTTTGATGATGCTTCATCTTCTCTAGCTAGTTAAGCCATTAAAGGAACCTTAAAACATGTTTCACAGAAGCCCACTTTATGACCTCACACTCGATCGGGGAGAGCTATTATTATATCCCTCCACCAAGAAGACATGTGTAACAACTCATTTTTAGTGGTACCGAAAAACGATGATTACATAACCTTGTTCTCTGATGATTGAGTATATAGATATTAATATTTATAGTCTTTGGTTCAATATAGTGTTATATAGAATTTTAGTTCAGAGAAATTGATTGATTAGAGAATTGATCATAGTACATGGATGAAATCGTAATGGTGTTAAAATTTAACCATTATGGGTCTTTTTGCTAATGATAATATGTTAAATGATTAGGGATTAAAATGGTAATTAAGCCGTATTTATAGATAGTGGCGGGACAATTGTTAGCATTATCCATAATCATGTTAATTGTAATTGATAAGCTATAAAAGTAACTTATTCTAATCCCATTCTTCATGCGTTTTTGTATGATTAATTATGCAAATTAGTGAATTTGATGCTTCTAATCCTTTAAATTCATGTGTTTATACTAAATAGAGCATTTGGGAGCACAAGGGGCAAAAAAGAGCAAAAAACAGACAAATAGAGTTGTCTTCAGGTTTCACACGGCCTGGGCATTTCAACACTGGCTGGACACACGCCCATGTGCTAGCCCGTGCTGATTTTGCACATACTTCCCAAATACGCAGAAAACCTCAATTTTTAGGTTTTTTGAGCATTCTAAAGTCTATAAATAACCATTAGAAGAAGACATAAGGGGGCTATCAGAGAAGATTGAAGAAAACACTTGAAAAATACCATCGGGATCAACTCGAAAACGGATCTCCATCAAGATTGAAGATCTCCTTTTAGTTTCTTTCGAAGTTTTATTGAGTTTCTTTATCTCTTGTGGTTTTTCTGACTTTGAGATATTTTCATTCAGGATTATGAACTAATCCCCTAGATACCTAGGGGAGATGAAACCTATGATAAATCCTATTATTTAATTTCTATTTTATGTGATAAATACTTGATTCTTGTTCTCAGTTATGTATATTTTTTTTATTTTAATACTTTCAAGATATTAATTCATGTTTAATGTGCTTATTTCATGGAGCAAAAATCCCTATTTAGGAGTAGATCTAGTATAATTGAGTGGAGTTGTATGCAATCATAGAAATAGGAGGACATAAATCTACTGGATTAGAGTCAAATCTAATAAGAGAATCCGTAGATCGAGTTAATACGACGATAGGGGTTTTAATTAGAAAGAGATTTCAATTAATCAACCTAGAGTCAGTTGTTCTTACTCTCGAAAGAGGTATTAACATAATTTAGGGATTCCTATGGATTGATTCACAAGTGAATAAATCATTTAATTCAGATTCTTAATAATAGGTGAAGTCTAGGTGGATTCTTTCTTGGGTATTGTTTCTCTCATTGGTTGTCTTCGATTATTTTCCTATTTCATTCTCCATGACGTTCTTAGTAAATTAGTTTAATAAATTTAGATTAAAAATGATCACTTTAATTTGTTGACTAAATAATAAGAAGGCGGTACTTACTAGTACATTTAGTCCTCGTGGATACGATATTCTCTACTCACCTTAGCTATACTATTGTTCGATAGGTGCGCTTGCCTTTGTCGCATTTATAGTTAGTTTAGTGACCATCAAGTTTTTGGCGCTATTGCCGGGGACTAAAATATTAAGAACACTTTATTTTTAATAATTTAACCATTTTTTATTTTTATTTTGTTTTTATTTTTAGTTTAATTTTTACATTCTAATTTTTCTTTTCTTTTTTTTGGCTTCTGGCAAGTTTCTTTATTTTATGACTAGAAGAAACTCGTAGGGGCCATTACTATTTGATAGTGAAATTGGGAGTACTACTTGCAGAAACCGTAGAGAAGCAAGACAGAGTCGAGAAAATATAGTATACGAACAAGAGGACATTATTATTACTGAAGAGATGGGTGATAATCAGAATAATCAACTACCTCCCGCAGCTGTTGCAGCTCCTACAGATCCTGCTCCTGTTCCTCGTACTATGTATGATTATGCCAAGCCCACTTTAACAGGGGCTGAATCGAGTATTATGAGACCTACCATTGCTGCAAATAAATTTGAACTGAAGTTGAACTCTATTCAGATGATACAACAATTCGTTCAGTTTGATGGTTTACAAGACAAAGATCCAAATACTCATTTGGCCAATTTTTTGGAAATTTATGACACTTTCAAAATTAATGGCATCACTGACAACGCTATTCGCTTACAATTATTCCCTTTCTCATTGAGGAACAAGGCTAAATAGTTGCTAAACTCTTTACCACGGGGTCCCATCACCACATGGGCTCAAATGACCGAGAAATTTCTTGTAAAGTACTTCTCACTGGCTAAGACAACCAAGTTGAGGAACAATATCTCTTCCTTTGTGCAGATCAATTTAGAGACATTATATGATGCATCAGAGAGGTATAAGGATTTATTGAGAAGGTGCCCTCACCATGGGTTACCTTTATGGTTACAGGTTCAAACCTTCTACAACGATTTGAATCCCTCAACTAGGCAACTAATTGATGCAGCAGCCGATTGAACTCTAAATAATAAAACATTCGAAACGACTTTTGAGTTTATAAAAGAGATAACACTGAATAATTATCAGTGGCAAGTCATGAGGATGAAGCCGATGAAAGTAGTCGATGTTTTCAGCTTAGATGCAGTCACTATGTTATCAAATTAGGTCGAACAATTAAATAAGAAAATTGATAGTTTATATGTTTTTACACAGGTACATCCGGTGATGCAATACGATACAAAAGGAGGTGGAATGAACAATCCAAAATGCTTAACCTTCGCTCCTACATAGAGAATGAACAAGTTAATTATATGGGTAACAATTTTGGGCCTCAAAATAATCCGTATAGTAATAAATATAATATAGGTTGTATGAGCCACCCCAATTTATCTTGGAGGAGTCAAGGCAATCAGAGAGAACAAGCCCTTCTAGGCCTCCAACAACAACCTTACCAACAAGAGAAAAAACTGAACTTTGAGGAGATGTTGACGAAGTTTATCTCAGTGTTAGAAACTTGTTTTCAAAACATTGAAGTGGTACTAAAAAATCAACAAGCATCGATTCAAGGGCTCGAGAACCAAATAGGTTAGCTTGCTAAGTTAATTTTTGAACGACCACAGGGTAGTTTTCCTAGCAATACTGGAACTAACCTAAGGGAGTAGCTTCATGCAATTATAGTTTGAGATGAAGAAGGGTTAGCCGAATCTGAAATTGTGGTGAATAACAATAATGTTGAGGTAAGCCAGAATGAGCAACAGCCAGTTGCCAAAGAATATAAACCTTGAGTTCCATATCCTAACGCAACGAAGAGAGACTGCACGAACGAACGATTTGGTAAATTTCTCAAACTCCTAAAACAAGTACATATTAACTTACCATTTGTTGAAGCTCTTTCATAGATGTTCAATTACGTAGAATTCTTAAATGAGCCTTTGGAAAACAAGAGGAAGTTAGATGATTCATCGACTGTGGAGCTAAGTGCAATTTGCTCGGCCGTATTGCAAAATAAACTACCTAATAAACTGAAAGATCCAGGGAATTTTACTATTCCTTATTTAATTGGTAGTTTAAATATCGATAATGCTTTGGCTGATTTAGGTGCTAGTATTAATGTTAAGCCCTAGAAAATGTTTATGCAATTAGGTCTTAGGAAACCCTAACAAACTAGGATGAGTATTCAATTAGCGGATAGAACCATTAGATAACTTAGGGTTGTTATTAAGGATGTGCTTGTAAAAATAGATAAAAGTATATTTCTCGTTGACTTTGTTGTATTAGACATGGGTGAGGGTAGTGAAGTACCTTTAATTTTAGGACGACCCTTTTTAGCAACTACTAGGACTATTATTGATGTTGGTACAGGTGAACTTGTGCTTCATGTAGGTGACAAAACGAGTAATCTCCAAGCTCGTGATTCTATGTGAGTCTTTAGTAATCGAGATAATTTGAAGTGTTCTGTTAATGTGAGTAACAATGTGGCTCAATCTTCTTTGCAGGAAATCCCTCGAAAAAGCTGATGGAGCCATGTTTCCGTCAAGAGGACAAAAATAAAACAACCTACAAAGAATGAATGTTACAAATCGATGAACTAGATGAATGGCAGACACATGTCAAGGAGAAACCGAGAAAACACGATGAAAAGCCAAAGTGATGCCATGATGAGTATGTGAACGGAATGAACCAATTTAAGGTTGGTGATAAGGTACTGCTAGATACAACAGGTCCATGAATTACCACTTCGGAGCTTGATAGAAACAGATTAAACCCTGTTACGGTACTGAACATCTTCCCATATGGTACAGTCGAGGCAACTCATTTTAAATTCGACACATTTAAGGTAAATAGTACTCGACTTAAACCTGATTTTGATAATAAAATTGATAATGAAAAAGAGGAGCTTCGGCTCTGTGAACCACCGTGACTGCACATGCTTATGGTAAGTCGAACTTAGACTTTAAATAAGCACTTCTTGGGAGGCAACTCGAATGTTTAACTTTTGCTAATTCTTTTAATTACATTTCATTCTAATTGAAAATCTAAAAAAAAATTGTGTTTTTGACTTATATGGCCTGGACACATGGGCTTGTTGCAGGCTGTGTATGAAATGGGGTAATCGATAGTGCGTTACACGGCTTGGCGACATGATTGTGTGACCCACATGGCCTGGACACATAGGCTTGTCTCGGGCTGTGTGAGTCGTGGGGCTTAATTGTTCAAAAATTTGAATGTTACATGGCCTAAAATGGTCCACACGGCCTGGGCACACGACCGTGTAGAATACATGGCCTGGCCATGCAGGCGTGTCCTAGGCCGTTGAACCCTGAAGCTAATTTCTTTCAATTTTAAATCAAGTCAGAGAGTTAGACGTGTCCGAGGCTGTGTGAAGACTGGGCTTAATTTTTAATTGCACACGGGCTGAAAATACTCCACACGGCCGTGTCACATGGCCTTGTGGCCCAAACCCTAAAATTTCTTTATCAATTTTTCTTTTTCTTCTTCCCCAAACAAGCGACCCCCTTTTCCCCCATCGTCGACCTACCCTGCCCCCACCCACGCATGACATCACCTCCCAGGCGCAACCCCCTGTCGTAACTCTGGTCATTGTCTTTCGTCAGTCTTCCCCTTTTACACTTTTCTTTATTTTATTTTATTTATTTATTATTATCTATTATATTATTTAGTTTTATTTTACTAATCTATTTTATTTTTTTCCTTTTTATTAATTTTTTTATTATTCTTATACTTATATTTTAAATTTATTTTAATATTTCATTATTTCTATTATTTTAGTATTTTTTCTATTATTCTTCTTGCAATTACCTTTAATTTTATTGGTATCATTAAGTTTATTTCGTTTTTATTTTATTTTTATCTTTATTTTTGTTTTTAGTTGCTTTATTTTTATTTTCTTAGACTTATTTCATTTATTATTTTTTGAACTATGTTTTTATTTTTATTTTTATGGTTGTTTCTATTTGAGTTGTAAACTCTTAATCTTCTTCATTATTTGTGTTTATTTTCTTCTTTGTTTGCACATAATCATGCACTTCACTTTCAGTTGCCTACAAGTTCGCTTTTCACCATCCTGGCGATTTCATCCAATATTCAGGGCAGTTTTAGTTTTTTCCTTCTCTTATGATATTTTGCATAGATTGTGATTATATCTGTTTGTCTATTAAGGGCAATGTAAATCTTAAGTAGTTTATATGACTATTAGAAAATCCCTAAATTATTCTTGTGCTTAAGTAATTTTCTCATATTTCCATTAGAATGAATTTTTGTCAATTTGTGATTTTTTGTTGGTGTGTTTTGGATTAATTTGCAGATATTTGTGCATTGGTTGATTGAAACTTTAAGACTTGAGAGAATCAAGCATGATAAGTTTATTTTCAGAATTAAAAATTTTAGGTTGTTTCCCTGAATTGATGTATTATCTTGAAGTTTTAAATTTGCAAGTTTGGCATCAAAAACTAAGATTTTTTTGTGAGATTTTGAGCCTTTAGGGCATACATTTTTCTTGCCCATTTTATTATTGGTTATGGGTGTGTCAATTTGATTTGTTATTCTAGAACTTGTTTCGATTATACACGTCAAGACCAGACCTTTGATTTGATATACTGAGATGATAAAGGCACTTAGGTTTTAACCCACTTATCCCATAAAAAGCCTACCTTCCAATTGTCCCTTAGTGAAACCTGTTGAGCCTAACAAAGTGTTTCTTGATTTACCCATTATTGTTAACCCATAACTCATTTTTTGTTCGTTGAGACTTTTTCTCGATTTCTCGATTTATTAACTCCTTTTTGTCGAGATTTGATTTGGTTAGTTACTTAACTATGCTCTTCTGTTTGATTTGATGAATTATTTCTGACTCCCTTTTTGTTGAATTTTTTTATTATTATTATTTAGTTCTATGTTGATTGAGCTTGAATAGTTAAATTTATATTTTGAGAAGAAGCTCGTTTTTATTCTTGTATAGTTCTGGATTGATATAATATTTTTAATTCATCACTTGTTTATTTTTTCTAGTTTGGTAATTTATCAATTCGATCTTGATTATAACCAACTTTTCTGGCCTTTCTCCACAACCTTAACCTAAGCCCCATTACAATCTTTTAAAGACCTTTTGATTTGTGTAGCATATCATTTTATAGTGGTGGAGATTTGATTTTCATGCAAGCCTATGGTAATGACATTTCTTGTTCGACTATTGAGTGCTTTTTCTTGAACCTTAAACACTTTAGGTGATTTGAGTGAATTTTTAGTGAGGATGTCAATTCTTGTCGACTTTGAATTAAAGGTAATTACTTAGATAAGAGGAGATGCCTATGTTTTCGTGCTTTAAAAATTTTCGACTTGGATTGTCTGGATCTTTAGTGCCCTTTTAGTTGAATTGTCAATGTATGATTATTTGTAAATTATTTAAAAACATTATTGATGAGAATTATAAGTTGAGAAAGATTAATTTTAATGAGAGTTGAGGATTTTGCTTGAGGACAAGCAAACGCTTAAGTGTGGGGATATTTGATAAGTTATAAAAGGAACATATTTTAATCTCATTCTTAATTCATTTTTGGATGATTAATTATGCAAATTAGTGAATTTGATGCTCCTAATCCTTTAAATTCATGTTTCTATATTTAAGAGAGCATTTGGGAGCGAAAGGAACAAAAAACGAGCCAAAAAAGACAAATAGAGCTGTTTTCAGGTTCTATATGGCTTGAGCATTTCCACACGGGCTGGACACAAGCCCGTGTGAGCCACATGGGTTGGACACACGCCCATGTGCCAGACTGTGTCGATTTCACACCTTACTTCCCAAATACGTAGAAAAACTCAATTTTTAAGCTTTTTGAGCATTCTAAAGTCTATAAATACCCATTAGAAGAAGACATAAGGGGGCCATCAAAGAAGATCGAAGAAAACACTTGAAAAACACCATCGGGATCAACTCGGAAGCGGATCTCCCTTGAGATTGAAGATCTTCTTTTAATTTCTTTCGAAGTTTTATTGAATTTCTTTATGTCTTGTGATTTTTTTTTGACTTTGAGATGTATTCATTAAGGATTATAAACTAATCCCCTAAATACCTAGGGGAAATGAAACCTATGATAAATCCTATTATTTATTTTTTATTTTACGCGATAAATAGTTGATTCTTGTTCTCAATTATGTATGCTTATTTCTTGTTTTAATACTTCGAGGATATTAATCCATGTTTAATGTGCTGATTTCAGTGAAGCAAAAGTCCCTATTTAAGAGTAGATCTAGCATAATTGAGTGGAGTTGCATGCAATCCTAGAAATAGTTGGACATAAATCTACTAGATTAGAGTAAAATCTAATAAGGGAATCCACAGATCGAGTTAATGTAACGATAGGGGTTTTAATTAGAAAGAGGTTTCAATTAATCAACTTAGAGTCAGTTGTTCTTACTCTCGAAAAAGATATTAACATAATTTAGGGATTTCTACGGATCAAGCCACAAGTGAATGAATCGTTTAATTCAGATTCTTAGTAATAGGTGAAGTCTAGGTGGATTCTTTCCTGGGTATTTTCTCTCTTATTGGTTATCTTAAATTATTTTCCCATTTCATTCTTTGTTGTGTTCTTAGTAAATTAGTTTAGTAAATTTAGATTGAAAACAATCACTCCAATTTGTCGGCTAAATAATAAGAAGATGATAATTACTAGTACATTTAGTTCTCGTGCATACGATATTCTCTACTCACCTTAGCTATACTATTGTTCGATAGGTGCGCTTGCCTTTTTAGTATTTATAGTTATTTTAATTGCCATTGGTAATTTCCTGATAATTTCAAGATCTAACATTTTTTACAGACTTGAAGATACATGGGGCATAGATTTAGCTTGAGATGGTAATCTGATGTCATTTTCAAGGTTTAGCATGGACTGGTAACCTTATATGTATATATAGCCTTGGCCAGACTTTCACTGTGTCGATAAAGGTTTAACCCAGACGGGTAACCTGACACCTCTGTACGTGATTAGCTCAAATGAGCCTTTGATGTGAAGCATACCCGTGTTTTGATTTCTTTTACGATGTTCATCGGGTAATATAAAATATGTGAAATGCGAAATTGTAAAGTTAAAGAATAAAGGGAAATGTAACAATTGAATATTATAATTGGAGTCCATACTAGTGAAAGGTATAAAAATGAATTTGAGAAAATGAGTGTTATAGTATCATATTGCGTACTCGATATACTGTATGTGATGAAGTGTACGCACTTGCCTTGTTGGTGAATTGTGTTAGCTGATAGGTAAATTGTGTTTACGTATTAAATTGGGATATAATTATTGTGTGAGGTAAGTTAACTATCAAATTTGTAAGAGCTTACTAAGTATTCTTAATACTTACGCCTAGATTTCTTTTACCTTGTAGATTTTGAATGTTCTGAACATGACAATCGAATCAATAATAAGTTCACACTATCCGCCGAAGTTGTGGTAGGCTTCAGTTTTTAATTGATTCTGTTTAAATGACATGTATGTAGTCGTTTGGTTTTTTGTAAATAAAAATTTTAAATTTTGAAGGTGATTACTTTGGATTTTCATGATGTATGATATGAAAAATGAAATTTAGTTATGTTTTGTTCCGTGTTTCAAGTTTCGTTAGACTTGTCACATTGTGGGGTATCTGTAGAAAATTTTCCAAATTAGATGTTCACCAAAGTTTTTGGAAGAATTGTATTTGCGGAATAATCCATAGTTGACCTGTTACACCCCACGTCCAACTCGACTATTGAATCCGGGTATGGTGCACCATAGGAACAAACCACTGAACTGACGAAACCATTTGAAACCTAAACATCTTAGCTCGACGGGTGCACCACTTATTGGAGCGATGTCCCAATATATTGACAAACATATAATAAGTTAAAGATGACTTAAAATAGTATTATGCCACTTATAATTAGGGATTAGAAAACATCATTTGCTAGAGGCCTTGTAAACTTACATAGGTTAGATTGAAATTATAAACGAGCTAACACTCGACCTGAAATTAAAAAAATCGTTTCTAGATGACTAATATCACTTGAAATAGTTGGGCATGAAATCCATAAAGTTACTAACAATAATCTAGAAATAGAAAACGACATTTTCAAATACAAGTTTGTTTTAAGTTCAATTTGGCGGAATCTAACAGACATCTTATTTCCCTAACGATTCATGTTACACCCAAGACAAAAAGAATGGCTCACAAATAGGCCGCAAATTTGGCTGAATCCCGACTACAAATATGTCAAACCTAAAAGCTTAAAAAAAAAGAAACTAAGTATGTTTATAAGAACTTAGTGAGTTCTAAAGAAATATAACCCATAATAGGGTTCAACAGACACTATTAGACTAATATTTAGAACAAAAAAATGGCACTCCACTTTTGGCGGATAAAAATTTCCTTTTTTCAAAGTATCAGTTGACGGATATTTCCACAAACGGACACAGCCTAATGGTGGACACTATTTGCTATTGTGGAGCCGCATGTAATTAGCACAAGGCATAACTACTCTAGTCGTATACCACATTTGCAGATTACCCCTTTATGACTGTTTAAACTTAGGTTTTACACTTTATAGAATATCCACACTTTGTTTTAACACAATATACACCTTTTATCCATATCCTCTCTTTCTTATGCTAGCTTCTGATCCTAGTTCCGAAGAACCATTATTCTTGTATCTTCATATCGCTCCTTAGATCCATTAAACTAGTCAAACCTCCGTACCTCTATCATTCTTCTTTTTAATTTGAACACATGAGTGTTCCCTCGCAAGGCCAAGTATTCACCAATCACGGTTTACATCAGAGTGCCAACCAGAGGCAAAACATAATATATTGTATCTTCTTTTCATCATCATACATAACAACCCTCCAATACCTCTTTACACCATTCTAGATACGGAGCTTTTGCACCAAGGAAGGAGTATTTATACCCATGCATATGCAAGACTTTTGTCTCTAATTTTTTTATTGTTATCGTATATAAATTGACCCTTTACCACGTCCATTTTGACATGAGCAACTAGACCAAAGGTTAAAGCTCCTTACCTCGAAATATAGTAGGTAGGTTAAACATAATAATATAGATAACAGACTGAAGGTACAAAGGAACTCACCAGAAACTTTCACTCAGAGTTTCCTACTCAATGGGTTCTTTTCCTGTAGCACTGTGACCTTCTTTCGTATCTTTGGGTAAAATAATCAAATAACTTCCTTACATATAAGAACAACCAAAACTTAATGAAATAACATGAATTGATAAACATGCAACCCATTTTCGGATGGAAGTTTTCTTCCTATCCAATTTTCAAATGAAAGCCCTACTGGATAACTCTTACAAAAACTCCGTTCTATCTGGTAAACTTAAATAATGATTTAAGAATTTACCAACATTTAACTTAAGGAAAGAAGCTTCTATAAGCTCGAGAAATCAAAGAATCGAGTAACTACTGCTATGAACTTTATGAAGAATCTTCTGTTTAATATCAAAATTTCTCGGAACATAAATTTTGTTTTGAAATTACAAGCTACCATCGAAGCTGAGGTGAAATTTTGAATTATGCCTTTTTAATCTATTTCCGTTTAACAATCAAGTCGGAATCATTTTTCTGAGCTTCACAAATCTATTGCAAAAATATTGGTTTAGCTTTCAAATTAGCTAAAATAGAACCATCATCAATCAAATGTCAATTGGGTATTCAAAGCTTACAAAACAAATAAAGATTTTCGGCTTAAAGCATCAACAACAATATTAGCTTTACCTGGGTGGTAATCAATGATCAGATCATAATCTTTTAGCAGTTCCAACTATCTATGCTGTCGTAAATTTAATTCTTTTTTTGACATCAAGTACTTCAGGCTTTTTTGATCCTTGAAAATATGGCATTTTTCCTTGTATAAATAATGTTTCCAAATCTTTAAAGTGAACACAATAGCTGTACGCTCTGAATCATGCATCGGGTAATTTCTCTCATGTGGTTTCAACTTACGGGAAGCATAGGCTATAACTTTACCGTCCTATATCAAAACGCAAACTAAACCATTATGTGAAGCATTACTATATATCACAAACTCTTTGTCGAACTTTGGCTGAATCAACACAGGGCCTCAATTAACGCTGCTTTTAACTGATCAAAACTTTGTTGACACTTTTCTAACTAGTCAAACTGTACATCTTTCTAGAGTAATTTCGTCAACGGTGTAGCAATCATCAAAAAGCCTTTAAAAAATCTCCGGTAATACCCAGCCAAACCCAATTTTTTTTTATTTCGGTGATGTTTTTCGAAGGCTTCCAATCCAAAATAACATATATATTGCTCGGATCCACTATGATGCCTTTAGTCGATATCACGTGTCCCAAAAATCTGACTTATTGAAGTCAAAACTCACATTTGCTGAATTTTGCAAATAAGTATTTCTTGCGCAAAGTTTGCAATATTATTCTCAAATGTTGGTCATGTTCAGTTTCATCTTGGGAATAAATCAATATATCACCAATGAAAACAACCAAAAATCTATCTAAATACTACTGAAATATTCTGTTCATCAAATCCATAAACACATCAGGTGCATTCATTAATCCAAAAGGCATAACTAAAAATTCATAATGCTCGTACCTGATCCTAAAAGCAATCTAAGACACATTTGAATTTTTAACCCATAGCTGATAATATTTAGAATGAAGATCAATATTTGAAAACACTGTTACACCTTTCAGTTGATCAAACAAATTATCAATATGAGGCAATGGATATTTGTTTTTGATCATGACCTTATTAAGCTGTCAATAAATGATACGCAATAGCGTTGACTCATCATTTTTCTTGACAAACAGTACAGGTACGCCCCAATGAGAAAAACTAGGCCGAACAAATCCTTTGTTTGTCAACTCCTGTACTTGTGCTTTCAACTCTTTCAATTTTGCACGTGTCATTCTATATGAAGCAATTGATATCGGTAGAGTTCTCAGTACTAATTCAATAGCAAATTCAACCTCTTTGACCAATGGTAACCCAGGTAACTTTTCTGGAAACACATCTACAAACTCACAATCAGTGGAACTGATTCTAACTTCAATTCTAAAGCCCTGGTATCAACTATATAAGCTAGATACACCTCACAAACTTTTCGCTCACATTTTTGAGCTAATAAAGTTGAAATAATATTAATTGTATTGTTATATCTATTTGATTCAACTTTGATTATTTCATTGTTCTGACATTTCAACAAAATTTATTTTCGTCTACAATTCACAACAACATCCTACATAGCCAACCAATATATGTTGAGAATCAATCAATCTCATCGAATGGTAGTAACATCAAATCAGCCAGAAACTTGCAATCTCGAACTTTTAGGGGACAATTCTTACAAACTTTATCAACTAACACATATTGACCTAACAGAGTAGTTACTTTGACCACAAAATCAGTTGACTCAACATGTATTTTCTCATCCGACACTAATGTTGTGTATATATATGAGTGTGTAGACCCCGGTCCAAACAAAGCATAAACATTAACATCAAAGATAGAAAATGCATCGGTAACCACATCAGGTGCTAAAGCCTCTTCACGAGCTCAAACTATATATGCCTTAGCTGGTGCCTGAGCTTTAGGTCAAACTATAGACTTTTTCGTTCCACTTCAACTATTCCCAGCATTACCACTATTTTTAGATGGTCTCCCTTTTGAAGGTATGTTACACGATCGTGTGTTTTGAACTTTATCTTTGTCGGATCAGTCAGGGAAGTCTCTAAGATAATGATCGAATTATCCACATTTAAAACACGATCCGTCTTTCAGTCGACACTCCTCAGAATGTCCACATTCAAGTTTGTTGGTATTTCGAACACTACCAACGCTAGCTACTGAAGTAGATTGGGGTCTCGAACTAACTTGCTTTCCCTTATCTCTCCCAAAAAATCCTGATGGAGTTGACATACGACTGTAAGTTTCTTTCGATTTATTTGCTAGAGAAGGAAATGATTTTCCCATCAGTCATTTACTCGTTTCACGAGTTTCAAAATCTACTTTTCTTTTTTTTACTAAGTTCTTTAGCTTTTTGAGCACGATCTACTAAAACTAAAAATTCTTTTAACTAAGTATCTCAACAAGTAATTTGATATCTTCATTCAAACCATCTTCAAACCGGGTACACATAACAGGTTCAGTTGGAATACATTCCTGACCATATTTGCTGAGTTGCACGAATTCTCTTTCATATTCAGCTACAGATTTACGACCTTACTTCAATTCTAGAAATTTTTTCTGCTTTTTATCAAGATACCTCTGACTGACGTATTTCTTTTGAAAATCTAATTGGAAAAAATTCCCAACTCATGCGATTTTTTGGTACCACAGCTATTAGAGTGTTCCAACATTGATACACTGAGTCTTCTAACAGAGATGTCACACATTTTAAACAATCAACGGGAGAGCAAGAAAAATAATCAAATACTCTAATAGTATTTTCTAACCAAAACTCAACTAGGTCATCTTCAACTGTACTAAGAAGCTCTTTTGCCCCATATTTACGAAGTTTATCAACCGGAGGCCTGTTCACATGTACCTATTTTGAACCATGAGGAATAGGAGGAACTGGTTGGGGTACAAGAAAGGGTGGAGGTCATTGAGCCATTGGATTAGTTCTAACAAACTCAGTAAACCACTCGGACATCATATGGAAGAAGGCTTCTTTCGCTTCACTTCCTCGACCCTCAAAAACACGTCCACTACTAACTGCTCATTGAACGGAGACTTGAACATTACTTTCAACTTCATTGGAATCAACTCAGTTGGATAAAATATCTTTTATCTAAATGAAACATCATTCAATTTAAGTAAGGAGATATCATACTATCATAGTTATAAAAATGTCATGAATTCTATACTTTATACATGCTACGTTCAGCCTGAGAAACGACTAAATTGTAGCTTTGAAACCACTAAATGCAACACCCTTAACCCGTCTCCGTTGTTGAATTAGGGTTACGAAACGTTACTGAATAAAACATAACTTTAAACTTCAAACAGAATAAATATTTCAATTTAAGCATAATTTCCAATATCTCAATACAATCATAACAGACATACACATTTGGGCCTTAAGTTGAGCTTTTAGGGCCCTAAAAATAATTTAAAAGCAATGTGGATCACTTTGAAAGAACTTAAATAATTATGGAAAAATAAGAAAAATTAAGAAACAGGGGTCACACGACCATGTGGCAAGGCCGTGTAACATAGCCCAAACCGTTTGGACATTCGAATTTTGGACACATGGCCACGTCCCATCCCATGTGGGTACTCAAAATAGAGCCACACGGCCGTGTGCCAAACTGTGTGTATATTCGATGTTGGGTCACACAACTATGTCGTAGGCCGTGTTCCAGACTGTGCTCGAACCTACTTTGGGAGACATGACCATGTCATAGATCGCGTCTTAGACCGTGTGAAACCTGCACCTAGAAACAATAAATACACACGATAGATCGAACAGACCATGTGGGACATGCGGCCGTGTGACAGCCCGTGTGTGACACACAACCATGTGATAGCCCGTGTGTGACACACAACCGTGTGACAGCACGTGTGTGACACATTTGTGTGACAGCTCGTGTGTGACACACGGCCATGTGGCAGCCTATATTTCAGGCCATGTGTAACGAAAGACATAACCATACCACTGTAACCAAATAGCATACACAATAACTTTTAGTACATAAAAACCATATACATGTCATTTATAACCATAGCAAAAATAATTCAAAATCTGCCAAAATGATTGTTAGATAGTGTGATAGGGCTCTGACAAGGTTCCAACCGATCAAGCTTCTGATAGTCAACAAAACAGAAGAAACACAACTACGTCAGCATTAAATGCTTAGTAAGCTCGCATAAGATTAATTTCAACTTACTGAACATCAACTGATAAACCATTCAACCAAGCTCATTTAAACATTTAAACATTATACTTTCCTATTCACCATAATCCACCTAGTTAGTAAACAACAGGTAAACCTAATAACTATGTGACACAACATATACTAGAGAATGAATTTCCATAATTCATCTTTTTCATCACATGATAAATTATCATCATTTATATTTCATAAGATCATGAATAACAAATCAGTTGCACACATGCCTTTTCATAAAATCTTACTTCCCCTTGAACTTAATTAAATAACAACAATTACCTGATTCACTACACTAGCACGAAGCCTACTAGGCTCAAGGCCTGGTTACATACACCAACAGGAAGCCTGCTAGGTTTAAAACCATATACAATGTCTCCAGTATAACTCAATGTCATCAATCAACAATATACAATCACAAACACCTTAACTAGTAAGGTAGAACAAATGCAAATGAATTTAATATAACAATATGTATAATACGAGCTTACCTCGATAATTATGGTTGCAAAAACAGAGTCGAATGCTAGTCCAAAGCTTTAGTTTTTCCCTGATATAAGTCCAGTTGTTGCTTATCTTGATCTAAATAATATTGTTATGTAGTTAAGTATTCCAAATAACTTCAAATATCCAATTCAAACCTATAATCCATATCAATGTGAAATTGTAAAATTACCCCTAATGCTTTAACTTTTAAACAGTATAGTCCCTAATCCCTAGAGGTGTGCAAAATTCGGGTAAAATCGAAAAAATTCGGTTAACCGACCGAATTTGGTTAATCGGTCGGTTAATCGAATTTTTTCGATTGGGGTCGGTTAATTATTTTTTGTTTTTTCGGTTAACGGTTAATTCGGTTCAAACCGTTTGTTAATCAATTTTTTGATTTAACCGAAAAAATTAATGAATAAAATTATAATATATAAATAGGCCCACTATTCACCTAAACTCAATCTAAACCCAAGTATTCAACCCAACCCAATTACCCAACCCAACCCAACCCAATCATAAAATTAAATTACAAATAATTTAATAAATAAAAATAAAATTTTAAAACTAAGACTAAAACTAAAGTCTAAAAGTCTAAAAATAATTTAATTATGTAGTGATTCAATTTGGTTAATTCGGGTAATTCGGGTAATTCGGGTAATTCGGTTAATTCGGTTAATTTTTAACCAAAAATAAAAAAAACATATAATTTTCGGTTAATTCGGTTAACCGACTGAATTAACCGAAAAAATTTCGGTTCGGTTAATTTTTTTGAAATTTTTTTTTCGATTAACGGTTAAAGATTTTGAAAGGTCGGTTAATTCGGTTAATGTTATTTCGGGTCGGTTAACCGAATGAACACCCCTACTAATCCCAAAACTTAAAATTCAACCATTTTTAACTGAAATCCACATTAGTCGATTTTTCCATATATCTATATCAACCCATATTTTTCATCATTTCACAAAATATTCATGGAATTTACCATTCTAACAAATAAATCCCTAAACCTTAAATTCACTAAAAATCTCAAAACGAAACATGTTCATTTAACAACTAACTTTAATTATCCATTACTTAACATCACAAGCACATCAAATTAATTCATGACAAGTCCCCAACCTCAAACAATTTTACAAATTAACCCTCGAGCTAAGTAGATTAAGCTAAAACGAACTCAAAAATATAAAAATAACTAAAAATGGAATTCAAAATCATACCATGGATCAAAGAAAGCTTGACTGAAAATTATTTAGCGTAACAATCGAGGTTTCGACAAAAGAAAAGTGAAATTGGGAACGATGATAGCTAATTTTTCCTTTTATGCACTTATTTACTATTTTACTACTTTACACTTGGTTTAAAACTTATAAAATAATTACATCATGTCTATTATTGACCACTAGCGTTAATTATATAATTAAAAATTTGCTAAGTCATACAATTATATAATTAAAATTTGACATTCTGCTAGGTAAGTTCATACAATATGAAAATTATTCAATTTTCTTTTGTTCTTTAATTATATAATTAAAAATTTGCTAAGTCATATTTGGATTGTTAAGTATTGAGAGAAGAGATATTGAATGATGATACCAAGGAATGAGAATAAGTTTACAAAATGAAAGCTTCCCGATGAACTTAGTAAAAGACTCATACATAAGGCCACATGTTATTTCCTAATAATTTCGAGATCCAGCATTTGTTACGTACTCGAAGATACATGTGGCATAGATTTAGCCTGGGCTGGTAAACTGATGTCGTTTTAAAGGTTTAGCCTGGACTAGTAACCTTACATGTATATACATCCCTAACCAAGCTTTCATTTTGTTGATAATGGTTTAGCCTGAACGAGTAACCTAACACTTCTACACGTGATTAGCTCGGATGAGCCTTTGATGTGAAGCGTACCTGTGTTTTGATTTTTTACAATGTTTATCGGGTAATATAAAATATGTGAAATGTGAAATTGTCAAGTTAATAATGAAGGGAAATGAAAGAAATGACTATTATAATTGGAATTTGCACCAGTGAAAGGTATAATAATGAATTTGATAAGACGAGTGTTATTGTATCATATTGTGTACTCGATATACTATATGTGAAGAAGTATACGCACTTACCTTGTTGGTGAATTGTGCTGGTTGATAGGTAAACTATGTTTGTGTATTAAATTAACATATAATTATTGTCTAAGTTAACTAGCAAATTTGTATGAGCTTACTAAGTATTCTTAATACTTACGCCTAGATTTCTTTTATCTTGTAGATTTTGAACATTCAGAGCGTGGCAATCAGATCGACAAAAAGCTCACACTATCCGTTGGAGTTGTCGTAAACTCATGTTCTTAATTGAGTCGATTTAAATGACTTGTATATAGTCGTTTGTTTATTTGAAAAAAAAAACATGTTAAATTTTGAAGGTGATTACTTTGGATTTTCGTGATGTATGATATGAAAAATGAAATTCAGTTCCTTTTTGTTTTACATTTTAAGTTTTGCGAGACCTGTCACATTGTGGGGTATCTACGGGATAGTCTGCCATTTTAGGTATCTACAGGAAATTTTCCAAATTAGATGTCTGCCTAAATATCCACAATAATTATATCCACGGAATAATCCGCAGTTTAGCCATATGAATTTTAATGTTTAGATTAACGTCTCGCAAGATCAACCCGCCACCTATTAGCTTGCAGCATGGTTCACCATGTATGTTTGAAGTATGTGTATGTTATGTGAGTTTCGCATGGTAACCTCCTGTAGCTCAATTCTGGCAACCGGGCCGGGCAAAGGGTGTTATAACATGCATCAACATAAGAGGCATGGTTGACTCTATAGTCACCTATCCCACTTCAAACGAAGAATACCACTCAGGCTTAAAGGAGAACACTATCATAATGTGAACACACTTCCAAGATAATAAGGAGTCTATTTCGGCTTGACTACCTCATACCTTTGACCATCTTAAGGTTACTCTGAACATTTGCCCTCTCAACCAACCTATTCTCTTGTTCTTGTTCCAACTATCGACCTTTATAGGTGAACCAACCTCCATAGCACCACCGAATCCTCCTCCTTTGTTTTATATTGTACCAACACAACTTAATAAGGAGATGTAATTGCTCTCATCCTAAATAGTTTTTGTCATATGATTATACAAGAATTCAAGATGAAAATTTTCGTCATGAATGCCTTCGTAGTCAAATAAGTAAAATAAAATTAAGATGCGGATAATTATTATATAAGTGTTATTTCTTTGACATTCTAAAATTTATCTAGCTTGAACCTAGGAATCAACAAGGAAATGCAAAGAGCATATATAGATAAAATTAAATTGCTTGCTCCTGGTCCAAAAGTAGTAAGGATATAGAGTAGTTTAGTTACATGGTTTCAAGCTCCATGTCAAAACATGGTATAAATAAATACTTGAAAACTTAAAACAGTGGGTTATCGTAACTGCAAAAATTATTTAGTCAGTATAGTCAACGTCATCACCTTCGGGTCCTTCAACATCGGGTCCATCGGCATCGGGTCCTTCAGCATCGGGTCCTTCAGTATCGGGTCCTTCAGCCTCGGATCCTTCAGCAGAGGGGCCCTCGCTAGGGCTAGCGCTGATGGGGCCACTAGCAGGAGCTCCAGAAGGTGAGGAAGAAGGGGCTTGTGAAGGGGCTGGTGATGGTGCTGCGTCGGCAACAAATGCGCCAACAACAGCCATGAAAATAAGAGCAACAACGATAACTTGGCGGGCCATCTTTCTTTGGGTTTCGGTAGGTTTAGGCTTGTTTTACTTTGGTTTATTAATATAAAAAAGAAGAGGGAATCAAGTGATTCAAAAGAAATGCAGTAGTTTCTCTAAGATAAATTAGAGAAAAGAAAACTGCAATGCTGATGAATGATCTGACGATATCGAGAAATGGGGTTTAAATAAATGGTAACAAGAGAAACAAGGCAGTTTAACAATTTGTTTGACCGAGTTTCATGCTTTTCTTTTTTTTGTTGTTGGAAGAAATTCAACCTTTCAAAACCTCACAAACAACTCATTGTTTTGCTTTCTTATTTTGGGACTTCCATTTTTTACAAGATTAAAATGTCTTCTTCTTTTTTCCCCTTCTAAAATGTAGCATAAACCAAATATAGTAATCAACAATTTTTAAACTCCCAACCAAACCTTTTGAGCCGCAGACCTCGAGATTTATGAGATGTCCAAATTATGACATCCAAACTCAAGAAAGTTTATCTTCATTTTAAAAAATATATATATTTTGTAGCTAAAATTACATTTAAGGTTCGTAATTGTGTGTTTAAAATAATATTCAATAAATAAAAAATATAATGTTTGAAATTAATAATAAAACATGTAATATGTATGAAATTTAAATAAAATTAATTTAAATTATAAGTAAAATGAAATTTAAACAGATAAATATATTAAATATAGAATATTAAACACTTTAATTGTTTATAATGTTATCGTCATTCTTCTCGGAATGGTATCGAGTTGATGTGTAATACCAACTCAATCAATGATATTATCAATACATGCAATCAATATGAGTGAAAAATTTGTATAATAACATTGAAATATATATAAATATCAAAATAAATTTTAGTTGAAGTGTTAAAGAAAATATTTTATAAATATTGGTGATATGTGTTTAAATTTGACCGTATGCAATTTTATTGGTTTTATTAAAAGTATAAAAGATAAAATACCCTTGTGATAATATAATTTATTTATACATGAAAATATATTTTATAATTTTCTTAGGACAAGGTTGAAGGTGACACCAACTCAATCAAATATTTAAATATTAATATAGACATTGCTCCATTTGTTGCATATCATTTCTTTTTTCTTGTAAGTATTTAGTACAAGAACAAACCATTTAATTGCTTACTATTACATTAAAAAAAGAGAGTAAGTTATCCCATTAATCATTCTAAAATTAAGTCGTTTTTATTTTGGTCACCTCATTTTTTTGATTAATTTTGATCACGGCTGCTAAATTGATCATTCCTCCGTTAAATTGAATGAAATGTTCTCATTTCCTTTTTTTTTTTTTTGTTTTTAATTTCCTTTATCTTTATCTTTATCTTTTTCTTTCTTTCTTTCTTTCTTTCTTATTTTTTTCCCATCTTCTCCCTGCTAACCAAGAAACCCTAGTGGCAGCCTCCTTAAAGGTGTTGCCACATGTTCTGTCGAACCACCATTGGCCAGCACTGTCCTTTCAATGAATGACGCAAAAGGACGCTTCTTCTTTCTCCTTATTTTCCTTGTTTTCCTTATGCTTTCTTCTCCTTACCCACGACAGGCGTTTCTCACAACCATTTTTGTGATCATCAAACATCTTCTCTAGTGTCAAGACTGTCGATCAAAGCCACCAAAGTAAAGCCTAAAGCCTCTTCTTCAAATCTTATAGAATTAGATCTCTCAAAAAAAAATCTCAAAAATTGTGAGGTCATTCCCAAAGCTTCAAAATTTTTGTTCTTCGATCTCCTAATCCCACTATCGATATGGCCTAATTTTGAGATATCTTTCTACTTTTGAGTTTTGCAATGATGGTTTTACGGAAGCTGGGACGAAATCTTTAAGGGAGGTGGTGGTAAGGATTTTTGTGTTAGAAGGGAGAAGATGAAGAAAAGAAAATAAGGGAAAGTTTTTTTCCAAAAAATAAAAACTGGATTTAATGGTGGAAGAGATGAATTTAACAATTCAGTAACTAATTTGATCAATTGCTTCAATGACGTGATTAAATTAACAAAAATATATATATTGAATTTACGAAAATAAAAACCACGTGAATAATTAAATAGTTTACCCAAAAGAAAAAGAAAAAACTTGCTTGCAAATTCAATCTATATTGACTATTCATTTCTCTATGAAACAATTTCTCCTTTTCGAGATGACTCATAGGAAAAGGTTGAACCATTTCTTAGTACTAAAAGGTATATGTAAAAGAATACTAATTCCTCATTATACCAATTTAAGTTGGATTCATGTACTTCACACTTTTCGCAAATACATTCCATTTGCAATTTCAAGTTGAGTTGATCATAGACATTTACGGTAATATTCTAAAATTTCTAGTTTTTTTTTCCAATTTAATTTTTAAATTTAGATTCTATCAAATTATATAGTCCTTTAGTTTAACATCATTAAAAGATAATGATGTGATACTTAAAATTGAAACATGTCATTGCTTAAATATACAATTTTAAAATAAACAAATATATATATGTAGTTATAAATTTATAAAAAGTTATAGACAATCATAAAAAATTGAGAAATATTGATAAAACTTACAGCAAGACACTTGCACTACCAAAAAGCGAAGATCTTAAAAGAAATCAAATGATAAACTGCACTATAGATCATATTATTATGCTTAAGTTTTTTTTTTTGTCATTGGAATATAAAAATTACAAAATAATCAATTTATTGGACAAATCAATTTGAAAGCAATGTTTAGAAACACAACAAATTTTTTAAAAAAATTCTTTAAAATCGAGCCATTGTAACATTTATAGCAATAAATCTCTTACATGAATTATATCTACGTTTTGAATTAAGAGGACTTAGTTGTTCCCGGCTTTCTACCCAGAGGCGAAGCTAGGGGGCTAGCAGGGGCCTCGGCCCCCCTAAAAAAATTATTATTTAGGCCCTTCAAAAATTTTAAAATTTTAAATTAGTAAATGTAAAATTGTATTTTGGCCCTCCTAAAATTATAAAATTTTGATTTAATACTTTAAATTATAAAGATATAGACTCTAAAAAGTTAAAATTTCATTTAGCCTCCCTTAAAAAATTATAAAAATTTAACTTGACTATATTTGGATAGAATATATTATGGAAGGAGTATCTTTGACCTGACCTTTAGTCTACTTATAGAGAAAACAACAAGAATCTTAGTCAAACAAAGTGTAACCAAAATAATAATAATTTACTAAGAAAATCGACTCCCACTAGGAGAGTATATGTAAGGGGCAGTAGCACACCTTCTCTTGGACTAAGGTTTGCGCCCCACTCTATTAAACAGGGCCTTGTTGGGCCTCATAATTTATTGGGTCAATTATATGTATTATCTAGTTTTTAAATCAATTCATATAGTTTATCCAACTCAATAAATATATTTTCTATGCCCAAAATTATTATTTATTTTTTTAATTAATTAAATTATTTTCTCAACCTAGTTCTAATTTTTTTAAAGTCATGACAATTTTATCATATTAGAATCTATGAGTAAATTAATTTATCAACTTGTTCTCATGAAACTATGATGAATTAATTTAATTTTCACTTCGAACTTCAATTATTTAATTATAAAAAAATTAATAATTCAAAAAAATAATTAATTACCAAGCCATATCTTGTTCATAGCAAGAAAACACGTTCATTGCGAATGATGATACATGTGATCTATTTATCTAGTTCGTTGTTTCACAATTTCATGTCATTGGTTAATGCAAACCATCATGGTTATATTTAGCTAGCAGAGGGACCACTTAGACATATATAATTAGAGTTCAAAAAATTGTAATTAAGTTTCGAGTCTTGGTCTATTACTTACAACATTACTGAATCATTGACTCATCCCACGAAAGTTTCATGACTAAGCTCTCCCTATTATATACCATTATGAAAACAACTATATCAATTGTTTGTCTAATGACCATGCCATATGTGTGTTACCCTCATAGGAAATCGTAAATCTCTTTGTGATAAAATTCATTCTCCCAATATGATCTTATTTTATCTCAATGATAATCATTACTTCTTCCTTCATGAAAAAATCAATTACTAGGAAATACAAATTAAATCTTACATCTTAGGACAAATGACCCGTGATCACGTTACTTTTTCATTTATCATGTAATGCCGTTGAGAGATGTCATATTTTTCAACCTAGTACATATTTTTCTATTTTTCAAAATAAATATTAATTTTTCAATTAAATAATTCCCATCCCAATTTTACCCCAAAAAATTATGATGATTTTACCCTAGTAAAATTTTGAGAAAATATATTTAATATTTTGCCACTCAACATATTCACTATGACCGAATGATTTATTTTCATTTTCGAGCTTTAAAACAACTCAAAATATAAACTCATTCTTTCGATATTTTTTAGTAATCCATGTACATTTGCAAATGAATCATTTCTCATTTTCATTTCCATTTTGAGAAAACCACATTCATTTTCAAATGATTTCATTTCTCCATTTTGGAGAAAGCCATAATCATTTCTGAATGTTTCTCATTTCTCTATTTCTATTCATTTCATTCATTTTGATTCAAACAAGCAATTCATTTTTTGTTCCAACAAGTTAGCGGAGGGACCGATTGGACATATGTAATTAGGGCTGAAATGATTTATAATTAAGTTTTGACCTTTTGCCTATTAATTATAAACTGATTTAGTTACGAAATCATTCCACTATAGTATCGTGACAGAGCTCTCCCTAACGACATACCATTACGAAAGCAACTACTCAGTACTCATCCAATGACCTTGTAATAAGTGTGTTACTCTCATAGGATATCCTTAATCTCTTTGGGATAATATTCATTCTCTCAATATGATTCTACTTTATCTCATGGTAATCATTACATCTTCCTTCATGAAAAGTCAATTACTATCAAATAGTAATCAAGTCATTTATCACAAAGACGAACGACCCATGGCCACGTTTATTTTTCATCAACAATGTAATGCTAAAGAGAGGATATCATTTACCCTTGTCTCGGGCTATGAATTCCACTGTTCTGAATGACACTATGTACTGTAGAAGTCGTATACCCAACGCATCAGCTTTCGATTCCTTATCTATTTGAACTGGGGATTTTACTTGCATCAAAATGTATGAGTCATGCATACATAGTCCGCCATCCAATCGAGATTTAGGTATGCCAGACTATGAACGTCACAAGTGAATAAATCCATAAACGTATTCATGATCTATTCTTTTTGGGTCCAGTCCGATGTACTATCAGTCCAGATAGTCACATCTATATCTCTATCTTTACTTTACGTGCAAAATCCATGTGAGGACAATATACAAAATATTAATCTAATTCATTAATAAATTTATTAACCAATTTGTTCGAAAAATTACAAATGTACATTGACGAAAATATTACACTTAGGACACCAAATCCAACATCATCAATAAAGAATATATTAAAAAAGAAAAGAAAAGCTAATAGGTCAAATAACTGGGGATAGTGCAAGGGAAAAGAAAAGGGAAATTTTCTATTCAATCTTTGTGCAATTTTTTTTTTGGCAATAATATTTGGACTGTGTATGGAAACCCCGCATAATGCAATGTCTAATTTTAATAGAATAAATGTATTATTGTCACCCTAAATTGTCAGTCGTCATACGATTCCCATGCTTAGTTCATATTATTCGGTTAATTAAAAAATTTTCATATTAGTCTGGTAATTAATATTTTTATATTATTTTGGAACAAAGCCCAATCTATCTATATATCCAAAATTTTAAATTTAATAAAAATAATATTAGTATTTGGTATATTGACAGTGTACTTTTTTTATTTCATAAGATGCCTTAAAAAATTGTGGCGTGTCTCTCTTTTTAAATATGTTACCATACTCTTATATAACATTTGTCAACCCCCTAACTCTGCTAGTGGAGTTTTTAAACTCCACTGATAGTGTATCAAATATTGTTTATTTTAAAATTATAATATATTTTTAAATTAATAGAAGATAATCTTAAAATTAAAATAACTAAGTTTTACACTCGTTTTACCGGGATATCAACAATTATTTAAAATATAAATATATAAGATGTGAATAATTTTTATATAATATACAAATATACCCAAGTGATACAAATACAAGAAAAATAATAAAATACATTAAAAAATCTACAAAATGCGAATAAATAAATAGTCTAAATATATAATAAATTATTAACTCATAATAAATAGATTTTGATATGAATTTATAAAATATATCTTTGACCATTTTAAATTTAATTTTTTTTTAGAAAAAAATTGTTAATTTCGCATTGTCCTGTTGTTGTTTTTCATTTCGATTTCATTTGATGGAGAAAAAAGGAGGAAGAAATCTACTGAATCTTCAATCTCTATCAACGATGAAGTCACGACCAATTTGACAAATTACGGTCATCAGAACCAAGAATTATCGCCGAAGAAGAATGAAATGCGAGAAGCAATTCAATACTGCCGTCAAATTTTGATGATTTAGATCATTTTACAAGCTACCCTCGACAACCCAATGCTTCTAATGGTTCTAGGACCTTCAACAATGGCACAATGGGACCAACCACAAAAAATAATGGATCCAGCCGTCGTAAGTACCCAACACAATATGAACTTCCCTATGGACAAAAGCAACAATTGAGAGCCTTCAGCAACCAAAACTAAAACTCTAGGGAACTAATCTCAAGGGTTCAACTTCGAATGCAAACATTTTGAACAATGAATTCTATTGGATTCTTATCGAAATTCTATCAATGGGTTGGGGCCTTATCTTCTTATTATAAGATAACATTTATTTTATATAATACATATGATTTTCTTTTCATTCTTTTTAGAAACATGGTTATACATTTTGACAAAATTTGATGTTCAAAAGTTAAATCCTTTTAATTTTTATTTAAAATTTTAGTAACATTTTAGTATTTTGATTTGTTAAGACATGATATTTTTATGAAGAAGACAAAGAACTGGGAATTTATTAAGTTGCCTACTATGATGCGACATAAGATTGGATAGAAATATAGTTAATAAATTAAAAAATGTTAATAATTGAATTAAAAATTAATTTTAAAATACGAAAATTAAATGTCAAAATTTTAGAAGTATACGAGCAATGATACCGTATTTAATTAATTTCATTGTGCTAACCGCTTTTATTTTTAATTAATCTAAAATGTTTAAAATTAAAATCTACTTTACTTAATTATGTTTAAAATTTTTAAAATGATAGAAACCTTAAAAAGTATAGGTGTAAAATATTTAATAAGATAATTAAACTACAAAATGAGCTTTTGCATGCAAAATAAAATTATAAATAGGGTTTAAAATATTATTAAATGATATTGAATTAAAATATATGAAATTATATAAATGTCATAAAAATATGGAATAATAAAATATATAAAATTATGAAATGATTTAAGTTAAGACATGCAATACTAATTAGTTTTAGAACTTTACTATATATCAACATTGTAACAATATTTGAGCAATGATTGCTAATTATATTTTTTGAAATACGCTACTAAATTTATTTGCATACATTTTAATATTTTGGTTTAACATTATATTATATTTTAAACTTAAGTGTTTTTTTTTTTGCAGTTGTTTATATCTTCAAAATATTGTTTCATGAACAATTTTAATCAATAAATCAATTTTTGAATAATAACATTTTTATAAAACAAACGAACAACTCGTGCACCACCTGAGATAGAGATCTAATTATATATATTTGAAAATTTAGTGATGATGTAACATGATATCCTCGTAACAATATTAAAAAAAAAATAGATTTGTTATACGTTAGTGATCACCACCCTGAGTCCTAGCCAGGATCCAGATCACCAATCCATGACCCGGATAAGTCTCGCCAAAAGATTGGGCGCAAGGCAAACTGCGAGAGGACATCAAGGTAAGTTCACGGGCCCAGCTCAATATGTAAGTTCGCGGATCTAGCTCGCCACAATCTCAGTTCACCTATACCCAAGGAGCGTGCGGTCACCTGGACTGGTGTCCAGTAGGTACGGAGCCCGTTTAGGTCGTCAGCCCCAGGAAGATAAAGGATCGTGTACTTCGTAGACATGTGTCCAGCAGGTTTGGAGTCTGCAGAGAATGTCAATAGTAGGGACAGAAAATGTTAGTGCTAGAGGCAGTAGAGTCAAGACAAAATAGTGGGGTCCTATCATGAGCTGTAATAACATTTGTAACAACATGTATAAATACTCAAATACTCTCATGAATAATACACGAGAAAATATTACTCAACAATTGGTGCGGTGAGCATGGATCAACTTCCGATCATTGGATTTTTTTTCTAGTTTGATTAAGTTTTATTCAATTTTCGAAGCAAATGGCTCACCTGAGTGAAAATTTCCCCTTCAACTCTTCATCAGGACAGGCTGGAGTGTTAGGTTCCGGAGACCAGCATAACGAAACAGACTTATTCGCTGGATGGTTCACTGATAGACCAGAAAACCTCAGTAACACGGTTTATCGGGGAGTTTCTAGTCCATTGGACTTGAATATCTCTACCAGTCAGGGGTTGCCACTCCCTCTCAACCAAGAGGCACCCCTGCAACAATTTTTGGCCTTCCAGGAGCAAATGAAACTTATGAGAAAGCAGATGGCCACTCAGGAGGTGTGATTCGAACAGCAACAAGCTGTTCAGCAGGAGTTGTTGAAGCAAAACGAAGAGCTGCGAAGGAAGGCACATTCTAATAACTCTGATTTTTAAGATAATGTAAACACATAGGATGAGGCCCTATGCACCTAGGTTAAGAAATGGTAGAATGAGATAGATGAGTTGCAAAGAGATGTACGAGCGTTACACCTTGAATCGCAAGACATGGATTGGTTGTTCTACTCCAATAGCCCACTAACCCTCGAGCTCGTAGTAGTAAACCTACCACGTGGCTTCAAAGTCCCGAAAGACATGTTTGAAGGAAGAAGGGACTCGTGAGTCATTTGATGCAGTACAATGACTACATGAATGTACTGGGAGCATTAAATGTGGCAAAGTGTAAAGCCTTTTCCACAACACTTAAGGGGAGCGCCAAGGATTGGTACTTGTCTCTTGCGCAAGGTTCAATTCAAAACTTCTTACAATTGGGACAGATATTCTTGGGAAGATTTAGGGCTCATAGAACAATTATGAATACACCCATGGGGCTCATGCCCGTGAAACAAAGGGAGAGCAAGTCCCTTCAAGATTATGTGAAAAGGTTCCACGCGGCGACCCTAAACACGAAGAACTTGAAGGACCAATGGGCCATAGACACATTTATCATAGGGGCACAGAATGACCATGTACAATACTCATTCACAAATAATAAACCGCAAAGTTTGGCTGACCTCTACAAGCGAACTCACAAGTTTGCGGAGGCGGAGGAGATCAAATAAGTATCGCGTACCACCTTCCAAAGGGAAGACATGCAGTTTAGAAACAGAGAGGGACCTCACAGCAAGCAAGGCCCCCTAGCCAATCATTACGAGTAAGAATGACAAACCGCAAAGGAGTCATCCCCAAGGTGATACACTTAGAGCTCCCCAAATACCTCAATAAGACCATGCCAGAAGATATGTTCCTCAAGGAAGATTCAAAGCTTACACCCTTTTAAACGCCACCCATACCTACATTCTCATTCTCAACCAAGTCAGAAGCCTTAGCATCTTACCCAAGCCACCTCCGATGAGGAGCATTGGGAGAAGGATGAACTCGAGAAACTGATGTGCTAAGGACAGAGAATGTCAGTTGCTAGAGGCAGTGGAGTCAAGACAAAATAGTGGGGTCCTATCATAAGCTGTAATAACATCTGTAACAACATGTATAAATACCCAAATACTCCCATGAATAATACACGAGAAAATATAACTCAACAAAATTATTTAATGAAATTCAAAGATTAATTTAAATAAAAAGTGAAAAAGTAAAATTTATCAAATTTAGAAATTAGATGTTTGTTTACCTTTAAAAATGGGGATAAATTACCCAATTTTAGGATGCTTTCATTTTAGTCATCCTTTAAAAAAAATGATAAACTCCCTGGTTGATTGTACATGCCATATTATATTTATACTTTCATTTTAGTCACCCAACATCAAGGTCACTTTTATTTTAGTCACCCAAAATAATATCATTTTCTTAAATGTTAATTGGGATAAGAAAAACATAAATGGTTAAAGTGAAAAAAGTAGAAACTAAAATAACGCATTAAAAAATTATCATATTGTATTTGTTTACCCTTGCCAAAATTTCTAAATTTGTTTCTTGAATATTGAAAATTTAAATTTCAAAACATCAAAATCAATTAAATAAATTGTTAAACTTTTTATCCCGTAATAGTGTCACCGATTTGTTACTATAATATTGAAATTAACTAAATTAATTAGTTTAATCTTCTTAAAAAATTAAAATTTTATTTTATGTTTTTAAATTAAAATCAAATTGACTAACTCATCTTTAATAATTGTCTACGGAAACTAAATTTCTTTTGATTATATGAGATTTAATTTTATGCTAAACTAAAAAAAACCATTACAATTAATTAAATTAATTAATTTTATCTTCCATATCAAACAAAACCTAAAATTAGAAGGAGATTAAAATAATTATTTTAATTGATTTCAATATTATAATAAAAAATCAGTTGACATTATCAATTGATAAACAAAATTTCAAACAATTGATTTTGATATTTTGAAATTTAAATTTTAAAATTAAGAAAATAATAATTTAGAATTTTGATAATGAAATAAACAAGTATAAATTAATAAATTTTCAATACATTATTTTAATTTTAGTGTTTTCTCATTTTAATCCTTAATTTGTTTTATCCTAATCAAGACTTAACAAAAATTTAATGACGAAAATAAAAGCGATTAAAATGAAAATAGCTTAAAAATTGGATGAAGATGAAATTGAAAAGAACTTTTTATGACCAAAATCAAAGCAGGTGGGAGAGTAGTTTGTAAAAAAAAAAAAAAAGTTCTTTAGCAAAGTAACAAAAACTGGACCTAGACATCACAAAAATATTGGACTTTAGCAAAGCAAGGTTCCATCAATAAATAAGAGGTAGTTTTGAGGGATTTTCATTTTCCAAAGTAGTAGAGTTTTGAGATGGTGAAACCAAAAAAAAGTATAGGATCGTGTTCGTGTCTGTCATTTATTTCCTAGTTTCTCGTGGAAGGAAACGCGTCTGTCTAATGCACATTCTCTTGCCATTAAATTATTATAATCTCTCTCTTCTCTAACTTCTCTCCTTCATTTGCTCATCGCCACTCGTCAATCTTTTCTTTCTTTCCATGGGTGACACTGCAACCACCCATCACACTAAATCTGCAAACAATGGTGCTAATGATAATCAAATTGGGTTTAAATCAAGGGTTTCAGTTATTGGTAGTGGCAGTTGGGGAAGTGTTGCTGCTAAACTCGTTGCTTTCAACACTCTCAACCTCAGCTCTTTTCATGGTTTTTGCCTATCACTTTGTTTTCTTTTTGTTGCTTTTTTTTTTCTATGCTATTTGTTTCTTGCATTAAAAACTAAGAAAATATCAGCAAAGATGTTAAATCGTGAAATCCATATGGTTGACAGATGAAAACTTTACTAAGCTATGTTGTACAAGTATTGGAGAACTAGGACTTGCATTTGAGTTTCTTCTAACGAAATTTCAGATGAAGTAAAGATGTGGGTATTTGAGGAGACATTACAAAGTGGTGAGAAGCTCACAGATGCCATTAACCGCACTAATGTGAGCCATTGATGCCATTCATTTGCCGTTTATGTGACTGTAAATTTCTCAACTTGTAATTGGATTTGTTATTGTTTTATAGGAGAATGTTAAATATCTCCCTGGTATTAAGCTGGGTAAAAATGTCATTGCAGATCCAGACCTTGACAATGCAGGTAGCTAAAATCCAGTTCTATTGTAATTTGTCATAGTTTTTAGTTGATTTAGATCTTTGAATGCTTGTACTAAGAGGAGGATGTTCACTTTGTTTACGGTCATGACGTATATATCCAGTTGAAGATGCAAACATGTTGGTTTTTGTCACCCCCCATCAATTTATAGACAACATATGCAAGAGCCTTGTGGGTAAAGTGAGGAGTGATGCGGAGGCTATTTCTCTTATTAAGGGGATGGAGGTCAAGATTGAAGGCCCTTGCTTGATCTCAACTTATATTTCCGAGCAGCTTGGCATCAATTGTTCCGTTCTGATGGGGGCAAATCTTGCGAATGAGGTAATCAGCTGATTTTAAATTTTGCTCAAGAAATCCACTTACACAGACATTTCGCCTTCGGTTTTGTTAAAAGGTATTTGGTTGAGTCTACAGATTGCTGAGGAGAAATTCAGTGAAGCAACAGTCGGGTATAGAAACAATAGAGAAATTGCAGAACAATGGGTTCAATTATTTACTACCCCTTATTTCATGGTTACTCCTGTAAGTAATTTCAATGTTAGCATACAACTTACGGTTTGGGTTGCCATAAGAACTAGTCTTAACAGTTGGATAAAGTGATATGACTAATCATTTGTAGGATGAGAGCATAAATGAACAAACTATAATTCATTTTTAAGAAACGTTTCTGCTTTTTGTGTTCATGAACAGGTGCAGGATGTGGAAGGGGTTGAATTATGTGGCACTTTGAAGAACGTTGTGGCCATAGCAGCTGGTATGTAGTGCAGTAACATCTTGCTTTCATCTTTGTAAGTAGCTTAGGAACTAACAGTGATCCTACTTTGTAATGTTACAGGTTTTGTGGATGGACTTGACATGGGAAATAACACGAAGGTTCATACTTCTGGTTTTATAACATCTATCTTACCAATTTCCACGCTGTCTAGTTTCTCATGTCATGCATATTATTAGGCTGCGATTATAAGATTTGGTCTGAGAGAGATGAGAGAGTTCTGCAAGCTGTTATTTTCATCCGTTAAGGATGATACCTTCTTTGAAAGCTGTGGAGTTGCTGATGTTATCACAACATGCTGTAAGAAAACAGATATCTTCATACCTTCTATTCAAAAAATTAATCCACTTTGATACTCAAGTCCAAAACTGTCCTTTGCTGCAGTCGGGGGAAGAAACAGAAAAGTTGCCGAGGCATTTGCTAGGAATGGAGGGAAAAGGTTAGCCTTAAAACATTTGGTGCACAAGCTTAACCCGGATATAAGGCAAATTGTGACACTACTGTTTCTTATCCACAGATCCTTTGATGAGCTTGAGGCTGAGATGCTGCAGGGCCAGAAATTACAGGTAAACCTTAAACAAATAACTCCCGTCCTGAAAATAATGGAAAAATAAAATTCAATAGGCACAAAATGTTAAAGTTCTCTAGCAGTACTAGAAGTGTATGCTAAGTTTGTTGATTCCAAACTTATATTCTTATGTTTAGGGGGTAACAACGGTACGAGAGGTCTATGAAGTTTTAAGGCACCGGGGATTGTTAGAGTTGTTTCCTCTGTTTGCAACAGTGCACGAGATCTGTAGTGGTTGTCTTCCACCATCAGCCATAGTTATATATAGTGAGAAAAAAAACATTTTTCCTGTCTGAGGACTCTGTACATTGCCATGGATAAGACTAAAATCTAGCTCAAGTAGCGTCCTTCATTTGCTCATCAGTCAGTAAGCATAACTGAGAAGATCAAAAGCTTCGGTAACTAAGATCACTTCAAGTAAAATGGGTTTGACTGCTACAGTTTAGGATGGTAGGAAGCTTTTGGGTTAACTCTAAAAGACTTTTTGACACTTGCGAAGGGTTGCAAATCTGGTTTTTACTGCTGCTTGTTCTCTTAAGATGATTAATGCCATGTAGCCTGCATAATAATCAGCTTACTGTTGAATCGAAAAACCAAAGCTTTTACCAGTTTGATTCCCAATTTTTTTAGCCCAAGGAAAACTAGCTTATGTTTGCAAGAGAGATCTCAACGGCCGAAACACAGGTCAAGCAAAACACCAAACTCATATTTCATGCCATAGTATAATCAAAAGATATTGGGAAAACCAAATACAAAGCCTCAGACGCCATAAGAATTAATAAAGAACAAAACCAGATTTAGTTCATCACAACATGAAATGTCAAACACTTGCATGGAGTTTTTTTTTCTTTACACGAAAGTAGTATCATCACCCTGTTCGTATTCTATCCAACAGATCAACACTTTTGCGAGCTCTTTCCAACTGATGGTCAACGTTTTTCCGGGACTTCTCATGGCAATCCACACTCCTTCGAGACTTTTCCAATTGATCGAAAGAGATTCTTAGCTTTTCTAGCTTATCCAAATTATTAGACTGGTTTTTCAACTTCTCAGGCCTGTCAGTGCTCTTCCTTGGTTTCTCCCTTCGATCAGTACTCTTCCTTGAAACCTCAAATGCATCAGTACTTTTCCGAGACTGCTCAAATTGGTCTGTGCTTCTCCTAGAACTGTACCTTTGAGAAGGAGATTTCTCAACAGTTGATATGAACTTCTTGAGATGTCTTATATACTCAGGGTACTGCTCTAAATCACAGTGGTTCCCTCCTTTAAGCCATAGAGGTTCATACTTCTCTTTGCATAGTTCCCAGAGTTGCTTTCCATGGGAGCAATCAACAACTTCATCCGAAGTTCCCTGCACATTGATATAAACAGACTGGTCTCAAAAGCCATAACTGGTGGCCTATGAAATCATTTTCACCTTCTATGAGGTAATTTGCAAACAATATTCTATGTGGTAGTCATTTACTAGTTCAATAAATGAAGACAAATACAAAGGAAACCTTGACAGTCAAATCTTATAAACTATACTGACACAGGTATGAGAATATGTCTCTCTCTATATATGGAAAAGCAATATAGCACACGTACTCGTATTGGATTTACTCTGGAGTTTGAGTAAAATAGATCAAATATTTTTATGCACTATGAAAGTATAAGGAAGCCAACAAATTGAAAATTTTGATCATAATCCGGAATCATGCATTAAATTGAATATAAGGATGAGGATAACTAACCTTAAATACAACCTACAGAAGATTTACTTGACTAAGAAAAAGGAGCGCACTGTCTAATGGAATTATCCATATATGGCAGAGAAGCAGAAAATTTTCAACAATGTCAACTTAAGGCAAGGTTTCCAAACCAAAATTCAGGCATAGTAATCTGGGTTAGCCATCAATGGGGTCCATACAGACCATTCTTTTCACTTCAAGATACTGCTCAACAATCCTCCCTAGATATGGATAATCTGTCCTAACAGTAGCCAATTTATTTGTCCTCATAAAAGTAAATTAACAGAGATTGATATTTTTAATTCTTTCTAGGTAGCAAAACAAGGGTGTGGAATCTTCATCGTTTCCTATAGTTATTTGTTGACTATCTGAAGAATAAACTAATAACAAAATGATGGTAAATCATAAAGAAAACAATGGTTCAATCATGATCCTCTTACTTCTTAATTTACACCTCAGTAGAGA
This sequence comes from Gossypium raimondii, assembly GCF_025698545.1. Classification (NCBI taxonomy): domain Eukaryota; kingdom Viridiplantae; phylum Streptophyta; class Magnoliopsida; order Malvales; family Malvaceae; genus Gossypium; species Gossypium raimondii. The sequence goes on from NC_068568.1 coordinate 41,069,628, forward strand.
AGATGAAAGGGTGTTTAAGTTGCAAGAACTCTTAATTCTATGGACTCCAATTAATTTACTTTGTCCGGAATGCCAATCCTCCAAAACTTGCAATTATTTACCCATTGCCAAGACAGCTATCTTTTTGTTTGTACTTGAGACACTGCATGGGCCAAAGTTCAATGCAGATCTATATTTTGTCAGACTTGACTGAAAGAATTGGACCTTCAAGAGAAACACCGTAGCACTAAACATGACAAAATCAATGATCAGATATGACTTTATGTGAATCAAAACTGTAGAAAGGTCTACAAAATTCATTGATAGCCCCCCCCCCCCCGCGCCAATATTTTCATTCAGACTGCAGGCCAAAAGCTCTGATCATCAATTCATCATCCAATGAAAGTGGATCCAGGGAACTTTGGGTAAGAACAGATAAGTTATTACAACAAACATATCAAAGGAAAATGTAGGGGAAAAAATTAAAATTCAAGATATCATATGAAGAAAATGTTGAGTGTTGCTTTAGTATGTCATCTTTCAATAATGGGGGTATCCTTTCAAGTTTCAACCTAAAAAAGTTCAAAAGTAATTTTGGACTTTGAAGAAATAAAAGAAAAATGAGAATTCTTTAAGTTCCATTATAATTATGAAGAATTCAATGTAAAAAAGATAAGAACAATATAAGTAACATAATGGCTCAAACATAAAGAGATATGTCTGCATGTGGTAGGCTTATGAAATTTATAATATATGAAGTCTTATAGACTGTCAGGATTACAGATACTTACATGAATGATAAGAACCGGACAATTGACAAGTGGAATTTTATCAATATTCTGCAAACAAACAGCCCAAAAAAGAACACATTATTTTTGCAATATTCACATAAATAAATCCTTATTAGCAGAATAATCTGGAGAAGCAAACTTATACAGCTTTCTGTTACCTTATAAATGTCAAACCAATATGTACGCTTTACAGGATACATTACTCTTAAACCAGAAAGTATGGGACTGTGCAAAACAACAGCTCTTAACCGAGGCAGTCGAGCTGCTAGATCCAAAGTGGGGCCACTACCAACAGATTGACCATAGAGGATGATATCTTCCTGTTTTGTACCATAGCTCTCTTCAAGACATTTATATGCAGCTTCAATATCTGCATATGTGCTCTGCTCACTTGGCTGTAAAAAGATAAAAGTAAGAAAGAGCTTTATATAATCCTATCACCTTAGAGATAATAACCATATCTTTTACAGAGAGATAACTTTAATTTTCCTTTCCTTTCAAAACAATATGTTTATTTTATATACCTTTCCAGAAGATTGTCCGTATCCAGAATAGTCATAGCTGCAGAATATCACAGAAAATCTATTAGAAACCTATACACCATTAGTTTATTTAAGGAGTAGCTAAACTGAAGTTTCTTCAACGGATAAGAAACATGCACAAAAAGGTCATTCCAAGACATCAATCATAATTCCTAGAGGTATGAACAAACAAATCCATCATTTCTCCCTTTGGCATGGTGATAGCTTCTTGCACCAGACGGTAAAATATTCACTTAAGGCTAAATGAAAATGATGAAACCTTAATTGCTAGCCAATGAAGACCAATTTACCAGGTTAAACTAGCAATTCTTGGTTATCCAGATTCTTTACTTTTTTACAAAAGTAAATGTACTCAACACATATTCAGATATGGTATTGGCATACAGTCCTTGAAAAAAACATAGAAAAATTTAAGCATAATCGTTGTAACATAGTGGCAATGTAATGGTAATTAACTATAAAGTATCAAGACGAACAAGACTAACAGCAAGATCTAATCCGTCTGATTTCATCTAAGCTAACATAAAAGCAATGCAAACCCATAAACTGATTTCCATGTTTAATATCTAGCAACATCATCTCCCAGAAGAAGATCGTTCAGCTCCTTTCCAAATTAAATCACACTGTTAAAGGAACCAAATAGCCAATAAAGTTTGCATACCACCAAACATATCTAAATTTTCCATCTAATATCACCCACTCAAAGCTCCTTTCACATAGAAATCTCCATTTCTAGTCGATTCAATGAATTCAAGAACTAAATAGAAACCCAGGTGCCAAGAACCATAAAAAACATCAAGGAAACAACAAAAGGTCTCACACTTGAGAAAAATCAGTACACACCACACACCAAATAAGAAAGAAGAGTTGCAAGCTTTTTACACGAGAAGAATCAGCAAAAAAAGGGAAAAAAAACAGCTGGAAACAGAGTATACCCCATTAGATTGACCCTCAAGTGGATGCTCAATTCGATGAAAAGCTCATACATCTGACCCAGATCGGTAGCGTTACCATGAGAGTAAAGCAAAGTCGAAGTAGCCATAGGATGCCTGATGTAAATAGCTACAATCTCGGTGCCACGCCGAGTTGGAAGCTTAAGAACCTCAACGTTTTCTCTATGAGGAAAAGGAGTTAGAAGCAAAAGACCAGTTAAATCATCCGTTACAACCTTGTAGGAAGGTGGGTTTGGTGGGAAAAAAGCAAACTTTGCCGCCATTGAAGACGTTACTCCTCCCATCTCTGCTCCTTTCTTCTCTGTGCTTTTTAGCTTTGTTGATTTCCGTCAGATGCAGATAAACATTCCTTTCCTTTATTTTGCTTTTAGTTATTATCGTTTCTCCTCGACATCCAACTTTTTTCAGAGCCAAAGTAAACAGAGGATTTTGCTCTTTTGGAGTATTTAAAGCCATAGAATAATTAAATGAAAATATAATATAATTTTTATAGATAAATTATTTGATAGATTTAAGGTTGACTTTTAATTCTAAGTTAAGGTTAGTGGGATAAGGTAGCTTATAGCAAGTTAATTTTATGTATATAATTCTAGTCAATTTTTTAATAAAATGTTATAAAGTTTGTAATTTCTTCATTATATTTTATCAAGCACGTAATTAATTAGAATGTCAAAGTTCAAAACAAAAATAATATCATACACATATGGCTGGATCCCTCTTCCCATTTTCTTTTTTCCTTTTTATTGAAACACACTATAAAATGAAAATTTTGCTAAGAGAAACCATTTAATCTTCGTGTAGCAGTTAAAGTTAAAATTTTGATTTTTTTTCCCTTTTCTGTGGAGAAATAGATAAAAGAGAGAAATGGAAAATTATGGAAAATAAATGTTGGCTGATAATTATGATTCTCAAACAATTTAGGCTCCCTTTAGCTTTTGAAATATATACATTCTTAATTTCAGAAATAATTTATAAATTTTATTTTTTGAAAATAAAGAAATAAGTTTAATGTAGGCCTGTTCATAGGTCGAGTTAAATGGTCCGCTCGAAGAGTGGGAGTGTTTTAGTAAAAATATAGTCCCGAAAAAAAGCTTGGAAAAAAAAGGCCCGTTTAGAAAATATTGTAAAACAAAAAAAAAACTGTTGTTTTGTTATTGTTTTACTGCTATTTTTTACTGTTTTGTTGTCATTTCACAATTATGTTACTATTATTTTGTTGTTATTATTTGGATATTGTATAATTCTTATTTTATTGTTAATTTTAATACTATTTTAAAGGCATTTGCTTGTTAAATTGCACCTATCTTAGTATTATTTAAGTATAAAGATTTTTTAAATTTATTTTTAATTTGTTAGGAAACATTTATTTTAACATTTTTAGTATATGATTATATTTCTTATTTTTATATAAAAAATTTAATATGGGCGAGCAGGGTTGGGCCCACGTTTTAACATTTTGATCCGATTTAAACTTGAGCAAAATTTTAGGTCTATTTTTTTATTCAGGCTCAGACATACCAAATGGGCCTAAAATTTTGTTATGGCCTAGCCCATAGACATTTCTAGTTTGATGAACAAGAATAAAAATTTGTTTTCAATAATAAAAACATTTATATGAATTCAAATCAATGTACCATAATTGATATTTGAAAATTTAATGAAAAATATTTTTATGTTTATATGAGTTTTACGAAACATTTTAAAAACTATTTTTTTATCATATTTAGTTTTACAAAAAATTTAGTAAAATAATGAAAAGAACTTTTATTATTTTCTAATTTTTACATATTTTTATTTTCCAAAATCATTTTAATCAAACACGTTTTTTTTTCCTTCATATTTTTATTTTCCAAGAAAACGAAAATGACCTCTGTCTTATAAAATGAAACTTAGTATTTGAGAAAGTATTTTCTATCCTCCAAAAGTCAAAAAAGGAGGAAAGTGAATGAGAAAATTAGTGCTTAGGGAGAGAAAGTTGAAAAATTACAAAAATTCAATTACATGAATTCTTATGAATTTTAAACTTTAGATTTTTAATTTTAATTTATATTTTTAAAATTATTTTTTATCGAATTATGAATTTTAAATATTTTTAATTTAGTGTCGAGTTAAATTGGAACAAGAAGTAAGTTGGGGGTTGAATTGAAATTGTAGAATTATTTTTGGACTGATAAAAATATTAGACTTTTGACTTTGAAAAATTCTATTTTTAGAAAAATATGATTTAGCGGTTGGTTGTTAAGCATGATTCTAGGCATAAATCATGTGAAATTGATTCTTTGAAAGGTGTATATAAAGGCTTGTAATTGTAGCATTAGAGAACACTTGAATTTAAAAAGGAAATTAACACATTATTGCGTCAGTAGCATTTGAACATTCTGTCGTTTATTTTATCTTTTTATATTTTAGTGCAATTGCTGTTTTAGTTCCCTCCCTTCTTCACCTATCATCTTTCATTAAAATTCACTCTTATAATCTAATCAAGTATGATTAATTTCATGCTCAACTAATCTTTATTTAACTTTAGGCCAGTTAACATTTTGGTCGAGAATCGTGAGAAATGAACTCGTGCTAAAACCTTACAACACGATATTCATTATCTCTCCAGAATATGGGCTAGTTATAGTGTCCCTCAAAGTTAATTCAATTTCAACTCAAAAAGCACTCATTGGGTTGGAGTTTTTGGCGTACAATTGGTAAAAGGAGTCAGTCGTTTGCCGCATTAAGGTTTCCGAGAACAAATTGGCGTGCCTAGGTGGGAAAAGGCTAGTTGGATTTTGTCAAGGGAGATAATAATTAGATTTAAATGACTCATGCAGTTGAGGTCGTTAATTTGAGTTGGGCTCTTGTAGATCGCAAGACTGGCGAGATCTTAAATTATAGAAGCGTGTTACGCGGTTAGATAGTCGATAAGGGTTGGTTTGCAGGGCGTCTCAGAATCAACTACACAAGAAAGAGTTGGTGGTTAAGGATTTCTTAATCGCTATAACCAACTTACCATTTGGAAGGAAAAATTTACTTTCAAGGATCGATTCGAGTTTGGAATATATCGAGATTAAGGCTAAAAGTTTGCATATTTGATTATCTAATTTAATTTTAGTTATTTAATTTTATTTTACATTTATTACTCAACTGTTATTTTGTTCTATTTATTTATATATTTTTAAATCTAATCAATTAAAACCCCTTTCGTTTTATTTTCAACACAACATGTTACAAGTCGTGGGTACAACAGCTGCCATGACTTTGGAATCTGGTCACGCAAAAAAATGATATTAGGAATCTCAATCCCTGTGGGATCGACCCTACTTCTCTATACTACTGTTTAGTTTAGTTAGTGCATAGGAAATTTGTAACAACCCGTTTTCAATGAAATCGGAACAATGGTTTTGGGACCACAAATCCTAGTCAAAAAATTTATTTTAATATTATTGCATGGTCTGCGTTATGACAGGAAAGACGTATGAAAATTTTATAAGAAAATTTTATAGATTTCATGTTTAATTGTCAGTAAGGACCAAATTGCATAAAGTGCAAAAGTTGAATTCTAGTAGCTAGAGGGATTAAATAGCTATGGAATTCAAAATTTGAGGTCCTTTTAAGGCAAATAGATCATTAAGAGAAGTTAGTAGATATTTATGATGATTCATCCATGGAAATTTAAGAAAAGAAAAGGACTAAATTGGAAAGTGGGAAAAATAAAATATGATAGTTAATTAAAAGATAAAATATCATTTTATATCATCATCTTCCCCAAAAATTTTCTATGGAAACCCTATCTAGAGAGAGAACTTCAAGCAAGCTTAATTGGGTAAGTAATCATGTCTCATTTTAGAAATTTTTACATTTTCGAGATCGTAATAACTTAATCTATTTATTTTTGGATCAATTTGCAAAGTTATCAAAGTATTAAGATTTTTCGTGGATGAATATGCTGAAATTTTGAAATTTATGGTAGAAAATGAAAGGTTGTTGATAGATAAACAACTTTTGTAAATGAAATTTTCATGAAATTATGATTTAGGATTTAATAGAAAAGATTTAAAATTCATGGAAAATTTTTGAATTTTGTGAAATACATGGACTGTTATTGTTATATGAAAAATTCGGCTAGACTTGGAATAAGTATTAAATTACATGAATTTTATTTTCCGAGCCTAGGGATGTAATCGTCATTTATTAAAAGTATAAGGACAAAATGATAATTTTTCCTAGGATGTAAATTGGATTGGATCGACTTGAATATGAAATGTGTTAAATTGATGTTAAATTCATTTATATAGATCCGTAAAGATCAAATAAAGAGTTATATTGAGGAAAAGAAAAAGTATCGGATTAGTAAATTTCCGTATACGAGCAAGTGACAAGGTAAGTTCGTGTAACTAAATTGTGTACATTTATAAGTTTGAATTAAATGCTATATATGTGAATTTAATAATTGACATGTATATGAAACTTATTAAATATCCGGAAATGCCCGATAAATGTTAAGTTCCGTTTCAATAAATGAAAATTGATGGATACAAGTTTCCCATATTGGTTGTAGTCCTGCATATGTTACGAACACAATACAACTCGAAAGAGTGTCCCATTATTAGCCCTCTCGAGCTTCCCGTTATATTGTTCTTGTGAGCTTTCTGTTAATAGCTCTTCAGATCATCCCGATTGATTGTGATCCTATATGTGTTTTGGACACACTACAGTTCTTATGAGCTTCCCGTTAATTGGCTCTTTGTAAGCTTCTCGATAAGACTCACTTGAACTTTCCGATATTAAGCTATCCGGAGCTTCCTGCTAATGGCTCTTCGGAGCTACCCGATATTGGCTCGCATGAGCTTATTGAATATGGCTCTTATGAGCTTCCCATTATAAAGCCATGATAAGATTATCGTTTTATGGCTTACATGCTCTTCCCATTATATGACTCAAGAGAGTGCTTCCCGTTTAAGTGTTCTTATGAACACTCCTGAATATGAATTGACGAATTACAGATTCGTACACTTCATGTGTACTACCTAATGTCCATCGATATTTCATAAGGTTCAACGAGCAAAGTTCTGATATAAGTTAAGGTAAGGTCTTAATGAATTAATAATTGTATCTACCTGAAAATATATGAAAATGTTTATACGATGATCTCATCTCTGTTACTTACTTGAAATACATTTGAAATATATGACTAACTTGCTTGAGGATGTACATGTAACAGCTTGATTTTTACCCTAATCGGAACAGTAGTTTCAGGACCAAAAATACGAGTCTGAAAAATATTTTAATATTATTTTTTGTGCTAAATATGTGTGAAATTATATGTGTGAAAGTTTCGTGAAATAATTTTATTGTTTGTGTGCTTAATTTGAGAAAATGGCTTAATCGCGTAAAGTAAAAATTTGAGGGTTAAATATGAAAGTGCTTAATTGTTGTTGTCTTTATAAAATGGAGGTTTTATGTGGCAATTAGGCCATTTTAATGTTAGTGGGTGGCAATGGTCAAAATTAGCCTTATATTATATGTTAAAATATTTATTACTAAAAGGTTAATTTTGTAACTTAGTTAATAAATTAAGTTATAATAAAATAAAACATAAAGGATGGCTATTTTCATCATTGTTGGCTGAATGGAGAAAAGAAAGAAACCATCCATGTTTTTTTAGGTTTCGGCATTATCTAGCTTGATTCAAGGTATGTTTTACTTTAGTTTTGATAAATTTTCTGTTTTTGAGATCGTTGCTTCGTGTTCTTCAAAACTCATGCCTTAATTTTGTGAATTGATGGTGATTTTGAAATGTGCCATTGATGAATGTTTGAGATTTTTGTTGTTTGATGACGAAATATTAAATATATGTGTTAAATTATCATGTTTTGTCTTTGGATTTTTGATGAATTTGAGTAAATTGGCCTAAATTGTGAAAATAAATTTTTGAGGAACTAAAATGTGAAATAAATTAAATGTATGGACTTAGATGAGCTAGAGTGATATTCGGCCAAGCATGGGTATTATGAAATTTTGTGTATTTTGTGTTTTATGCAATAGGGACTAAATTGTAAAAAGTGTAAAATGTCAGGGGCAAAATGGTAAATTTCTCATTTATGTGTTTTTGGATTAAATTGAATGGAATTATGTTTAGATAAGTTTAATTTTAATATGTTTAGATCATGAACCAAAGAAAACAAATTTGGATCGGGGAAAAACAAAAATAATCGAATAGTCATCTATTCCGTCCGTCGATATCCAAGGTAAGTTTATAAGCAAATAGACGTTGTTAGTTAAATGTGAATTATATGTGCTGAAGTGAATATGTGAATAAATATATGTATTAGCCGAATGTGTACAAGCTTGGCAGCTATGTTTATGAATTCGCTTTGACTGAGTTACGACGTCCGGAAGCCCCGTATGAGCCTTCGGAATAGTTAGGATACATATGTCATGACATAGGATTTCGATATGTGTTTTCATGTAAGACCATGTCTGGGACGTTGGCATCGACTTGTGTTTATGTGTAAGACCATGTCTGGGACATTGGCATCGTATTTGATTTGTGTAAGACCCTGTCTAGGACAGTGGCATCGATATGTGATTACATGTAAGACCACGTCTGGGACGTTGGCATTGTACGAGTCTTCCGACTATCCGAGTATCCTTTTTAATTCCGAATGGTTCAACGGGCAAAGATAAGTTGTGTACGAATGTATAAATCAGGCTAAGTGACCAGGTATGTGATAGTTGATTACATATTTGAAAATAAGGTAAGTTGTATACTTGAATTGATGATATGAAGTTATGTGAAATATGAATTATGTGATTGCATATTTGAATATATATGTATTCGAACTTTGTTGTATATGTGCATTGAGGAAAGTGATGATTCGTTATATTAATGTTCAATTGATTATTCGGTAAAAAGGGAAGTTATTACAAATTATATAAGTTTTGATATATAAGTTGATAAATTGAATTATATGTGAAATTATAATGGTTTATTGCTAATTTTCTAGCTTAATTTACGTAAATGATCAAATGTTTATTTGCTTATGACTTACTAAGCTTTAATAGCTTACTGTGTGTAATTGCTTTCAATTTTATAGATTTGAAATTGGTTAAGAGCACAGGGATCGTCAGAGATTTCTATCACACTATCGACTGTTTTCGGTATTTTACTAAGTTTGAATTTAAACTTATGGCATGTATAGTCTAGTTAATATGTTTGATTTTTGGGTTATAAATATGAGCCATGCGAAAATGGCTTATTTATTTTGTTAAGCATGGTTTTTATGCTTTTGATCAAGTGATAGATATGTTGATTTTGGTATTTCGGCTATGGCATATTTATTTATGTGAATTATGTTTGATATGTTTTGTTAAGAAGGTGGTAAATAATTCGACATAGGTGAGCTTAGTTAAAGCATATAAGTGAAGCGAGTTTGGTATATATATGTTATGGTGTTTTAGTCATGTACTTCGATAATGAGGTAAATGAAATTCAAGCTAAATTAATCTTGGTTATGTGTTATATATATATATATATATATATATATATGATATGTGTGATATGTTTGGTTTTGGTCTTGGTGTTTCGGCTATGGTTTATTTATAAGTAAATACATGTGAATCTTGTTTGATATGCTTTGTTAACGTATTGTTATGTAATTTAGTAATTAAGTGAACTCGGTTATGGCATATAGGTGAAATGCTAAGTAAATCATAGATGAAATGACAGTTAAATTTGGTTTGTAAGAGTATATTTGCATTAATAAATTGATTTGAAAGAAACTAGTAATGTGCATATGTATGTACGGTTATAAGGTATGGAAGAATATGTGTATATTTGGTCATGATCTAGACCTGTTTTGGAAGTGTGTTTTATACTATAAATTGGTGTATGAATATAGGTTTGGAAAATGTGAATTGATATGTATGATTTTATTATTTGAATCGATATGGTTTGATTAGGAAATGGCATATTTTGACATATGATTTAATGGCTAAATCTTGTACAATTTATGAGGTTATTTATGGATGCCAATTTGTTATGAAATAAATTAGGAATGTGGAGTATTTAATAAAGGTACGATTTGCTTATGCAAGTGGACTTAATATTCGATTTTATATTTGTAAAATTATATGAATTGTATGGATTTTTGGATATGGCTAAAATGGTGTATTCATATGCATAAACTTGTAATAGATAAATATGCATGTTTTGGTATTTTAAATGATATATATATAAATGATTTTAAAGTAGGCTTAAAATTTATGAATAAGATACATACAAATTCGGGTAATGATAGTTAAGTGAGTAATACAAGTTTGAATTTAGCTTTTATAAATTTATTGGATTAGTCGATTAAAGGATAAGTTGATTTGTATTAAGCGTGTATAGTTTATGATTGAATGATTTCATTGAAATGGTCATATGTGTATAATATAATGACATCAAATGTATGTACGACCATAATATAATATTACTAATGTTGTATATGTGATTAGACATTAAGTTGTATACATATTGATTTCATTATGTACATATACGAAGTTATAAAATGCAATGTTTGATATTTAGATAGTGAAATTATGTATGACATATTTTTCGTATGTGAAAAGTGAAGATATATGCTTGAATATGATTTAATTATGAAAATATCATTAATACGATGGATTTAAGGAAATCGAATATTTAAAGTATTATGTAATTTAATATGACTCGATGTATACAAGTTTGGTTCGAATTTGTTAATTATAGAATATGTTCGATTGAGCTTTGATGTATGTTTAAATTGAATTAGTTTGAATTTTGAAATGTGTTTATTTGTGATACATGCTTAGTAAGGTACGATTGATTTGAATTGTAATTATCATTTATATATTTGAATTTAAAATAAGTGAATTGAGGATATTCAAGTTTGATAATGTTATAAATGTATCGTTATTCTTTGGTGTATGAAAGGTGATAAATGACTGTGCTGAACTGTGTCTTGTTCGGTAATGCCTTGTAACCTTAATCCAGTGACGGATACGGGTTAGGGGTGTTACAGTACATGTGTTAGGTTATCGATTAATTTGATATGGATGTACTTTGTATGCTTATTTTAAATGAATATGAATGGTAAGTCAATTTCCCATTATACGAACTTACTAAGCATAATATGCTTACTCTATTTTATTTCCTCTATTTTATAGTACTCGAAAGCTCGTGAAGGTTGGAACTTAGTCAGAGACACATCACACTGTCCCTCGGACTTCTCGGTATATAAAGCAAGCTAACTTTTAGTATAATGGCATGTATAAGCTAAGTTAGACATAATGATGAAATATTTTGGTTGTAACTAGCCATTGGAATGGCTAGTGTAAGGTTTATTTTGATGTAATTATATAAGGCCTTAACAAGTTTGATGTGTAACTAGCCATTGGAATGGCTAGTTGGAGACACAGGCGTGCGTGTGGTTTTGCCGTGTGTCCCCTACACCTAATTTTCGAAAACTAAATTGTCCACACGGCCTAACACACAGGTGTGTGGCTGGTTGTGTGACCCAAGTTAGAAAGTTACACGGGTATAGACTTGGGCTAGGACACGGTTGTGTACCTCACATCGAATGCCCACACAGCCTAGGAAACGGGCGTGTGTCCCCTGCACTTAAGAAAAGTTTTGAAATTTCGCGAAAAATTCTCTGACTTCCCGATTTAGTCTCGACTAGTTTCAAATGCATAAATTGGGCCTCGAAGGTCTAATTAAGGGACAATATGATTGTTTTCGGATATGAATAGTAAATAATATGAATTAATTGTATTTATTTTGTAAACTCCGAAAATGGTCTATAACCCTGTTCCGACGACGAATATGGGTTAGGGGTGTTACAAAATTTATATTTGGTAGCCTCGATAACCATTAAATTTTGGTGATAATGCTGGGGAACTGGAAAATAATTTGAATTTTTGTTTCTTTTATTTATGATGAGGTCAGAACTGGGGACCTTAAAGTTTAAACTGGAAATTGAGAAGTTAGCTCGACCACTACGAAGAGAAGCTATTCGAAGCTGAAAGCAACTGCAAGTGAAAGTATCCAAATACGAAACACTGTCTTACACGGAAGAAATTAATGACACACTCAGTGAACCAAAAGAAATGAAAAATCAAACCATTCGACAACTCGCTACGGTACCAGATGAGCAACAACTATTGTGCATAACTTATCCAACAAGAGAAACACCGTTTGAGTTAAAATTAGGCTTAATTCATCTATTACCCACTTTTCGCAGTTTGCAAAATGAGAATCCTCACATTCATCTTAATGAGCTCCAAATAGTTTTCTTAAGCATGAAACCTCAAAGAGTAACCAAAGATCAAATTAAACTTCAAGTTTTCCCTTTCTCATTAGCCGACTCTGCTAGAGAGTGACTGTTTTATTTACCTCGAGGATCAGTTAATACATGGTCTGACATATCTCACTTGTTTCTTGACAGGTTCTTTCCAGTAGCTCCAGCAGCCGAATTAAGGAAATATATTGTCGGAATACAATAAAAGGAGATCGAATCGCTCTATGACTACTGAGAACGGTACAATAAGTTGTATACAAGCTGCCCACAACACGGCCTAACTGAACAATCACTTCTTCAATACTTCTATGAGGGGTTACTCCTTATGGAAATGAAGATGATTGATGTTGATGTTAGTACAAAACTCCGATAAGTAAAAATCTCGAACACACAAACAAAACTCGAACATAAAAAGAAGAAATAGGTCAAGGCTCTAATGTGTGTATCAAGCCACTATATTTAAGGTTATATTCACCCCCACCTATCTTCTATGTGCATAAGAGTTTCAAGCAAATTAACCTTGATGATACAATGAAGCCAATGACTATTTGCGTTTTGCACTGACGAGAATAGTCTATTAAGCACTGAGCAATGTATAATAAGAAACTCAATTTCTACAAAGGATTTCTGCAGTAATACTTTATAGAATAATCTAATAATATTAGAAAATGAAGGAAGGAAAGAAAGAATTTTAAAATTTATTGGGGTGTTTCCAAATGAAATCTCATTCCTATTTATAGGAAATTTCATGTCTCTTCATAAAGACATCTGTCAATAGGTGTCTTTCTGAATAAATAAAAAATAATAATTATTCATCTCATTTCATAACTATTCAAGTAATATTGTTTGAATAATTATAATTATTTTTCAAAAATCAAATGATATAATTTTGACCAATGACCAAAACATTTATATTTTGATTAATTACACCCATTCATTTATTATAACACTATAAATATTTGAAAATGTTCCAACAATCTTCCTCAATTTTCAAAAGATTTTAGATTTTGACATTCTTGGAAATCAATTTCCATAAATGAAGGTGTCTTATGATTGAACCTTCACTTAGTGAAAACATATTAAAGTTAATCGAAATTGCACGGTAGACTAAGCTTTGAACAAACTATTCCATTTGATTAACCGAACATATCTCACACAATGATTTCAACATCGGTCAATGCATAGTATCCAGGGACACTGTTATGGCCACGTGTCTGTCTTTTTTTCATGAGTGTTGTTAGAGCCAAGCCCTTGAGCTCTAAGAAGTAGCCACACTTCCACTTACATAGGTAGATCCCATTAAGAGTGTTCCCATAATTATAACATATTTATGTTATGGTTCCATTAAGAGTACATTACTCATACTTCCCTTATCATTAGAGTACCTATCACTTTAATTTTAGGATGGATATATTTATAGTGCTAACAGTCACATACTAATGATGTAATTTGTCTTATTGAACTCAAGACTTGACGTTATACTAAGCGTTAAGTCAAGTTTCCACCATGGGTGACTCTAATCAATGGGCTTGAGTCCTATCCCTTTTGAGGTCTTGTTAACTATATTTCTAGCACGACTTTTTGTCAAATGATCCACCAAATTTTCACTTGACCTCACATAATTAATAGTGATCACTCCATCAGAGATTGATTGTCGGACATAGCTATGTCTTAATCCAATGTTTCTAGACTTTCCATTATATACTTGGCTATATGCATTTGCTGGAGTAGTCCCACTATCACAACAGATAGAAATAGGTGAAATTGCCTTAGGCCACAGAGGTACATCATAAAGCAATTTTCTTAACCATTCTGCTTCTTTAGATGTAGAGGCTAATACAGTAAATTTTGCTGCCATGGTGGAATCAGTAATACATGTTTATTTCTTGAAACCCCAAGAAATGGCTCCTCCACTAAGAATGAAGATCCATCCACTAGTAGATGCATGATACTCCAAACTTGTAATCCAACTAGCATCCAAATACCCTTCTAGAACTAAAGGATATCCATTATAACACAATCCATAGTTAATAGTTTTCTTTAAGTACCTAATTACTCTATTCAAAGCTTGCCAATGCCAACAACTTGGGTTACTTGTGTACCTACTCAATTTTCCAACAGTATGTAATATCTGGTCTTGTACAGGTCATTATATACATAACACAACCAATTAAACTTGTATATTTCAATTGATCAATTTTCCTATTAGCATTATATACTAATTTTATTTGAGGATCTGTGGGTGTAGATGCTGGTATACAGTTGAAAAGATCAAACTTTTTAAGCACATTTCCAATGTAATGTGATTGTGATAAAGCTATAGTGCTTTCATCTCAGGTTATTTTAATCCCAAGAATAACATCTGCTACACCCATATCCTTCATAACAAAGTTGTTTGACAAGAATTTCTTTCTGTTTTCTATTTGTTCCAAATTCGTGCAAAAATGAGCATGTCATCTACATATAAGCAAATTATGACACGTTTTCCATTTTCAAATTTGCTATATATGCACTTACCGGATTCATTTATTTTATAACCATTAGCTAAAACAACATTGTCTAACTTTTGGTGCTATTGCTTTGGTGCTTGTTTAAGTTCATATAGAGATTTAACAAGCTTACATACCTTATCCTCCTGTCCTAGAACAACAAATCCTTCCGGTTGCTCCATGTACACTTCCTCTTCCAATTCACCATTAAAAAATGCAGTTTTAACATCCATTTGGTGAACAACCAAATTATATATTGAGGTAAGTGATATTAAGAGTCTAATTGCAGCAATTCTTTCTAATGGAGCATAGGTATCAAAGTAATCAATACATTGTTTTTGTGTAAAACCTTTGGTTACCAACCTTGTTTTAAATTTATAAATGGTTCCATCGACCTTCATTTACTTTTTGAAGATCTATTGACAACCTATTGGTTTGGAACTCGGTGAAAGATCAACTAAGATCCAACCTATTGGTTTGGTAATATTTATATTATGCTTGTTGTTGATTACGTATTTAAATGGGTAGAAGCTAAGGTTACCTGTCGTGATGATGCTAAAACTGTAGTGGGATATCTAAAAAAATCTATTTTTTCCAAGTTTGGCACACCAAGAACATTGATCAGCGATTGAGGAACACACTTCTTTAATAAGATAATCGATGCACTTATAAAAAAGTATGAGGTAAAACAACGAGTGGCAACAACTTATCACCCACAAACAAATGATCAAGAAAAAGTTTTGAACCAAGAAATTAAATCAATTTTAGAGAAGACCGTGAAACTGGATAGAAAGGACTGGAGTCTACGACTAAATGATACATTGTGGGCATACCGCACGACTTACAAAGGACCCATAGACATGTCTCCTTACCGAATCATATTCGATAAACCGTGTCATCTTCCGGTAGATTTGGAACACAAGGCATATTGGGCTGTTAAACAATGCAATATAGAGTTGTACGTCGTTGGTGAACATAAAAAATTACACATTTAAGAGCTCGAAGAAATTTAACACGATGCATATGAAAATGCTTGAATTTATAAAGACAAAACCAAGGCGTTTCCTGATCAAAAGATATCTTGTAAACAAATTTTTAGTAGAATAAAAAGTGTTGCTTTATGATTCCACACTAAGGATCTTTGCAGTTGAAATTAAGAGTGAGGAATCCAGAAAGTGCTTTAAGGTCAATGTGAAAAGGTTGAAACCTTTTTCTGAGAACTTCCAAATGCATGTGATGGAAGAATTAATTCTCGAGGAGCCAAACGAATAAATTCTCAAGTCCTCGAGCTAACGATGTTAAACAAAAGCGCTTTTTGGGAGGCAACCCATAAACATTTAATTTAATTTATTTAATTTTGAGTTCGATTTAATTTATGTTGAAAATAAAAAAAATAATATTATTGAATCTATTTTAATGTGTTTTTTTTATGAATAATGGTAGAGGCAACAAACTAAAAATGGCAAAAAATGTTTTCAGGACGTGTCCATGTGATAAGTCAATTACGTGGTTGGGGTTTATATAAGCTTATTAAAAATCAATAGTGGATCTTTTTATGGCATGGGCACGTGATATAAAATGTTCACAATTGCCCTTTTACATCCAAGAACAAGTTAGAAGTGAATTTATTCTATGGCGCGGGCACTCCTTATCAAACTTCAGTGCTGCCAATTGTTGAAACAAACACCTAAGACTGCCAAATTGGATTGGTTTGAACCAGCTAGAACCAACTCGAACCAATCAAACCGAACCGCTAGCAAAAAAAACCTTTTTCCCTTTCCTTTTCTATTTTCTCTTATTCTTTTTCCTAAAAAAATTTCACCACCTTCCAAACTCAACAGCATCACACGCCGTCATCATACCCTCAACCGAAAACCTAGTCCCGCTTCACCTTAAACGCCGCCACCACCAAAAGCTCATCAACACGATATTCATTATCTCTCTGGAATATGGGATAGTTATAATTTTCCCTTAAAGTTAATTCAATTTCAACTCAAAAAGCACTAATTGGGTTAGAGTTGTTTGGCATAAATTTGGGAAAACGAGTCAGCCATATGCCGCATTCGGGTTTCCGCGAATAAATTGGCGTGTCCATGAGGGAAAAGGCTAGTTGGATTTCGTTAAGGGAGATAGTAATCAGATTAAAATGACCCACATGGTTGAGGTCGTTAATTCGAGTTGGACTCTTCTAGATTGTAAAGCTGCCAAGATCTTAAATTGTGGGCACGTGTTACGCGGTTAGATAGTTAATAAGGGTTGGTTTGCAACACATCCCAGAATCAACTACAATGAAGAGTTTGCGGTTAAGGTGTCCTTGATTGCTATAACTAGCTTACCGTTTGGAAGGAAAATTTCACTTTCAAGGACTGATTTGAGTCTGGAATATACCAAGACTAAGGCTAAAAGTTTGCATATTTGATTATCTAATTTAATTTCGGTTATTTAATTTTATTTTGCATTTATAATTTAGCTGTTATTTTGTTCTATTTATTTCCTATATTTTTAACTGTAATCAACTAAAACCACATTTGTTTTATTTTCAGCACAACATGTTACATGTCGTGGGCATGATAGTTGGTACAACTCTAGAATCTGATTACGCAAAAAAAAAAAAGCGATATTAAGAATCTAGTCCTTATAAGATCAACCCTGCTTCTCTATACTACTATTTAGTTTAGTTAGAGTGTAGAACATTTATATTTGGTGGCCTCGACAGCCATCACAACTTTATTGGCATGTGATTTAAGATTTGATAAAATCAGATTTTCTTCTTAATTTATTTGTTCACTGTGAAAAAATAATTTTGAATTAAAAGAATATTCTTAATTAATATTTTAAAAATTAAAAATAAATGAAATAAGTGTTTTTCTTGTAGAAGATTATACTAAAACTTTTTTGTTGGTACCATTTACATGTTAATTGTATATATTAATTAATTATTTTATTTATTGCTTAAATAGTTTTAAAAATTATTTACAACATATAAAAATAATATGATTAAAAATTAAAAGATATTTTCTCAAAAATTAAGAAATTAAAATATAATAATACATATATGTTTAACCTTAAAATATTTATAGTTCATATTAAAATAATTTTCATTTTATAAGAATTTAAATTTTATAGAAAACAAAAATTGATGAAAAGTAAAATCACACACCAAATTTTAAAACCTACGAACTATAAAAATAATCACTAAAAATGAGATATCTATTTATAATAATTTTAAAGAAAAAATTATCAAATAGAATTGATTTCAAAATTAAATTAATTTGAAAAATAAATAAAAATATGTCGATTGAATCTTAGATTGATTGGCATGGTTATTGTTGCCAATGCAAGAGAACATAAGTTCGAGTGCGCTGGTGTAACACCTTTTACCCAGTCCAGTTGTCGAACCTAAGTAATAGAATGTCACAAACAAATACAAACCATTTACAAACAAATTATAACTTAAATATCAATTAATTATCGTACAATTCATGAACAATCAAATTAACATGTGTTTCAATCAATTTTAGTTTAATATCGAGCTTACGAAAGATTGAAATTAAGCAGACAACTATTAGCGATCAAATTGAAACTAAATTAAAAAGACAGGAAAAATCTGCAAACAGGAGTCACACGGTTGTATCCCCTGGCCGTGTGCGAAATCTAAACCTAGTAAAGGATGAGATGGATGAACGTGAAAGCGGATTGTAAAGTTTGTCAAAGTCGCAGATTTGACTTAGGGCTCTAGACGTTCGGAAAGAAATTTGGATTTTGACACTACCTGAAACGAAATTGAATCCAAGTCAGATAAAAAAAAATAAAAAAAACTAAAATAAAATAATAAATCAAAGATTAAGGAAACAAAAAAAAAAGATAAATGAAAAGATAGAACATGGAGTGTAGAAGTCCTAATAAGCCTTGGAAACACAAAGAATCCACAACCCCCTTCAAGCGGCTCTAATTTTCCCTCCAGGATAGAAACCTTGGCAAGAAAAATTTTAAAGATGATCCCCACAATCTAAAAGAAACTCAAGAGAAATTCTTAAAAAGAAAAACCTAGAGAGAATTTATTAACTCAAAAGAGAAATAGAATAATAATAAATTGAATGAATTGTGTACAATGCAAATGCCTATATATAGGCTAGCTAAATAAATCTAAATAAAACTCTTAAGTATACTAGAACTCTAATTCAATCTAAATAAGAAGTAGTTTTTAACTAAAATTTCTTGTTAACATAAAACTCCTAAATAACTTAAAATACTTAATAATTATCAAAAATTAGGAATAAAATAATAATAAAATAATAAGATTGAAAAATATAATATTGGGCTCATATATAATAAAAACTAAGTCTAAAAACCGAACTCAATATGATTTAAACTCTAATTAAAAGCCCGAAATTCGTAATTCTCGTCATAATCCCGTTCAGAAATTCTGCTCATGTAGTCTTCACGAAAACAATCATAACTTGAGCTCCCGAACTCAAAATTGAGTGATTCAAAATGCGTTTTGAAGCTAAGAGATGGATCTTCAAACACCATGAGACATCTCAACCGAAAAATGCCAGGATACCATCCAAAAAGTCATCGCAAGTCTGCTGATTTCCCAAGCCTAAAAATTGGCAGTTTTGATGATTGGAATCTAATAAATTTCACCCCATTCGTGCATGTATCAAAACCTGTGTGTTATGAACTACATGGCCATGTCGCTAAACTGTGTATGAGAGCTAAGCCCGTGTGAGATAGGTCACACGGCTATGTCCCTAGACCGTGCAACTAATTGTTACCGTGTGCACCAAAATCACCTGAATTTTTACATACCACACAATTGTGTTCTAGGCCGTGTAAACTTGTAGTTACCATTTAAAATATGTTTTCTAGCATAAATCACTTAAGCTACAAGTCATCTATTTTAAACCATATTCAACCACCTCAAAAGCAAATCAAAACAAGTCAAAACCATCATTTAAAATTACCATCATATGTGCTTAACCAATATGCCTTAAATTGGAACCTCAAGCAATAACTCAAAACTACCTAAATGACTATATTCAAACATACCAATATGCTTCCAATAAAACCTCAAAATGTCAAGCCAAACATTTATGCATTCAACCATTTCATATTTAATTTCATGTTAGCCTTATATAACCTAGGTACTAGTGTCACGGGGCTAGATATTTCGTCTCGCGATCTGTGCGGCCTTAGGCGATCCGTTCGTCCAAACTCGTCTAAGTCAGCCTTTACTCAAGTGAGGATTCCTTTAGAATTCCTCCAAGGCACCAATTTGTATAGCGGAAGCAAACTTATGCCAAAAGAAGCCACAAAGAACAACAGAAAACCACAAAAAAGAACATACACAAGGTGTTTGAGTAAATGCTCTCAGAATTCTATTACTCTTAATAATTCAAGTACAATAGAATGATTTACAAGTGAGGGGGAGGGTCTCTATTTATAGTTGAACTCCCCCAAAACTGACGGTCAAGATTAAATTACATCGACTGACGAGATTAGCCTATCCCTTAATTTTTGGGATCATATCATATCAAATCTACAAGATATCATTCCCTACTTACTAAAAATAGCCTAAGTTGCCATATCTTCATTATCGGGCCAACCAGGCTTCAATCTGACAGGCTTCTCCAATAGTTCTTTGAATCGGGCCAGTATTTGTGGGCTAAATGATCCCCATCTAATCGATAGATCTCTATGGGGGTATCTTGTGCCATGGTCACGGGCTTTGCACTTTGGCCCGTGACATTCTCCTATACCCATTCTCGCAATGCCCTTGTTGTGACTTCCGAATGGCATTGACTTGATTAACCTTGAAACTCGCTCATTGCCTTGGTTTCCTCTCGAGTTGTCTTGCAATTGGGTTGTCCCCTCTTTTGGAACATTTGCCTTGGCTTCCGTTGCCTCTTAACTTGAACCATTACACTCGTTGGTACATTTCGTTGGCAAGAAGTCTCCACTCTAACTTGCCCTAATTTTGACTTGTTCCCTTTTGAATCATCTTGATTCTCACACCTTGGCTTCGTATTGCCCAAAGTCCCAAGGCCTCCTTGCTTTTGAACTTTGAAAAGGTCCCTACGACCTTGACAAGCTAGCAAGTTAATTCAAAACACTATCAAAGTGTTCGCAATGTACCTTACTTGCAGCATTTACTCGTCCCAACTATTTTTTCATCGCTCTTTTTTCCTCGAAGCCCGATGCACAACCCACATTTCCCAAAGGTGTCGGCTCTACAGTCGAATTTGCAGGCTTCATATCGATCTCTTGCGCCACTAACACTTACAAAGGGACTTTCGTAGCATTCTGTTCTATCGAGTCAATGTTCCTACCATACGAAACATTCTCGACTAGTTGGATTGACGATAACACCTTTGTCCCAACCTTCATATCTCGATGCACTGGCACAACAGTTTTTGATAACGGACCGGTGACAATATGAATTTGATCGGCCCACGGATACAGAGTTTCCTGAATCTTGTCAATGAAGTTTAAGCAAAGAACATAATCGTAATCATCTAATTGGATTACCTCGAATTCTTTCTTGCCCTTCCATTGGCTGATTTGTAGCTCCATATTACGAACTACTCCCACAGTTGGGGCCTCCTCAAAATTTACCATCTTGGTTTTCCTATTCGATTTCTTAATCAAGAGACCAAGTTTCCCCACAACCTTTTTCGATATGAACAAGTCCGATGCTCTCGTATTGACAAAAGAACTCCTCTTTTGAACTATAATGTTGATGTCTACAAACATCAACCCTTCTCTACCATTCCTTTTCTTAGGAATGAGCACTACTAAATTGACCATCGATGTCTTTTTCTCAATAGGCTACGCCTCTTCCGACTCATCATGCCTCTTAATAGCCAACATTGAAGATACCTTTGGGCAGTTCCTCTTCATATGTGGTCCCTTACAAAGGTAGCATCTCAACTTTCCCCTCTATTCTTTCGAGCTATTAGGTCTCCACTTCCCATTTCGCGGTTTTCTATTACCACTGTCCCAACTACTACTGTTGCTATAATCGCTATGTCCCTCTTCATCTTTCTCATGGTACTTACCATTTCCCCTCCTGTTGGGCTTGGAAGATTCAAACTTGTCTATTCTTAGAACAAGTGTCACTAAGGACTCTACTACCATAATGACATTGGTAAGTTATTGAACTCCACGAAGTTGCAATTCTTACTTCGCCCATGGTTTCAACCCATCTGTAAAAGAGAAAAATACTTCCTTCTCGTTCAAATCAGAAATCTGGAGCATGAGTTTACTGAACTTCCGCACATACTCCCTAACCGTGCTTCGTACGTAAGCCACTGCAACTTTGCTCGAGCTTCATCCTCGGTATACTCGGGGTAAAACTGTGCTTTGAACTCTTATTGGAACTCCTCTCAAATCTCAATCTCAATCCCACCACGTCTCACATCAATGGACTTACGTCGCCACCATAACAAAACAACGTTAGTAAAATGCATAGCAATAGTAATTACCTTTGTGGCATCATCCTCGATGCTTACCGCACGAAATTATTGCTCCATTGCCCAAAGAAAGTTTTCCACTTCACATGCGGACCTTACCCCTTTAAACGCTTTCGATTTGGGCACATCCATTGCCTGCTGCTCTAGCTTCGAAGCCAACATTCTATTACCCACGACAGCCTGAGCTCCCCCTTAATCTCATTAATCTCTTCCTTTAAAGCTGTCACTATAGCCTCGAGAGCATCATCCTTCCCAGCCAGCTTATTTTCTGAGAAACCGATAGTATCCCACACATATTTCCTGACTTGTTCCTTCATGGACTGCAACCGATCAATGATTCTATCATCGACTTTGTCGATCCTCTCCTTAACGTCCCCCATGGACTCTTTCAGAGTGACGACTTGACCCTCCAAAGCTGACAATAAATCCCTTGACCAACTCCCTTTTCTGGCCCTTTCATGGGTCTCTATTGGCTCACTCTAACTGACAACTTCTTTCGACATCTTAATAGTGTGTTCGAACCAATAGCTCTAATACCACTTGTCACGGGGCTAGATCTTTCTTCTCACGATTCGTGAGGCCTTAGGCGATCCATTTGTCCAAACTCGCCTAATTTGGCCTTTATTCAAGCGAGGATTCCTTTAGAAGTCCTCCAAGGTACCAATTTGTATAGCGGAAGCAAACTTATGCCAAAAGAAGCCACAAAGAACAATAGAAAGCCACAGAAAAGAATGCACATAAGGTGTTTCAGTAATTGCTCTCAGAATTCTATTACTCTTAAGAATTCAAGTACAGTGGAATGATTTACAAGTGAGGGGGAGGCTCTCTATTTATAGTTGAGCTCCCCCAAAATCGACGGTAAAGATTAAATTACATCGACAGACGAGATTAGCCTATCCTTTGATTTTTGGGATTTATAAGATTACACCATATCAAATCTACAAGATATGATTCCCTTACTTACTAAAAATAGCCTAAGTTGTCATATCTTCATTATTGGGCCAACTAGGCTTCAATCTGACAGGCTTCTTCAACATCTCATTGAATCGGGCCAATTTTCGTGGGCTAAATGTTCTCCATATAATTGATAGACCTCTATGGGGTGCATCTTATGCCATGGTCCTATGACACTAGAACTACCAAATCCTTTCTAGCAAATCATAAACATAAACATCCAATGACATGTCATTTGTGTACAAATCAATTATTAAGTTCATACGAGCTTTGTTACCATTTTTGTATCAATTCAATCCCTCAATAACAATTTATATATAACATATAATCCATTTCATCAATTCTTTACCATCAATATCTCAAATTAGTTCACATTTTCATATAATTCACACTTTACAATTTAATCCCTTAAATGTGAAAATCACAATAGTTGAACTTGCATATAAAAGTAATAGGTATAAACACACAATTAAAACATAATAAGAGAATATAGTAAATTCCATATGAACTTACTTGGAAAAACAACAACAAAAAGGTGTTAGAGAAAATCGCAAATTCTCATTTTTCTCGATTATCTACCAATTGATTCAAATCTCAATCTATAATAATTCATTACAATTTATCAATTCCAATTACCTCCTATCATCCTATTATAAGTATAAATCAATTTAATTTCACTTTTAAAATTTTTCTAAAATATTGCATTTTATTCGATTTAATCCTTAAAACTGAAATAACAATATCTTTCAATTTAAGCTTCATTTTGCAATTCGATTTCAATTTCATCCTTCTATAAATTTCTATTATCTGAAATTATAGAAATTTCATATCAATTTCAAAATATTTATATTTTAGTCCTTATACTAAAAATAGTATATTTCACTTTACAAATTAGTCTTATATCACATTTAAGCTATTAATCAAACCATTTAACACCAAAATTTTCAAAAATAATTAATAGAAATATTTCAAAACTTTAACAGTTTTATAATTTAATACACAAGTTAGCTAAATTGAAATACAATGATCTCAAAAACATAAAATTTTCGAAAAATGGGTTCCAAAAACCTTACCATGTAATGGCGGAAAGCTCAATTGAAGATCAACAATGGCTTTTTCACTTTATTTTATTTCAAACGGTGGAGAAAGACCCAAAAACGAAAGATGGTTAGTTTGTTTCTTTCTTTTTATGTTTTATAATTTCTAAAATAATAAGATCATTAAAATAATAACATTTCTTGATAAAAATATATAGTATTAAACTGTCCACCATCTAAGGAAAAGGGTAAATTGCTATTTATACTTTGTTTTAATTGTTTTATAAGTCCTTATGCCATTAAAATTTATAGTGATAAAATTTTACCACTTTTATGATTTAGTCCTTATACATTAATTAATTATTAATTTAGTAAAATTTCCAATCCGAAATTCAATACATTCATATAACCACTCGATAAATATTTAATAAAAGTATTTTCAAGCTTGGTTTATGAAAATGAGATCCTAATAGCTCATTTTTCGATACCATTGACTTTAGTATCGTGTACTTGTACTTTAACTAATTATCCAATTGACAAATCTCACTAGACAAAAAATAATATAAATTTATAATTAAATAGTAAATATCAATTAATAATATTTAGACTCAATCATCGGGAATGGGTTTCAAACTATCGTTTCTAGCACAATTAAAAATCGACTTTTACACATAATTAATTAGTGTGTTAAATAATTCTAAACAAAAAATTAAAATTAATAAAATAAAGTAAATAATTAATTTATAAAAAAATTATTAAAAGTTTTGAAGTCGCATATTAATAATATTGTTAGAGTTGTGTGACTCGCATCCCTATTAAAGAAATAAAATATAGTGGCAAAACAAGGGGATCTATGTAAGGCTTAAGGACGAGGGCAGAATAAGGTTTTTCAACCTTAAATAGATGTAAACAAAACTCTTCCTGTATCATTCATTTTTCAACATTAGTGAATTTCTTCTCCTCTGCCCGTGTTTTTTTCCAGAAAGGGTTTCCATGTAAAATCTCTGTGTTCTTATTTTTCTTATTTTTTGCAATCATTTTATTACCATTATCAAACTCTATTATAACAAACTAGTATCAGAGCTTTTTGGGTTACTTGTCTCTATCATGGTAATGGCGACAATGAAGTATGATACTCCGTTATTGGATCGTAATACTAGATTTGTGTTGTAACAGGTAAAGATGCAGGTAGTTCTTGCGCAGATAGATTTGGAGAATGCCATGCTAGGGTTAGATAAGATGCCTTCGACATTGACGAATAAAGAGAAAAAGCGTAAAGTAAGAAAGGTTTTAACACAATTATATTTGCATCTGTCAAATGAAAGTCTACAGGACGTATTGAAGGAGAAGATCGCCGCTGCATTATGGGCAAAGCTGCAACAACTATGCATGTCAAAAACCCTAACTAGCAAGTTGCATCTGTGCTCGAACACTTAATCGTGTTTAAAAAAATTATCATGGACTTAGAGGCTATGGAGGTTTAGTGTGATAAAAAAGATTTAGGGTTAATTCTACTTTGTTTGTTGCCTCTGTCTTATTCAACCTTTAGAGATACAATTTTGTGTAGTCGCGAATATCTTACAATTGATAAAGTCTATGCTTCCTTAGCCTCGTACGACAAGATGAAGCATCCCGTGGTTGGATCCAACTCTCAGGGAGATAGTCTTATTATTCGTGGAAGACAAGAATGAAATACTAGTGATAATTATGAGAGGACATTAACGAAATCCTTGTAATAAATCTAAGTGTAGATCGAGATCTTCAAACAGAGGTAAAATCTGTAATTTTTGCAAAAATAAAGGGCACATTAAGTATAAGTGCTATAAGTTACAGAATAGGACCAAAAGGGAGGCTATGAATCAAAAGGGAAAACAACCAGAACAATTCGATGAAGCTGGTGTAGTAGAAGACTACAGCGATGCTGAACTCCTAGTTGTTTTTGTTCACAATCTAAAGTAAGTGAGCAGTGGATCCTCGATTCTGGTTGCACTTTCCATCTGAGTCTCAATCGGAATTGGTTTACAACATATGAAATAGTGTTTGAATATGTTATTTTTATGGGAAATAATGCTTCATGTAAAATTATAGGTATTGACAAGATCAAAATTAAGATGTTCAATAGAGTCATCAGAACACTTAGTGGCATACGACACGTACCAGAATCGAAGAGATATTTGATCTCATTGAATATTCTTTATTTAAAAGGGTACAAGTACTCAACTTAAAGTGGGGCTCTAAAGATGAGCAAAAGTTCCCTCGTTATGATGAAAGGGCAAAGAAAGACTGTCAAGTTATATATGTTTTACAAGGTTCAACTGTTATTGGTGATTCAGCCATCACTTCCTCTTCCTTGATAGATGATGATGTTACTAGACTTTGGCATCTGCGTCTAAGGCTTCTGAGTGAGAACACTATGGCAGAATTAAGAAAAATGAGGACTTCTTGATGGACAAGGAATTAACAAATTGAAGTTCTATGAGCACTACATTTTTGGGAAGCAAAAGAGAGTTAGATTCACCAGAGGAATTCATAACATGAAGGAAACATTGGATTATATTCATTCTGATCTTTGGGAACCATCTAGAGTGCCTTCAAGGGGTGACACTAATTATATGCTAACGATCATTGATGATTTTTACAGAAAAGTGTGGGCATTCTTTCTGAAGCAAAAAAGTGATGCATTTTCTACGTTTAAGGCTTGGAAAACTAAAGTGATGTGTTTTTCACATTTGAGGCTTGAAAAATAATAATCGAGAAGTAGATAAGAAAATAGATAAAATACCTCTACACAAATAATGGCTTGGAATTTTGTTCTAATGAGTTTAATAATTGTGTAAATCAGAAGAGATTGTGAGACACTTGACAGTTCGTCATACTCCACAACAAAATGGAGTTGCAGAAAGAATGAATAGAATAATCATGGAAAATGTTGAATGTATGTTATTGAATGCTTGTTTACAAAAGTTGTTTTGGGCTGAAGTGGTCTCTACTACATGTTTTCTCATTAACTGATCTCCATCTGTTGCCATTAAGAAAAAGAATCCACAAGAGGTATGGTCTGGTACTCCTACTGTTTATTCTGATTTGATGATTTTTGGGTGTCCTGCGTATACTTATCTTGATAATGGTAAATTGGAGTCTAGATATATTAAATGTGTTTTTCTTGGTTATAAGGCTAGTGTTAAAGGGTATAAGTTATGATGTCTTGAAACAAGAAAATTTGTAATTAGCAAATATGTTATTTTTAATGAAACTACTATGCTGCCTAACTTACCTCTTAAAGATTCTTCTAATAAAGACAAAAAAGTTCAACAAAGTTCAAACACATATGTGAAGTAGGTGAAGCTTCAGAGTGACCAAAGGTTTACAATAGAGTCTACTTCTAAAGTTAGTATAGAAAATCAAAGTAGAGTTTCTTCTTCACCATAATATTCTATTACCAAGAACAAACTTAGAAGAGAAATTAAACCTCTAAAGAGGTTTGCCGAGGCTAACTTAGTCACTTACACTTTTAATGTGGCTGAATATATAGATGCAAATCAAGAACTATCTATTTATTTCGATGCAGTTAATTCTAAAAGGTTCAGAAAAGTGGATGTTTTCCATGCAAGAAGAGATGGAATCGCTCCAGAAGAATAGAACATGAGACCTAGTGAAGCTTCTTAAGGGTAAAAAGATTGTTCATTGTAAATGGGTGTTCAAGAAAAAAAGGAACTTTAAGAGTTAAAGAGCCCAGATATAAAGAAAGGGTGACTGCAAAAGACTATAGTCAGATTCCAGATGTGGACTTTACAAATGTGTTTTCTCCAGTTGTTAAGCACAATTCGATCCGAACCTTGCTTAGTATTGTGGCCATGTATGATTCGGGGCTTGAGAAGTTAGATGTTAAAACAACATTCTTCCATGAAGAACTTGAGAAATATATTTCATGCAACAACCAGTGAGTTTTATAGTCTCAGAAAAGGAAAACTATGTTTGTTTGTTGAAAAAGTCCCTTTATGGCCTGAAACAATCACCAAGGCAGTGGTACAAGAGGTTTGATTCATTTATGACTACTCATGATTTCAAAAGAAGCAGATTTGACAGTTGTGATTACTTTAAGAAAAATATGATGGTTCATTTGTATATCTACTCCTCTATGTTGATGACATGTTGATAGCATCCAAAGATAAATGAGAGATAGGGAATGCCAAAGTCCAGCTTAACAAAGAATTTGAAATGAAAGATTTGGGAGTAGAAAAGAAGATACTTGGGATGGAGATCTTCAGAGATAGAAAAACATGTAAATTGCATCTAATTTAGAAAGGATACATTAAGAAAGTTCTTTGTAGGCTCAATATGCAGAATGCCAAGCCTGCTAGTACTCCATTAGCAGCCCACTTTAGACTTTCATCAACTTTGTCTTCGCAATTAAATGATGAGATTGACTACATGTCACGTGTTCTATATTTTAGTGCAGTGGGATCTCTCATGTATTCTATGGTTTTCTCACGTCCAGATTTATCATATGTAGTTAGTGCAGTTAGTAGATACATAGTGAATACTGGTAAAGAATATTGGAAAACAGTTTAATAGATTTTCAGATACTTACGATTTACTACTTATGTTTTTATATAGTTTGGAAGAACTAGAGATTGAGTCACTGAGTATGTTGATTCTGATTTTGCTGGAGACCTTAGTAAAAGAAGATCTCTCACAAGGTAGGTCTTTACTATTGAAGGCTGCGCGATTAATTGGAAAACCACTTTGCAAACTACATTTGCTTTGTCTGCTATTGAAATTGAGTACATGACGATTATTGAGGCTTGTAAAGAAGATATTTAGTTAAAGAGGCTCTTTGGTGAACTCAGTAAATACCTTCAGACAAGTATAGTGTTTTATGATAGTCAAAGTGTCATCTTCCTTACAAAAGATAAAATGTTTCATGAGAGAAGAAAACACATTGATGTTTGGTATAATTTTGTGTGTGATATTATTGTTCATGATGATATTATTGTTGGAAAAGTTAGTACTCATGATAATCCTAAAGATATGATGACTAAGTCACTTCCTATAACCATGTTTGAACATTGCTTGGACTTGGTTGGTGTTCATTGTTGAAAGATACCCCTGTAGGGGTTTCGTATAAGAGGTGGAGAAATTGCTCAAGGTGGAGATTGTTAGAGTTGTGTGACCCAAATCCTTGTTAAAGAAATAAAATACAATGAATAAACAAGGGGATCTGTGTAGGGCTTAAGGCCGAGGGCTGAAACTCTTATTGTATTTGACAAGATGCACAAGTAGAACCTGTATAGAACTAAAATTCTTCTATTTGACATTGATTAGAATAAGGTTTTTCAACCTTTAAATAGATGTAGTCGAAACTACTCTTGGATCATTTATTTTTCAACATTAGTGAAATTCATCTCCTTTGCCAGTGTTTTTTTTCCTAAAGGGTATCCACGTAAAATCTGTGGGTTCTTATTTTTGTGAACATTCTATTGCCATTATCGACGTCTATTATAATAAACTTGTATCAAAGCTTTTCGGGTTACTTATCTCGATCACGGTAATGGTAAAAATAAAGTATGATATTTCACGGTAATGGTAAAGATGCAGACAATTTTTACGCAGATGGATTCAGAGGATTCCCTCTTAGAGTTAGATAAGATGCCTTTGACATTGATGGATGAAGAGAAGAAGCATAAATATTGATTGGCTTTAACACAATTACATCTGCATTTATCAAAACAAGATATGTTAAAGGAGAAGACTAACGTTGCATTATGGACAAAGCAATAACAGCTATGCATGTCAAAAACACTAACTAGCAAGTTTCATATGAAACAACATATTTACTCTTATCATTTGGAAGAAGGTACGTCTTTACTTGAACACTTAAACCGTGTTTAAAGAAATTGTCTGAAACTAAGAGGCCATGGAGGTTTAATATGATAAAGAAGATTTAGGGTTAATTTTACTTTGTTCGTTACCCCTGTCTTATTCAACCTTTAAAGATTCAATTTTATATATTCATAAATCTCTCACAATTGATGAAGTCTATGCTTCGTTAGCCTCATATGATGAGATGAAGCATCTTGTGGCTGGATTTGAATCTCAAGAAGAGGATCTCATTGGTCGTGGGAGATAAAAATGAAATACTGATGATAATTATGAGACAACACATAAATGAAATCCTCGCAGTAAATCTAAGGGTAGATCGAGATATTCAAACAAAGTTAAAACTTGTAATTTCTGGAAAAAAAAAAAGGCACATTAAGTCTGAGTGCTATATGTTGCAGAATAATATCAAAAGGGAGGCTGCAAATCAAAAGAGAAAACAACCTGAATAATTCGGTGAAGCTGATGTAGTAAAAGAATACATCAATGGTGAACTCCTAGTTGCCTTTGTTGACAACTCTAAAGTAAGCGATGAGTGGATCCTTGATTTTGGTTGCACTTTCCATATGAGTCACAATCGAGATTGGTTTACAACATATGGAACATTGTCTAAAGGTTTTGTTTTGATGAGAAATAATGCATTATGTAAAATCACATGTATTGGCAGGATTAAAATTAAGATTTTCGAAGAAGTCGTCAGAACACTTAACCACATACGACATGTACCAGAATTGAAGAGAAATTTGATTTCATTGAGTACTATTGATTCAAAAAGGTACAAGTACACAATTGAAAGTGGGGTTCTAAAGATTAGCAAAGGTTCCCTCGTTGTGATGAAAGAGTAGAGAAAGACTGCTAAGTTATGTGTTTTGTAGGATTCAACTGTTACTGGTGATGCAACTGTTACTTCCTCTTCCTTGTCAGATGATGATGTTACTAGAATTTGGCATATGCGTTTAGGACATATGAGTGAGAATGCCATGACAGAATTAAGCAAAAGTGGACTTCTTGATGAACAAGGCATTATCAACTGAAGTTTTGTGAGCACTGCATTTTTGGGAAGCAAAAGAGAGTTTGATTCACCTGAGAATCCATAATACAAAGAGAACATTGGATTATATTTATTCTAATCTTTTGGGACCATTTAGAGTGCCTTTGAGGAGTGACACTAATTATATGCTAACGATCGTTGATGATTTTATCAGAAAAGTTTGGGCATTCTTCTTGAAGCAAAAAAGTGATGTGTTTTTCACGTTTAAGTCTTGGAAAACTATGATCGAGAAGCAGGCAGGAAAATAGATAATGCACCTCTACACAAATAATGGCTTGGAATTCTGTTCTGATGAGTTTAATGAATTATGTAAATCAAAAGGGATCGTGAGACACTTGACAGTTGGCCATATTCCACAACAAAATGATGTTGTAGAACGAATGAATAGAACAATTATAGAAAATGTTCGATGTATGTTTACGAATGCTTGTTTACCGAAATTGTTTTGGGCTAGACTGACCTCTACTACATGTTTTCTCATTAACTGATTTCTGTCTGTTGCCATTGAGAAAAAGACTCCATAAGAGGTATAGTTTGGTACTCTTGCTGTTTATTTTAGTTAGAAGATTTTTGGATGTCCTGCGTATGCTCATGTTGATAATGGTGAATTGGAGTCTAGATCTATTAAATGTGGTTTTTTGGGCTATAAGGCTGGTGTTAAAGGGTATAAGTTTTGGTGTCGTGAAATGAGGAAAGTTGTAATTAGCATATATTTTATTTTTTTATGAAACTGCTATGTTGCCTACCTTACCTCTTAAAGAATCTTCCAATAAAGACCAACAAAGTTCAAACACACATGTAAAGCAAGTGAAGCTTCAAATTGACCTAGGATCTACAATAGAGTCTACTCCTCAAGTTAGTATAGAAACTCAAAGTAGAGTTGCTTCTTCACAATAATATTCTATTGCCAAGTACAGACCTAGAAGAAAAATTAAACCTCCAAAGAGGTTCACCGAAGCTGATCTAGTTGTTTACGCTTTAAACGTGGATGAAGATATATATGCAAAACAAGAATCATCTACTTATTCTGAGGCAGGTAATTGTAAAGATTTAGGAAAGTGGATGGTTTCCATGCAAGAAAAGATGGAACCGCTCCAGAAGAATGAAACATGGGACCTAGTGAAGCTTCCTAAGGGTAAAAAGATTGTTTGTTGTAAATGGGTGTTCAAGAAGAAAGAAAAGATTTTAGGATTTAAAGAAATTAGATATAAAACAAGTTTGGTTGCAAAATGCTATAATCAGATTCCAAGTGTAGACTTTACAGATGTGTTTTCTCCAATTGTTAAGCACAGTTCGATTCGAGGCTTGCTTGATATTGTGGCTATGTATGATTTGGAGCTTGAGAAGTTAGATAGAAAAACAATGTTCTTGCATGGAGAACTTGAGAAATATATTTATATATAGCAACTAGAGGGTTTTATATCTCAGAAAAGGAAGACTATGTTTGTTTGCTGAAAAAGTCCCTTTATGGCCTGAAACAGTCGCCTCGATAGTGGTACAAGAGGTTTGATTCATTTATGACCACTCATGATTTTAAAAGAAGTAGCTTTGACATTTGTGTTTATTTTAAGGAAAATAGTGATGGTTCATTTGTATATCTACTCTTTTATATTGATGACATGTTGATAGCAGCCAAAGACAAAGGAGAGATAAGAGAGGTTAAAGCCCAACTTAATAAAGAATTTGAGATGAAAGATTTGGGAGCAGCAAAGAAGTTACTCGGGATGGAGATTCTTAGAGATAGAAAAGCATGTAAATTGTATTTAAGTCAAAAAGAGTACATTGAGAAAGCCTGCTAGTACTCCATTAACAGCCCATTTCAGACTTTTATCGGCTTTTTCTTCGCAATCAGATGAGATTGACTACATGTCACGTGTTCCATATTCTAGTGCAGTGGGATCTCTCATGTATTTTATGGCTTGCTCACGTCCAGATTTATCATATACAGTTAGTGTAGTTAGTAGATATATGATCAATCCTAGGAAAGAACACTGGAAAGCAGTTCAGTGGATTTTTCGATACTTACGAGGTGCTACTAATGTTTTCTTACAGTTTGGAAGAACTAGAGGTGGATTCATTGGGTATGTTGATTTTGATTTTGATTTTGTTGGAGACCTTGATAAAAGAAGATCTCTCACAGGGTATGTTTTTTCTATTGAGGATTGCACGATTAGTTGGAAAGCCACTTTGCAAACTATAGTTGCTTTGTCTACCACTGGAGTTGAGTACATGATGATTACTAAGGCTTGTGAAGAAGCTATTTGGTTAAAGGAACTCTTTAGTGAACTCAGTACAGACCTTCAGGTCAGTACAATGTTTTGTGATAGTTAGAGTGCCATCTTCCTTACGAAGGATAAAATGTTTCATGAGAGAACAAAACACATTGATGTTTAGTATCATTTTGTGCGTGATATTATTGCTCGTGGTGATATTGTTGTGAGCAAAGTTAGTACTCATGATAATCCTGAAGATATGATGACTAAGTCACTTCCTATAACCATGTTTGAGCATTGCTTGGACTTGGTTGAAGAGGTGAAGAACTTCTTCGTTGAGAATTTGTATCAAGGTGGAGATTATTAGAGTTATGTAACCCGAATCCTTGTTAAAGAAATAAAATACAGTGGCAAAACAAGGGGATCTGTGTAGGGCTTAAGGCCGAGGGCCGAAACTCCTCTTGTATTTGACAATATGCACAAGTAGAATCCATATAGAACTACACTTTTTCTATTTGACATTGATTAGAATAAGGTTTTTCAACCTTTAAATAGATGTAGTCGAAACTTCTCTTGTATAATTCGTTTTTTAACATTAGTGAATTTCTTCTTCTCTGCCCGTAGCTTTTTCTGAAAGGGAGTCAATATAAAATTTGTGTGTTCTTATTTTTCTTATTTTTGCGATCATTCTATTGCCATTATTGACATCTATTATAAAAAATACTATAGTAATAATGAAAAATATAATAATTATGATAAATAAGAAAATAATTATAAATTTCATGATTAAATTTTAAAATTTGTATAAACTATCAATAAGTATAAATTTTTTATTTCTTTACAAATGCCATTATTATTGTAACATCAATTTTATAATTTAAATTATATCAAGTTTTTAAGTTAGCTAGCAAGTATATACCATTACATTGCATGTTTGTATATTGCAAACCTGTTGAATATAAATTTAATAATTCCTTTTATAATTAGAAATTAATTGAAAAATAAAAGCAAAAATTGATAGTAAATATAAAGATTAGTAACTGTAAAATAATAATGAATACTAATAGTAATAAACCATTAATAAAATAGTAGTATATAATTGATAATTAAAACGTAAATTATAATTATGATCTCAATATTATTTTAGAGATTTTATTTGACATCAATTTAAGTATCAAACTTAATGACATTCAAGATTTTATAACTCAATTATTATTCCCTAATAATTAGGTTACATGAAAATGTAACATCTATCGGTTGCGGCAATATTTATTAACTAAGTAAAATAAATTATATATTTATATTAATACCATAATATTTGTTACTAATTAAAATATATACTTATATTAAAATTATTCTTTAAAACATTAACGTATAATTAAATTAATGATTCTATGTTTTAAAATTATCAGGCCAAATTAATTAATACAATTTTATTGTAAAATATTATAATATTCATGTTTTAAACAATTCACTGTAAATGCATATAAAAATAAAAATGGATAAAGATTATATATTTATTTATTTGGTTGAATTTTTATTATATTTATTTATATTTTGAATTCAAATTTATATTCTATGTTGATGTCATATAATGATGATTATTTTATTTATATTTGAGTTAATTGCACTGAACATCCTTAAACTATAACTTTTATTCTAAATTCATTGTCAAATTTTAGAACATTTTAATTATATCTTTAAACTGTTATTTTATATCAATAAGGTCCATCTATAACTAAAATTATTAATTTAACTGTTAAATGAGAATATAAATCTTTTGTGACATAATTTAAAATAAAAATCTAAAGAAAATGAATATTATAAAATGAATGTTGTAAAAATCTTGGTTTTGAGCTTTTGAATCTTTTATAGAAATTATCGTTCATTCTCTCTTTATTAGGTTTTACTTTATTTTAGCTTTTAACTTTAACAACTATGTGTACTTTTCTTTAAAATTTTTCATTTTAAATTATATCACATAAGGTTTTACGTGTCATTTAATGGTTGAATTAACGATTTTAATAATGGAAGGACATGATTGACATAACAACGATAATTTTGGGATGTAATTAGAATATTTTAAAGTTCGGGATCTATTTAGAATAAGGATCGTAGTTTGGAGATGTTTGGTACAATTAATGCTTTATATTTTATAAAAATATTAAATAAATTTAATATATTATGATTGGATAACATAATGTATACAACACATGCCATTAAAATTAGCATTATATATCATCAAGTGTTGGGTGTATCCGTAAGACATGTTGCACTTTAAGAAGAGATACATGTTCAAACCATAAATATAATATTATTAGAAAGAGCAATCACAAATCCTAAACCATAAATCAATCTTAACCAATAAAAAGAATAGATTATATATATTTAAATAAATTATGTAAACATAAACACTTTTAAGGATTATTTTGGACAAATGGCAATTAATATTCTAGGTGAGAATGATAGATGGTCAATAGGACCAATCTCTCAGGACTTCCAAAACTAGCAAACCTAGATTGAAACGTCACCATTATAAAAGTTTTGCTAGATTTATTTATTTATTTATGTTAGAGTTGTGCTATCCAAATTACTGTTAAAAAAATAAAATACAGTGGTAAAATTGAGAGATATGTGGATACGACTAGGCTGTATAAGTAGAATTCGTATATAACTTCTCTTCTCCTATTTGACATTGATTATAATAAAGTTTTTCAACCTATAAATAGAAGTAGTCAAAGTTTATCTTGTATCATCCGAATTTGGTAAATTTTATTCTCCTTTGCCTGTGATTTTTTACCGAAAGAGTTTTCACGTAAAATCTGAGTGTTTTTTCTTTCTTTTTGCTTTGCGATCGTTTTATATTGCCATTATCGTCATTCAGTTTTTTACATTTTAAGTTACGGTAATGGTTGGTTTAACAATGGAGCAGTAACTAAAATGTCGGAGGTGAGGTTTGCACAACATGTTTTAGCCATATTAAGCCAACAAAAAGTGCAGAAGAAAGGTCTATGACTTTTTAATTCACTAATGAGACTTGGATTACCAGCAAGGTGGAAGTGGAAATTTTATCAGTAAACTTTTCTAAGTCACATGGGCACAAAAGCTGCTTCTTTTTTCTTTTTCTTTTTCTAATTCTTCCTGCTTAAATGGATGGACATAATTGTGCATCTATAGAAAAACATCACTTCTTTCTTTGCATTGCTTCAATCCCTATGTGTGTTGA
The DNA here is from genome assembly GCF_025698545.1 of Gossypium raimondii. NCBI lineage: Eukaryota > Viridiplantae > Streptophyta > Magnoliopsida > Malvales > Malvaceae > Gossypium > Gossypium raimondii. The sequence continues at coordinate 41,106,528 of NC_068568.1, forward strand.
AACCTGGCTACCACGTGAAATCCTCATATAACAATTCTAGCTCCATAAATGGATCAAGAACTTTGGCTTGTTTACCAAGAAAGGAAAAAAAAAAGTAGTGACCTCAACCCTGAAAAAGATTCATGATGTTGAAGATCAGGGTTGCTTTTTCCAGCACTTTAAACCCTGTGTTAAAAGTAGCTTCTCTGGAACAAAATCTAATCAATTCTTAGCATCTGCAATCATTTTTCCTATTAAGTCCAACATTGGAGCAAATAAAGCAAATGATGATTTAATTTGATTTGATATCGTGTTCATAATGAACCGGGTAGAGAAATCCTTTCAGTTGATTTGAGATTCAAGGAGAAATGCTAATTTGGTCAAAACTCAGAACAGATCATGTTGGATTTCTGGTCTAGAAATACTGCAAGTAGGGCCATGGGAGACTCTGCCTTCAAAGAACAACTGCAAAAACCATTAACCTTAGGACCCAAATATTCAAACTTTGTCGGAGAGAAAATGACTCAGTAACAACTCATATATTATAATCAAAAGGATGATGAGAGATGAGACTAATGAAACGAATAAAGGGATGCTTGTTTCACTGGGGTTTTCATAATATTAAGCAAAATGGAAACAGAAGCAGTGGGCCACCAGGCTCCCAATTCATCTTTAACCCCATCTTATTATCGTTACTCTAATGAGATGATGAACACGTCTGTTGCAAGTAAGTTTGAAATAGAAAACAAAACCATGAATCAGTTCAACTTCGAGTTTGAATTCAACTAATATATTTGGATGGTTCCCAGTTTTGATATGCTTCTAATTTCAGAAAACAACTAGTATTTATATACCTTATGAGGAATGAATATGAAATCCAGAAGGTTTACTATTTTCAGCAATCAACGATGTTACGCTCTTATACTGGGTTCAGCAAATCGGTTCCGGTTCATTAAAAAAACAAACTTAATGCAAACTTTTTTTTTTAATAATTTTATTGTAATGTCCCGGCCATTATTTTTTAATATTCAAAGGACTAAACTAGAAATATTTGATAATGTTAGGGATTGAAATGAGCCAGAAAAGTTTTGAAAACTAAAGTGAATTTAAAAATTAAAGTTTTTATTAAGTTGTTTTTTTAAAAAAAAAGAAAACTATATAATAATTCAAATCCAAATTATTTTTAAGAAAAATAAACACTTCATCAATAAACAAAGTGAGCATTGGAGTGATTTAGATTGGTCCATTATTGGAGATGCTGTCCCCTTTACTAAGAACAATGGGCCAAATGAAAGGGAAAAAAACCATCAGAAAAGAACAAATATCCCCTAAACGCATCAAAGAAAATTGAATTTACCCGCTTAAGGCACATTACTCGACACATATAAAGTTTTTTTCTTTCTTTTTTCTCATGAGAGTTTTTGAAATCCGATAATTATATTAAATCTCGATTAAAAAATTTGACGTGAAATTTTCATACATAATATTTAAATTCAATATCTTTTCGTGAGACATTAAATTTCTTACCATTTAACACAAAAAAAAAAAAAAATTGACCAAAGAACTTCAGCTTATAACGATACGTTTCTGAACCATTCCTGATGTTAAGTCTCTTGGAATGCACTTCTTTTGTGACGGTGAACATTGTTCGGAAGACCCGTTTACAAGAAAACACTTAACCAAATATCAAACAAAGCTTATTTTTGTGGATGCTTTGTGGGCCCAACCTATGTTAAAAACCATTGATTTTTTATTTAATTAAAGCCTAGCTTGTGATTTTGTTTTGTTTTTTTTAATTGCGACTTTTTTTTATATATATATATTTTCAATTCAAATACTTTTTATTTTTTCAAAATCCATCACTTATAATTAAATCTTAAACTCGAAATTGTAATACTTATATGTATCCTGGAATTGAGAAATTTACATGTTATAATATTATAGTTTGTTTTGATGGGTTGGCTCACTTCATGATGAGAAATTATTGAAGTTGAAACCGGGAAAAAGCTACATTTTTCTGAAGCAATGCAGAAATCAGGATGAAAAGCAAAGCCCAAAGAGTCATAGTTAAATAAACTTTATTCTTTATTATATTCATATCCCTGACAATAATGTGGAAATCAAACATGATTATTTTACTTTCAACTGCTATAGATAGGTTGCCAACTTAGGCCATAGTGGCTATTGGCGATACATCTCAGACACAAAACCTTAACACGCAAAGTGAAATTTTAGAAGAAAATTATTGATTTTGAGTCCCATTGGAACATCATTATTTAGCAGCAACAGTAGTAGGAACAACAGTGAAGGGCTGATCCCCGCTTAAAATAGTGAGCCTGGAATGCCTTGCTCATCATGGCAGCAAAGGAAAGCGGTGTATTTCTCCATGAGCCTGGGGCACTCTGGGCACCTCATATTCTCTGGGATTCTTATGGTATTTGGAAACTCGAACCGGCAGCAAGGGTGAGCAGCATCATGAAGCTTGTCATGGTAGTCCTTGAATGCCCCATCAAAACCTTTTTCAGCCACATTTATCTTCCATTCATCATAACCACCCAAAGCAGGCAAAACTGTGCTGGAATGGCCATTCACCGCTATATTAGACCCTCTACTAAGCACTGCCCATCCACCTTCTCTGCCATAGCTAAGCAGCTTCTTTATTTGTTGCAGCATTGGGTCTTGGTCATCACCCCTGCCTAACTGAATCTTTGAAAATAACATGCTCTCTAACCTGCTCCAGAAGAACCATACCATGGCTTGATCTTGCCAAGCATTGCTAAGCTTCTCCGCATTGATAATTCCTGTCACTTTCTTCACTTGCTCTCTTTTGTTGCTTTTCCCCACATACACCATCTCAAGAGGAATGCGAGACGCAGATGCAACACCGCGTGCTGAATTTACAAATCTTCTTATCCACTCGATATCATCCCCTCCATACAAGAAAATGTATTTTTCTTCTTTAACCTGAACACATTCAAGTTTAAAATATCTTATTAGATGCATGGACTTATGGTAAAAGTGAACATTTATGTAACAATATTTCTAACAGGTCAATGGAGAAAACTGGTAAGCTTGAATCTAAAATATATACCCAAGTGAGGACCGTCGGGTCAATTCCATCAACCAGAAGATCAAGCCTCCATGTTTCTTCCCTCCAAAGAGCTTCTTCTCTCAAACTAGTGAAGGGGAAAGCAGTGCTTCCCCAAATCCACATCATGTGAATTGCATTAGGGGAAACCACCTTCCCTTGAGGATCAAGCACCACAAGGATTGGCTTTGTCCTGAAATGCCAAACCTCCTTGATGAACCTGATGACCGGCTTCTTTATGACCAAAGGGTCCTGCACTGAGTACCATGGCATGGTACTTTGTAGGTTCTCGAACTTGGTTTGCATTTCTTCAGGCAATGGGATGATGGAATGATCCACAATTGGGATCCAAACGACTTCATACTGACTCTCGAGCCTCGTTGCATGGATCCTTGATTCATTATATATCTGCTCAAGAATTGCTAGCTCATCGTTGGAGAATTCGAGGCTTGAAATGAGCAAGAGCACATTTTTCCTTCTTAGCACGTCCAGGCTAACCTGTTCAATGTCGCACAACATTATGAAATATATCCTACAAACTAAATGATTAACAAACGAACTGTTATAATTTTTGTAAGAATGCAATACTTGTCTCTTTGTAGCACCATCAAGGAGGGGCAGTTTATCATCCTTGTCATAAATCAAGGCCTTGAGAGCTTTCATATTGTCAATGTGCAACACGTTCGGATCAAAGATAGCCAGAAGCATCTGATAAATCTCAATATCCATCCTTTCCTCTGCAATTAACAATGATTATATCATCCGTAAGTATTTTAAATCCTTTTTCTTTTGTACTAGATAATATTTAATGGTTATTTATGAACCTATATGTTTGTAGCAGTAGTTCAGCTGCTGCTTTAGATGTTCATATATGTTTCTGAGCTTGTGAGCCAAGGTTGACAACTCCCATGACTCTGTGGTTGATATTCCAAACCTGAAATTAATGTCAACTGTTAATCCAACTATTTTTAACCTTCAAAATTCACAATATCGGACATAAATGAAGTAAAACATACTCATGACCCGCGCTAGTAAGGCTGGAAATTTGAGTTGCACAAGCCACCATGCTCCTGATGGTCCAATATACAGCAGTTGGGATGTGGGTCATGGCAGTGGCCAATGCCGGTGCATCCGGAGAAATGTACTTTAATGGCAGCTCTCTGAACTGCACGACACATCTAGTCACGTCCATCATTGTCCGAATCAAACTGTTTAGTGCATCAAACCTAGGTTTCAGAGGAGCTGTGTGCTCTAGCAAAGATGGCAGTTGCCTCAAGACTGCCATTGATTTGGCAAGTTGGTTTGTGGAGTAAATCTGAGCAAGAAGCCAAAATTCTCCATAGTTCAAGGCAAAGGCTGATAGGGATATCACTAGCTTAGCATCCCACGTATAGCTTGATAGCAAGTTGAATATTGCAGTTGTTGTTGCGTGTGCATCACAACCTCCCAGAGCCTTGTATGATAGCTGGCATATAAAAATGTTTATAATGTCGACATGTTAGCATACATGAATAACAAATACACCTAGATTGTACTAATCAACAAAGACAGTTTCTTATAATAAAATGGCAGAACCTCGCATGCAATTCGATCAATAGTATATGTAAGAGCTTCAAGCATAGCTATATGATTTGCTGCTTGGGCTCTCTCTTCCAGTTCAACCTGATCTAGAGTACCCTGCAGTAAGCATCAGGAAGTATGAGCATTTTACACCATTGATTTAACAAGATAGATGCAATACATGTTATACCTTAACAAGGAAATCAACATGTTGGGTGGCGCGGTTGAGGATGTCCTCAACCAAATAGAGAAGAGGTCTGACATCAAATTCTCGACCATCAGGAGCATGAGTTGTCAAAATTTGGTTCATCATCACATTGTCATCCGACATGCTTAACATGCTCCCACGGTCACCCCGGATGAGTGCCCGAGAATCACTAGGACTCCTCATCAGTGCTTGAGCAGTACTAGGTTTGTTGATGGATCCCTGACCAGATCCAGGAACACCCATGAGCTGACCAACACCAGGGTTGCTGATGTGTTGCTGACCAACTCCGGGATAGCTAATTAGTTGCTGACCAACACCAGGATTGTTGATGTGTTGCTGACCAACTCCGGGATAGCTGATGAGTTGCTGACCAACCCCAGGGTTATTGAGGTGTGGCTTATGAGTAACACCATGGTTGCCAGCAGCAGTTGGATTATTATTGAGTGCTTGAGTAGCGCCGGGGTTATGGAGGAGTGCCTGAGCAAGAGCAGCGGGATTGTTGATAGGTCCAGTCATTGGTGTCTGAAGAGCCCCAGCGGTTGTTTTGTGCTGATCCATTGAATAAGTTACAGAAAAACAAAGGCAATATATATATATATATGGAAAGACAAAGGCTTGAGTGTTTATTCCCATGAACCAAGCCTATTTATAGTCATTGCAAAGGGAATAAAGCTCAATTGAATCAACTTCCTTGCTTCATATCCAATTAAATTTCTAGTTTGTCAATAACAAGCCTTTACTTTAACTGTTCTTCATGTCCCACCTCTTCTCACTTTATTTTATTTTGCTTGGGACCCTGCTCCTCTGGTGTTTGCTTTAATTGATTTTAATCAAACCCAATAAAAAATACTATTGGCTATCCAGAATATACTGATAGCCTTATTATGGAACGAATTTGAAAATAATTTAGAATATGAACATCGGTCTTTTTTTCCTTTCCTTTTTTATGCTTATTTAGCCTTGTAACAATTAAATAGGTGTTTTTTCTATTTTACGACTTAATATTAATTATATTTGGGTCGGTATAATATTCAATTAAAACTCTCTCAACAATAACAATTCCAAAATAAAATAATTAAATAATATTAAAATTCTATTTTACAATGTTTTAAAAATATTTAAAATAATAAAATATTATTTATTAATAAATTTTAAATTAAAATAAAAGTATAAGTATAATTCAATATGAATTCAAATGTAATTCAATATGTATTGAATTTACTTATTTAAAACTTATAAAGGCTTGTAGAAATATTAAATGTGTAAAAATATCTAGTAATTTATTGGAATTAATTTTATTGTTGCCTAAAGAAATTTATTTTTGTATAGTTATTTTAATGTTGTAATTGGTTGAATGTTTGGATTATTTCTCAATTAAATAATTAAGAATAATAAAAAATTATTTATAGGATAATTGAATAGTTTAAATTATAATGAAAATATAATTCAAGATATGTTAGGGGTTGATATTTTTGAGAATTCTTTGACATGTGTCCGTTGGATAATGGATCAGTCCTTCAACAATTGAAGGTATTGTCCCCATGTTGGGGTTTTGTCTCTGCTCAAGTGTGCCATAGGATGGTGGTTCAAGTGAGCTCTTATAGATTGTTTCTCCAAAAATCGAAGCGCCCTCCCTTTGTAAACCATACACGGCTCTTCATGGAAGTTGTATCACAAAACCCTAGCATGAAAATAATAGGAGACCGATATAAACTGCTTAAAAGACAATACTTTGAAGACTTCTCTTAAAAGACTCGATCATTCTTAACAATATATAATTTAAATTGTAGTGAAAGTCTAATGGATATTATGAGTAATAAATAATTTTTAACATGATTGATCAATGAATGAAATGAAGGAAATACTCGAGCGAAGAAATGTGCCATCAAACCTTCTAATCTCATCGAAGAATCAAATAGATTTACTTAAGTGCATTTGGTTGCTTAATTTCCTTTGTTTTCTTTTTTTCATTTTTAACACAAACATTATGATTATTGGTTTTCCTCTTGCCCTTAACCTTCACGAGCAATGTGTGTTTTGCTTTGCTTCCTTGCTTGATTCTGTTTTCGGTGTGCCAACAAATGAGAATATATCCTTCCATAACAAACAAAAAGTGACATGTATTAAAAAAGAAAAAGTAGAAAATTTGATTCTTTGCTCTTTATAAGGTTAATATCTACTATGGAGTCAGGAGTCAGGACCAATCAATTAGGCTGCTAACATCTTCACTTTTACTCCTCAAACTATGTTCTCTTTAGCTCTTCATTGCCTGGCCTTATGCTATTCAGATTGTTGGATAAAAAGTTCATTTTTTTAATTTTTTTTTACGTATTTGAAATATCATAACTGCATTTCTACCTTTAAAAATGTAAATATTTTAAGAAAACTGAAAAATTCAAACAATATAACTTCGATACTTTGAAATTCAAGATTCAAAAAAATTAACCAAAACAATGTAAGAATTTCGTGAAACAAATGCGTCAATTGGGGACCCCATGTTTCCTTCTTGTTTTTGAAGACACGTTGTCTGCAAATTTAATATTTACTTCTTTTTTTATCTTTGCTTTTCGTTTAGCTTAGACTTTGTATTCAACCCTTTTCAATTATTACATTTAGAAATAAAAATTTACTATTGGGAATTAACTCGTATATGCAACGAACAAGTAAATAAAGTAAAATAAAAAAAATTCAATACACAAATTTTACATGGAAAAACTCCTCAAAAGAGGATAAAAAATTACAGGCGAAAGGATATTTCACTATAATAAATAAGAGTACAAAAGATAGAGATAATTAAACGAAAAACCCAAAGCCCCAAAAGAAAAAAACCCTTCGAAACAAAGAACATAATTCTCTCAATCTAAATATTTTTTTTGTATGTAACCTAGAGTAACTAAGGCCTATTTATAGGTTGAAATTCGTAGCATATATGACTACAATAATCCTAGGTTAATTAGAGTTTAAGTGGGAAACTAAAAACATAGTTTAACTGGGAGAAGAAAGTCGAAAAAATTGAGGTGCACGTTGCCACGTCGTTGGGACAAAGGCTCTCTTCTTGTTGTGACACCGGTTGTTCATCGAGATGAAGAACACTTCCTCGTTGCGATGTCACACACTGTTTAGTCCGAAAATGCGAGGCATAACTCCACAAATCTCCACATTGACTCATATTTGACTTAATTCCCTTGCCAAGCCCTATTATGAGCCTAATTTGCTCTTTTTTGGATACTCACCAATTCCAAGAAATGCTCGAACTTAGAAACTAGAAGGCTTTTTGTCAACATGTCAGTTAGATTGTGTTTTGTGCCAATTTTAAGAATTTAAACATCCCCTTGTATGATCACCTCTCAAACAAAATGATAACAAATGTCTATGTGCTTCGTTTTTTTGTGATGGATTTGATCTTTGGTGAGATGTATGACACTTTTACTATCACAATATACGACAACTGCCCCTTTTTCACTAAACATGCCTTTTAACCGTTTCCTTTACAACTTCGGTAATTGTCATGTATTCTGCTTCAGTAGTAGATAAGGCTACTGTAGCTTGAAGTGTAGCTTTCCAACTGATGGCACAATCTCCAAAAGCGAATAGATAACTTGTGAGAGACCTCCATCGTTCTAAGTCTCTTGCATAATCTGAATCAACATATCCGACTAAGCCTTTTTGGCTTTTTCTAAACTCTAAGCACATGTTAGAAGTACATCGTAAATATCTGAATATCCACTTAACTACATGCCAGCGTAACTTACTCAGTTTAACCATGTATCTATTAACAACACTAACTACATGTGAAGTACCATTTACCTTACAGACATGGCGTCTTTAATCCATGGTCTTACACCATTACCATTTTATCGTGTACCATGTCACCGTGGCACTTTCATCCATAGTCTTACACTACATACTTCATATTAGATTGCCATAACCTATTTCATCTATTTTCTTATGTCATTTATCTTGTACCCGATTTCCATAACCTCTTTCATTTATGGTCTTACGCTATATACCGTCGTCATGGTGTCGCCCCGAAGGACTAGTCGATACCGCCGTCGCAGTAAATACCATTCTGTAATTTCATTTCCCAAATCCTCCTCTTATTACCTCCTTAACACCACCCAGCCTTGATGCTCGAATACCATAGTGTTCCCTTCGTAGGGCATAGAGCTTTGCCCGAGGCGGTATCTAATAGGTTCATTTCTCATTCCCATTCTAACTTCATATAATCCCCTTGAGGTTTACCCACAACCATGCAATGCATGCTCATGCCACCATATCTCATGTTTATACAACATGACATACTTAAACAGTATAGACCATAACAATAGGTTTAGAGTTTGGAACTCACCTGAATCATTATCGTTCCCATAGCTTAACTTCCTTGAACGTCAGAACTTCCATTCTCCTTGCAGTAACTAAATATTCTAACCAAAAACCATGGGTTATACTCAATATCTCAACTTAAACCCGTTTTCCAGAAACATGTAGAACCCTTGAGACAGTTCTAGATTTATTTCTTAACTCTTATGTACATAGAAAGGTTATGAACCTTACTCGCTTATTGTTTTCCCTACTTTTCCAGCTTCATCCTCATGAAGTCTGTTCCATGCAAAACCTTCCATGCTATTCTTTGTTTGAGCTATCGAAGAATATGAAGCACGAAAGAATTTGGAACAAGGTCGGGAAGAAATCATCCATGGGAAGTTGTTTCTCAGCTATTTATAGCCCTTCTCATGCTTCTTCCAACTGTAGGAGAACTGTACATTCTAAATCATTATGTCTCTCATTAAAGAACCGACCAGTTTCATCCTAACCGAACAAGAATTGGATCTCAACCATGTCAAAATCGACTTATAGCTTTCCTTTTTTTGCCAATATAGGCTGCCAATTTATGGTCTCTTTCAATTTAGTCCCTTAATTATCCTTAATTTTGGTTTATTATAAATTCGGGTTTTATAGTTTAACCCGATGAATAATAATAAACATATACGGATACACGGGTAACCACAAAAAACACACATGATTGCTCGTTTGAGGGATAACAACGAAACACACTTGAGTATCGAAGTGCTAAGCCCGTAGGCATCATCTTTCATAAGACAATACATCCCTCCAGAATACATTAGGGTCTTCGTAAAGACAAGACTCAGTTATCCATAACAAATGCGGGATTCTGGTTTAAACAGTGTATTCTCCATAAATAAGAATCATATCATATCATATCCTGTACAATGTGCAAATAACCCTATTGACATGCTAATTGTAACCTATCTTATCTTAATTTCATCTAAACACATTTAACACATTAGTTCATTTATTTATAATTCAGTCCAACCCTCACCTTTTTGTACCAAGTTGTAAACAATTTAAAGTATATTTATATAAAATAAATAAAAATTCAAACACATACATCACAATTACATATATAACTATACCATATGAGCTTACCTGGTAAAATCAGTGATAATTGAAGTGTTAGAGACTAATATGCAATTTTCCCTTTCTCGATTATTTATCGATCGATTTAAATCTATACGATAATTTATTTCAATTTATCAGTTTCAATTACATAATAAAATTTATTTTATGCATATGACAGTTCAATTTCATTTTAAAAATTCACGAATTTGTACATTTTATTCATTTAGTCCCTAAAACTAAAACTATCATAACTTTCACATTTAAGCCCCATTTTTCAATCTTATTTCAATCACATCCCTCTACATTCATCCAGCACCTATATTTACAAAAAAATTCATGCTAATTTTTTAAAAAAATTCACTTTAGTCCCTGTACTCAAAATTTTCAAATTTCTCTTTACAATTTAGTCCTTATTTATATCTAAGCAACAAAATCTATCAATTTAATAATAAAAGCTTTAATATTCAATAATGAAAACATTTCAAATCTTTAACAGTTTTGAAAATCAATACATTAGTTAGTTAAACAGAGCTACAATTATCTTAAAAACATAAAATCCATGAAAAATGGGTTGGAACACCTTTACCATGCAAGGGCTGAACTTCCTTGAAGCTAAAACAATAGCTTCTCTGACTCTCATTTTGTTGTTTGGTGGTAAAAGGTAAAAGAAAAAAGATGAGTTGGTTTATTTTTCTTTTAGATTTTATGATAAAACATTTTTTATTACTTTAATTAATATATTTTTATGCAATCAAGACATTAGAGCCCCACCAACCATCCATCATAATAAAAAATAGCTTAATTGCCATTTTAAACCTTAACTTAATTGCTAATTAAGCCCTTGAACAAATAAAATTCTATAGACCCTAAATAAGATAAAATATTATAAGATAATGATGTAATGGTCATGTTAGTAGATATATAGTGTTGAATAAATGAAAATCATGCAACATTTGATTGTTGTTGCTTCAACAATTGATGTGATATTTTATAGCTTGGACCTATCAATCAGGCCGGGCAAGGGGTGTCACAATTTCAACCATCTCAGTTTGGCCTACATGAGTGTGGTATGTTTGACAAAACAAGTAGCTTGGTTCAGCTAGGGTGCCAAGACTTCCAACCGATTCCTTGGTGTGCTTGAGGTTATTGGATAAGTAAAGTCTTATCATTATCTCTTTGGTGATTAAAGATTTATTTTAGAGATAATTATTATAAATCTCAATGTATTTTTCAAAGGTTTATCTGCTGAATTAAAAGAGTTTATCTTGCTGCTATCTCAACTTATAAATAGGCATCATTCTCCCTTAGGGCGACACAATTTGTGGAGGTGAATCACTTTTCAAAGCTTGAATATTTTTCTTATCAGCTTGTGTTATTTCTTCTTGTTTTAAGGGTTGATTTGGTTAACCGAAGTGTTAAGATACACTTGAGTGAATTCTTGTTATATTGTTGTTGTGTGGTGAGGAACAAATAGTTCTCTACTGGGGATGCATGAACTTGTTTGGTAGAGGAGTTATGAGCTTTAGCTGAGAGGGAATGAAGTGTACCTGTAACAGCCCCAACCTGTTTTAGTCGTCGGATTAGGATTACGGAGCATTTCCATACAAAACAGAACTTTTAACTTCAAAACAAAATAATAAGTAAACTTACAAATTAATTACTAATTACTCAATTTAATCATGACAATAATACACATTTGGGGCTTAATTGAGCTTTTGGGGCCTTAAAAACAATTTGGGGACAATCAGGGATCAATTTAAAACAAAGTAGAAAATTTTAGAAAAATATAAAAATTTGAGAAACAGGGGCACACGGCCGTATGACATGGCTCAGACCATGTGGACATTTAAAGAAGGGTCAGATGGTCATGTCTCAGCCCATGTGACCGCTCGTGTGTATATTCGAAATAGAGTCACATAACCGTGTCGCAGGCCGTGTGCCAGACCATGTGAAACCTGCACCTAAAATAAAAAGTGTCACACAACTGTATGGCCAGGCCGTGTGTGTCACACGACTGTATGGCCAGGCCGTGTGTGTCACACGGCTGTGTGCTCCAAAATTAGCCCTTAAACGAAACCTTGCCCAACAAGCTACTCCATTTGTACACACAATCAATGGACCTAAACAAACCTCAAACATTTATAAACATACCAATTAAAATAACCTAAATCTTTTAACCAATATGCCATTCAAAGGCACCTCATTTCATACCAAAGCAAAATCAATTAAGAGCAAAGCTATAATGCCACTTCTTAATCACCAAACTTAGGTAAAATAGCTACCTAATGTCAACCATTATCATCCCATATTACCATTCAAAATAAGCATATAACTTTTAACATGTACAAGCCAACTATACCATATATGCATATAATCATACAAAAGTAACCAAAACACAACAAAAGTTATAAATGACATTAAACCATATATATTAAGCCTTATATATAACATTTATAACCAAAGGCAAAATATTCAAAAACTACCAAGGTGACTTTTGGATAGTGTGATAAGACTCCGATAAGGTTCCAACAGGTCAAGCTTCCGATAGACTACAAAACAGAAGAAGCACAGTAAGCATTAGTTGCTTAGTAAGCTCACATAAGATTAACTTCAACTTATCGAACATCAATTGATAAACCATTCAACCAAGTTCATTTCAACATTTAAATATTATACCTTCTTATCCACCATAATCTACATGGTTAATAACCAACATATAAACATAACATCTATGTGATATAGCATATACTAGGACATGAATTTCCAAAATTCATCTTTTCCATCACATGATAAAAACTCACCATTAACATTTCATATAGTCATGAACAACAATCAACTATAAACAGGCCTTTCTTCAACTTTTACTTACCCGTTGAGCTTAATAGAATCATAACGGTTATTTGATTCACTACACTGGCAGGAAGCCTGCTAGGCTCAAGGCCTAATTTCATACACCGACACGAAGCCTGCTAGGCTCAAGGCCTAATTCATTACACCGGCATGAAGCCTGCTAGGCTTAAGGCTTAAATCGTTAAACCGGTACAAAGCCTGTTAGGTTTAAAACCCGATACATGTCTCCAATATAACTCAATTTCCATCAATCAACAAAATTGTAATCACAACCACCTTGGCTAATTAAATAGAACAATTAACTAATATTTTAATATAACAGTTTGTATAATACGAGCTTACCTCGATAACTATGGTTGTAAAAACAGAGTTGAATGCTAGTCTAAAGCTTTAGCTTTTCCCCGATTTAAGTCTGGTTTTAGCGTATCTTGATCTAAATAATATTTTCATTCAATTAAGTATTTCAAATAACTTCAAACATTCAATTCAAACCTATAATCCAAATTAATCAAAAAATACAAAATTACCCCTAATATTTTAACCTTTATACAATTCAGTCCCTTGGTTTATAACTTGCAAATTCATCATTTTTAATTGAAACACATATTAATCGTTTTCCTCTAGGCTTATATTAACCCACATTCTTCCTCAATTTACAAAATATACATGGAAATTTACACTTTTAAAAAATAAAACCTTAAACCGTAAATTCACTAAAAATCATTTAACAAAACATGTCTATTTAACAATCAAACACAATAAGCTACCAATTAAATTTAAAATACATTCAAACTCATTCATGGCAAGCCTCTAGACTTTTAAAAACTTTACAAATTAATCCCCGAGCTAACTATACCAAGCAAACCGAGCTTAAAAACATATTAAAAATAGAACTCAAAAGCATACCATGCAAGGTAAGAAAGAATGGCCGAATGTTTCTCCCTTCAACAATGGTGAAATCAGCCAAAAAAAGGAAAATGATGAAGATGATACAAGTTGTTTTGTTTATGTTATTATTTATTTACATATTTACCTTTTTGACCTTTAAAACTAATCAAATTTCAAGATTTTAATCATCAAAATCGTCCGACATATACCTAATTGGTATATTTACCTACTTAGTCCATTAATTAAATATTTCATAGTCATTTGACTTATTTTTCCTCATAAAATCAACTTTTGCACTTATTCTCATTTAATCCTTTTACTTAATTAACTATTTAAACATTAAAATTCTTAACGAAAATTTAATATGACCTTAATATAAACATATAAACATTAAAATATTTAATTAATCGTCAAAATTGTGGTCCGAGACCACTATTTCGATGTCACTAAAAGCTGGTCATTATAGTATCATTGATTCAATTTGGTCTTTGAATAAAGATATATCTTGAGCGAGATATTTTCATTGTGTTTGAATTGTATAAATAAAGATTGATTTTTTGTTTCTTTTCCTTTAGATATTTTCATACATTTTGTATATTTGTTCAATTTTACGTTACAACGAACGTTATGTAGAATTATCATCTTCATATCTACAAACTAATTATATTTCAGTTTAAGATGTGTTTGGTTAATCAAATGAAATAATTGGTTCATGCATAATCTACCATGCAATTTTAATTAACTTTAACATGTTTTCATTAAGTGAATGTTCAATCGTAAGACACATTTATTTATGCGATTGATTTATAAGATTATCAAAATCTAGAATATTTTGAAAATAGGGGAGATTGTTAGAATATTTTGAAAATAGGGGAGATTATTAGAATATTTTCAATATATATAGTGTTTCAATAGTTGCAAATGAAAATTATAAGTAACCAAGAGTTGTTACTATTCATAGTGATAAGGTATGTCACTTAAATCTTGAAAGTTATGTAACTTGGTTAATTAATGAAGAATTATAACTATTCAAGTATATATCTATTGAATAGTTAAGGTTATTAGTAATAGATGTGACTTTCCACAAAAGCATATTGGATAGTTATGTCTTTGTGAAGAGACATAAAAACTCCTATCAATAGGAGTGAACTTTCATTTGCAAGATAAACAAAAGAAAAAAAAGTAGAAATATAGTTTCTTTCTATTATTTCACCATCTTTTTTATTTAAAGATTATTCTATAAAGAATTATTGCAAAAGTTCTTTATAGAAGTTGACACTCTTGTTATGCTCCACTCAATGCTTAGTGGACTGTTTTCGTCAGTGCAAAACTTCGACAGTCGTGAGGTTTCATTATATGCTCGAGGTTCATTTGCTAGTAACTCTTTTAAACACTAATATATATGAAGAGAAAATAAAACCTTAAAGATAGTGACATTGTTACATGCCTTGAAGCCTTCGATTAATTTTTCATAAGTTCATTTTTATCCCCACTCACCAACACATTCTTTTAAAGAAATACCAAAAGAACAATAAAGCAAAAGAAGTTCTTAGTCAAATGAAGTTTTCAGTTTGTAACATAATATACTTGACAATAATGTTGAAACCAAACATCATTATTTTACGTTTAACTATTAAACTACTCCAACTTAGGCCTCAAAGTGCCCACCGGCAATACATGTCAACCACAAATCCTTAGCAGCCAAAGTGAATTTAGAAGAATTTTTTTTTTTAATTTGAGTCCCATAGGAACATCTTTATTTAGTGAGAATAGTAGATGGAAAAACAGTGATGAAACCTGATCCCAGCTTAAAATAGCGAGCCTGGAATGCCTTTGTCATCATGGCAACAGATGAATGATGTGTATCTCTCCATAACGCGATGGCACTCTGGGCACCTCATGTTCTCAGGGGTCCTTATGATGGTCGGGAACTGGAACCGACAACAAGGGTGAGCAACATCATGAAGCTTGTCATGGTACTCTTTGAATGCCATATCGAATCCTAGTTCAGCTATGTTCACTTTCCATTCATCATAACCACCCAAAGTAGGCAAAACTGTGGTGGAATGGCCATTCACCACTATATTAGACCCTCTACTAAGCACTGCCCATCCACCTTCTCTGCCATAGCTAAGCAGCTTCTTTATTTGTTGCATCATTGGGTCTTGGTCATCTGCCCTGCCTAACTGAATCTTCGAAAACAGCATACTTTCTAACCTGGTCCAAAAGAACCACACCATGGTCGGGTCTTGCCAAGCATAGCTAAGCTTCTCCGCATTGATAATTCCTACAACTTTCTTCACATGCTCCCTTTTCCTGCTTTTCCCCACATAAACCATCTCAAGAGGAATGCGAGACGCAGATGCTACACTGCGTGCTGAATTTGCAAATCTTCTTACCCACTCGACATCATCCCCTCCATACAAGAAAATGTATTTTTCTTCTTTAATCTGATCAAATTAGACAGAACAATTGAAGTTCAAATTTTAATATTGGATGCATATACCTGTAGTAAAAGTAAACATTTATGTACCATTATTTCTAAAATCTTGATGAAAAAACCAAAAAGTTGGGAAAATTTGAAGATATCATATATACCCAATTGAGGACCGTTGGGTCAATTCCATCAACCAGAAGATCAAGCCTCCATGTCTCTTCCCTCCAAAGAGCTTCTTCTCTTAAACTAGTAAAGGGGAAAGCAGTGCTTCCCCAGATCCACATCATGTGAATTGCATTAGGGGAAACCACCTTCCCTTGAGGATCAAGCACCACAAGGATTGGCTTTGTCCTGAAATGCCAAACCTCCTTGATGAACCTGATGACCGGCTTCTTTATGACCAAAGGGTCCTGCACTGAGTACCATGGCATGGTACTTTGTAGGTTCTCGAACTTGGTTTGCATTTCTTCAGGCAATGGGATGATGGAATGATCCACAATTGGGATCCAAACGACTTCATACTGACTCTCGAGCCTCGTTGCATGGATCCTTGATTCATTATATATCTGCTCAAGAATTGCTAGCTCATCGTTGGCGAATTCGAGGCTTGAAATGAGCAAGAGCACATTTTTCCTTCTTAGCACGTCCAGGCTAACCTGTTCAATGTCACACAGCAAAATATAAAACATATGCTACAATAAAGATTAACAAAGAAACTATTATAAAGTAGTAAGAAAGCGGTACTCGTCTCTTTGTAGCACCATCAAGAAGCGGTAGTTTATCATCCTTATCATAAATTAAGGCCTTGAGAACTTTCATGTTGTCGATATGCAAGGCGTTCGGGTCAAAGAGTGTCAGAAGCAATTGATAAAATGCAACATCTGTCTTTTCCTCTGCAATTAACAATGATCAAATCATCAGTTAATATTTTCAATTAGTTTCATGGACGTTAGATAATATTTAATGGTTATTTATGAACCTATATATTGGTAGCAAAGGTTCAGCTGCTGCTTTAGGAGTTCATATATGTTTCTGAGTTTGTGAGCCAAGGTGGACAGCTCCCACGACTCTGTGGTTGATATTCCGAACCTGAAATCAAAGTAAACAATTAATCCAACAAGTATTAACCTACCAAACTCACAACGTTGTTTATACGTAAAAGATGAAGCAAAACATACTCATGACCCATGCTAGAAAGGTTGGAAATTTGAGTTGCACAAGCCACCATACTCCTGATGGTCCAATAGACAGCAGTTGGGAAGAGGTTTATGGCAGTCTCCAATACCGGTACATCCTGAGAAATGTATGTTGATGGCAGCTGTGTGAACTGAACAACACATTTAGTAAGATCTATCATTGCCCGAATCAAATTGTTAAGTGCATCAAATCGGGGTTTCAGAGGAGCTGTGTGCTCCAGGAGAGACGGCAATTGCCTCAGGATTGCCATTGACTTGGCAAGTTGGTTAGTTGAGTAAATCTGAGCAAGAAGCCAGAATTCTCCATAGTTCAAGGCAAAGGCTGATAGGGATAATACTAGCTTAGCATCCCATGTATAGCTTGATAGCAAGTTGAATATTGCAGTTGTTGTTGCATGTGCATCCGAACCCCCCAAAGCCTTGTATGATAGCTGGTAGTTAAATATACATGTTAGTATATACGAATAACAAGTATGCAATGATTTTACTAGTTAAACAGAAAAAAGAGAGAGAGAGACAGTTTTCTGAAAATAATTTTCAGAACCTCGGAGGCAATTCGGTCAATGGTATATGTAAGAGCTTCAAGCATAACTATATGGTTTGCTTGTAGGGCTTTCTCTTCCATTTCGATTTGAGCTTGAGTAGTACCCTGCAGCAAACAATAGAAAGTATGAGCATTTTCAATCGTTGATTTAAACAGGATAACATGCAGCATATGTTATACCTTAACAAGAAAATCAACATGCTGGGAAGCTCGATTGAGGATGTCCTCAACCAGATTGAGTAGAGGTCTAACATCAAATTCTCGACCATCAGGAGCATGAGTTGCCAATATTTGCTTCATCATCACATTGTCATCTGACAAGCTTAACATGCTCCCACGGTCACTTCGGATGAGTGCATGAGAACCAGTATGACCCTTCATGAGTGCCTCACCTGTACTAGGTTTGCTGATACTAGCACCGGGAACGCCCATGTGTTGCTGACCGACATGAGTGTTATTAAGGAGTGGCTGATAAGTAGCACCTCGGTTTCCAAGGATTGCCTCAGCAGCCGCAGCAGCACCCGGATTATTGGCAAGTGCTTGAGCAGCACCAGGGTTATGGAGGAGTGCCTGAGCTGCAGCAGTAGGATTGTTGCTAGGTGCGGTCAGTGGTGCCTGGAGAGCCCCAGAGGTGGTCTTCTTCTGCTGATCCATTGGATATACTAGAGAGGCAAAATAAAAAACTTGAGTATGGTTGCAGAAGGGAAGAGATGGCTTGTGCCTTAGTTGGCATCAAACAAGTCTATTTATAGTCATTGCAAAAGGAATAAAGCCTAATTGAATCAACTTCCTTGCTTAGCCAATTCAATTATTGGATTATTAACAGGATTTATTTTGCTTTAGGTACTGGTCCATCTGTCCCACCTCTTCTCACTTTATTTTCTTTTGTCTGGTATTTTGCTGCAGTGTTTATAAAGCGTAAATTGATTGTCATCAATTCCAAAGAAACAAAAACCAGCACTTATTTCCCAATTATAGACCACCATCAGAAGAATTTGATAATAATTTAGAATAAGAGCAGTTTGATTTTTTTCAGTTTTTCTCGTGCTGGCCATGATTGAACCATGTTATACGGAGCTAATTAAGCATGCCAAAAATTAAACAAATAGTTCCACGCAACATATTAAAAGATTATATATATATATATAAAGAAAGTCCCTTGGAGTCTGGAGAGAATATACAGTATCAGAAGCCTTAAATAAGCTCGCCCATCAAACTGATTGACCAGTAATGTGCTTTGCTTTTTTTAATTCATTTGATATTTTTCGTGTGCTTATAACTTGGGAATTTTTTCTCCTATAACAAACAAAGAGTGACATGAAGACAAAACTAAGAGATTTGATTCTTTGCTTTTCTTTCAGGTTTGTAAGTTAAATAGATTGAGATTTAACAGCCCCCAGCACATGTAACATCCTTAAGCAAAATTTTGATTTCGCTTTTGATTATTATATGGAGAAAAGGAATGTAAGCAATAGATTCTTTTTCCTTTCAACTGTTTCCAAGTTAACATGTTCCATTTCTTTTCTCTTAAGCTTTTCTGTCTATCCTTGTTACAGTTTGTCTGCTTGAACCTCTTTTTATTTGAGGGTTTCTGGTTATTCTTTTCTTTCCTTGGCAATTTAATTTGGCTTATGTTATCCGCACAAGGGATAAGCATGAGATACAAATATATTTCTGTGGTTTATATTTTCAATTTGGAGGATCATATCTTGTATCCTTGTATTTGTCAGACATAATTATTTTAACAAAAACTACGAGTCCCTGGAACATAGACTTCTAACATTCATGTCTGTTACAAGTTGGCTAACCAATTTGCAGCTGAAGGAGTCTTGGCACATGCAGATTATGCTTAATTGCATGCTAGTTTTGGTTAGTTCATTTGTAGCTTAATTTTGGTTAAGTTTTAACTCTAGTTTGCTAATGCACTGATGTTTTAGGTGTTGATTGACTTGATTTGTTAGTTCTCTTTATGTTCAAGTTACCTTTAAACAAGTTTCCATAATGTTTAGTGGGAGTGGTTGAAATTTGCTTTGTATTTGGTAACTATTTGACCATATATGATGTAACTTTTGGTGGAATGAATATAGATCAATTTAACATCTATTGTTGCTTGTTTTTGTTCCTTTGTTTTTTGTTTCTCTCTTTGCAAAACATCAATAATTGGTATCAGAGTCTATTGTCTTTGAGAACCATTGTTTTTGTTTCTTGTTGAGAAAGAAAAAATTTATTTATCTCTTTGTTGTTGATGGTAACATATCATCAGGAAGTTTCTTACCACCTCCACCTCCTATCTTCACTAGAGAGAACTACTACATTTGGGTAGTGAAGATGAAGACTTACCTCTAGTCTTATGACTTGTGGGATGTGGTTGAGACAGATAGGGAGCCACCACCCTTAAGAGCAAATCCAATCATTGGTCAAACCAAACAACATAGTGATGAGTGTGCCAAGAAATATAAAGAAAATTCATCCTTGCAGAATGGTGTATCAAATGTGATTTTCACCAGAATCATGGCCTATGAGACTCTCAAACAAGCTTGGGATAAGCTGAAGGAGGAGTTTTAAGGCTTAGAAAAGGCAAGGCAACAACAACAGCTCATCAATTTGAGGAGGGACTTTGAGAACTTCAAGATGAAAGAGACTGAGACTGTCAAGCAGTAATCATGTAACAACTATTATCCGATCCGATTGTCGAGTTCGAGTAATGGGATGTCACATTCGTTGTCGGAGTAACAGGATGTCACATTTGTTGTCAGAGCAACATTGTCAATATTTCATATAAAATCAACTCGTATGATGATAAACATACACTTCAATTCTATTTAAACCAAGCATTGATGTACCTAAATTGGAAGTCTGAGCATGAAATATGACTAAATTGTAAAATTTCAAATTTAAGGGTTTGATATTGATACTTGATTGTTTGGTATTGATACTTTATTAAAATTAACAATACCATCAATTGGTATTGATACCAAAAAGTGAATCTATTTTTTTTACAAAATTTGTTCCTAAACAAGGATATCACTACTTGGCTTCTTGGTATCGATACCTTAAGGAAATTATTGATACACATTTAAGTATCGATACGGTTTTGGCATTCTATTTTTTTTTGAGAGAATTGTTCAAATGGTCACGTATCGATACCTAATGCCATATTATTGATACTTTATTACTAAAATGTCAAAAATTTCCTTTAACATGCCCATTTCATTTAACACACTTAACATTCAAATGGTACCTTTAAACCTGCAAACCAAGTTAAATTCAACCACAATTCATTCATACATCCTATGCCAAAACCAATTCATTTATCATACCATATTTGGCACCACAGTACATCATTCAAAAACTAATAATACAAGTCATTCTATCAAGAATTTCAAGCTTCCAAATCGACAATCATTTACTTATCTCCTATTCTATTCAACTATTAAGACATACATCAATCATAACATGCTTTATATTTTCTAAACTTCTAACATATCTTTCATACATTAGTACCTTATAAAGTTATTTGTTCATGCCAATTTTAACATAAACATGGCTTAACACATTATTCAATTATTCTACTAGTATAATCCTTCAAGATACTTATCTTCTTAAATATATATATATCCTCACACCCATTTCACATATCAAGCATAAACACAACACATTAATATACAAATAATTCATACCACCATCTACTAGGATTAACATATGCAGATACCATGTCAAAATATCAATTCATTCATCAACTTAGCATTATATAAACATAAGACTCCTTAGATGCATGCCGCCAAAATAATAAAACATCACCAACATGATGAGTCCGGGATCTCAGCTAGATGTTGATATCAACGAGTGTCCAAGATCAAAACCTAACATGTGCACAGAAAACAAAACCGTACGCTGAGTATAACTCAATGGTATTTCAATGATCCAAATATTAAATCATACTATAAATCATACAAAAGCAATGAATTGAAGATCATAAGGTGCATATGTCATTCAACTATTAAACTATGTTATTTTAACATATTTACAATAATTTCATCATCTAATACATTTATACCATAGTTGACATCACAAAAAGTATATTGTCACATTTATATTTCAATTCTAAGTTTTCAATATCAATCATCATCATAAATATTTGTCCCAATTCATTTTGAAATTCATTATTTCGTTTTACATTTTATACTCTCTATTAACCTGACTCTGATTCGGATGAATGCACAGATCCAACCAATCACACAAGTTTGGCACCTAGTGCCTATTGGATATATCTGAAATAGTAAGTCGTGCTCAATTCTAGTCAGTATATCTAAAAATAGGTGTGTCCAACACTCCTCAACTCGTAGTCGTAATAACATTGAACTCTTCCTATCTTATGGTATACTAGCTATATTTGGCTCTGCCCGAACAATTAATAGGATAACCATTCTTGATTTCCATTATAAGCCAATTTCTCAATTCAATAAAATTTGTTCATTAGCCAATCATCAGTACATATACATGTCAACAAAATTCATCTCAATTCATATTTAATTTTGCATTTACATCATTATACAATAATCTCAAATCTATTTAATTTAGTCATTACCGTAAACAACCAATCAATTCAAATTAGTTCAGCTCAAATTATTAATTTAAACTCACCTTATGATCTTACCAAGCAATACAATTCATAATTTCAGCAATTGAAATGGTTTCGGATTATAGAAATACAAGCCGTAAACTCTAAACTATTCATTAACAACTTTGTCTTTTCCTTTCTTCTTTGAGGAATTCGAGGTCAACGTTAGCTATGGATTAGCATAAACATACCAAATCATCAATATACAAACAAATTCACACTCAATTTAAGATTTAAGCAACTTTTATAATTTATTAAATTTAGTCCCTAAAATAGATACTAACATAACTTTCAATCAAGAACTCATATTTTCAATACGTTTGCACTATAATCCAATTGGGGCTTTCTAATTATCATTTCTATCACAAATTTCAATTTTTTGCATTTTATTCCTATTATATGAAATTAATAAATAACTTTGCAATTTAATCCTTTTTCACTCCTAAGATTGTAACCTATCAATTTAGTACCTAAATCTTCAAGATAACATCAATGGCATTTTCTAAAACTTTAACAGTTTCAAAAAATAACATACGGGTTAGTTAGGTTAAGCTTCTTGGATTTCAAAAACATAAAAATTACAACAAAAGGACTATATTGAACTCACCAATTTAAGCTTTAAATATCAAACCCTTAAGTGCCGAAATATTCTTTTTCAACCTATGGAGGTTCAGCTTTGAGAGGATGAAGAGAAAATAAATGTTTCTCTTTCTCTCCACGAAGCTAATAAATTTCCATTTATTTTATTTTCTTTATTTTTATTTTCTTTTCATTAAAATTTTAATGAAATCAATTTATCAATCGTCCACTATGCATGTTGAAATGGAATAATTTTCATTTTTGTCCCTTGCTCTTTGTTTCTAATTAACAATTCTCTATAAATTGAACTTTTACTACTTTTACAATTTAGTCCTATACCTAATTAAGCACTAATTCATAAAAAATACCTATTTAAAATTTAATTCACATCTAATATAACCCCATAAATATTTAAAAAATAAATATTACAGCTTCGATTTACTGAAAAGGGATCCCGAAACTAGATTTTTCGACACCACTGACTTTTGAGTCATTACAATTCAAACAGGATTATGGTTGTTTTCAACAAGATTAGATTGCTTGGAGACCAGTTCAATGATAGAAGAATTGTGGAGAAATTCATTATAACTCTCCCTAAAAAAATGAGTCAAAGATCTTATCTTTGGAAGATTCAAGAGATCTATCAACAACCTCTTTGTTAAAGTTGATAAATGTCCTCCATTTTTAAGAGTAAAGGAGATCAAATAGGCACGAGGAGCACTCTAAAGGTGCATTCCAAGATAGGAACAAGGAAGGTTCGAGTTCCTTAAGAAAAAAGGTAAGAAGTTGGAATGAAATAAGGAAGAAGCAAAAGAGAGACAATAGAAAGAAGAAGTATTCACAATGCTCTCACTACAAGAAGACCACACACTTGGAGAAATATTGTTGGTTCAGGCCATACAATTAATGTAGAGACTGTAAACAACCTGGACATAAGAAAAGAGTATGTAAAAACAAAGGGCAGCAATAGAATGTGCAAGCTCAGGCTATTGATGGAAATAAAGCTTAGGAGGAACAAGTGTTAACTACTTCATGTTTTGCAACCAGTAGCAGAGTTAAGGATTAGTTGATTGACAGTGGCTGCACAAATCATATGACCTCAGACAAAACCTATAGCATCCCTAACCCATCTTCGTTGTCGGATTAGGGTTACAAAATGTCATAGTACAATTTGAAACATTTAAGTTCAAACGAAACAACTATTCAATTTAAATTGTATCATTCATATAAACAGTTCGTTTATAGCATAAAATGCAATTACGAGCCTTAAACTGGGCCTATGGGGACCTAGAAATAATTTAGGAACATTTAGGGACTAATTTGAAATAAAATAGAAAAAAATTGGAAAAAAATTTAAAATTTTGAAAACAGGGGTTACATTGCCGTGTGGCCAATCGTGTGACAAACCATGTAACTTTTGAAATGATTTCACTCGACCGTGTCGTAGGCTATGTGCCATGTAACACTTCTTAACCCATCTCCATTGTTGGATTAGGGTTATGAAGCATTATTGTACAAAATAGAATCTTAAACTTCAAAATAGAACAATAATTCAACTTAAGTACGAATTTCTAATAACTCATTCCAATTATAGCAAATATACACATTTGGGCCTTAAATCAAGCTTTCGGGGCTCTAAAAATAATTCAGGAACCATTAGGGATCAATTTGAAACAAATTAAAAATTTTTGGAAAAATATGAAAAATTGGAATACAAGGGTCACAAGGTTATGTGGTCAAGCCAAGTGACATAGCCCAGACCATGTGAATATTCGAAGTAGGGATACATGGCCGTGTGCTCCAAATTTAGCCCTTAAAACAAGCCATTTCAAAACCTATACTTGCATACTAAAACACACCTTTCCCATACATATTCATATGACCAAAACACACCTTATACATATACAAAATATAACAATTCAACCATCCTATATGTTCTAACCAATATGCCATTCAAAGGCACCACGTTTCAAACACTTAACCTAAATCACTTTAACATCATAAGTTTAATCATTTAACGTACTTCAAATATACCAAATATCCACATCCAAAAACATATCAATCAACCATTTCCCTCCTAATTTCAGAAGGCCATGCACAACCATTAACATCTTATAAATACACTTCATATACAAATCATCAACAAAAGCATTAAGGCACACCAAGGCTTGGCACAATCCAATACATACCAAATAGACATACAACCTATACATGCCACTTATAACAATTTCAATATATATTAAAAAGCTACCCAAGTGGATCAATGGATAGTGTGATTGTACTCCGACGAGGATCCCAACTGCTCGAGCTTTCCGATGATCTACAAACAAAGAAAACAACTATATAAGCAATTGATGCTTAGTAAGCTCGTATAAAGGAACTTGAACTTACCAATTGCATTAAATTAATCAACCATGAATAATTCCATTTAGTCCTAGACCAAATTTTCTTTTTCCTACACACCATACCTCACAAGGTTAGTAGGTGAAGCAATAAACATATAAATCCAACTCAATCAAGGCATAAAACATACCAAGCATTTCAAGTTCACCATTAATCTATCATATGACTACCATATACCTTTATTTTATTTTAACTATACTTATCAAATATTCCATGTCCTTACTTTAAGTCATAGATCATATCATGTAGTCATATACTCTGTAAAGCTTTAATTACCTGCTCATATCATGAAAATAATTTCACTATATAAATCATTCATCCATATAATTCAAATGTTACATTTTTAATCCAAATACATCAAAACAACCTCCATTTCAAAAGAATTTTCCATACCATAAATCACATTTACTCAAAGTAACAATCCATACATGCAATTATGAAACTCATTATAATATCTTTCACTTACCAATATTATAAATATGCCATAATATATAAGCACATAAATAGATTGTAATTCAATTATTTCATAGCTCGATGAAATAGTAACTTGACTCGGATACTCGGTTAACTAACCAAACACACCAAAACCTCAAATAAGCTAACCATCCGAGAACACACTTGGGCACCTAGTGCCAATCCCGAAGGCTTTAGATCTGCCTCCAGAACACACTCAAATCACTGTAATATAACGCGATAGTTCGCAACAAATGTTGAATTTCGGTATATTTAGTAAAGAAGAATAAAATAGAACCGTCATCTCAATATCAATCAATCTCGTACAGTGCACAATAAAACCTATTGGCATGTCAAACATATCCTAAGTGTTTACTACGTTCAACCGGGTATTAAGCATAAATCCATTACTTTTATACACATTCATCATTCGGAAGCACTTCATCATTTTCGTATATTTACAATAACTCCATTACATTCATATCAACAGTGTGAAATCACAAAAATGCTATCATCAACTATTCATTCTCATATGTACTCATTTGTAATAATCAATTTCCAATAATAATAAATGAAGTTTCTCAAACATATAATCAACTAACTAACAAACAATGATATAATAACAATATATTTACATTTACATTTACATATCAAAACACTATGAATTTACCTTAAACAAAGTAAACATTTAAAGAGACAATCTACAATTCCTAATCACCAAATACAATTTCACCAATCACATTAGTAATTGTTCACATATCCTTTAATTTGATTAATTTCTCTAGTTGATCTATAATAATAATTTAATCATAGCATAAGTATCTATTTACATTCATCCAAAATGTAAATAATGATTTCAATCTTATACGAACTTATCTTGACAAATACAATTGTAAAAACGAAGCCAAAGACTAATCCAACACTTAGCTTTTCCTCGATTTAAATTCAATTACGTTGTTTCCTTGATCTAAATAATAATTCAACCCAATTAATACATTTCCAACATTCTAACAAGTAGTTTTATGCAATTAAACCCTTCCATTATCAATTTATAAATTTACCTCCAACATTTTAACTTTTATAAAATTTAGTCCCTGAACCCAAAACATGCAAATTTAAAATTTTTAGCTCAAATTCATGTTAGGAGATTTTACCTAGTCTTATAACAGCCCATATTTATCATCAATTTGTAATATTTCCTTGAATTTTACCATTTTCATAAATAAGTCCCTAAACCTTAAAATCATCAAAATTACTTAACAAAATAAGTTTATTCAACAACCAAACTTATTATTATGTCAATAAAATTCAAAACACAACAAAACTCATTCATGGTAAGTCCATAAAATTTTAATAGTTTTACAAATTGACCCCCGGGTTAGCTAGATTAAGCTAAATCGATCACAAAAATATAAAAATTACTAAAAACGGAATTAAAATCACTTACATGCAAGCAAGAGTAAGAACCAAAATTTCCAAGCTTAATTCCATGGTGTTTCAGCTAGAACAAAACCACTTTGAGAAGATGATAGTCATCTTTTTTTATTTGTTTATGTTATTTATTATTAAATTAACTTTTAACCTTAATAAGTTAGTTAATAAACAATAAGTCTTTGTCCACAAATGTCCACTATACATTTATATGGTTTAATTACCACCTAAGTCCATTTTTATATTTCTTTAACCATTTAACCCATTTAACTAATAGAAACCCACTTTTTAACCTTTACGATTTAGTCCTTTTAATTAATTAACCAACTAAACACTAAAATTTCTTAACCAAAGTTTAATATGACCCTAATAACACTCTAAAAATATCTAATAAAATATTTATTGGCTCGTTTATAGAAACGATGTCTCGATACCTCATTTTCTAAAACTACTTGACTTTAGGAACATTCCACTTGAACCTAATTATTTTCTCAATTAATAAAAATCATTAAATCAAATTTCAACATAATTCTGTATTTGACTCGTAAATTTAAATAGTAATATTTATGAACTCACTCATTAGATTTGTAGTCCCAAAACCACTATTTTTGACACCACTGAAAAACGGATTGTTACATGCCAAGCTGTGTAACATTCGAAATACTTTCACACGATCATGTCGCAAGTTATGTGTTAGATCGTGTTTGATTCGATGTTAGGTCACATGACCATGCCGTAGGTCGTGTACCAGACTATGTGACACACTGACTTAGATCACACCGCGTGTAAAGTGACTGTGTGCAACACATGACCATGTGACAGTTAGTGTCCCAAGCCATGTGCACCAAAATTTACCCTTAATGCAAGATAATTCAAACCCAATGGCTTGGGAACCAAACCAAGACAATTGAATATACTTTCATATGGTTAAAACACATTCAAAGACATCACAACATACCAAAAATCAATCAACCTAGGTGCCTAACCAATGTGCCTTCATTGACACCACAATTTATAAGCCAAAATGAACCAAGAAAAAACACTAATCAAACATCAAACCAAATGATATTTAGATTCATCAAGAGAAAAATAATCACATAACCAATTTTCCAATCAACCATAACTACAATTCCAACTATCACCCTAATTGCATATATTTAGAACTACTCAAACATTCCATTCACATCTAACAACTTATATATATACATCATCTTGAGCATTAAGCAAAAGACCTAAAATACTTACAAGAAATTCACTTGATCAAGGTACTAAACATATATATTACCATAAAATGTGACCAAACTAAGTATCAAATACAAACAACATTGACAAACCAACCAAAAGTCCTAATACATGCCATTCATAACGAAGTTCCAAAACAACTCAAAATATCTACCAAATAAGAGATGGATAGTGTGTATGCTCCGACTTGAACTTTCAATCTAATAGGCTTCACAAAATTTACAAGAAAAACACAACATGTAAGCACGATATGCTTAGTAAGTTCAAATTCATGTAAACACAACTTAACTACTATAGTTACTTTACGTAAAACATACATAATTTCCAAAACACTCCTATATATTAAAAAAAATTATTCACATAACAAACCTTAAAACCTTAACATAATAGTCCATTACAATTATATCCTTTTCATTTGATATCCTTTTCAATCGATATCATTTTCAACCTTTTCATTATTTCGGGGATGCCATGATATCTTTCAACCATGATCTTTTCCTTTTCGAGTATATTGCCATGATATATTTCAATCATGGTCTTTCCCTTTTCTCAAATCAAGAAGATCTATAACGCCCTAAATTTTTGAATTTTTGTTTGTTAAACTCTGTCGTTATTAATTCTATATTTTTGTGGCTAAGTGTTATGTTTATGTACTTGAGACCGGGAATTCAAGTCTCACTTTTGGAATATTTTTGCTATTTTATTTTTACTTAAACCCTATCCTTGAACTTTTGACTTAAGTTTATTTCTGCGCTAATTTGTGTCAATGATAAACTTAGTGGTTCAATGGTTAAGCTATTGCATTCCCTTTAGCCTTGTGTTCGAGTCTTTGTGTAAATGATAAAGGAATATTTTTGTATTTTTTTGAAAATTTGATAAATTTTATTTTAAACTAACTAATTAAGTTTTTCCCACAGTTTCTTTTTCTTTCTTACCAAATTCATTCATTGTTCTATACATTTTTTTTCCTTTTTATTTTTTTCTTATTCTTGAATCAACCTTTTTACTTCCTTTGATCTTCGTAATTGGCTGGTGCATTCTTATTCTATCCTCTTTTTAGTTGACTTGAGATTGTTGGGTAAGTGAATGGTTTTGTTTCGCATAACACCCTTTTCGAGTTTTTGGCTTGTGGTTTTTATTCTTGGCTTTTCTGTTAGGAGATGGACAAGTGACCCCTGATGATCCTCCAACGACTTGATTAGTGTTTCTGCTATTCGTTTTTGGTAAGTGAACTGTTTTGATTTAGGAAGTTACGTCAAAGTTCTTTAACATAACTTCAGGGTTGTAAGTTAATTTAGTGTTTGGTTGCAGATAGATCATTTATTTGGTCAATTGAATCTTATTTTTAAGCTTTGGAAGTATTAGGATTACTCTAGCATCGAATCTATACCAAGTGTGTAACAAAAGCTTGAATTTATGCTAACGGCGAAAGTTAAAATCTATGGTTGTCGATGCCACATGGTCGTATGCCAGGCCATATAAGCCACACGGTCGTGTGTCAGGCCGTGTAACTCACTGTTTTGGAATAGAGTCACATAGGACAGAGACACAGGCTTGTGTCTAGGCTGTATAATTCACTTTTTTGGAATTAAAGTCACACGGGCCAGAGAGACGGGCGTGTGTCTAAGCTGTATGAAAGAATTTTTAGGTCTTGAGTCACACGGACGAGTGATTGGCCCTGTGCTAAATCATGTAACTCATTTTTTTGGGTCATATGGCCATGTGCTAGGCCGTGTGAGACTGAGGTGAGCCACACGGGTGTTTGGGCAAAAAAATTAAAATTTTTCCCTAAGCCCAAAAACATCGTTTGAATCAAACGTGGGCCTACCATGGTGTCCATATGATCTGAATTAGGCAATGAAATTTGTTGTATGATGATATGTTACTGAATAATCGGTTATTCACACATATATATTTGAGATGAAATTTGATACGTAAGTGCGACAGTATTACATGAGTATGACTTGAATTTGTATCACTTTATATACATATCTGATACATGTTAAATCTGCATATGCATTGGGTTAAGATTGTGTAGAAAAGAAAGTGTAGGTAGCTTAATAATCTATCGATATGGTGGCTAAACAACAAGCATACATCTGATTCTAGTAGCTAGACTGTAATTATTTTGAAACGTGGCATACAATCACTATGTGGTGTGTAGGTATGGATAGGTACTTGATACCCTATATGGTGTGTAGGGATGGACGGAGATGGTGTGTAGAGGATGGGGATAGGAATCTACATCTGTATCTTATTTGTTATGCATTTGTATCTTATATGTCCTACAACTATACCTAATATCTTCTGTTTTCGACTCTGTAATCGATTTTGAAAACTATTTGTTTAAATAACAATCAAAAACATATCTGTTATATATAATTTTGATTGGTTGTATAAATAAGTTACACACACTGAGTTATAAACTCATTTAGTCTATATGACTGGATGTCAGTGTATCGAGAGCTTGGTCATTTTGCGTATTCGTCTTATTATGTAATCAATATTTTCATCGTTATTTCTTTTTAAGATTGTTTTCTTAATGAATGGATTTACGATTGTTTATCATCCTTTATATGAATTCAAAATGTTCAAACTATTTTATTAAGAGTGAGATTTTCCAGAAATGGTTTAATGTAGCTCTCCAGACTTGGCCATAACGTCTAGTCCAGGTTTGGGATGTTACATTTAGTGGTATCAAAGTTAGGTTGCAAAACTCAATCTGTGTTTTCTAGGCTTTTGTTTTCATGAAAAGTGTTTTGTATAAAAAATATTTATTTTGTTAATTCTAAAAATTTTATTTTTGGAGGACCGAGTCTTCGACACTGAACCTATAAGTACTTCAGCTTTAGCTATAATGTTTAGCTAGAAAACATTATAATGATTAAACTTGTTGCTTTAGTTAGAGACTGTGATATGAACTGTGAAATAAGACATCTGGTAAAAACTTTGAATTGATCTATAAATATTTGATATTTGTAGGTAAGTTGAGAGTATGAGTTCGTATGGTAGCCGTGGTCATGGTTCTAGCGGATGCCATGGAGGAGCTTGAGCAAAATCATCCTTTATAGGCAATATGCCCAGTCTGGACACCAGCAAGACTGTGGGTACTCTTATTACTGAGACTGGGTCCTAGACTCTGACAGATGGAGATGACGAATTATCCTAGGCCATGCTTCGTGTTTTAAAGGTGGTCGTCAGAACCTATTTTGGATTTGGGGGCCAAGGGTCAGTTACTGAACGACTCCGGTTGAATGGTGCTGAGTTGTTTAAGGGTGTCATTGGAGTTGCCCTAACAGTGATCGAGTATTGGTTAGAGGCCACCAAGCGTATTATAAAAGATATCAACTACACTTCTATACAAAAACTAAGGGGTGTCACGTCTCTACTCTGAAACAAGGCTTACTAGTGGTGGTTGACGGTTGAGTAGCGTGCCTAGCCGAAGTAGATTACTTGGGATTTCTTCAGGAACGCCTTTCAGGGTAAGTATATGGTGGCGAGTTATGTGAAGGCTCATAGACACGAGTTTATGAGCTTAGTTCAGGGTGGAGGACTGTGGCCCAATATGAGGCCGAGTTTCTGATATTGAGCAGGTATGCTCGAGCACTGGTCTCAACTGAGTACGATAAGATTGTTCGGTTCGAGGAAAGATTAAGGTATGATTTGAAAGTTTTGATAGCTCCTCGAAGGGAGCAAGTTTTTATGGCCTTGGTTGACAAGGTGAAGCGCACTGAACATGAGTGGAGAGATCAGGAGAAGAGTTAAAGTAAACTTAAGAGGGATTAGAGTCCTTTTAAATTTATTTAGTGCCTTAAGAAATTGACTAGATTTGATGGCCCTTTGAGGGCTAAGACATCAACTACACCGATTGAGATTCAAACCTGTAGTGACTGGGGTAGACGTCATCCGGGCAAGTGCTAGAGGAGGTTGAGAGCCTGTCTACGATGTGGGTTGATGGAGAACCGCATTAGTGACTTTCCTATCCAATTCAATTAGGTGCAAGCTCCCACACTAGCTCCAACTCTAGGTCTAGTTCAACCTTCGATGGTAGCACAATAGCCACCTAGGGGTCGTGGTGTGGCTAGGGGTGGTAATGGTTCAAGTAGAGGTCAGAAAATACTAGGTAAATGTACGGTTTAGACTGAGGCATGATAGCTTGCTCTTGTTTATGCGGTGAGACACTGCAAGGACAGAGACGATGTTGAGTTTATAGTGGGTACGTTCTTTATTCTTGTTTCATATTTTGCTCTGATAGATATTGGCTCCACACACTCATATGTAGCTAGCACTGTTTCTGTAAATTTGAGTATATATGCTGAGAGTACTACTAGAGAGGTTTCTGTGATTAGTCCCATGGGTCAATTGGTTCGGGTTAACAAGGTATATAAGAGGGTTCCTTTAGAGATTAAGGGTGTTGTGTTTTTGGCTAACTTGATGGAATTACCATTTGGAGAGATTAGACTATACCTCTAAGAGGGTAACTTTGAGATCTGACCATGATACTAAAATTGTTATGATCAGTTAGTGTCAAGATAACCTCTCTAATGTAATTTTTGCTCTAGTAGCTGAAAAGCTAGTTCGGAAAGGTTGTGAGGTATATTTGGCCTTTGTGTCTACCTCTGATTCTGTAAAACATTCTATTAAAAATATTCAGACTTTAAGGGATTTTCAAGATATCTTTCCTGAGGAGTTGCCGAGGATACCTTACGATAGAGAGGTTGAGTTCTGTATTGAAATTTTGCCAGATACCACTCCTGTGTCCATTACTCTTTATCGCATGAAGCCAAAGGAGCATATGGAATTCAAGGCTCAACCTCAGGAACTTCTCAGCCAAGGGTTAATTTGATCGAGTGTGTCTTCATGGGGAACACTGGTTCTGTTTGTTCAGAAAAAGGACGACACTATGAGAATATGCGTAGATTATCGCCAGATGAATAACTTGACGATAAATAATAGACATCCACTTCTGAGGATTGATGACCTGTTTGATCAGTTTTGGGGATCTCTAAGATTGATCTCCATTCTAGGTATTGTCAACTCAAGTTTAAGGAGACTAATGTATATAAGACCACTTTTAGGACTTGTTACAGGCATTATGACTCCCTAGTCATGCCATTCAATTTGACGAATTCTCTGGCTGTGTTTATAGATCTAATGAATCAGGTATTTTAGCAGTATCTGGATCAGTTCATCATATTTTTCATCAACAATATTCTAATTTACGCTAAGATTGAGGGTGAGCATGATAAGCATCTGAGAATAGTTTTACAAATACTCCGAGAGAAAAAACTTTACGCTAAGTTGAGTAAGTGTGAATTTTGGTTGCAAGAGGTTACCTTTTTAGGACATGTTGTTTCTGCAGAGAGGATCCAAGTTGATCCTAAAAATATTGAGGCTATGATAGAGTAGAAACAACCTTAGAATGTGTCTGAGATCTGGAGTTTCCTTGGTTTGGTAGGTTACTACTGGAGGTTTATTGAGGGGTTCTCGCTTATCATAGCTCATCTAACTTATTTTTTGCGTAAAAAAAGCCTTTCGTCTAGTTTGATGAGCAGCAAGCGAGCTTTAGGAAGCTCAAGTTTGTTTTGACTCAAGCATCTATTCTCGTGCAACTAGAATCTAGGAGAGAATTTATAGTCTACAAAAATCTTCACATGTCAGATTGGGTTACGTTTTGATACAGAATGGTAAGTTTGTGGCTTATGCATCTCGACAGCTTAAGTCACACGAAAGCGGCTATCCCACACACGATCTGGAATTGGTGGCAGTTGTCTTCACTCTTAAAATATGGAGGCATTATTTGTATAATGAGGGTGTATTATCTACACTGATCACACGAGCCTCAAGTATCTATTGACACAGAAAGAGTTGAATTTTAGGCAACGTAAATGGATTGATTTGCTTAAATATTATAACTGCACTATAGAGTACCATCTCGATTAGGCCAATGTTGTGGTCGATGCTCTTAGTCGTAGAGCAATGACCAATCTGAGAGTGATTTTTGCTCGCCTGAGTTTGATTGAGGATGGTAGTCTATTGGCTGAGTTACAGGTTAAACCAATTTAGATTGATTAGATTAAAGTTAAAAAGTTGAGTGATAAGTCTCTCGTTTTACATTTCTAAGAGGTTGAGAATAGCGAGAATTTTGATTTTGGGCTAACAACGACGAGGTTTTGTCCTTCCAAGGTTGGTTCTATCTACCTAACGATGCTGAATTGAGGCAATCGATTTTGCGAGAAGTGTATAGTAGCCCTTATGTTATGTATCCTAGTGGAAATAAGATGTATAGGGATCTTCAAGAGTTATACTAGTGGCCTAGTCTAAAAAGAGAGGTAATCGCCTTTGTTTCACATTGTTTAATGTGTCACCAGGTTAAGGCTGAGCACCAACTACCTTCACGATTGCTACAATTGGTTAAGATTCCCCATTAGAAGTGGGAGCGTGTGAATATGGATTTTGTTAGCAAATTGCCTCTGACACCCTCTAAGAATGATTTTCTTTTTGGGTTGTCGTAGATCGATTGACTAAATTTGTTCATTTCCTACCTGTCAGGATAGACTATTTGCTACAGAAGCTAGCTAAGTTTGTATGTCTCAAAAATTGCAAGACTGCACAGAGTTCAAGTTTCGATTATCTTTGATAGAGACCCATGTTTTACTTCTCAGTTCAGGAAGAGACTTCATGAGGTATTGGTCACCCGATAAGATTTCAGTATTGCGTACTATCCTCAGATCAATGGACAGTCTGTGTGTGTTATTTAGATTCTAGAGGGCATGCTGCGGAGTTGTGTAATCGACTTATAGGGTAGTTGGGAAGAATATATGTCGCTGGTTGAGTTCGCGTATAATAACAGCTTCTAGTCTAGCATTCAGATGGCACCTTACGAGGCTTTGTACGGTCGTAACTGACGTACTCTTCTGTGTTGGACTGCGTTAGGTGAGCGTCGAATGTTGGGTCCTGATTTGGTTTCTAAGACTAAGGATACAGTTAGATTGACTCGAGACTATCTTAAGGCAGCGTCAACCCCACAGAAATCGTATGTGGATTTAAATAGGAGAGATATCGAGTATTTTGTGGGGGATCAAGTTTTTCTAAAAGTATCGTCTTAGAAGAAGTTTCTCCGATTTGAACGTAAGGGCAGGTTGAGCCTAAGGTTCATTGGACCTTATCGTATTTTGAAACTTATCGGGGTTGTCGCCTATGAGCTAGAGCTACCTCTTGAGTTAGATCATATTCATAATGTGTTCCACATCTCTATGTTAAAACAATACCAATTTGACCCATCTCACATTGTTGTCGTTGAGGAGATAAAGGTATGACCAGATCTGACCTTTGAGGAAGAACCTGCTTAAATTCTGGATTGAGACGTTAAGGTCTTGATAAGGAAAATCATTCATTTGGTTAAGGCTCTGTGGTAGAATCATGGCACAAAGGAAGCCACGTGGGAACTTGAGGATTCGATTCAATAGCAATACCCTCATCTGTTTGAGCCAGGTAAATTTTAAGGCCAAAATTTCTTTTAGGGGGAGAGAGTTGTAACACCCCAAAATTTTGAATGTTTTATTGTTAAACTCTGTCGTTATTAAGTCTCTGTTTCTGTGGCTAAGTGCTCTATGTATGTGTTAAAAATCAGGAATTCAAGTTTCACTTTTGGAAGATTTTTGCTATTTTATTTTGACTTAACCCCTATCCTTGGACTTTCAACTTAAGTTTAATTCTGCGTTAATTTGTGTCAACGATGAACCTAGTGGTTCAATGGTTAAGCTTCTGTATTCCTTTTAGTCATGTGTTCAAGTCTCTAAGTAAGTGATGAAGGAATATTTTTACATATTTTTTGGAAATTTGATACTTTTTATTTTAAACAATCTAATTAAGTTTTTCCCATGTTTTCTTTTTCTTTCTTCCCAAATTCTTTCTTTTTTATGTACGTTATTTTTCTTTTCCTTTTCATTTTTATTTTTTCTTCTCGAATCAACCTTTTTACTTCTTTAGGTTTTCATAATTGGCTGTGTGGTAAGGCTTGTAACTCACTGTTTTGGAATCAAAGTCACACGGGCCAAAGACACAGACATGTGTCCTTGTCGTGTAACTCACTATTTTGGAATTAAAATCACACGAGCTAGAGATATGAGCATGTGTCCAAGCCATGTGAGAGATTTTTTGGGTCTTGAGTCACACGACCATATGTTTGGTTGTGTGCTATGTAACAACCTGTTTTTAATAAAATCAGATCAGTGGTTCTAGGACCACAAATCTGATGAATAAATTATTATTTTATTATTATTTTAATGTTTATGGGATGTTAGAAGGCTCTTATTAAAATTTCATTAAGAAATTTTGACGTTTGCATGCTTAATTACGTGAAAAGGACTAAATTGTAAAAAGTACAAAAGTAGTGTTCTAATACTTAAAGGTGTCAAATACTATAAAATTTTAATTTAAAGGACTTGGATGGTAAATAGACCAATTGAGTTGATAGTGGAAGTTTATGGACTTGGTTTTGTTGAAATTATGAATGTTTTTAAGGGATAAAATGGTAAATAAGTAATTAAAGGTTAAATTAAATAAAACAAAAAGCATTCATCTTCTTCAAAAGTTTCTTCCACCAAAATTGAAGGAGAAAGAAACCATTTTTAGGGTTTGAAACATTTGGCTACAACAATTGTTTGCATGTATGATTTTTAAGCCCGCTTTTAATGATTTCTATGTTTTTGAAGTCGTTGTAACTTAATCTAGCTAGCTCGGGGATCAATTTGCAAAACTATTAAAGATTTAGGGTTGTTCAATGAATACTCTTGTGCAATTCTTGATGTTTAATGGTAGATTATGAGTCCTTGTTGATAAATAAACAAGTTTTGTAAAGTGATTTTTGATGAAAATTGTATTTAGGGTCTTATTTGTAAAACTGGTAAAATTTCAAGGTAAATTTGTGTAATGATGATTTGTATGGATTGGCTTAGGTCCCTATAGAATTTGGCTATCATGAGAAGAGGATTAAAATGATTAAATTTCAATTTATGAGCTTAAGGACTATATTGTAAAAAGTTAAAATATTAGGTGCAAAATTGTAATTTTGCAAAATATGAAATGTGGACTAAATTGAATGCTAGAGATATTAAATGGATTAAAATTTTCTATTTAGATCAAGATAGACCACATACAAATCTAGATCTAGGAAAAGCTAAAGCCTCGGATTAGTAGATCTCATTTTTACGCCTTAACCGT
The DNA here is from genome assembly GCF_025698545.1 of Gossypium raimondii. Taxonomy (NCBI): domain Eukaryota; kingdom Viridiplantae; phylum Streptophyta; class Magnoliopsida; order Malvales; family Malvaceae; genus Gossypium; species Gossypium raimondii. The sequence goes on from NC_068568.1 coordinate 41,144,653, forward strand.
CGAGGTAAGTTCGTATGTACAGATTATTATGTTCATTTTATTAAATTGTATGTTATTATGTATTTATAATCTTATTAATAAATGTATATCCAAAGAAATGCAATGACGATTATCGAGTCTCAATTGAACCTCAAGAATTCGTAGGATACAAATGACATGTCATTAGGGATTTCATGTTTCGAGTGCTGGTCTTGTATGTCCTACTGGTGGTTGAGGTCTTGCATTTGTTGTGAATACTCCATAGCTCGTGTGAGCAGCATCGTGTAACTTACATTCTGACCCATAGCTCATGTGAGCAACGATGTAAAGGAATGGTTACGGTTATATGTTTAAGTACACTTCATGTGAGCTTTCCCGAGTATCCGATGATATTCTAAATGGTTCAACGGGAATGAAAAGGAAAGGTTATGGTAAGTTTCCAAATGAAATAATGTATATGTTCATTAAAAGATGAATGGATCCAACGGTGTATATTCATGTAGAAATGGCTTACCTTATGTTTAATTCAAGTGAATTACGTTTAAATGCACTAACTTGTGTATTGATAATTATGCTTATACTAAATGCTATATAAATGAAATGGTAAGTTATGTTTCATGTTTTATGAACTTACTAGGCATTAAATGCTTACGTAATTTTCTTTCCTATGTTTTATAGATAATCAGAAGCTTGATCGATTTGGAAGCTCGACAAAGATCTATCACACTATCCAACATAAAATTCGGTAGTTTTTGATGTTTTGACCAGGGTTATAATAGCATGTATAGGTGGACTTATAATGATGTTTAGTTGAATGTTTTTTTGATGAATTGGTTTGTATTAGTTACTTGGTTTGTGTTTTTTTTATTCTTTATTAGTATATTAATGTGGCTATGTTATGATGCATATGAGAAATGGCCAAACTAGTATGTGATGAATTGGTTTCAATATGGTCAATATATGGTATGTTTTGAGACGGTATTGGAATAGATGTGTATGATTCAAATGTGGTAAAGTATTCATGTTTAGGTAAGATTTTAATGAATGTATTTGAGGTGCCTTGTATTGCATTTTGGTTGTTGGTTTTGGACTATTGATTTGGTCATTACATGTAAGTTTTGGTCATGTTTTGATGTCTTAATTATGTGTACAAAAGGTCTTTAGGTATATGCCTTATTTGGTGTTGGAAATGGCTTAATTTTGGGCAAATTCATGTCCACACAGACTAAGACACCTGTGTGTGGCTTAGCCGTGTCCCTTATAGGTTTTATTGCACACAAGTCAGGCAGTTACACGACTTGAAACACGGGTGTGTGGGGCTATTTTGAGAGTTACACGGCCTGACACACAGGCGTGTGACATGGCCGTGTGACCCTACTTAGAGAGTTACACAGGTGAGGACACGGGCTAGGACACGATCGTTGTCCCTATTTCGATTGTTACACGGCGCGTGTCTTATCCGTGTGAGGCACAGGGCTTGGCCACATGCCCATGTGACCCCCTATAGTCAAATTTTTCTAACTTTTTCTTGAATTTTCCAATTATTTTCAATTTAGTCTTGAATTATTTCTAAGGTATTTTTAGGGCCTCAACGGCTCGATTAAGGAATTTTATGTATGTATTTGAATTTATTTAGGTTATGTTTGCAATGATGTATGAAAAGTATGTTTAAATGTTCTGTTTGTATGGTAATGCTCTGTAACCCTAATCTGGCGACGGATACAGGTTAGGGGCATTACATGCTAGACCATGTAACTCACTGTTTAAGGTCACACAACTGTGTGCTATGCTGTGTGTGATATTGAGGTGGGCCACATGGGCTTGTGGGCAAAAAACCAAAAATTTTCCCTAAGCCCGTAAATGTCTTTCGAATCGAACGTATGCCTACCGTGGGGTCCGTATGATCTAAATTAGGAAACGAAATTCGTTATATGATGATCTATTATTGAATAATCTATTATTCACACATATATATTTGAGATGAAATCTAATAAGTAAGTGAGACAGTATTACATGAGTATGACTTGAATTTGTATCATTGTATATGCATATCTGATATATGTAAATCTGCATCTGTATTGGGTTGGGATTGTGTAGAGAAAGAAGTGTGGGCAGTTTAATAATATGTCGATATGGTGGCTAAGCCACAAGCATATATCTGATTCTAGCAATTTATCGCATTCTGATCTGGCAACTAGACTACCATTATTTTGAAACGTAACATACAGTCATTATGCGGTGTGTAGGGATGGACGGAGATGGTGTGTAGCGAATGGGGTAGGAATCTACATCTGTATCTGATCTATTCTGCTTCTATATCTTATATGTTCTACAATTATACCTAATATCTTGTGTTTCTGACTCTGTAATCGATTTTGAAAACTATCTGTTTAAAGATCAATCGAAAGCATATCTATTATATATAATTTGGAGTAGTTGTATACATGAGCTACACACACTGAGTTATTAACTCATTTAGTCTGTATGCTTGGATTTTAGGTAACCCACGGACTTGATCAGATCGACGTATCGGGAGCTCGGTCATTCTACTTAATCATCTTCTTATGCAATCAATATTTTCGTCATTATTTGTTTTTAAGATTGTTGTTTTTAATGACTGGATTTTACTATTTTTTATCATCCTTTATATGACTTCAAAACGTTCGTACATTTTTATTAAAAGTGGGATTTTCCAAAAATGGTTTAATGTAGCTCTCCAGACTTGGCCATAACATCTAGGCCAGATTTAGGGTGTTACAAGATCCAACACCATTTCATAGATATGTAATTAAATATATCAATTTACATCATGGAATCAATGAATTATTTGAAATACGAACTTACCTCGACTAACATGAATGCAAAAGTAGAGCCGATGACTAATCCGAAACCTTAGCTTTACCGCAATTTCGGTTGGACTGAATTTTGTCTTGATCTATATAATAATTTTATTCAATTAAATAATTCAAATAGCTTTAACTAATTAATTGAAGCTTATATTCCATTTTAAAGCAAAATTACAAAATTAACCTTATCATTTTATCTTTTATTCAATTTGGTCTCTAAACCCGAAGCTTGCAAATTAACCATAAATAATTTAGCATCATGCTAGCTGATTTTTCCTAGGGTCCAATACAACCCATATCTATCATCATTTCACACAATTTACACAAAATATTACTAATTAAACAACTACATCCTTAAACATTAAAATTACTAAAAAAATCATTTAACAAAATAAGCTTATTTAACAACCAAGCTTAGTAATCCACCATAAAACTTCAAAAACTCATCAAAATCATTAATGGCATAATCTATAACATTTAACAGTTTTGCGTATTGACTCTCGAGTTAGATAGATTAAGTTAAAACGATAATAAAATTATAAAATAATTAAAAACGGTATTCAAAAACATACCATGCCAGTAAAAACACTATGCCCAAAAGCTTCCCCCTCACAACAATGGTTTTCGGTTGTGAAAAGCTAAATTGAAGATGATGGCCACTTAATTTTTACTTAATTTACATTTTATTATCTATTTATCGTTTTACCCTTATGAATTTAACAAAAACATACCCATAATTGTCCACTATAATTATGTATGGTTTGGTTTCCATCTAAGTCCATTATTTATAGATTCCATAATTAATTGACCCTTTTAGCTAGTAGAATTCAACGTTTACATCTTTTACAATTTTGTCCTTTTTAATTAATTAATTATTTAAATGTTAAAATTTCTTAACTAAATTTGGCTACGACTCTAATAAATACTCATAAATATTAAATAAATATTAAAATCCTAACTCGCTCATGAGAATCATGGTCCGAGAACCACTGTTTCCAACACCTCTAAAAACGAGTTGTTACAACTCTCCCCCAAAATGAATTTTTGTCCCTAAAAATCTTAACAAAGAATAGGTTTGGGTATTCCACTCTCATAGCTTCTTTCGGTTCCTAAGTAGCTTCCTCAATTTTGTAATGGTGCCAAAGAACTTTAACCAAAGCTATGTGTTTATTTCTTAATTCTTTAACTTTTTGGGCCAGAATTCTAATTGGTTCCTCACTATACAACATATCCGGCTGTATTTCTGTATTAGTTGGTGAAATCACATGTGAGGGGTCAGATCTGTGAAATCATTATACTACATTCCGTCGCAACATTGATACATGGAAGACATTGTGAATTTTCTCTCATTTTGATGGTAAAGCTAAATGGTAAGATATTGGTCTGATTCTTTCCATAATCTCATACGGCCCGATTAAGTGCATACTAAGCTTTCCTTTTTGGACAAAAAGAACTTTCTTCCAGTGCGATACTTTCAAAAACACTCTGTCGCCAACCTGAAATTTGATGTCTTTTCTTTTCAAATCAGTATATGAATTCTAACGAACGGAAGCATATTTCAAGAAATCTCATATCACCTTGAATTTTTCTTCGATTTTGCGGATCTTATCAGTTTCGAAAATCTTTTCCTCACTCAATTTAGTCTAGTATAATGGAGTTCTACACTTTCGACCATACAAAGCTTCGTACGAAGCCATTTTAATACTTGAATGGTAACTATTATTATACGCAAATTCAACTAATGAAAGAATTTTTTCCCAACTACCTTTAAATTCCAAAATACAACAACGGAGCATATCCTCGAGCATTTGAATCACTCGCTCAGACTGGCCATCTGTCTGTGGATGAAATGCGATACTAAAATGCAATTTAGTACCCAAAGCTTCGTGTAAATTACTTTAGAATCTAGACGTAAATCATGGGTCTCGATTAGAAATAATCGAAAACGGTACCCGTGTAGTCTGACAAGCTCAGCAACATATAACTTTGTCAATTTCTCAAGTGAATAATCTGTACATACGGAAATAAAATGTGTAGATTTAGTCAAGTGATCCACAACAACCCATATGAAATCTTTTTTCTTCAAAGATAACGGTAACCTTGATACGAAATCCATGGTAACCTATTTCCATTTCCATTTCGGAATCATAACAGGTTGTAGTAATCCCGAAGGTACTTAATGTTCAACTTTAACTTATTGGCAAACCAAACACTTCAATACAAATTTTGAGATCTCTCGTATCATACCTCGCCATTACTACATTTGTTTCAAATCACCATACATTTTATTACTACCAGGATGAATCAATTAACTACTGTTGTGTGCTTCCTGCAAAATCTCTCGTTTAACATCAAAATTCCTCAGAACATATAATCAGTTTTAGAAATATAAACTACCATCTATACTAATGCGAAAATCTAAATCTGGTGACTTTTCAATCTATTCTTGTTTATAAATTAATTCTGAATCATTTTTCTGAGCTTCACAGATCTTTGGCAGAAATATCGGTTTAGCTTTTAATTCAGCTATAATAGAACCATCACTAACAAACATCAACAGAGTATTCCTAGCTTTCAGAGTAAACAATGACTTTCTACTCAAAGTATCAACAACAATATTAGTTTTTCCCGGGTGATAGTCAATAATCATATCATAATATTTTAACAGCTCCAACCATTTACACTGTCGCAAATTTAGTTCTTTCTATGACATCAAATATTTTAAGCTTTTGTGATATGTAAAAATGTGACATTTTTCTTCGTATAATTAGTGTCGCCAAATTTTCAAAGCAAACACAATAACTACCAACTCCAAATGTGTCGGGTAATTTTTCTCATGAGGTTTCAACTTACGAGAAGCATAAGCTACAACTTTACCTTCCTACATCAAAACACAACCCAAACCGTTTAGCAAAGCATCGCTGTAAATCACAAATTCTTTGCCGAACTCTGGTTGAACTAATATGAGGCTTTGGTTAACAATGATTTCAACTGATCGAGACACTACTAGCATTTATTTGGCCAAACAAATTTTACATCTTTCTGAAATAGCTTGTCAACGGTGCAGCAATCATCGAGAAACCTTTAACAAATCGTCTTTAATATCTGGCCAAACCTAGAAAACTTATGACTTTAGTGACATTTTTTAGAGGCTTCCAATCCAAAATAGCCGATATTTTACTCAAATCCACTCTAATTCCATCAATTGACAATACATGACCAAAAAACTCGACTTCTTGAATCCAAAACTAACATTTATTGAATTTTGCGAATAAATTTTTATCACGCAAAGTCTACGGTATTAATCTCAAATGTTGGGCATGCTTAATCTCATCCTAAGAATAAATCAAAATATCATCAATGAAAACCACCACAAATCTATCAAAATACGGCCAAAATATTCTATTCATCAGATCCGTAAATACAACAAGGGTATTCATTATACCAAATGACATAGCCAAAGATCCATAATATCCATACCTAGTTCTAAAAGTTTTTATCGGCACGTCTGAATCTTTCGCACGAAGTTGGTAGTATCCAGACCGTAAAAATATTTTAGAAAATACCGTCTCACCTTTCAGCTAATCAAACAAATCATCAGTACATGGCAACAGATACTTGTTCTTAATTTTAACTTTATTAATTTGTTAATAATCAATACACAATAATATCGACCCGTCTTTTCTCTTAACAAATAATAAAGGTTCACCCTAAGGAGAAAACCTAGTTCGAACAAATCCTCTATCTATCAACTCCTGTAATTGTGTATTCAACTCTTTTAATTCAGTTAGTGTCATTCTATACGGAGAAATCGAAATCAAAGAAGTTTTGATATTAATTCGATAGCAAATTCAACCTCTCTAATTGGTGATAATCTTGGCAATTCCTCTGGAAATACATCCGCAAAATCACAAACAGTCAGAACTAATTCTAACTTCAATTCTGAAGTTATGGTATCTACTATGTATGCTAGATACGCCTCGCACCCTTTTCGAATAAATTTCTGAGTTAACAAAGTAGAAATAATATTAGTGACACTGTCTAATCTGTCTGATTCAACACTAACTATTTCACCATTCTAGCATTTCAAAATAATTTTTTTTGTCTACAATTCACCACCGCATCATGCAAAGTCAACCAATCCATGCCAAGAATAACATCAAATTCATCAAATGGTAACAACATCAAATCAGTCGAAAATTTGCAATCCCAAATCTTCAAGGAACAATTTCTACAAACTTTTTCAACTAACACATATTGACCTAACATGTTAGTTACTTTGACTACAAATTCAGTTGATTCTACTGGTATTTTCTTATCCATTACTAATGCAGTGCATATATATGAATGTATTGACCTGGGTCAATCAAAGCATAAATAGTAACATCGAAAAGAGAAAATGTACCAATAATCACATCAGGTGTAGAAGCATTTTCCCAAGCCCTAATCTCATAAGCCCTAACTAGTGATCGTGCCTCAGATTGAACTGCAATGTCTTTAGTGCCAGTTTGTGTAACACCCCTAACCCGTCTCTGTCGCCAAATTAGGGTTACAGAGAATTACTGTATAATCAAAAAAACATTTAACATTATAACATTAAATAAATTAAACTTCTTATAAACTAGTCAATCATATGCATTTTGTCCAAAAATCGAGATTTTGAGACCCTAAAAATAGCTTAGAAGCAATTCAAGACTAATTTAAGACAAAACAGAAGTTTTAAGAAAAAATTTAAAAAATGTAAAAATAGGGGTCACATAGCTGTGTGGCCAGGCCGTGTAACATTCGAATAAAGGGACACACAACCTTTTCCCAGCCTGTGTCCTCACTCGTGTAACTCACTGAGAAGTGTCACATGGTCATGTCGTAGGCCGTGTGCTAGGCCGTGTAACTCTCTGAGTTGCCACACACGGCCATGTGTCAGACCGTGTACTAGGCCGTGTAACTCACAGACTTGAAACACTAAGAAATTTCAAATGAAACATAGTCGTTTCGCCAGGTCGTGTGACAGCCCCTGTGATCCATAAATTGACCTAAAATCAAGCCATTTCAAACCCAACCCAAATCCATTCAACCATATCACACATTCAAGGTATTTAAACATCATTCAAACACACCTAAACATGCCATTTTAAACATCATAATTCATTTAACCAATATTCCATTCAAAGACACCACAATTGTATCAAAACATCATTTGCCAAAATAAATAAACATTTCATAATCCAAAGCATAAAAACCTAGTTCAATTAACTACCATATGATACCATACATGACCATTTCAATCCATAAAAAACATACCAAAATAACCTTATTTATAAGCACTTAAAAGTGACAAATATGACTTAACTTGGTAATGCATTAAAGTCCACCTAACCAAATATAACTTCAAAAGCTTAAACATATCAAAACATCCATTACAAAAATCCTATACATGCCATTATTAACCATGGCCAAAATACTCAAAAACTACCGAAATGGTTGTTGGATTGTAACGCTCCAAAAATGTCTATCTTTGTTTTTTTGTAAAAATATGACACAAATATTTGTCTGCTTCAGTGGTTAGGTGTTCTAGGTGTGTGTATGAGGTCCCAAGTTCAAGCCATGCCTTTGGCAAAATTTTGGAATTTTTCTGAATAAAGCCTCAGTCTTATTCAATAGGCTTGTATTTGTTTGGTTGTAAGAATATAACAGAATGGGCCTGCTAGTTTGGTGGTTAGGTGGAGTGCTAATATGCTGGTGGTCTTGAGGTCGAATCCCTGTACATGCAAGGGAGTTTTTTTTGTTATCTGTAACGTGTGGGAGTTTGAAGGGAAGTAAAATATTGAAGTGTTTGAGTGAAGTTTGAATTCGATTGCTGAGGGAATGTGGTGGACGATTTTTGGAGAGTTTGAGAGATGGTGGGATTGTGTGGACTATTTTTAGGAGAAAAAAAAAGGATTAAGGGTGGTTATCGGATATTCTGTTATTCTTTTCTTTTTATTTTTTCCCCAACAAAATCTGCATGTTTTCCTTTCCATTCTCCCTGCTGAATTCTCCTCTGCTGTTTTTCTTTCTTTTTGTGTTAGCAAATCCCTTTTTCTTCCTTTTATTGTTTTGACCAAGACGTGTCTCCTTGTTCGGGATTCTGTTTGATCGCAGCGTTTTTCCCCGTTTGGTAAGTGGCTTAAGTTATTGTAGTTTTGGCATTCGATTACCGACTGAAGGTTGTGATTTTCTATTTTGGACAGCAGACAATGGAGAAGAATAGAGTCTTCCTCGTGTCACCTCGTAATTGAAATCACTAAGGGTGTCGGGGTAAGCATTGGTCGCTTGATTAGCGCTATGGTTGTTCATATTTTTGTTTTAAAAACCCATTTAAAATCTGACTTTGTGTTTGGGAATGTCAATTCTAGGTTCTGAGTGTCTTGGGAGTGTCTACACGTCAAACCGGAACCAGGTGCGTACCCGAAACATGAAAATTAATTAATTACCTGTGTTAAAATCTTAAATAAAAATTATAAAACTAATATAAAACATGAAAGTCGTGTTTATTATATTACTTTTTTTGTATTTTAACGAATGGGGTATGTTTGTGTCTTTCTTTATTATTGTGTTTAAGATTATGATATGAGTAATGAAGTGTTGCAAGTAATGGAATTGTAAATCGTGAGATATAATAAGTTTTGTGAGACAAGGTCAGAATGAATTCGGGTTCCCCTATTCTGACTTTGGAAAATCATCAAAAATTGGAGAAAAATAATTAGGTGTTAAAATTTACATGTTTAAATTATTAATGAGTCTATTTTCAATAGAAACAAATGGTAACATCATCAAAAACTTTTACTAAGAGATAATTAATTTTTGGCAAAGAAAGGTCGAAGCTGTTAGACAACAGAACAAGGGTAAGATTGAAGATTTTACTGTACCTATTGGTCGAACCAAAAATTTTGAAAATGTTATGGTAGAAAGATATTTGAGTATAGTTTCAAAGACATCAAGTGGACCTTAATTTGGAATTCAGTAGCTCAAGATATAAATAATTTAGTAATAATGACTCAAGTAGATAGCTTTGAAAGAACATATAAGTAAATAGTGAAAACATATATGAATTTTTAGCTAGCACGGGTTACATTAAAAATGGACCACGCGGCCAAGGCCAATTTGGGCCGTGTGGGCCACACGGGCAGACCACATAGGCGTGTGAGCCCATTTTCACTGAATTGATTGCTAAGGTTGCACGGGTCACCCAAGTCGACTAGGAACCTATTGTAGAGTCGATAAGCATCACTTAAACCCCTAATTATACGAATTGACTATTTGATTTATATATGTGTTGAGCTTGATGATAGTATGCTTGTATACTAAATTGGTTATATGTACTGATGTCTTAAGATAGCATGTCATGACTTGTATGTTGCATTGCATGGGGTTGGATTAATTATATTTGGAGGAAGTCTATTGAAAGGTTCTTAAGCTTAACATACTGGCAACCCAACTGCAAATTACTGTTTTGTGCCGCATTCGGTACTACTTAGAGTGTAGGGATGGGTAGGTTGATTTTATACCCACATGGAGTGTAGGGTTGGATAGAGATGGTGTGTAGAGGTTGGTTGGGTAGGACTTTGTTAATGAATACTGCATGACTGCTACTGATACTACGATGGGCTAAGGCCCTACTGCATATTTGATACTGTACTGAGATGGGATAAGGCCCAAACTTTTACAAATACTGAAAAAAGGCTTAGGCCCAGGACTGCTTTAACTGAGCACTGTGATTTGATATTGTTTGTTTTCTGTGGGATTACACACTGAGTTTTCGTAAACTCACCCCTTTTGTTTAAATGTGCACAAGTAATCCCCAGATCTAGACGGATCGGCGGTGACCACGGTTTTGGACTTTCATGGTTTTTAACCTATACTTACGATAATTGGTTTTATTTCTATTGTATTTTTACTGGCTAAGTTTTTGGGTTGGAATTGGACTTTTGGACTTTGGTTTTGAGTTTTAATTATCTTTACCTTATGGATTACAACTGCTAGTAGTAGGAAACCTCGATTTTCAAAAGAAACAAATGTATTTCCCAAATGCACGATTGTTTAATCTGTTTTAAAAGCTTCTACAAACGAATAACGTTTTGAAACTATCAATTAAATGAGAAACACAAATTTGGAATTAATAAGATATTAAGATAAGGAATTCAATGGAAATGGTTTTAACTTGACGACACGGTTTTCAAACACCCTATCATGTGACATCGCTAGATTCGGCCATAACGTCTAGGCTGGGTTTGGGATGTTACATGGATAGTGTGATAGGTCTCCGATGAGCTTCCAACCGATCGAACTTCTAATTATTTATAAAACAAAGGAAAGTGACTACGTAAGCAACGAGTGCTTAGTAAGCTCGTATAAACTTAAACATACCTTACCACTTCATTAACACAATTCATAGATTAAGCATAAACCATTTCCAATGCCATAAGCTTAGTATAAGCCTATTCAAGCACCATCAAGCTCACAAGTTTGTAGGTTCATCAGCATCACATATAAGTTCATTTATATCATAAGTAGATTTCATAAGATACATTACATATTCATCAACCTTTTTATAAGATCATGAACATTTCCATTAACTTACATATTCATCAACCTTTTTATAAGATCATGAACATTTCCATTAACTTACTTACCATTCCATTCCTTTTCTTACCCGTTGAACCATCTAGAATTACATTAGATACTACGAAATGCACACACATAGTGAGCCTTTCTATATAATTGCAACATTTCCTTTACATCAATGCTCACACGAGTTGTGAAATGGGTTGGAATGTTAGCTACACGATGCTGCTCACACGAGCTGTGGAGAATCTGTAACAAATGTAGGACCTCAACCATTGGTAGGACATTCAAGGCCAGCACATGAAACATGAAATCCCTAATGACATGTCATTTGTATCCTAAGAATTCTTAAGGTTCAAACGTGAATCGTTATCCGTCAATTTATCGTAGCACTGATACATGTATGTTCAAATCCATTTACAACTAACACAACATAATAAATAGTCAATTAAACTAACATTAAAACAATTACAATTCATACGAACTTACCTCAATCACTAGGGTCGTAGTAGTAGAGTCGAACTAATCCAAAGCTTTAGCTTTTCCTCAATTTAAGTCCAATTGTGGTTTATCTTGATCTAAATAAATAATTTCATTCAATTAAGTACTTTTACAATTCAATTTAATTCATAATTCATATTTATGAAAAATTATGAAATTTCCCTTAACATTTTAACTTTTCACAGTCCTTAAACTCATAACTTAAATATAACTCATTTTAACCAAAATCCAATTTAACCAATGTTACAAGGGACCTTGAAACAACTCATTATTACCAATATTTTTATTACCAATATTTCACAATAAAACCTATAGCAGGCCCAATTAGCCCGGGCCAGTACTAAATAAACCAAACCAAATTAAAAAATATAACAATCCATTAACAATTCAATAGTCCAAAATTAGCAGCCCAAATTGAACCCAATCAAGCCCTAAGTCCTAGCCCAAATCAGATTTAACCTTGCCCAACAAAAGTCAGTAAACAAAAAAACCCTAGGTGTGCCGCACTTAGGTCTTCTGGCCTTGCTGCTACCGCCGTTCTTCGCACGTCCCATCTGCACATTGCATGCCACTGCCACCATAGCCTTCTCTACACGCGTCAGACCACCTACAAGAGAAAACCACACGCAACAGCAGAAAGAAAAACAACAAACAAATAGCAAAACAAAAAAATGATTAAGGAGTTTGTAATCCGGTTATAAAAGCCCTAATCTATGACTTGTATTTTTTTTACGAACATTAATATAAACACAAAAATAAAAATAGCTTTAAAAATGTGACTTTTTTCCTTGCTGGTTCAATTCTCATTTTTCTATCTTTTAATTATTTTTTTACGTACTAAGTATTAAAGAACAAAAAGGGGGAAAATGGAACTCACCGGAGATGGTCGTGGCTGCGCCGTCGGAGGGTCTCTCCTCCGTCACCCGATTTGGGTCAAAAAGGGTCGATGGTCTCCCCTTCGTATATTTCTCACGAGTTGAGAGAACTTGGCTCTCAAGGACGCCCCAACAAGGGCTAAAAGGCCTTTCTTTCCCGGCGCCGACCACCAGCCACTGGGTGGCGCGACGAAAGCCGAAGAAGGCCATCGGCCGAATGTGAGGGGGAGGGGTTGAGAGAGTTTGAGAGACTCTCAGCTTTTTTGTGTGTTTTTTTTTTTGCTATTTATATGGGGTCAATACGACGCTGTTTTGGACCTTAGCATCAGTGGCCAAAACGACTCCGTTTTTCCTAGAACTCGAAGACCAGACCCGCTTTGATAGGATCCGCGTGTTTTCTGATTTGAGGGGCTATTTGCACACACGGTCCCTCCGCTATTACAACATAGCGCAATCTGATCCTTTTCTAGTTTTTTTTTATTTTGGCCACGAAATTTTATTTCTGTTTCAATCTGGTCCCTAGGCCATGTGCAGTCCCTTGGTTAAAACGCCGCGCTTTAGGTCTCGGAAATATTTCCCTGAAAGTCCCTCGCGCTTTAGGCGCATTTCATTTTAGTCCCCTGGCAACCCTGTTTTTATTTATTTGCAAATCAAGCCCCTGATTTTGGGCCCGATTTTAATTTCATCCTTATTCCATTTAACTAATTTATTATTCTTTGATTTTTAAAATCATTTTATTTTTTTTTTAAAAAGGGGGGATCTTCTTTTATTATTTATTTTAAGTTTTACATATATGCCTTACCTAATATTTACTTAAGTTTTTATTTACATTATTTGTTTTAAATTACCATAAATATATACATTGTCTTTTAAATTGTTATACATATATTTTCAATAAAGAAATAGTATTGTTTTGTATTTTAAACTATCTTAGTTTTCTCTTTCATTTTCAGCTTTTATATATTATTTGTTTGAGATATTTTACCATTCATTCCAAATTAATCTTATAAATAACTTGTTTTATACTATTAGCTATGTAAAATTGTTCTCTATTATTTCATTTCGAACTTGGATTGTTAATATTGGCATGTTAAATTGTTGCATGTGGTGTAATTATTATCATTATGTACGTTGTAATTAGTTTATTTGTTTTCACATTATTTCCATTCATTAACGTGATACTTTATTCGTAAATTGTCATTTCATGTTCTATATTATCGTTTCATTTCATTTCATCACTTCAAAAGTTACGTTTGATTTGTACATACCCATAATAAACCGTTTTATTTTATCAAAAATAAAATAAATGCAACCTCGTTCAAGTATTGTATTCGCTATTATTCAAAAAAGGGAAAAGTTTTAAAATAAGGCAATGTTTCACTTTTTGGGATATTCGAGAAATTGTACCCTAACTTACGGGGTTTCAATTTTCTCGTTAAACCTAAATAGCAAAATATCCTTTTAAATTTCAAAATATATGAAATTTCAATAAAAAAAATCAAAAGCAAGCTTATTCTCTAAGGTTTCAAAATATCATGTCTTAACATACGGTACGTGACATTTTGTTACCTCGAGACGAGTAGGTCTTTAACTTCCTTTTTGATTTATTCAAGCGTTTTTAATAACATTAATAAAAAATGGATCATATCTTAAGTTTCCTTTCAAATTTTCAACTTTCGGCATTAAGACATTAAGTAATCAACTAGGTACCAATTTTGGGTGCGTTAAGAGAGTGCTAACCATTCCTCGTGCGTAACCGAGTCCCAAACCCATTTTCTAGATTTTGTAGACCAAAAATGATCGTTTTAGTAAATTTAAGCTTTTATTCTAATGGTTACATCACGAGGTGATCCAATCACACCTAAATAAAGAAGATTGGTGGCGACTCCTATGTTCGCTTTTGTTTTCAAAATTAAAGTCGACTCCTTTTACAAAAAATGGTTTCAACAGCTTGGCGACTCCACTGGGGACAACATAAGAGAGTCAAGCCACGAGTTGATTATTTCATATCTTTTTGTCGAAATTTGATAATTTGGTTTAAATTTACGATCCTTTCGTTGCATTTCATTTTTATAGTTTGCGTCATTTTGCTATATTTGCTTTATTTGTTCAAGTCCTTCGTGAGGTCTTCACCTCCATGCAGGATAGTGGATCGCTTTTGGGATACATCCGTACCTAAGTCTTCGTAAGATTTCCATCTCCTTGCAGCCATAGCGAAATGTATTCCCCTCAACTAAAATCAGTCAATATGAGCCTATAATGGGTGAGGATCGAGGAATCTGCTGGTTCAGGTACCTTTACTTTAAAACCGAACTGCATATAGTGAACCTTAAGAGCTCACCCTAGGTAGAACCGCATCGAACCACTAGTGATCAATCGAGTAGGTGCTCTGTTTATTATTTCTTGCTTACTTTAGTTTTCTATAAAATGTACTAACCTATTTCGTTTCGCTTTGATTATGATTGCATGACATCTTCATCATAAAAAAGGTGTTGATTCACGTCCAATTACTAAATAGAGAGCTTGCCATAGAGAATGAATTTCTTGACAAAGTGGAAGATAACGCGGCTGTCCGAATATGGTCAGAGAAAACATAATTAGATAAAAGTGACAGTCTGATTGAGGAGTACGTATTAGAATTATGGTACTTCACTTGTATCAGTGTGACTCAGAATCATCTCCAAGAATTGAGAGAAATATGGGGTTAGTGGGATGACGAGATCAAGCAACTATTCTACTGTCATTATGGTGATTTGACCTATTTGCTAGATATCAAGGTGGACAAGCACGTATTCCGAGCCCTTGCCTAATATTGGAATCCTGCTTATAGTTGCTTTACTTTCAGAAAAGTGGATTTGGTACCCATTATAGAAGAGTACACAGCCCTGCTTTGTTGTCCAAGGATTCAAACTGATAAGATTTATTCGAGAGCTACTAATGTACCGACGTTCTTGAAAAGGCTAAAAAACATTACAGGGATGAGTGAGCAGTGGATTATAGCCTGGATCAAGCAAAAAGGAGATTACAAGTGTATCCATTGGAGAAATTTGAGGGATTTGATCTTAGCACATCCTGATACGAAGAAAAGGGCTGATATTTTCGCCTTAAGTGTTTACAGTTTGGTTGACTTCCCCAAGGCCCTAGGGTATGTAGATGAGGCAGTTCTGATTTGTTCGATAGACTCGATAAAAGGGTCACACCTGTCCCAGCAATCTTGGCCGAAACTTTCAGATCATTGAGCGCATGTCGCAGAGCGGGTGAAGGAAGGTTCATCGGGTGCACGCAACTCTTATTAGCTTGGTTCCATAGCCACTTTTGAAAGGTAGAAAAGGTCTTTCATCGAATTTTCTCTGAGGATTACTCTCCTTTGAAAGAATTAGTGGCTACTCCAAGGCGGGATGTTATTTCAGAAGAAAATTGGATAGCAATCCTCCAAAATCTTTGAGACGAAGACATTGAATGGAGCGCCCCTTGGATGCTCCCGAATGAGATCCTGTATCGATGTGGATTTAGGGAGTTGTCGGGTACGCTCCTTTTCTTGTATTAAGACATTACAGGTCAAGAACATTCATACATGTAACATAAGGGTTGGCTCAGTGCGAGTTTTCATATAAGGGTGATAATTACAAGAAGAAGATTCGAGAAATGTCCAACGCCTAGAACCAGACCCGTCAGATGAAAAGATTGGTTGTAGGACCAATCATGACCCTTGAATACAACGAGTGGAGGAGTAAAAGAATCAATGATAATATCCCTAGGCCGAACCAAGAAAGGAGTCGATTGATAGAGGAAAACCTGAGAGTAGTCCCGTCCGAGCTAGAGATCATAAAGTAGGATTTTGAAAAAAGAAATTCGAAGCTAGAAAGAAGAATAGAACAGTTAGAGGAAGAAAAAATGCATTTGAGATTAGATGTTGATGTCCAGAAGCTGAAGGCTGAAAAGTTAAGAAGAAACCGAAGAAGATTTAGACAGTTTGAAAGTAGATTACAAGAAACTGCGTACGTTAATGAGAACCGCTGGTTTGGGAAAAACGTCTGAGCAATGGCGGCAGGAAATCCAAGAAAAAAATACAAAAGCCGATCAGTGGGAAAAGAAGTTCCATGATACTCAAGTAAGGGAGGACGCTGTAAAAAAGCACTTGTTAGAAAGCCAAATTAGAAAGGAGACGTTAAGAGCTCGAGTGGCAGAATTGGAGAGGTCATTGCAGTAATGTCGTAATCGCAATTTCGTAATCGAATTAAGGGCTAGTTTAATTTAGATTGAAGAGCTAAAAGGAAAGATAGTGGAACTGGAAACTGCACTGCAAAACTGTGAGCTCCGGGTTGAACTGCTAGAAGCAAATAATGAACGTTGGAAAGAGCAGCTTCATCGATCTCAAGATTAGATCAGAGAAAGGGATTATGTCATGGGCGAAGCTTTGACCCAAGTGTGAGAGGTGGCTGATCATTTACAAACTTTGGCAGCCCAAGCTGATGTACTAAGTGTAAAGTATAAGTTAGAGTCAGATCGAGTCTAGGAATTAGATTGGTTTCTTAGACAAGTCAAGGCCTTAGGCATTAGGGCAAGGCCATATATGTAATCCATTTTTTGTAAAGAAATTTGTTTTTTAGGAAAGTTATTCTAATGAAATTGGATCAGAATCAACACATTTTTACATTCATTTGCATTCATGCATTTCCATTTCATTATATCATGTGCATTCAAACTCACAAAAGGACCCTAAATTTTTGGCAATTACCCTGGAACATACTTACGTTACACGAAAGAAAACAAAAGCAATGGACCAAAGGTTGGAAAGGTTGGAGCAGATGCAAAAGGAGGGTCAGTATCAGGTGCAAGAGAAATTAACCAAGATCCAAATAAATATGAGAGAACAAATGTTAGAATCCCAAAGGAACATGATGAAGCAGTTAACACAATTACTGGCCGGAGGGTTAGGAAAAGGGAAGATCCCTATGATCAATACTGTAGACGACAATGAGGATCCTATTTATCCTCTAGGCTTTACCCCAACCGATGCCCAAGTACAACCACAAAGGGTGTCCGTTAATATTAGGCCCCAATATCAGACCGACACTTCGGCACCGATAAATTTCCACATGGGTTCAGGCTCCAACCCTGGAGACAACCCAGCAAATCTGGTTGTCACTGACCTTGATGACATAGCCGAAATAGGGAGGGCGATAGTGGAGTTCCTAAAACAACTAGAAGACCGATGCAAGTGGTTAGAAGATAAAGCATTGGAAACTGCTGATTACTATAGTGGGATCGATGCTAAGGAGTTGAGCCTAGTGCCAGATTTGGTGCTCCCTCCAAAGTTTAAAGTACCAAAATTTGAAAAATATAATAGGACCAGCTGCCCTGAGGCTCACATCACCATGTTTTGTCGAAGGATGACAGGATATGTTAACAACGATAAGCTATTGATTCACTATTTTCAAGATAGCTTGACTGGAGCTGGGGCCAGGTGGTATAACCAGCTAAATCGTGCCTAAATTAGCTCGTGGAAAGACCTGGCACAGGTTTTCATGAAGCAATATAGCCACGTGATAGACATGATGCCTGATATAATCACAATTCAGAACATGGAGAAAAAGCAAAATGAAAGCTTCAAGCAATGCGCTCAATGACATACAGGGAGTTATACCAGAATTTATTTGATGCACACATTGCTTCCCCTTTCTACCTAAAGCCAATACAACCCCCATACCCTAAATGGTATCACACAAACGCCCAATGCGAATGCCATGCAGGAATCATGGGGAATTCGATAGAAAATTGCACCGCTTTCAAAAAGTTGGTTGAAAGGCTCATCGATATGGGCATTGTCAAATTCGACGATCCATCTGGTGCAGAAAATCCATTACCTAACCATGTTGATAAGGGAGTAAACGCAATATCCAAGAATGAGGGGAGGAGAATCAAGGAGAATATCGCTGAAGTGAAAACCCTGTTGAAAGAGGTTTGGAAAGGAATGGTAAAATGGGGATTATTCGCGTTAGATTTGAAGGACAAATCCCAAGAAGCAATGGACTATTGTATATTCCATGATGAAGAAGGGCATGTAATTCAAGAATGCGGCGAATTCAGAGCCTTAGTACAAGGTTTAATGGACAACAAGGAACTGGAATTATTTGAGTACGTCGAAGGAAACGATGTTTGCACCTCAGAATGAGGGTTGTCAGAGAGGGTCTACAGGGCTAATCGCCCGATAATAATCATTTCACGACCAAAGGCCAGTGAAACCGGAGCGCAAGGTACACCGAAGGTCATAATTCAAAAACCCATTACTTTTCCTTATAAAGATAGCAAAAGGGTACCTTGTAATTATGACTGCAATATGACATTCCTGAAAGAAAAGGGCCTAGTCTGCATATCAGAGGAAGATAAAGATATGGGTTTCTATACACGTAGTGGTAAGCGCAATGATACCCTAAACTCAATAATTGAACCTGCTAAGGGGAAGTCTTTGGCGGTCGTGCAAAGGAAAGAGAAGCTAGAACTACCTGCTAATGAGCCGGTAACGGAGAGAGAAGCTAAAAAAATTTTGAAATTCCTAAAACACAGTGAGTACAGTGCCGTGGAACAACTACACAAGCAGTCGGCTCACATATCAGTACTGGCTCTACTCTTAAGTTTGAAGACACACCGTAACGCACTTATGAAGGTGTTAAAAGAGACCTATGTCGCTGACGACATTTCAGTAAACAAATTAGACCGTCTTGTCAACAACATCAGTGTTGATAATTTCATCTTTTTTAATGACGATGAAAATCCATCATGGGGCATGGGATCTACCAAGGCTCTGTATATCACTATCTGTTGTAACGGGTACACATTACTAGGAGTACTCAGTGGCAATGGATCGGCACTGAATGTTTTGCCCCTATCCACATTAAACAGGCTTTTTGTGGACAGTTCTCATATGAAATCGTGCCAAAATATAGTGAGAGCATTTGATGGTACTGAGAGGAAAGTTATGGGAAGAATTGAGATACCTCTCTCGATCGGTCCAAACATGTATGAGGTGGATTTCTTGGTAAATGACATTAAACCATCTTACAATTGCCTATTGGGGAGGCCTTGGATCCACTCGGCAGGGGTTGTACCGTCATCGCTTCACCAAAAGCTAAAGTTAGTAACGGAGCACCGATTGATAACTATATCTGCAGAAGAGGATATCATTGCATCGATTAATAATGACGCACCATATATAGAGGCTGATAGTGAGACGATAGAATGTTCATTCCGAGCAGCTTTCGTCATCAAGGGAAGCAAAATTCCAATGCCTAAAATATCTAAAGCCACGATGATGGGTTCGCGACTGACAGTTGGAAAGGGGGCATTACCTGGAAGAGGACTAGGAAAAAACCTCCAGGGACGGGTCAAAGTACCATTCTTGACTGACAAACGGGACTGTTGTGGTTTGGGGTATAAGCCAGGAGCAAGGGAAAGAAAGAAAGAATTGGAAAAGAAGCAAGAAAGAAGAAGAGCGCGATTGAGCGAGATAGAGGTCAAATAGAAATCAATGATCTTTCCCCACATATGCGAAACATTCGTTTCAGGGGGAATCATTTACCCCAAGTGGAGGAAAGAAATTACCGAAGAAACGACGGGAAATTTAAACATCAATGCCATATCTGAAGAGGGAATAGTGAAAGAAAACTTATCAGGCATCCGCCCTTATGAGCCTGGAAGTGTTCTAAACAACTGGACTGAAGAAGAGATCCCTGTAACTTTTAGAGCCAATTCAGAGTAATGTTCAGAACACACTTGTTACCCTCGGGAGCAATAAGAATCTTTTGTAAAAAGGCATATATCCAAAAATTTTATTTCAATGAAAATGCATCGTTCAGTCTCATTTTGAGCAAATATTCTTTTATTCTTTCCATTCCATTCATAATCATATTATGCATATAATTATTCTTAGATTATTTTTCTTTGAACCTTCCTTCACCCCAATAAAAGGTCCCCAAATATTAATGATGTGAATGATATCGTTACTGACTTAGAGTTCCCTTTTGAGTGAGACATGAGTATAGAAGATTCTCATGATTTTGAAGATGACCAAAGCTGTAACTTCTCTCCTAATTTGTTAAGAATAGTGGAGCAAGAGGAAAATTAGATTTTACCCTATAAAGAGTCAATGGAAGTTGTGAGCCTAGGGGAAGGAAAAGAGGCGAAAATCAGTGCCTATATTATCGCAGAGATGAAACAAGACCTCATCGAATTGCTCAAAAAGTTCAAAGATATCTTCGCGTGGTCTTATCAAGATATGTCTGGGCTAAGTACTGATATCGTGGTGCACCGACTGCCCATAAAGGAAGAATGTAAACTGGTTCAACAGAAGCTCCGCAGAATGAGGCCTGATATTTTGCTGAAAATAAAAGAAGAGGTTAAGAAGCGGTTCGATGCTGGATTCTTACAGGTGGTCAAGTACTTAGAATGGGTAGCCAACATAGTCCCCATTCCAAAGAAAGATGGGAAGGTGTGAATATGTGTGGACTACAGAGATTTGAACAAAGCCAGTCCAAAGGACAATTTCCCACTGCCCCATATCGATACCTTGGTGGATAATAAGGCAGGTTACTTACTTTTCTCCTTCATGGATGGCTTCTCAGGATATAACCAGATAAAGATGCATCCTGAAGACATGGGAAAGACCATATTCGTAACCATGTGGGGGAACATTTTGTTATAAGGTAATGCCATTTGAACTGAAAAATGCAGAGGTAATATATCAAAGAGCCATGGTAACCCTATTCCATGATATGATGCATCAAGAGATCGAAGTCTATGTCGACGACATGAGTGTAAAATCTAGAATAGAAAAAGAGCATGTGCAAGTTTTAAGAAAACTGTTCCCAAGGTTAAGGAAGTTCCAGCTAAAGCTCAACTCGGTAAAATGTGCTTTTGGGGCCAGATCAAGAAAGCTGCTAGGATTCATAGTCAGTGAAAAGAGGATTGAGATTGACCTAGACAAAGTCAAGGCTATACAATAATTGCCTCTGTCGCACACCCAAAAAGAAGTTCGAGGTTTTTTAAGAAGACTAAATTACATCGCTCGGTTCATTTCACAGTTAACTGAGAAATGTGACCCAATTTTCCGTCTTCTTAAGAAACACAATCTGGGTGTATGGGATGATGAGTGCCAGAAAACTTTTGACAAGATCAAGTGTTATTTGTCTAATGCCCCAGTGCTGATGCCGCCTTACCGAGACAAGCCACTGATACTGTACTTGGCAGTATTCAAAAATTCCATGGGTTGCGTGTTTGGCCAACATGATGAGTCGGGAAGAAAAGAAAGAGCGATATACTATCTCAGCAAGAAGTTCACCGAGTGAGAGACAACATATTCGCCAATTGAGAAGTTATATTGCGCCTTGACCTGGATGACTCAGAGGTTGAGACAGCACATGCTACACCATACAACCTGGTTAATCTCAAAACTGGACCCACTGAAATACATGATGGATTCGACTGCTCTGAATGAAAGAATGACCCGATGGCAAATTCTACTATTCGAATTTGACATACTCTACGTGAATCAAAAGGCTGTAAAAGGGAGTGCAATAGCATATTTTCTAGCTAGCAGAGCTCTAGAAGATTATGAGCCTTTAAACTTTGACTTCCCAAATGAAGATCTGATGTATGTGGCAATTGCTGAAGAGGACACCCAAGAAGGAAACTAAACTTTGATGGAGCTTCAAATGCTATAAGCAACGTAATTGGGGTAGTCTTGGTATCCCTAAACGAAGATCATTATAAATTTACTAGTAAATTAGATTTTGATTACACAAACAACATGGCGGAGTATGAAGCGTGCATCATAGGTATCCGTGTAGCCATTGAACGTAAAATCAAAGTGCTAGAGGTATACGGAGATTCTACACTGGTAATCTATTAGTTAAAGGTGAATGGGTGACAAAATTCCCCAAGTTGATCAATTATCGAAAGCTGGTTCTTGAATTGATTGAGGAGTTTGATGACATCACTTTTTGTTATCTCCCGCGAGATGAAAACCAAATGGCTGACACAATGGCTACATTGTCTTTTATGATCAAAGTAAATAAACAAGAGGATGTGAAGCCTATCCAAATGAGCATTTATGAGGCTCCAACCCATTGTTGCAACATTGAAGAAGAAGAAGAAAAAGATGATCACCCTTGGTATCAAGATATATTGCGATACATGAAAAATCGCGATTATCCAGACCAAGCAACTGAGAATGATAAGAGAACGTTGAGGAGGTTGGCTAGTGGCTATGTTTTAGATGGAGAGATCTTGTATAAAAGAGGAAGATATGAGGTGCTACTAAGATGCGTAGACGCTGTTGAGGCCAAGCAAATCTTGGAAGAGGTCTATGATGGTATCTGTGGAACGCATACCAATGGTTTCACAATGGCAAGGCCAATCATGATATTCGGATATTATTGGTCCACCATAGAAGGAGACTACATCAAGTACGCCAAGAAATGCCACAAGTGCCAAATTTATGGAGACAAAATTTATGTGCCTCCCTCTCTTCTCCATGTCATGACTTATCCATGGCCTTTTTCCATGTGGGGCATGGACGTCATTGGACCAATATTGCCAAAAGCTTCAAATGGGCATTGGTTCATCTTCGTATTTATCGACTACTTCACTAAATGGGTAGAGGCTACTTCTTACGCTAATGTTACAAAGGCAGCAATCAGTAGGTTCTTAAAGAAAAAAATCATACGTCGATATGGAATGCCAGAAATGATTATATCTTACAATGCATTGAATTTGAACAACAGCACGATAGCGGAGGTCTATAGCCAATTCAAGATCAATCACCACAACTCATCGCCATACCGCCCAAAAATGAATGGTGCAGTGGAAGCAGCCAATAAGAACATCAAGAAGATCATGGGGAAGATGACTGAGACTTATAAGGATTGGCATGAGAAATTACCATTTACCATTTATGCTTATAGAACGTCTGTCAGAACCTCTACTGAGGCAACTCCTTTCTCATTAGTCTATGGGATTGAGGCAGTTTTACCCATCGAAGTTGAAATTATTTCCCTTCGAGTCTTGTCAGAGCTAAAGTTGGATGAAGCAGAATGGATCCAATCCTGATATAATCAACTAAACTTGATCGAAGAAAAGAGGTTAAGAGCTATTCGTCATGGTCAAATGTACCAGAAGCGAATGATGTGAGCTTACAACAAAAATATTCGTCCTAGGGAATTCTATGAGGGGGACTTG
The DNA here is from genome assembly GCF_025698545.1 of Gossypium raimondii. Lineage (NCBI taxonomy): Eukaryota > Viridiplantae > Streptophyta > Magnoliopsida > Malvales > Malvaceae > Gossypium > Gossypium raimondii. The sequence continues at coordinate 41,168,693 of NC_068568.1, forward strand.
GTACTGAAGAAGATCTTTCCCATACAAAAGGACTTCAGATGAAAGTGGATGCCAAACTGAAAAGGACCTGATGTGGTAAAGAAGGCCTTTTCTAGAGGAGAGTTGATTTTGACCGAGATTGATGGCAAGAACCTGCCTAATCCTGTGAATTCGGATTCAGTCAAGAAGTAATTCACCTAAAAAAAAGAGAGGCCAAGGCGAAAACCCGCAAGGAGCGCTTTGAGACCAAAAGGGGCTTTGAATTGAAAACCCAGGAAAAGGACAATTCAAATTTTGATTGAAGGTGGAGCATGCGATAGTCTTACTATGCCTAAATTAGCAAGAAAGAAGGATGCTACATCTTGGGGAATTAACAAAGTCTTCTAGGACTTTTAAACCCATATCAAGTTCAAAAGGGTCCTCAAGAAGTTTAAGTAGAGAAGTTTATGCTGCGATATCTGGGGCACCGATTTCCATTTTATTCATTTTTTGTATTTTGGTGAAATGCTCCATCTTGATTAATTCTCATTTTGTATTCCAGCAAAACTTGCTATCTTGATTAATTCATCTCGAGCTTGGCTCTCAACAAAATTTTATCTTGTCCATTGTGATAATCTTTTTCAATCATTTTTCACTGAAATAACGATTAATGGACTGATAATGTTCAAGCGAAAAGAGTTTTGTATATTACTCTGAAAGGTTTTTGAATAGTACAAGGACCTAAAACAAGACTATTATTCAAAACTAACCAAACTCACGGGTTAGAAACATTTGAGGAAGCATAGTCTAAATTGTGACTATTTATTTGGAAGATACTAGCTAAACAAGAAGGCATGGTAACATTTCAATGATAGAACTTTGATGAACAACGAGAAATGACAACCTAAGCACTAAAAAATGGATCATTCTCATGTCATTCTGCATTCATGCAAATATCATTTATACACATCTAGTTAGGAGAATTTGATTCATTCTGGTTATGACATTCTAATCACTAGGCATAAATAGGTCCATAAAATGGATTCTACAGGTTATGTTCCCCAAAGGACAAATCAGTGAAACCACAAATCCTATACCCTTGAACTTACAGTGGGATGGAGTAAAGTCATCATGGCGAATCTTATCTCCCTGAAGTTGCAGTGGAGCAGATTGAAGCCGCTAGTCTTACCTCCCTGAAGTTGCAGTGGAGTAGACTAAAGATATCAAATCTTATCTCCCTGAAGTTACAATGGAGTAGATTGAAGTCAATAAACATATCCCCCTAAATTTGCAGTGGGGCAAGTTGAAACCAAGTCTTATCTTTCTAAAGTTGCAGTGGAGCAGACTGAAGATAGCGAATCTTATTTCCCTGAAGTTGCAATGGGACAGATTAAAGCTATAAATTACCGATCTTATCTCGCTAAAGTTGCAGTAGAGCAGATCATACCAAACCTTATCTCCCTGAAGTTGCAGTGGAGCAATTTAAACCAATCTTATCTCCCTAAAGTTGCAGTAGAATAGATTGAAGACTGCATACAAATCTTATCTCCATGAAGTTGCAGTCGAGTTGACTGAAGCTGAATCCTATACCTCTGAAGTTGCAGTGGGTTGGATTAAATCTACCATAACAAGTCTTACCTCCCTAAAGTTGTAGTGGAGCAGACTGTAGATAGCGGATCTTATCATATCAAACCTTATCTCCCTGAAGATGCAGTGGAGTAGGTTGAAGCAACAAGTCTTATCTCCTTGACGTTGCAGTGGAGCAGACTAAAACCACAAATCTCACCTTCTTGAAGTTACGACAGAATGGATTAGAGCTACAAGTCGTATCTTTTTCTAAAGTTGCAGTGGAGTGGATCGAAGCAATAGGACGCAGTAGACTAGAAGGAAGCTACTCGAAGAAGAGAAGCACTCAAAGGAGTCAAAATCCTGTAAGACCGAGCAAATTTGTCCTTATTAAATGTCTTTGCTTCATTCTCGTTACATGACAACGAGCAAAGAGGGGCAACTGTAGCAGGCCCAATTAGCCCCGGCCGGTACTAAATAAACCAAACCAAATTAAAAAATCTAACTGTCAATTAACAATTTAATAGTCGAAAATTAGCAGCCCAAATTGAACCCAATCAAGCCCTAAGTCCTAGCCCAATAACCCTAGCCCAACAAAAGTCAGTAAACAAAAAAAAACCCTAGGTGCACCGCACCTAGGTCTTCTGGCCTTGCTACTGCCGCCATTCGTCGCACGTCCCATCCGCACATCGCACGCCACCACCACCATAGCCTTCTCCATGCGCATCAGAGGACCTGCAAAAGAAAACCACACGCAACAGTAGAAACAAAAAAACAAACAAATAGCAAAACGACAAAAAAATAATGATTAAGGAGTTTGTAATCTGGCTATAAAGGCCCTAATCTGTTACTTGTATTTTTTTACGAACATTAATATAAACAACAAAAACAAAATAGATTTAAAAATGTGACTTTTTTTCCTTACTGGTTCGATTCTTTTTTTTTATCTTTTTTTTTTGCATACTAAGTATTAAAGAACAAAAAACGGGGAAAAAGGAACTCACCGAAGATGGTCATGGCTGCACCGTTGAAGGGTCTCTCCTCCGTCACCCGATTCGGGTCAAAAAGGGTTGATGGTCTCCCCTTCATTTATTTATCATGGGTTGAGAGAACTTGGCTCTCAAGGACGCCGCAACAAGGGCTAAAAGGCCTTTCTTTCCCGACACCGACTGCCAGCCACGGGGTGGCGCGACGAAGGCCAAAGAGGGCCATCGGTCGAATGTGAGGGGGAGGGTTGAGAGAGTTTGAGAGACTCTCAGTTTTTTTTGAAAATAAAGGGTGGAATTTTTGTGTGTGTTTTTCTTGCTGTTTATATGGGGTCAATACGGCACCGTTTTGGACCTTAGCATCAGTGGCCAAAACGACGTCGTTTTACCTAGGACCCGAAGACCTAACCCGCCTTGATAGGATCTGCGTGTTTTCTGATTTGAAGGGCAATTTGCGCATGCGGTCCCACCGCTATTACAACATAACGCAATCTGATCCTTTGTTATTTTTTTGATTTTGGCCACGAAATTTTATTTCTATTTCAATCTGGTCCTTAAGCCATGTGCAGTCCCTTGGTTAAAACGCCGCGCTTTAGGACTGGGAAATATTTCCCTGAAAGTCCCTCGCGCTTTAGGTACGTTTCATTTCAGTCCCCTAGCAACCCTATTTTTATTTATTTACGAATTAAGCCCCTAATTTTGGGCCCAATTTTAATTTCATCCTTATTCTATTTAATTACTTTATTATTCTTTGTTTTTAAAATTAATTTATTTTTTTTAAAAAGGGGGCTCTTCTTTTATTATTTATTTTAAGTTTTACATATATGCCTTACCTAATATTTACTTAAGTTTTTATTTACATTATTTGTTTTAAATTACCATAAATATATACATTGTCTTTTAAATTTTATACATATATTTTCAATAAAGAAAGAGTATTGTTTTGTATTTTAAACTATCTTAGTTTTCTCTTTCATTTTAAGTTTTATATATTGTTTGTTTGAGATATTTTACCATTCATTCCAAATTAATCTTATAAATAACTTGTTTTATACTATTAGCTATATAAAATTGTTCTCTATTATTTCGTTTTGAACTTGGATTGTTAATATTGGCATGTTAAATTGTTGCATGTGGTGTAATTATTATCATTATGTACGTTGTAATTAGTTTATTTGTTTTCGCATTATTACCATTCATTAACGTGATACTTTATTCGTAAATTATCATTTCATGTTCTATATTATCGTTTCATTTCATTTTATCACTTCAAAAGTTACGTTTGATTTGTACATACCCATAATAAACCGTTTTATTTTATGACAAATAAAATAAATGCAACCTCGTTCAAGTATTGTATTCGCTATTATCCAAAAAAGGGAAAAGTTTTAAAATAAGGCAATGTTTCGCGTTTTGGAAGATTCGAGAAATTGTACCCTAACTTACAGAGTTTCAATTTTCTCGTTAAACCTAAATAATAAAACATCCTTTTAAATTTAAAAATATACGAAATTTTTATAAAAAATCAAAAGCAAGCTTATTCTCTGAGGTTCCCAAATATCATGTCCTAACTTACAGGACGTGACATTTCGTTACCTCGAGACGAGTAGGTTTTTAACTTCCTTTTCGATTTATTCAAGCGTTTTTAATAACATTAATAAAAAAAGGGATTGTATCTTAAGTTTCCTTTCACATTTTCAACTTTCGGCATTAAGACATTAAGTAATCAACTAGGTACCAATTTTGGGCGCGTCAACAGAGTGCTAACCTTTCCTCGTGTGTAACCAACTCTCAAACCCGTTTTCTAGATTTTGTAGACGAAAAATGATTGTTTTAGTAAATTTAAACTTTTATTAAAATGGTTACATCACGAGGTGATCCGATCACACCTAAATAAAAAAGATTGGTGGCGACTCCTATGTTCATTTTTGTTTTCAAAATTAAAGTCGACTCCTTTTACAAAAAATGGTTTCGACAAAACCCATCGATTTATAATTTTAACAATTTAATACACCTACTTCAAAATTCATCAAAAACACTTGATAAAACATGTTTATTTAACAAACAAGATTAATAGTCTAGCAACTAACATAAAAAAATTCAAAAACATCAAGGAAAAGTCCCTCAACCTTTAACAGTTTTGCAAATTAACCCCCGGGCTAGCAAGATTAAGCTAAAACGAACTCAAAAACATAAAAATCATTAAAAACGGGGCTTGAATTCACTTACATGCATCCAAATAAGCTTGACCGAATATTTTTTTCTTCTCCTATGGTTATTTTAGGGTTTGAAATAAAAATGAAGAAGATATCATCTTTATTTTGTGTTTTAGTTACATAGTTTTTCTTTTATTTACCAATTTACTACTTTAAATATGTTATATTTACCACTCAAGTCCATCAAATTTCCTTTCCATATCCATTTATCCCTTTTAACTAATAAAATTCAAGTTTTACACATTTTGTAATTTAGTCCTTTTACCTAATTAACTATTTAAACGTCAAAATTTCTTAACGAAACTTTAATACAACATTAATATAACCCGTAAACATTGAATAAATATTAAAATAATAATTCACTCATCGGATTATGATCTCGAAACCACTATTTTTGACACCACTAAAATTGGGCTATTACACTTAGACTAACTCCCGCATTTCCACTATTCTTCGGTGGCCTACCTTTAAAAGGCGCATTCCTTGATCGAACATTTTGAGCTTTATCTCTATCGGATAAGTTTGGGCAATCACGGAGAAACTGATCAAACGAGACATATTTAAAACACGACCCTTCCTTTTCACGACACTCTCCAAATGTTTCTTACCATAATTCTGACAATCTGGCTTATTTACGTTATGAACACTGCCAACACTAGCTTCAGGGGTAACTGTGGTCCTGAGCTACCTTGTTTCCCTCGACCTCTCCTAGAAAATCAGAATGAAGCTAACATATGGCTACGAAATTTTTTTATCTTCTTTGAAGAAAAGGATAACGCCTTTCTCGGTTGTCTTTTACTCGAGTTTCGAACTTCTGAATCTGCCTTTCTACGCTCTGTCTACTAACATAAAAATTCTTTCAACTCTAGAATCTCGACAAGCAATTGGATGTCTTCATCCAAGCCCTCTTCGAATCGAGTGCACATAACTATTTCTAATGGAATATATTCCCGAGCATACTTACTAAGCCTAACGAACTCCCTCCCATATTTAGCTATCGTTCTATTGCCTTGTTTCAGTTCAAGGAACTCTTTCCTCTTCTTATCGAGATATCGCTGGTTGACATATTTCTTTCTGAACTCAATTTGAAAGGAATCCTAATTTACACGATCCTTCGATACCACCACTATCAAGGTACTCCACCATTGATATGCCTCATCTTTCAATAAGGAAATTGTACACTTCAAGCAATCATTTGAATAACATGTTAACTAGTCAAAAATTCTAATAGTATTTTCTAACCAGAATTCATCCTTTTCTAGATCATCTTTAACCTTACAACAAAATTCTTCAACCCCGAATTTGCGAATTTTATCAACAAGAGGCTTGTTTATACGTACATATTCCCTACTTTGCAGAATATGGGGAATCAGTTGAGGTATAAGAGTGGGCAAAGGGCATTAAACCGTCAGATTGGTTTGCATAAAGTTGGTAAACCATTTCGACATCATATTAAAGAAAGCTCCACGTGTCTCGCTCCCTCGTCCACTAGAAATAGGTTCACTATGAAATGTTCCCTGAATCGAAGCTGGTATATTACTCTCAGCTTCACCAAAATTTACTCGGTTATGTTCAGAAGTCATATTTAATCTATATCAATAACAAAACAAAATAAAATTCAGAGGTCATATTTAATTTATATCAATAACAAAACAAAATAAAGAAAATTTAAGTCAGGAGGCATCACTATATCACAGGTTATATAATGACATGTATTTATAGATTCGATACTTACGACGTTAACCTTGAGAATCAACTAAACTATAGCTCTGATACCACTAAAAGTAAACCTCTAACTCATCTCCATTGTCAGATTAGGGTTACGAAGTGTCACAATACAATTCAAAACATTTAAGTTTAAATAAAACAACTATTCAATTTAGATTTTATCATTCATATAATTTTTTACTTTATAGCATAAAATACAATTATGGGACTTAAATCGAGCCTATAGGGCCCTAAAAATAATTTACGAACATTTAGGGACTAATTTGAAACAAAACAGAAAAATTTAAAAAAAAACTTACGAATTTTGAAAACAGGGGTCACACGGCCATGTGGCCAGGCCGTGTCACATAGCCCACACCGTGTGGCACAGGGTCATTATTGTGTGGCCAACCATGTGACGGACCGTGTAACTTTTAAAATGGTTTCACACGGTTGTGTCGCAGGTCGTGTGCCAAGCCGTGTAACATTCAAAATACTCTCTCACGGTCGTCTCGTAGGTCATGTGTTAGATTCGATGTTGGGTCACACGGTCATGTAAAGTGACCGTGTGCAGCACACAACCACATGACAACCATGTCCCAAGCCATGTACACTAAAATTTACCCTTAATGCAAGCTAATTCAAACCCAATGGCTTGAGCACTAAACCAAACCAATTCAAGATACTTTCATATGGTTAAAACACATTCAAAGACATCAAAATATACCAAAAATCAATCAACCTAGGTGCCTAACCAATGTGCCCTCATTGACACCATAATTTATAAGCCGAAATGAACCAAGACGAAACACTAATCAAACATCAAACCAAATGATATTTAGATTCATCAAGAGCAAAATAATCACATAACCAATTCGCCAATCAGTCATAACTACAATTCCAACTATCACCCTAATTGCATATATTTAAAACTACTCAAACATTCCATTCACATCTAACAACTTATATATATGCATCATCTTGAACATTAAGCAAAAGACCTAAAATACTTAAAAGTAATTCACTTCATTAAGGTACTAAACATATATATATATTCAAATGACCACAAAATGTCACCAAACTAAGTATCAAATACAAACAACATGGACAAGCCAACCAAAAGTCCTAATACATGTCATTCATAACCAAGTTCCAAAACAACTCAAAATATCTACCAAAGAAAAGATGGATAATGTGTATACTCCGACTTGAACTTCTGATCTAATAGTCTTCACGAAATTTACAAGAAAAGCACAACACATAACCACGATATGCTTAGTAAGTTCAAATTCATGTAAGCACAACTTAATTACTATAGTTACTTTACGTAAAACATACATAGTTTCCAAAACAGTCCTATATATTAAAAAATGCTTATTTACATAATAAACCTTAAAACCTTTACATAATAGTCTATTCCAATGATATCACTTTCAATTGATATCTTTTTCAACCTTTTCATTGTTTCGGGGATGTCATGATATCTTTCAACCATTTTCTTTTCCTTTTTGAGTATATTGCCAAGATATATTTCAATCATGGTCTTTACCTTTTCTCAAATCAGGAAGATCCAACATCATTTCATAGATATGTAATTAAATATATCAATTTACATCAAGGAATCAATGAATTATTTTAATTGAAATGCGAACTTACCTCAACTAACATGAATGCAAAAGTATAGCCAATGACTAATCCAAAACTTTAGTTTTTTCGCAATTTAGGTCCGACTGATTTGTGTCTTGATCTATATAATAATTTCATTCAATTAAATAATTCAAATAGCTTAAACTAATTAATTCAAGCTTATATTCCATTTTAATTTGAATTTACAAAATTAACCTTAGCATTTTATCTTTTACATAATTTGGTCTCTAACCATAAATAATTTAACATCATCCTAGTCGATTTTTCCTAGGGTCCAATACAACCTATAGCTATCATCATTTCACACAATTTACATAAAACTTTACTAATTAAACAATGAAATCCTTAAGCATTAAAATTACAAAAAATATTTAATAAAATAATCTTATTTAACAACCAAGCTTAGTAACCCACCATAAAACTTCAAAAACTCATCAAACTCATTAAAGGCATTATTTATAACATTTAACAGTTTTCCGAATTAACTCTCAGGTTAGCTAGATTAAATTAAAACAAAACAAGAACATAAAAATCATTAAAAACGGTATTCAAAAACATACCATGCAAGTAAAAACGCTATGGCCAAAAGCTTCGCCCCTCACAAAAATGGTTTTCGATTGTGAAAAGCCAAATTAAAGAAGATGGCCACTTAATTTTTACTTAATTTACATTTTATTATCTATTTACCATTTTACCCTTATGCTAATAACTTATAATTTAACAAAAACATACTCATGATTGTCCACTATAATTATGCATAGTTTAATTACCATATAAGTCCATTAATTATAGACTCCATAATAGATTAACGCTTTTAGCTAGTAGAATTCAACTTTTGCGTCTTTTACAATTTAGTCTTTTTTAATTAATTAACTATTTAAACATTAAAATTTCTTAACCAAATTTGAATATGACTCTAATAAATACTCGTAAATATTAAATAAATATTAATACTAAATCACTCACTGAAATCGTGGTCCCAAAATCACTATTTCTGACACCACTGAAAACGGGTTATTACAAAACCATTTTCAAAGTGATTTATTAAAGCTAAAGGAAAAGGAGATGTTCTGATCAGCACTCCATCAAGTAAAAAAGTGATTTCAAATGTTCTTTTTTTCAAATGTTCTTTTAGTTCCTAAAATTGATCAAAATATCCTTAGCATTGGTTAGTTGCTTGAGAAAAACTACTCCATTGGTTTTAAAGATTGGGGTTGCATGATATTTTACTCACTACGACAAGAAATAGTGTTAGTTGCAATGAATGATAGGAGTTCTATCTTGGATTTGAACTTGGTGGCTTCAAAAGCCTACACCAGTTTAGTAGATGAGTTTTACTTATGACATAAATGACTGGGACATGTCAACTATAGGTCCCTTAATTATATAAATCTGATTTGGTTGAATATATGTCCAAAGTGGCAAACCAAAGCATTTTTTGTGAGGTGTGTCAGGTTCGAAAGCAAGCCATGCTTTCATTTCCAGCCAACAGAGCTTGGGATGTAACAACCAATTTTTTAGTGGTGTCAGAAACAGTGGTTTCGGGGCCACCAAATCTGGTGAATAAGTTCGTAAATATTGTTATTTAATATTTACGAGTTAATTGTGACTTTAAAAAGGTTTTTGATTTGATAATTTATACTATTCTAAGGATTATTTAAGTTCAAGTGGTAAGACCTCAAAGTCATGTGATTTTAAAGTTTCATTAAAAATGAGGTATCAGGACCTCGTTTCTATAAACTAAGTCATAAATATTTTTATAAATATTTACGAAGTGTCAGTAAGGTGGTATTAAAGTTTCATTGAAAAATTTTAACATTTCGATAGCTAATTAATTAAAAAGGACTAAATCGTAAAAGATGTAAAATTTGATCGCTATTTGATTTGAGTGATTAAATGGGTAATTGAATAAAGAAAAAGGGACTTAAATGGTAATTAGACCATTCAAGGTTTTAGTGGACAATTATGGGCTTGAATATGATGTTTATTTTAATACTTAATCAAGGTTAAAATGATAATTTGATAAATTAAATTATATTAAAAATAAAACAATTATGCTATCATCTTTGTTCTTTAGTTTTTCCAAAATTGGAGAATGAAGGAAGCGATGGATGATAGCTTAAAAATTAGGCCAAGTCCTCCTTTGCATGTAAGCTAAATTTGGGTTTATTTCTTTTAATTTTTATATTTTTGAGATCGTTGCAACTAGGTCCAACTATCTCGTACCTTCGATTTTGAAATTGTTAAAGATTTGAATGTTTCCATTGATGAAACTTATAATTTTATATGTTAAATGATGAATTTGAAATGTTGGTTGATATTTAAAATTATTTTTAAAGTGATTTTTGATTAATTTTTCAATTAAGGACTAAATTGTTAAAATAGTAAAAGTACAAGGACTTGATGTAAAATTATTGCAATAATGTGATTTATTTGATTCCATAAGTATTCAGCTAGGTTCAATTTTGGATAAAAATGGTTAATTTTCATGTTTTGGGCTTAGAGACTAAATTGAATAAAAGTAAAACTTTAGGGTAATTTTGTAAAAATTTAAAAGATCAAATTGCATTAAACGAATTTTTTATTTTCTAAATTAATATATTAAATGAAATTATTAATTTAGATCAAGATCGGATGGAAAATCGAGGAATATGAAAATTACCAAAATGCCCTTGAACTTTGGTATTTCTACAATTTAACCAGGGAAGTTCACATGAACTATATTATATATAATTTTGATTAAATTGAATGTTAATATGTGATTATATTATGATTAAATCAATATATATTAGTATATAATTTACTGTGTTATGAAATGACGTAAATCCAACGACGTATGACGATTACCAAGCCCCGTTTGAACCTTAGGAATTCATAGGATACAAATGACACGTCATTAGGGATTATCGATTTCAACTCGTGAGAGCTTACCTATTCTCAGCTCGTATAAGCTTATCGATTTCAGCTCATAAGATCTTACCGATTCTCAGCTCATATGAGCTTACTGATTTATAGCTCATGAGAACATACCGATTCATAGCTCATATGAGCATACATGTATAGGAATTGATGGATTACAGTTTAACACACTACGTGTGAACTATCCCGTGTATCCAACGATATTCTAATACGAAATGGTAAGAGTTCAATACGGGCTATTACAGGGATACATATGAATTACATGGAAATGTTGTTAACATGGTATATGAAAATTAATCAATTGTTGTGCTCATCCATGATTATTGGTTTATATATGTATTTACATGGCTAACATGTGTTGTTGTTTAATGCTTAGACATGTGCCAAGCTATTGATTGAATGGTATTATGTTTACTTATAAGTTGCATTGAAATGGTAAGTCTCTAATGGAAATATGCTTGTGTTTGTGAAAGAGTGGTAAGGTTTAAATTATGTTATTTCTTGTGAAATGGTTTATCATGTGACTAATTCCAAAAAGAGTTATGTTTTAATGCACTAGCTTGTGGCTATGTTTGAATGATATACTTATGTCTTGTGTGTTATGCATATGAAACGGGTGTGGAAAGGTAATGAAATAGTAAGTTCATACCTGAAGTGTAGAATGATGGAAAAGGGAATGATGAATTGAATTAATGTTGTTATTTGAGCTAATGAGAGTAAATGCAATAGAAAGTAATGAAATGCAAATGAAAATAATAAAATTTTTAAGGGTTTAAAGTTTTATAAAGTCCTACTATGCTAGGGATGATATGTATATGTGATGTTGTGGATTTATTCACTTTGTGAGTTGTTGGATATGGTTTCATGAACCTTGAAGTATTGTTATATGATTATTCTTAATATGTATAAATTTCATATTTGAAATGGATTGATATGACTAAAGTTTATACGAGCTTACTAAGCATCAATTGCTTTCGTAGTTATTTTTCTGTTACTTTTTAGATTATCGGAAGCTCGATCAGGTTGGAAGTTCATCAAAGATCTATCACACTATTCAGCAGTTATATTGATAGATTTCGATATTTTGGTTAAAGTTATAATGGCATGTATAGGTGAACTTATGGTTGATGATTAGTTTAATGTTAATTGATGTGTTTGCCATGTATATGTAGTTTTAGGTGATGTAGCCTTGGTACATTTGGTGCTTTGTTGATATGTGTTAATTTGATAATGTGTTAAAGCATGTTTGAACGGCCAAAGTGATATATGATGAATTGACCTCAACATGGTCAAGATATGGCATGCCTTGGAAAGGTTTTGAATAGATGTGCATGGTTGAAATATGGTTTGTATACTTGTTGATTGTTGGAACCATCTAGAAATGGTTAGATTTGTGCCATTTAGATGGCCTTGATGGTTGGAGTTGATATGGTCATTTGAAGTGGTCTTTTGAATAACCAAATTGGTATGTTTGCATGTAATTTTGGCATGTGGCCAATTATGGTTTAACTTGGTATGGAATTAAACTATATATATATGGATGAGTTATGGTTAATTATGTATAAGTTAGTTATATGTATATTTGAGATGCATAATAACTATATGATGGAAGTTCAAATGGTAAATAAAAATGTATATTATAAATGGTCTTTTGATATGTTTAAATGTGGTGGATTGGTATAATTGTTATAGATGACATGTATGGCTATTGGCGTTAGATGTAAAATGGCATGTTTGGTACTTTTAGTGTGAAATTTGATAGTTAAACAAAGTGGTAAGTTATGACATAAGTTTAGTTATAAGTTAGTTGAACTTTTGGTCAATTTATGTATATGGATATACATCTTTAATAATTTTGATTGAGGAGCTTTTTGGACACATTGGTTGTATGCATGCGTACCTTAATTGGATAGCTTGTTATAGCATGGTTTGGTGCACTTTGGAGTACTTGATTACATGTGGTAAATTGGTTATAAGTGTGTGGATGAATGGGTGAGAAAAATGGCTTGGAAATGGTCTATTTTTCGTCCATACGGTCAGAGACAAGGGCGTGTGTCTCAGCCGTGTGTGACACATGGCCAGGCGACACGGTCGTGTGTCCCTTGTAGGTTTTTAAAGGTTACATTTCGAGAGTTACACAGCCTGGCACAAGGGCATGTAGCTTGGCCATGTGACCCAAGTCAGAGAGTTACACGGAATGGGAAACGGTCGTATGTCCCTATTTCGAATGTCCACACGACCTGAGACACAGGCGCGTCTCTCGGCCGTGTGGGTCACACGAGCGTGTGACCCCTGTAGTTTGAAGATTTTCATCTTTTTTTGAAAAATTCTAAATGTTTTCGATTTAGTCCCGACTTGTTTCCAATGTGTTTTTAGGGCCTCGAGGGCTCCTATAAGGGATAATATGCATGTTATTGTTTGGTTTTGCTATGATTAGTGATATGAACTAAAATGTTTAAAATTTTTGTTTGTTTTGAAATGTAAACTCTAGTAATGCTCTGTAACCCTATTCTGACGGCGGATACGAGCTAGGGGTGTTACATGGAAAGTCATTGACAAGCTACACTTGGTCCATACTGATGTATATGGACCTATGAAGACACCTTCACTCAATGGGAGTAGATACTTTATTCTGTTTATTGATGACAACTCAAGACATTGTTAGGTCTATTTTTTGAAGTTCAAGTCAGAAGTGGCACAGGTTTTTTAGAAGTTTAAGGTAGCTGTTGAAAACCAAGTTTGCTGCAAGTTGAGGATACTCAGATCAAATAATGGATTTGAGTATACATTAGAAAGGTTTGAGAGATTCTGTGAAGAAGCAGGCATAGAGCATCAGCTAACAAACACCTACACTCCTCAATAAAATAGTGATGGACATGGCAAGATATTTGTTGTTTGAAAGGAAGTTTCCAAACAGTTTTTTGGCAAAGGCTATAAATACCTTTGTGTATCTGCTAAACAGGCTGTCAACCAAGACTGTAAAGGGCATGACACCTTTTGAAGCTTGGTTTGGATTCAAACCATCAGTTTCACACTTGAAGATATTTGGTTGCATTTTCTATGCACTTGTTCCAGTTGTGAAGAAAAGTGAATTGGAGAGAAGGTCACTGGTGAGGCATCTTTGTTGGCTATAGCTACAGCAAAAAGGGATATAGGATCTTTGATCCTTTCACCAACAAAATCTTTATAAGGAGAGATGAAAAATTCAATGAAGATAGTGCATGGAATTGGGATGCAATTGAAGTTGAATTACTTGAATAGGGTCAGCACCTGCATCCTGTTGAAGTTAAAGCTCATAAAGATGAAGACCTTGATGACTTTCCCATCAGAGGCACCACGCCTCTTTCTGAGGTGTACCAAAGATGTGATGTAGCTAAGATGGAGTCTGCCTGTTTTAAAGAAGCAACCAAGGAAAATGCTCAAAAGGAAGCTATGGAAGATGAAATGTCCATGATTTAGAAAACTCAAACCTGAAAGCTGGTTGATAGGTCAATCCACAAGAAGTTCATTGGAGTGAAATGGGTGTTCAAGACAAAGTTGAATCCTGACGGATCTGTCAACAAGCTCAAAGCCAGGTTGGTTGTAAAGGATTTCAGTAAGCAATATGGTGTCAAGTTTGTAAAGACTGAGGAGCTAAAACTTGTTGGTTATACAGACAGTGACTGGGCAAGATCAGTTGAAGATATGAAGAGCACTTCAGGCTATTTCTTTACACTAAGGTCAATTGTTTTTTATTGGAGTTCAAGGAAACAAGAGGTTGTTGCACAATCAACTACTAAAGCTGAGTATGTAGCAATTGTAAACTAAGCCATTTGGCTAAAGAAGCTGTTGTGTGACTTAAATTTGAATCAAGGGAACGTAACAGAGATTTATTGAGATAACCAATCTGTTGTTGCAATTGTAAAGAACTTTGTCTTCCATGGCAAGACAAAGCATTTCAAGATTAAGTATCACTTTGTAAGAGAGGTTGAACAATCAAATGAAGTGAAATTGGTTTAGAACTAGCTTGCAGACATTTTAACAAAACCCCTTGGAACTACTAGATTCGAGGACTTAAGAAACAACATTGGCGTTTGCTACATAAAGGTCAAGGAGGAGTATTACAAGTTGGCCAACCCTACAGTTGAAAGAGCCTTGGTGCATGCAGATTTTGTTTAGTTGCATGCTAGTTCTGGTTAGTTCATTTGTAGCTTAACTTTTTTAATTTTAAACTCTAGTTTGCTAGTTCTCTTTATTCATAAGTTACCTTTAAACAATTTTTCATAATGTTTAGTGCAAGTGGTTGAAATTTGCTTTGTATTTGGTAACTTTTTGACCATATATAATGTAACTTTTGGTGGAATGAATAGATCAATTTAGCATCTGTTGCTGCTTGTTTTTGTTCCTTTGTTCTCTGTTTCTCTCTTTGCAAAACACCAACAATGTCTGTATGTACATGTTGTATAGAATATACATTGTTCCCTAACTTTTTCATGGCTTTAAGCTTTAATTCCTTTTCATGTCTTTCTGCCGGTTTCATTCTATCCAATGATAATCAAATTTTTTCCATTTGTCTTTTCTGGGAAAAAGAAAAAAGACTGAATACCATTTATGCCCAGATTTTGCAAACTCAATTTTGATGAAGCAATAGTGCTGCACTGCACATCTAGGGCTATTTAGATATGCACACCAAACTTATTTTTGGCATATAATCATTTGATAAAATCTATTTGTTTCTAATATAATTGTTATGAAGATTAAACTGATCATAATTAGTTTGGGTTCACATTTTCGCAATGCATGTTACTTGAAAAAAATACAAGCACACAATTTCCTAAACCTCACCAGTTGTTGCTTATGTTACTTTTTTATTCATCGCAGCAGTGGTACAAAATGTACCTCTCCATGGTTCGTCGACATTCAGAACAAGTCACCATTTCCGGCAACCGACCGGCAGTGCCTGGTAGAACAAGTCGGTTGCAATGATGTGGGGTCGGATTCTGCAAAAAGTAATCATGAATTGCCGACACCAATCCTTTTGTTTGCACATCTTCAGCCCACAGATTATAATCTGATAAGCAAGTTAAAAATGTAGTCCCCCTGGCTTTGGTGAACTCTGTTGAACCTTTACCAAGCAAGGCCCATCCATACCCTTCACCGCCATCATATGAAAGCAATGTCATGATTTCTTGAGTTGTGGGATCATTCTCATCTGCTTTACCAAGTTGGTGCTTCGAGTTCCACATGCTTTCGATCCGAATCCAGAAGTACCAATTAGCAGTTATGTCTGGCAAGCAATGGCTAAGTTTTTCTTCATTGATAATAGCCATGTTTCTACGGATATTCTCCTTTGGATTTCTCTTTCCGACATAAACCATTTCCATTGCAATGCCACAAGCTCTTGCAGCAGTTTTTACAGTGTGTGTGAAATTCCTGATCCACTCTATATCCTCTCCCCCATACAAGAATATGAATCTTTCTTCTGATATCTGATAAATCATACAATTTCATGTTATTAATGCATGAGTGAGTTTATATGGATAACGAAATGAGCCGAAAACCGCAAAAGAATGACAATAAACATACCCATTTCAGAATCACAGGATCAATACCATCCACAAGAAAGTCAAGTGTCAAAGTCTCAGCTTTCCATAAAGCATCTTCCTTAGCAATGGTGAAAGGGAAGGCCAAATTGCCCCAAATCCACATCATGTGAATTGCATTAGAACATGTAACCCTTCCTTGAGGATCTAAAACCACAACGATAGGCTTCTGCTCGAACCCCCACTCTTCCTTGATGAACTTGAACACCGCCCGATTAAGCAATGCAGGGTGGCGCAATGTGAACCATGTCATAGTTGCTGTCAGATTCTCAAATATACGTTGCTTGATCTTAGACAACGAGACAGATGAGTCTAGCACTGGCAGCCACACTAACTCGTATGGATTCTGGTCCAGGCTGTTTGATTGCCTTCTGGACTCCTCGTATATCTGTTGAAGAATGACGACTTCATCTTGCAAGATGTCTAGATCTGATATCAGCAATAGAACATTTCTTTTCCTTAGAACATCAACACTAACCTGGTTTTGTCATATAAATTGGTGCACGGCTAATCAGGATCTTGGAAAACAAAACACTAGACTGTCTCTAACATCTATGTTATTCCTATTTCGATATACATCCAACATGGGTAGTATTAAGTTTCTCCATGTATTTAGAGGTTTATATCACCAATCCTTCATGGATATGCACCTAGACCGAAATGCAAGTGTTGTATGAATTAATTGAGCTAAACTCCAAGTAACTTTAGTTTGCTATTTAAATGGCTTAAAAGAGATAGTTAAAATAAAGCAGAGAATAATAGGAAATAAGAGCAAACCCTTTTCTTGTTGGCCCCATCAACTAGTGGAAGTGGATCATCCTTTGGGTTAATCAACGCCTTGAGAACCTTAATGTTGTCAATTTGGGCGGCATTAAACAAATATTGAAGGTTCTGATAGGCTTCTATAAATTTTCTTTCATCTGCACTAGGAAGGAACCTCATTAAAACGGTGACCATATAAATATAAGATCACATTTCTAAACTATTCGAGTCAATTTCTGAAGAATAGCGTATTAGCCAGTATAAATAAGCTCACCTATTTGCTTATGGCAGATAGCCAGTAGACCTACTAGATGGCTGTGCATGGTGCTGAGCTTGTGTACTAAGCTTGATAGCTCCCAGGATTCCAAGGATGAAAGAAACCTGAAACATGGAACTTCTTATACTAATAGTGCCAAATTGGGGATTTTCTAGGTGACTGCAGTTCATAAATTATAGCATCAACGGCATATAAATTATGCGAACTTAACTCATTTTCTGATCCTGAAAGACCAGTAATCTGAGATGCAGTAGCCAACATGCTTCTGATGGTCCAGTAGATGGCTACCGGTATATGATCCATGGCTGCCGATACTGCAGCGGCAACATCTTCCGTAACATAATTAGATGGTATTTCCTTAAACTCAACTAAACACTTGGCAATATCTAGCATGGCTGTAATGAGATCTTTAATTGTGTCAAACCGAGATTTCAACATGGTTGAATGTTGTAAAATTCCTGGTACTTGTTTGAGGATTGCAAGGTTTTTGGCTAGTTGGTTTGAGGTGTAGCACTGGGCTAGGAGCCAGAATTCGCCATAGTTAACTGCGAAAGCTGATAAAGCTATCACCAATTTGGCATCCCATGGGTAGTTGGATACCATGCTCAATATGGACATTGTTGTTGCATGTTCTTCCCTAGTTTCACTGCATTTCCGTGCCATCTGCAATACCATAATTACTTCCTTTTTTAGTCACAAATTTATATACTGACATGTATATAGAGAGTGAATTTCATAATTAATAACCTCAATTGAGATTCTATCAATGAGAAAAGACAAAGTTTCAAGCATGTCAGTAATATTGGTTTGGTAGTTGGTCTGGTGTTGGAATGCTTCAGTGCCTGTGGCTTGCTTACCCTGTAAGACAAATTTGTAGGGAAGTTTATATTTGCTCAAGTGTAGGAAACTAATCCAAAATACAAGAAGAAATAGAGTCTAGGCCATGGAATTGTTACAGTTTCAACAATGGCATCACCACTTGGGGCGGCAAAACTTAAGATGTCTTCAACAATATGCAGAAGAGGTCGAACATCAATGGCTCGTCCATCAGGAACATGAACTGCCTGAATTTGCTTTAACATCAAACCATCATAGGATGTTGAAAAGCTCAGCCTTAGACCTCTGTCGGATTGCTGCATTTTAGTTGCAGGCTCTAGGATGGATTCCATTAATTAGGCCTCCAATGCAGTACTCCACATTGAGGGTACTGTTGGAAGGAAACAGCAAACGAAATGTGCTTATATAATAAAGCCAAGCTGAATCTACTTCCTTGCTTGCGTGCTTCTTGAAAATTTTCAAAGATAACACAAGAAAATGTGCATAAAAATATGGGTTATTCAAACAGGCTGCTCTAGCATTTTTCGCCATAAGTTGATAATTAAAACGATCGTTTGTTACCATTTGTTCCAATGTCATGATTGAGAATCAAACAAAGTGAAGAGGAAAGAAAAGGTGACAAGTTATGAAGCTTTGTTCTTTGCTTCTTCTTTAGGCATTGAATAAAGGCTTATTACTGTTCATAAATACCAGAAAAATTAAAGGAGTTGAATTAAATCATATCATTATTTTTAAGATGTAATTGGAATTGGAATTGGAATACTTGCAATCTTATCCATGATACACTCGTGTTTTAGTAAAGTTAATAGTCTATGTGCAAATGTTTCATATGAATTTTTTTCAATTTATGTTGGTCTCTGATATTCATTCCATATTATATTGAACTAATTTTAATTATAATTTATCATGAATCTTCATTTCTTACTATAATATTTAATTTATTTATTCTTACCATAAATTATTTTTATTATATAACTAAATATATAAAACAAAGATATCATCATTTCAAAATTAAAACCAAACACAAATAATAGAAATAATCAATTTTAAATACAATTAAAAATAATAAATTAGAATAAAAATAAATCAAATATGTACTTTTAGAAATATGGACAAATATGAAGCAAAGCTGTCTTGAAAAATATTAATAGAATTTTAAGGATTGAATTATGAGAAATTTTGGTAATTCATTTTGGGAGGAAAGGTATTTCGTAATTAACTTTATTATAAACAATAATTTTTTTTGGAGGTATTTAAGGTTGCACTTCTTTCCTAAAACCAATTTTGAAAAAAATTATTTAACTTTTAGAAAGATTAATATTTTTTGTGTTTGGAAGAGTTTATGAGAATGTTTTTTTTGTTGTTTAGCAAATTTTCTTAAAACATTTTTTTGACTATATTAGATATATTCTAACATTTTATCTTTTCATTTTTATTTAAATTTATTTTATTGCTATAAAATTACATTTTGCAATATTTTATATTTTTATAAATGCATCGATTAGACAGTTTTTGAGCAATGTCAAGGGAGCAAGTCTCATCGGTATCTGGTGTTACATTCCAAAAATCAAGTTAGTAAATCGAGAGTTAGTGAACCGAAAACCAGAATTAAGTTAGATTGTTAAAATAAATAGGAATAAATAAAATAAAATATTAAAATAATATAATTAAAATTTTATGTTAAGAAATTAAAAATAGTTGTTCGGAAACTAATTTGCTTAAAACAAATTTTTAAAACAATATTTGATTTGAAAATAATTTAAAAAAATGAGCTTTAATTGAAAACAATGATTGATTTGGAAAAGGGAAGAAATTGGTGGCCAAAATGACAATTGCCTAATTTTTAAAAAATTGGTTGACTATTTAAAGGTCACCCACGTCTCTTCCCTCCCATTTCAACATCCATTCAGATATCTTCTAAAATCTAAATATGAGGTTTCTCTCAGAATTTATTCATCCTTATTTATGTTCTAGTCAAACAAACATGATTTCCTTATTCAATTTTAAAGAAAACTCATATTTTCTCCTTCCATTTCACCATTGTTCTTAGCACGTTTTAGCTAGAATTTGATCCTCAACCCATTGATTTCTTCAAAATTGAGGTAACATCCCGACTTTTTATGATTAAATTAAGTATTTTGTCAATTCAATTTAAGTTTTAATTGATTTAATCAAGATTTCAATAGATCTAATGATTTTAAATCAATTTTTTTGTTTGAAAATGGTAGATCTCGTAATACTAAGCTAAGTAACTATTTTAAAGTGATTTTAAACTCATTTTAATCTAATTAAAAGGTATATTTTATCTTAATTTAACAAATCCTTAATGAATTTTAATAAATTTGACATTTTCCCCTTCTTAATGTTAATACAAGCTTGATTTTATCGAAAAAGTTAGATCTGTGTAATTAGATGAAATTGATGGTCTAGATCTGTAATTAAATGATATTAGGATGTTTGAAATTGAAATTGAGGCTTGGAAATGGGGTTTGAGTGTTGAAATCCCTATTTCAGCAAAACTAGTTAGTTTTCGATATTGTGAATGAGAATGTTAGATCTGTAATTCTGGAGTGAGTTGATTGGGCTGCTTGTTGTTTGTAATGTACTTGCATTGTGTTTGATGTGTATGTGAAGTGTCAAATCATTTGGGAGCTTCTACAAGTAAGGACAAAGGCAAACAAAAGCTTACTTGAGTTTTTGTCATTGAAGCAAAGGTTTCAAAGGTGAGTGAACTGGTGTACTATTATTAATGTAAAAATCAAAGTGTTAAAGGGGAGCTTAGGTAGCCTAATCACCTATCCTAAGTTCCAAGAGTAAGTGTTCTTACTTAAGCTTGTGTTACTTTGCAAACTAAGCTTATATGTGATGTGTTATGTATATGATGTGTTAATATGATTACACATAGTGTGAATATGTCAGAAAGTAACTCATAATCAGTTGGTTTTATGCACACACATATGATATGAAAGTGTATGTGTCTCAATGAGTAAAGTGAATGCTCTTGAAAGTGCATGATATGAACATGTGAAATGTGATGTAGGTATGATGTGTATAAGTGAGCACAAACCAGAAAATGAATGTGTAATATGGATATATTGGTCTTGTAGATCTCTAAAAAGCATTGAATATAGATGGCATGCCATAGGATTTGAGTACTCTTATATATGTTTTGATATTGGAACATGTTGGAGGGATAAGGGAATGTAAAGAAAAGCTCCATTCAAAGGGATATGTTTGGTGTATTGGAGAGTGTTAGCTTAATGCTAGACTTACTTGAGACATGTTAAACTCTATGAGTCATTGGTGTGATGGGGATATGAGTATCCGATGTGTTGAATTTTTATACATATTTCATAATCACAAGATGCCAATGTATCAACTTGATTAAATGATTATTGGTGATAAGTGTTATGTGCTTTTTATACTTGTTTTTAACCCTTGATATTATGGTTTATTGTAGCATCTTGAGCACTCACTGAGCTTGTTTAAGCTCACACTCTCTTAAATTTATTTTTGAAGAGAAATAGCTTGTGTGGAGTGGTGAGGTGACCAAGCTTGTGATCCCAAGGCAAAGCATCTTAATTGCATATGTGAGATGGTTTTCTTAGATAATAAATAATGGCAATATGGGATCATATTGGGGGATTAAACTTTGGCTTTTGTTTTGGTTTGTAAATGGGAATTCCATGCACTATTTAAGGACTTTTATAATTGGTTTTTTGATGCCTTTATTGTTTGAATTGTTGCATGAATGATGTTAGATAAATGGTTAGGTTATATGTTGATTAGCATACATGTCCCTTAGTGAATCGGGGTTATAAATGCTTAAATGACTGGATGAATGCTTGGACAAATCCAAACCTACCAAATGGCAAGGTATGGACCTATATTGCACTTAAAATTTCCTTATATGAAAATTTGGTACGTTGAGTAAATTAATTTAGGACTTTAAAAATGCATGTTAGCATACCAACTAATTTGATTGGCCAAAGCATGTTAAAGTAAGTTAAATGTAATTGAGCATGTCTTGAGTGATCTGTGTATGCCACATGACATGTCAGAATAAGGAAATTGGTAAGAAAAAATGAAATGGTATGTCAAGCTTGGTGTCAAAGTGTCATATGCAAATAGCTGTAATTTTTCTGCAAATATTGTAGTCGATGTCGTAACAAGCATTAAATGACATTGCAATGAGAATTGGTCGTCAGGACGTTATCACATTGTCGGGGCGAAAGCCCCCTTCCAAGCGACATTGTGACGTGAAAATTCGTGTCTTCTCAACATGGCTCGCTGAGTGTTTTGGGCATGTTTTGTTAACTTTGTAATTAAGTCCTGATTTTTATACAATGTAATAAGAGGCCTTAAACACCATGAAATGTTTCAAAAATTTACATGATAAGGTTTTATACATTGAATTCCAAATTTCTATCTTCAATTTTATAAAAAGGTTTTCCTAGATATTTTGTAAAATTTACATTTTAGTCCCTAAATTTCGTTTTGAAATTGAATGGGTTTTAGTTGTTGCTTTGAACAAAAATTTTCAAATATGGTTTTAAATAAAATTCTCAAGGCACTTATCTATTTAATTTCATCATTTATGAGTATTTCGCATACATTATGCAAAATGGTGTTTATACCCTTGTAAATATTTTGTTGTGTTATGCTAGATAAAGCATGTTTTAGGCTTTTGTATGTTTAAATTACTTGATTAAGCATGCACTTTCTTGGTGATATTGGTGGGTTTTGGTGTGTATGTTGGTCGATAAGGAGAGTTATGTAAGTTGCTAATGTGACGTTCTTAATTCGGGTCGGTCTGTCCCGGTCGAGTTTGGGGCGCCACATCTGGCATTGCTCAATTAAAAAACTTGACATGTTTAATTTGGCAAATTTTTTGACAACAAAAACCATTCAGCTTTGATTCTAGCTGATACTATGAATATTTGCAAGTCCATCTGATACATGCACGAATTGGGTGAAATTTATTAACTTTCACTCACCAAAGTTGCCAATTTTCAAGTTTGGAAAATCAATCTAATTGTGATGACTTTTTGGATGGGATCCAAGCATTTCTGAGTTGAGATTTCTTCATAGAATTCGAAGATCTATCTCTTATATTCGAAACGGACTTTGAATCACTCGATTTTGAGCTCGGGAGCTCAAGTTATGATCATTTTAGTGAAGACTGCTCGAGTAGAATTTTTGGACGGGATTATTGCGAAAATTACAAGTTTTGAGCTTTTAATTTGAGTTTAGATGTACTTAGCTAGCCTATATAAAGACTTTTTCATCGTTCATTACAAACAATTTTTTTAATAAAATATTCAACTCTAGGAGTGAGTCTCTTTGTGTAAGATTGTTTTCTAGTGATTTTTAGAAACAATTTTTTTCTCGATTTTATTCAAGGAGTCTTGAGAATTCATTCTTCATCCCTCAATTTGCCAAGGATTATTTCTTGGAGAGTTGATTAAAGTCATTAATTGAGCTTTTTGAGGTTTATCTTAAAGGGTTCAATTGGACACTTATCCATCTATCCATCATATTCATCGAATTATTTGATCCATCTTTCACTTTTTATTCTATCATTTATTTATTTATTATTTATTATTTTGAATATTTATTATTTATTATTAAATTTCTTATTTAAGTTTTTTTTTGTTTTTCTTGTTTTTCCTAATTTTTTTGTTTCTTTTTCAAGTCAGTTTCGAATCTTTCTTTCTCAAGTTGAACAACTTAAATATGATTTTCTTCTGCTTGCCCCCTTATCATTTGGTATCAAATTTGGCATTTTTGAGTTATTTCCTTGTGTTAAATAAAGTGTTTCATTGAACTTACTTAAATAGCCTCTAAAAGAATTTGAACAAGTGGAAAAAATTGAAAAATATTTTGTGGGTGAAATTTTGTGCCGAAAATTTTCAGATTAGTTTTTCTTATCATATAGAGAGGCTCCAGTTTAATTTTCGTAATTTTAGCACATCAGGAATACCTTGAACGGAAAATTCAAATTGTTTTCCATTGTTTCAAGTTTTTTTCCTACTGGGTAGTTTATTTTCTTTGATTCTAGCCTTAGGTTTTCTTTTGTTTTTAACTTTTCTTATTCTATTATGCATTCTAACACATTGTCGCTTCTTGTGTTAATAGGTAAGAAAAGAGTTGTCTCTCATTTCTCCATGCAACTTACATCCTTTAGAGTTAAGTTTTTCTTTGGCTTCTTTGAGTCTTAGGTTAGCTTTGTTAGAGAGTGCTTTCACATCTTCTTGAATATTATTGAGTTTGATTACTCTCTAAAAGTTACAAGTGAGAAAATCTTAACTTCTTTTCTTTTATCTCTTAGAGATGTTTAATTTTTATTACGAGTAAATAATAGTGAGGTTTAAATTTTTTTTGATCAACTTTCTTATTTGAGTGTTTTTTATTTCAACCTCTAATAATGGTACGCACACATAGTATGGAAGAGGAGAATAATAAATCTTGGGTAAGGAATAGATGTCATATTTGTAAAAAAACTCACATGGATATGTTGTTTCCAATGTCATTCAACCTTCTATTGTTCATGGACTTGTCAAGAAAGACATTAGTACAGAACACATAGCAATTTTTGAGAGCTTAAACGATTTATGGAATAGCAAAGAGAACGAGATAGCAAATGCATGTGGTGCGATGCGATGTGATGGATCACAAAGACTCTGAATGTCCAACATATTCATTTAAGAACACGTCCTTTAAATTCTCATCCATGCTATCTCAACTTGATTCAATGCTAGTAGTCACACGATCCTTGCAAGCCGAGGAATGTAAGTATGACACAAAGCCTATTGAGGAGTCTTTGTTTGCTGCTATCATTGACGATGATGATATGAATGAGCAAGAAACTTCAAGAGACACCATTTGTGAAGACAGTAAGTGTAATTTTGTGCCTATTTTTTATTCTAGATCTAGCATTGAACCTTGTTTCAAATTTGATGTCAAAGAAGTTGATAGTAATAGTGCGAACTATGATAATAGTAATAATAGTAGTGAGAACTATGATGATAGTGATAGTAAACTTTGTGAACTAGAAAAAGTTGATAGTGAGAATTGTTTCTTAGAGTCTATGAATTTGGACGAGTTAGACCTTTATTGTCCTCATAAAAATTTGTATTATGATGAATTCAATGTTAAAAATTTTTATGAGGGGTTTAAGGGAAGTGAGGATGATTCGTGCCAAAAAGCTAAGAGAAAAAATACCTTAGGCGATTAAAGTCAATTTGATGGTCCAACTTTGGTGAGTGAAAATTCCTACGAGGTAAACTTAGAGAGTTTAGTTCACATTGAAAAATACAAAAGAAAGAGAAAACATATCCAAAAGAGAGGATTGATTATGTTTTCACTAATCTTAACTTGAATTTGTCTAGTGGACTTGTTTCATTCTTTCAAAAATTTGTTGATCCTTTGAGAGTTGCGCAATTAACCGATTTCACCTATTATAAAGATTCTTTCTTATTCAACCAAAGACAATATTCGAGGACGAACCTTTTCAAGGAAAGGGGGAATGATATATGCATGGATGGGGTGAAATTTATTGAATTTCATTCACTGAAGCCATAATTTTCAAGTTTGGAAAATCAATTGACTTGTGAAGAAGACTTTTTGGATGGTATTAAGAATTTATTGGTTGAGATGTCTTCATAGAGTTCAATATCTATCTCTTAGCTTCAAAATACACTTTGAATCACTCAATTTCGAGTTTTGGAGCTCAAGTTATGATCGTTTTAGTGAAGACTGCGCAAGCAGAATTTTTAGACGGGATTATTGTAGAAATTACGAGTTTTGGGATTTTAATTCGAGTTTAAATCATATTGGATTTGATTTTTAGGCAAATTGTGGATGTTTTTGAAGTATTTTAAATTATTTACGAGTTTTATGTTTATTAATCAACAAGAAAGTTTAGTTTAAAACTATTTTTTAGATTAATTAGAATTTCAATATATTTGAGAGTTTTATTTTAGCTAGCCTATTTAAAAGTCTTTTCATTATTCATTAAAGACACAATTGTTTTTTGTTAATAAAATTTTCAACTTTGGGGTTAGTTTCTTTGTGATTTTTAGAAGCAATTTTCTTCTTGATTTTCTTTAAGGAATCATTGGAATTTATTCTTCATCCTTCAATTTTCTAATGATTATTTCTTGGAGGGTTGATTAGAGCCATTAATTGAGTTGATTGGGGTTTATATCTCAAAGGGTTCAATTTGACACTTATCCATCTATATGTCATATTCATCAATTAATTTAGTCCATCTTCCACTTTTTATTCTATATTTCATTTATTTATTTATTATTTTGAATATTTATTCTTTATTCTTAAATTTCTTATTTAAGTTTTTTTCTTGTTTTCCTAAATCTATTTGGTTTCTTCTTTTTAGGTCAATTTCAAATCTTTCTTTCTCAAATCGAACAACTTGAATATGACCTTCTTCCACTTCCCTCCCTTATCACCATCCTTGGTATCCAAATTTCATATAACAACATATTTTGGTGATTGCTTTGGATTTGGATCAAGGAAAGTCATCTTCCCATTTTTGTTGATATCGAATTGAATCAAGTAAACTTCGAAGTATATCTTAAAGATTCAAGAGTTATATGAGCTCATTGGAGATATTATTTATGCTTATTATTCTACTAGTTTTGTGGTAAGATTAGTTGTAATTGATATAGTATGCTAACAAGTCTCAATTTCTTATAAATTGAGGAGACTTGTATAGATAATGTACTAAACTGATAAAACTTATTCTTATTTATTGAGGAACGTTTCTTTTGAGTGCATTGAGTGAAAATCAAGTGTGTTATTTGGTTAGTGTCCTAAGTTCTTAAGGAAAAACATAGAAGAGATTTTTCTAGATCTTAGGTACAAAAGTGAAGAGTCTAATCTAATGAGTGTTAGAGGTTATAATCACTTATTGTACGAGTTGCTAAGATAATGGATTATCTCTTTGGACAAAGCTTCGCAGATATAGGAAAATCGAACTATATAGATATATCAAGTGTTCATTTGTTTATTATTATTATTCCTTTGATCTTCACCAGTGGCTCAAGCAGTTGACACTAGTCTATAGCTAAATTGAGGATACTTGTATAGGTGATGTACTGAACTGAGAGCACTTATTCTTGTTTGTTGAGAAATGTTTCTTTTGAGTGCATTGAGTGAAAAATAAAGTGCATTAGTTAATGTCCTATGTTTTCAGGGAAAACTTAGAGGAGAGTTGTCTAGATCTTAGTCACCGCGCCACGGTGTATAAACACTAAGCGGAGAATCAACACAAAATATCAAGCACTAAGGTGACTTAACTGCAAGTGTGACAAGTCAGTTGTAATATTTGTAAGTGTTGTAATGGAAAACTTCGAGTATTCTAAGGATCTAACCTAAGAGAGATTGGGTGATAAGGTCACTAACAATCATAATGCATGCAAATAAGAAGTCCAGCTAGCTAATTACTAAGTATCATATTACGACAAACCATCATTAAATGTTAACTACATTAAACTACACTTAGAAGGACTAAATTAAATATCAGGCAAAAGTGCACAAATATCAGTTCAATAAAATAATGTGGTCGATTGATATCCATGTTTCTAGTCATTTCTTGGATTAAGGATCTAAATTGCTTAAACTCCTAATTGGTTCAATTTTACCTTTTGGTCTCCATTTTACTCAATTAGACGATTTAGTCTGGTTTATCTCTCGACCTTGCTAAACTAAATTGGGACAATCAAATTGGTTCACAATAGGTTCTCCTCTTGGTCTCACCTATCTAAATGTTCAACTATAAGCATCAATTCTAGGTTTTGAAGTCTATTCAATTTAGTCTAATTTTTATGATTTAGTCCTTGACCCAAAAACTATTCATGCAACATTTTAACCAACCAACTGCCCTAAGATTTAGTGACTATCCATCATCAACATACAAATATCAACTAGGTTCATGCTTAAATGAAAAATCAAAGAAAACATAAAAAGGGCAAGATTGAGAAAATCTCAATGACTCTTGAAGGAGTCTTTGTTAGAGATGATAGTAGCACTAATGGTGAAAGCATAGCATAAGTTGATATTTTTACACTTTTGAAAGTTCTCAAAGATAATCCATATTGGATACTTTAAAGAGAAATCAAAATAACAAGATAAAATTTTGTATCTCATTCAAAGAGAGTGAAAGCTACAGAAAAAATGAAGAACTACCAGCTAGTAACTACCTAAGCTAAGAAAGGAAAAACTAAAAACCTAAAAGTGGTTAAAGAAATAGAATAGAGAACTAAAAAGATGATAAAGTAGGTTCTCCTTTTGTTTGTCATCAAGTGTGCTTTTAATACAACCACGTTTACAACCCTAAATTTTTACAAAAATGCCCTTGAAATGTATAAGTGGACTTGAGTTGGTATTGGACACAAAATTGCCCCTGAAGTATTTGTACTCCATTAGGTTTCAGTGTCGTGACACCGAAGCTTTGGTGTCACGACATCCTCAATAGTAGGCACAATCTTGGCTTGGGGGTTTTCGATGTCGCAAAACATACTATGTTGAACCAAGCTTTATTTGACAAATTATTTTGATATAACAAATATGATGTTCTTGAATAAAAATCATTCTAAACAAAACTTGGCAAAATTTCCATTTCAAATGATATCTAAAAAGAAAAATTGTTGAACTTATACTTAGAAAATATTTTAAGGCCAAGTTAGTTAAACAAACTTTCAAACATTTTTTAAACAAGTTAAAAATGCTCTAGGCCAAAAAAATATCGATTCAGTATCGATACTTTCTATCAAGTATCGTTAAATTTTGTTGAGTATCGATAGATTTACACTTCTATCGATACCTTTTTTGGTATCGATACGAAAATGGCATTTTGTTTTTCAAAGTATTTATCAAGTATCGATACATTTTGTTTGGTATCAATAAATTTCTTCAAGTATCGGTAGTGTTACACTTTTATCGATACCTTTTTCGGTATCAATACGAAATTGACATTCTGACTTTTAAAGGTTTTATCAAGTATCGATATGGTATCGATACATTCTATTTGGTATCAATAAATTTCCTTAGTATCAATATTGATGGCTCTAACGGTTACTAAATTAGACATTAAATGTTAATATTATCGATACTCGTAGAAAAAGTATTGATTCCTATTGTTGTAGGTGACATAAATGCACTGATTTTTTTCATCCCCAATGAATCTATTCAATATTCCAACAACTACAACGGTTTGAAATCAATTTGGGAGTATAAATACCACTCTCAAAAGTTTCCATAACAACAAGAGAGGTTATCCAAACTCAAATTTCAATCAAACAACCTTAGTGCTTAAAATTTTCATACTTTTCTTGTACACACTTATGAGCTTTCATTGTTTTTTATTCAGCTCAAGTGTTTTATTGTTTTATTTATGCTCAATTGGCAAAGAATCTAATCTTGTAAGGATTAATTCTTAGTTTACTTATTTGTTTCACTCTTTAAGAGGATTGTATCTTAAGGTTTAGGTAGAAATCTTAAGAGAGTTGTAAGGTTAAACATTGTCCTCAAAAGTTAATCAAATTAGTGAATTTGGGAAAATCTTTAGTAGTGGAAAGTTAAGACTGGAGTAGGCAATTGGGGTTGAACCACTCTAAATCGTTGTGTTCAATTGTTTTATTTTTCTTTCAAGCTTTCACAATTTTTTAATAGCCAATCCACCCCCTCTTAACGATTGCGAATTGATTAATAAAGTTAACAGACTATTTAGTGTCTCGACACCCTCAACAGTGGCCCTGGTTCCTTCACTTCAACCATCAGCAGTGGAGTCACAACTTCAAAGACATGGAGCCGAGACATCAGGGCTCGGTTTCATGACATAGCACACTTGGTGTCACAACATCCTTGGCAGATTGTTCCAAGTTGATTTCTAGTTGAAGTTTGCTTTCTTTAGGTGATGGGGAGTAAGTGTAACGACACACATGCATCAGTATTGTGACACCCACAGCAGTTGAGGCTCTCCTTGTTGCTTGGCCTCAACCATCTCCATATACAAGCCCAAATCAACCATTAGACTTCCAATGACATAGTTTTGCCAATTTGGGTTTCAAAAGAAGTAAAATATAAGAAAAGTTATCATTAACACTAGAAGTTAAGAATTGATAAAAAGAATTAAAAAAACTCGTAAGCTACTTGAAAACAAGCTTATTAAGTACTTGACAGAGAGCCCAATTTGACATATCAAAGTACGACAGATCACTTAGATACAAAACTGAAGAATCTAATCTAGTAAGTGTTAAAGCTCGTAATCACTTGTTGTATATGTTGTTAAGATAGTAGATTATCTCTTTAGGCAGAACCATGCAAACGTAGGGAAACTAAATTGTATTAAGTATATTGTGTGTTCATTATTTTCCTATCTTGTTCTTCACTAGTGCTTGAAGTAGTTGGCACTAGTCTATAACACTGTTTATTATTTTTTTGCCTTGTTCTTCACCGGTACTTGAAGTAGTTGGCATGAATCTATAGCACTGCTCGTTTTCTGCTTGCAAAATATCGAGTTTTGTCCTTTCAACATCAAATTAAATTTAGGATAAACTACATCGAAGGTTACCTTAAAATAGCATAGTTCCTATTTTGATCACTCTAATTTTTTCTTTTTATTAATTTAGTCACTATCATTAAAATAATTTCTCAAAATATTCACTCAACCATTATCTCATTAATGGGAAGCTAACTAAACCAGCCACATCAACATTTTTATATTCCATTGTAAAAATTAAAAAAAATGATTTTTTTTCTTTTACTCCCATTAAAATTTACATTTTTCCTTTTGTAACACCCCTTACCTGTGTTCCTAGTAGGAACAGAGTATGAGGTATTACTAGAGCTCAACACTTATAAATTTTTTTTATAAAAATTTCGGCAGCATTTCTGCTTATTTTTACATAAAACCCCCTGCAAATTTTCAAAGACAATTTCAAACAACTTCAATATTTCCAACCAATTACAGTTATATGTTCAGACATAATTTATCCATTAATAAACACCAACATATTAAACCGAACAATACTGAATATATACATATTTATACCACATTACATAAAGTCATCTATACATGCCATGTTTCCAAAGTATTAATTGCAAAATACCCAAAAAGTTGATGATAGTGTAGATGATTATCTGACGTCGTCCAAGTTCCGAGCTGATTGATTTCACTATAATCAAGGGAAAATAAAAACGAGTAAGCATATGGCTTAGTAAGTAAACATATGACCAATAAATAAATTCCTCACATGATTACATAGTAACATAATTTTAATCACACATAAACTTCATTGTTTGCTCAATTTCCAGCAAGCTGTTTTTCTGCATCACGGTCACTAATTTATTTTTATCTGGAGATACAGGGATCCAAATTAAGTTCCGTAAATTTTCCCTGAAACTAGGTTCATATACCATTCTACCATAAAATTTTCAGAATTTTTGGTTTGGCCAATTAGTACAGTTTATTCTCTAAATATTCCCCTGTTTCACTACTTGACAGTTCTGACCTCTCCTTACTAAAATTTACTTAACTCCCTGTACAGAATTCAAACAATGTTCTAGTTTGTTTATATTAAAAATATACTCATTAAGGAATCCAAACATATAAATTTCAGGCCATAATTATTTTTTTACAATTTATGGTGATTTTCCAAAGTTGGAACAGGGGATTTCGAAATCAATTCAACCCTGTCTCAATAAAATTCAAATATCCCCAAATATACAACTCTTTCGCTTGCTCTATTTCTTTAATATGAAAATAAACTCATCCAGCTTCAATTTCATATATTATTCAACCTCTAATTCATTTTCCACCATTTATGGTGATTTTTTCAAAGCTGCCCAACTGTTATTATTCAAAACAGTTTTGTATTTAAATTGTTCTTTTGTATTTTTGATATTTCCTCCCATCTTACATATGGATTGATTAAGTATCAAAACCCAATATTCCTCCCATAAACTTGTCCACCATATATAAATATTCACCTTTCCAATTTCCTCGTTGAACACTCGGAATGTTATCCGTTATCGGTGGATTCAGCACTTAATAACCACCAATGAGTCGGGGAATCAGCACTTAGCAACCCCTTTCACATTTAAGATACGGTGGGATCAGCACTTAGCAACCACCAATGATTCGGGGAATCAGCACTTAGCAACCCCTCGGGGGAATCAGCACTTAGCAATCCCCTTCACATTTAAGATACAGTGGAATCAGCACTTAGCAACCACCAATGAGTCGGGGAATCAGCACTTAGCAACCCCTTTCACATTTAAGATACGGTGGAATCAGCACTTAGCAACCACCAATGAATCGGGGAATTAGCACTTAGCAACCCCTTTGGGGGAATCAACACTTAGCAACCCCCTTTATATTCAGTGTAATCCGGCCTATTCCGAGTGTTCAACCGGAAACCGTGTTTTTCAACACTTTACCACCTGTCCCAACTTAACCACACTTTTAGAATCTTTGCCAAATATTTATTCTATGTTCAAATAAATCTCAACATATATCAAATAATATAAAAAATATGCATTATTTCACATGTTTACTTACCTCGGTGCAAAATATCGTAATTTTGCAATTTACTTCACTATCTTCTCTTTTCCCCGTTTGAGGTAGTCTTCTCGTCTTTCTTGATCTATAATAGCAAATTTAACTCATTTAATGTTCAAATTTAATAAAATAGTCCTCCACCCAACTTTTTGAAAAATTACTATTTTGCCCCCAAACTTTTGAATATTTACACTTTTGTCCCTAAGCTCGGAAATTAAATTTCATCTCTTATTATTATGTTTTAAAACATGCTGAACACTTTTCCCTTCTATGGAAACATCAAATTCTCACTCTAACACATACTTTTGAACATTAACTATTTTTACCGATTATGTCAATTTACCCGTTTTCGTTTAAAATCGCTTAGCAAAAGTTGTTTAACATAATTTCTAGCTTCATATTCCACCATAAAACAGCAAAATAAACACTTTTCACCTATGGGTATTTTTCCAAATATAAATCCTAGGTTAATT
This sequence comes from Gossypium raimondii, assembly GCF_025698545.1. Lineage (NCBI taxonomy): Eukaryota > Viridiplantae > Streptophyta > Magnoliopsida > Malvales > Malvaceae > Gossypium > Gossypium raimondii. The sequence goes on from NC_068568.1 coordinate 41,202,207, forward strand.
TATTGCTAGAATAAGTTAAATTAAGGTACCGGGACTCCAAAAACGTAAAGAATATTAAAAACGGGGCTTGAAATCACTTACTATTGAGCTTGGAAGCTTAAAAACCCTAACTATGGCTTACCCCTTGCTGATTTCGTTCACCATGGAGAAGATGAGCAAATTTTTCCATCTTTTTCCCTTTTTAATTCTTTTTATTACTAAATGACTAAAATGCCCCTATTTAAAAAATTCTATTTCACCCATTTCTTATGTCTATTTTTGTCCATCAATTAACTAATGGTCTAATTACCATATAAGGACCACCAATTTATAATTTCATAACAATTAGACACTTCTAACATGTAGAACTCAACTTTTGCACTTTTTACTATTTAGTCCTTTTGACTAAATTGAGTGCCCAAACGTCGAAATTTTCGAACGAAATTTTTACAAAATTTTTCTGTAAAATTGCAGATCATAAAAATATAATAATAATAATAATATTTTCCCTCGTCGGATTTGTGGTCCCGAAACCACTATTCCGACTAGGCCCAGAATCGAGCTGTTACACCTTTTTCTTTTTCTCTTCCCCTTTCTCCTGTTTTTGCTTCTCTTATTTTCCTTTCACAACCCTAGTCATTACTTAATTACTTCACTGCCTGGCGCCTCTTCCGACCAAAACAATCGTCACCACCTCCTTTTATGTTTTTCCTTCTTCTCTCTCTTCTATTTTCTTCTTTGCCCTTGGAAAGGCTGGTTTTTTTTTTCTCTTTTTCTTTTTAGTGATAAAAATGTTGCCGCCCTTAGAAACACAAGGGTTGAGATTGAATGATGGTTCTAAAAACTTTGGCCTTATTTCACAAGGAGCTTCAATGGGTTTTAAACAACTTTGGAGCAGAAGATTGTTGGAAGTCGAAACAACAAAGTTCTTGCCGAAGAAAACGGAGATCAAAGAAGCCTATCAGTCGCATTTGGTGGGAAGGCCGATGATGATGTATGTGGAAGTTGATGTGGTAGTTATTGGCAGTTACCTAAACCCCACGTTTTATTTAAAATTATGTTAATGAAACGGTGCATTGCGTGCTAATAGTAGGGGTGTGTAAAATTCGGGTAAAACCAAAAAAATTCGGTTAACCGACCGAATTAGGTTAATCGGTCGGTTAATCGAATTTTTTTGGTCGGGGGTCAGTTAATTATTTTTTGATTTTTCTATTAATGGTTAATTCGGTTCGAAACCTGTCGGTTAACCGAATTTTTTCGGTTTAACCGAAAAAATTAATAAATAAATTTATAATATATAAATAGGCCCACTATTCACCTAAACTCAATCCAAACCCAAGTATTCAACCCAACCCAATTACCCAACCCAACCCAATCATAAAAATTACAAATAATTTAATAAATAAAAATAAAATTCCAAAACTAAAACTAAAACTAAAACTAAAACTAAAGTCTAAAAGTCTAAAAATAATTTAATTATGTAGTGATTCAATTCAGTTAATTCGGATAATTCGGTTAATTTTTAACCAAAAATAAAAAAACATTTAATTTTCGATTAATTCGGTTAACCGAAAAAATTTCGGTTTGGTTAACTTTTTTAAAAAAATTTCGGTTCGGTTAATAGTTAAAGATTTTGAAAGGTCGGTTAATTCGGTTAATATTATTTCGAGTCGGTTAACCGAATGAACATCCCTAGCTAATATGTGTTGCGTGCTGATACAGTGCGAATTGGTAGTGCGTGCTGATAATTTAGGTCCTACATCTTAGTAAAACGGTGCACTTTGTGTTTAAATGAAACGGTGTGTTTCATTGATTTGTATGACAGTTGTATCAATAGCTAAAACCGTTTCTGGTGCAACGGCCACAGTTATGAAAAGTTTTGAATTAATTGTTTTCTCCTTCTCTGCAATTCTCTCGTGCTTTCCTCTCCGCTGCTGCTTCTTCTTCTTCTTCTTTTCTTTTCGGTCTTCTCTCTCGTGCTTCAGTTATTTGGTTCGCAACAGAAGCCAGTTTGAGATGGAAGTCTCCGATCCTGACACCGGTTCGGTTGCATCTGAGTCAAATGGGACAACCCGATGAGAATCCGAACGGTAAGGGTCTTGTGAAATTGTTGGTTGCGCAGGAGCCATGGCACTTATTCTTCTCCGAATGAACAGATTTTTTTTTGGGAGCTAAGAAAAAGAACTATTATTATTGAAAACGATAATTTTGGTGGACACAGTATCATTTTGGTTTCTCCAAGAAGAAAACAGAGCAATCAACTTCCTGAAGACGAAGAAGAAGATAAGCAAATCAAACAAGAAATTTTTTTTTAAATAAAAAATAAAACCCGGAACTTGATTAAGAGAAAAAGACTAGAAAGAAGTAAATATAGGGTACCGGGAAAAAAAAGTTAGTAGAACTGAAAAAAGAACAAAGTAATTATTCTAACGGTACTAAAAGAAAAAGAAAAGGAAATTTTTAAATTTTAAAAGAGACTAAAAAACAAATTTTTTATTTTGTAACTTTTACAACAGAATATAAAAATGTTGATGTGGAAAGTCCAGCCAGCTTTCTATCAACACTGCCGAGTAAACTTGTTCAGGACTACTCATTCAGGCTTGAAGCACATTCAAAAAATAAAAAGGTTTGGAAAAAATAAAATGTTTAAAACATAAGCTGATAAAACTTAAGGCCTATTTTTTATATGGGCCAAGCTTTGAGCAAGGTTTTTTTACTTGAGTCCGGCCTGGCCTGACCTAAATATTATGTTATAAAATAATATTATATTAATTATATATGTTAAATATTTATTATATATATTTATATTTATATTAAATCACTAATCCAATAATAATTAAACACATTACCTAATGCCTAAAAAAAATTTACCCAACTAAATAACCCATCCCAAAATATAAAATTTTAAAATTTATATTTAATACAATAAAATATTTATTATATTTATTTATTTTTAATATAACAAAACATTTATTATATTTATGGTAGTATTTTTTTAAATATAAATACTTTTTAATGAATTTTTAATGTGTTAGAAAAATTTTATTTTAACCTTTTTTAGTGCATTTAGTGTATTATAGTTTTTTAAAAATTAATTTTAAATAAAAATTAATATAAAAAATTTAAATATGGGCGAGCCTGGATTTATTTTTCTTAAATCGGGACACGCTTGGACAAAAAAGTAAGCTCATTTTTTAGGCCAGGCTCGGACTTAAGAAAGTCATGCTATGTGCACCTCTAGGACTAAGGGACCATTTTGAGAAATTATTTTAACAGCTGTGACTAAATTGACAAAAAAAATTTAAAATGAATAGTCACTTTCGATGTAATATAACTTAAATTTAATTTTAACAAGAATGATAAGCATAATTTAGGTTATAAATACATTATTTTATAATTAATTCTTATCATTGATATTTTCAACATTATCTTTTATATTATGACTTGTGTATTTTTACTTTACATGTTATGTCTTTATTGAAAAAAAAAAGATTTAAAATTACATACCTAAGCTAGCATCCAAGTGTATAATTAATAACAGACCACAGATATGGTGGAATGGAAAATTGTTGGTGATGGTTCTTGGTCAAAAGCTTTGGGAGTATAGGTTAGGAAAATGTTTTTGTGAGAGCTTTTACATTAGACAAACAAAGCCTCAGTATGAAAGTCAAATCCTTAATTTATAGAGTTTTGGAGTTCTGAATGGATGTTTAGTTCATCTTTACTCAACAATTTGGTTGTTTTGATAGGATTAAAGGTTGAAATATGTAAGTGGGAAGTAGAGGCGAAACAATATATATATATATATATATATATATATATATATATATTTAAGGGACTGAAATTAAATTATAATTTTTACGATAGAAAATATACAATTTTACTATTTTAATAGACTATATCTTTATAATTTTAAAGAATTAAATCAAATTTTATATTTTTAAGGGGCTAAAATATAATTTTACATTTATTAATTTAAAATTTTAAAAACTTTAAAGAGGACACATGAAAAAAAATTATTTTAGGGGGCTAAGCGTTTCGCCACTTGTGGGAAGAGATGATAATTGGTGTCTTAATGCATTAAGAGTTATTTTGCATTATTTGATGTGATTGTTTATTTTGGAAAATGAATGTCTAAATTTGATGAATTGAATTTGTGTTCATAAAATAGTGTGGAGGATTTTGTATTAAGAGGTGAATTAGTTACTGATAAAAATTACAAATTATTTCGTTAAAAATTCCACCATATGTGCTATTAAATGCCGCCTTGGATTTTTTTTATATAAATGACCTAAAAATAAAGGATGAATAGGATTAAGTAAAAGTACAATAAAAACACATGTACTTGGAATTATATTGCAGTTTACCTCATCTACTCAATTAAATGGACAAATTAATTTCTATTAATTAGATTGAAAAGCAAATCTAACTTTCTATTAAAGATTCCATCTATTTATACTATTTATAATAATAATTTAGAATTAATTTATATAAAAACTAAACCTCTGTTTTGATATATATATATGTTATATATCTATAACCGCCAACTCAAATGTCCTAAAAGGATTCAGGTCCCCGACCCTTGACTCGGATGGACCCGACTCAAAAGATGTGTGTTCGTCAAGATAGCTCGCAAGAAGAGTTCGCGGGCACACCTCGCAGGATGGGGTCGCAAACTATGTTCGCAAAAAGGATCACAAGCCCTACAAGTAATACAGACTCGTGACCAATGGGTACGGAGCTCGCTGAGGATGTCAACCCCTGGATCAAAAAGGACCGCGTGCTACGTAGACACACGTCCAACAAGCCAGGGCGCGCACAAAGAATGTCAGCACTAGAGACGGGAAATGTTAGTACCGGAGGCCCTAAGGCCAAGACAAAATAGTAGGCCCAATTATGGGTAATAATAATAACAACAGTAGAAACATGTATAAATACCCCCAATATTTCTCTCAATAAAACACGAATAATATATTACTCAACAATATACTTAATTATTAACTATTTCCACTATATTTTTCCAAAACCGGTAATTACATTTGTTTATTTATTATTAGTAAAATCATGATCTAAATAAAAGTTCATAAACTGTATGAGATATTTACATTTGATTTATTTAATATTGGACCACAATTAATTTATCTATAAATGCCATTTGCGTTGCAGTAATCTAAGTTTTACATAAAATTTGTAAGAACAATATATATTAAGTTTTACATAAAATTTTTAAAGGTGAATAGCAGGTAAGTGGAATCTTAATCGTTTAGTTTTTAAGAATTAATTTCAGGAGACACATCCATCTATTATTTTATTTTCAGCTTTGAAATATTGATTTAGATACGATTTTCGGCAGGGTCAGCTTTGGGGTCTATTTTGAAGTGTAGCTGTTCAGGGTGACCTAAAAATATTATTTATTCAGCAAAAAATTCAAATTCAAATAAATTAATTAAATGCTAGGGTTTTCAATTCTTAACGATAAATACTTTATGGCAACGGGAAAAATTCTCTACAAATTAAATAGGGCCAATTTTTATTTGAGTAATACATCATTCATCAATTATTAGTATCAATCAATTGAAGTTATTAATTTTTACTTTATATTTGAGAGATTGAGAGCCTCTCATCCGCGGTCTATCGGATTTACCATTGTTGCAGGTATAATTCTCCCTCCTTCCTCTCTTTTCTTGTAATCTTTTCATTCTTAATTTGATGATATTTTTGGGTTTTAACTAATAAAGTCATTAAGTCATCCTTATATTTAGCTTCTCCCCCAAATTCCTTTTTTGATGAACCATAGTACAGTTCTTTAAGATTTTATGCAATTGAAATTTTAATTGCTTTTGTTACTCATTTAATTTTTTTAGTTGCATTTTCCTCACAAATAATTGGATATTATTAATTACAGTGTCTATTTGTAATTGATTATTATAATAATATTTACAAAATTCCAATAACTTGATTTGACTTTTGGAATTAGTAAATGTGAAAGCAAATATTCAACTTAGAATTCTTCTATTAGGTGTTATTGTTTTATTTTCTTGTGTTACTTAGAGTATCTGATTTATCTTTTATATATAATGTTGCCTAAGAAGCATTTATCTAGAAGTGAAAAAGGAAAAGAGAAAAGCGTCTGAAGAGTTAAAAAAAATCATAGTAAGGTGTTATTGATAAATTTGTTTTTAAAAGTAGTTTTAATGAAAATTTGGATCAATCAAATGAAAGTTTGCATAATGATGTCAATGAGAATGATGAAATTAATTATCTAAATGAGCATAATGATGTGCCAAATGTATCCAATATTGAAAATATTGGTCTTAATAAAGAACAAACAATTCCTCTTGATATTGGCATTGATGAAAAACAAACAATTCCTTCTTTGGATATTTATGATCCTAGAAATCGGGTTAATCTTGACAACAAAACAAAAGACATTTTAGTTGAAAAGGTGCCTATAAGAGAAATCAATCTTGATTTCATCTCGAAAATAATAATAGGCATTTTTCATATGCTTATTTTTCTAGGAAGTTGAGCAATGGTGAGATTAGCGATAAAAGATGGTTGGTTTATTCCAAACATGTTGACAAAGTGTTTTGTTTTTGTTGTAAGTTGTTCAAATCTATTCGTAACAAAAGTTTGTTAGCAAATAAGGGTTTAAGTGATTGGAGGCATATTAGTGAGACGCTCAAACAACATGAAAACAGTGCTGAACATATGATTAATATGAATACTTAGAATGAAATGAGAGTAAGATTGGATAATAATGAAACAATTGATAAAAACTCTCAAGACCATATTATGAAAGAGAAAGAACGGTGGAGGCAAGTTTTACTTAGAGTATTTCAGATGTGAAATGTCTTGCTACTCATAATTTGAATTTTTGAGGATCCAATGAAAAACTCTATCAAGATAGCAATGGTAATTTCCTGGGATTGATTGAAATAATTGCACAATTCGATGTGATAATGTAAGATCATGTTAAACGAATTCAAAACCATGAAATTCATTATCATTATCTTAAGAATAAAATTCAAAATGAGTTGATTTCCGTTTTGGCTGATAGTGTTAAATGTTCTATAATTAAGATCATCAGAGAGGTGAAATATTTTTCTATAATTCTTGATTGTACCCTTGATATTGGCCATCAAGAAAAAATGACTCTAATAGTTAGATGTGTGAATATGACAACTAATAAAATAAAAATTGAGGAGTACTTTTTAGAGTTTTTGAAGGGTGAATGGTACATCTGGATTGAGACTTTTTAATGAATTATAAGATGTTTTGAAGTCTCTTGATCTTAATGTTGATGATGTAAAGGATCAAGGTTATGATAATGGCTCAAATATGAAAGGGAAGCACCAAGGTGTTCAAAAATAATTTCATGAAATAAACCCGAGAGCATTATATATGCCTTGTGCTTGTCGTACTCTGAATCTTACTCTTAGTGATATGGCACATTCTTGCATTAGAGCTATTTCATTTTTTGGAATTGTTTAACGCATATATTAATTATTTTCGGGTTCTACAGAAACATGAAAAATTTTGCTTGACAATGTCCCTAAATTAATTGAGAAATTTTTATCTAATAATCGTTTAGAGAGTTGAATTAAAAGTGTTAAAGCTATTAGATTTCTCCTCAAATGGGATTGGCTTTGTCGAAATTATATGAATCTTGTGGTGTCAAAGAGTGAAGTGGAGAGTTTTGTCAATGCACTTGGGAGTTTTAAGTTTTTGCTTGGTATGGCAATTTGGTATGAAATTTTATTTGCTATAAATATTGTGAGCAAGAAATTGCAATCTAAGTCTATGTGCATTGACACCACTATAAAGCAATTAGAAGGTGTATTGTCATATTTTGAAAAGTATAGAGATGAAGGCTTTACTTCTACTATGAATATTGCTAAAAGTATTGCACTTGATATGAATGTAGAGCCTACCCTTCCAACAAAGCGTCGTGTTATTAGAAAAAAATAATTTGATGAGAATAACCAGGAGGATGAAGAAATTTAGTCGTCTGATGAATTATTTAGAGTTGATTATTTTTTAGTTATTGTAGACATGTCAATTACTTCTTTGAAGAGAAAATTTGAGCAACTAAAAATATTTGAAAGTATTTTTGGCTTTTTGTTTGATTCAAACAAGTTAAAGTCATTAGATGAAAAGGAATTGTAATACCCCCTACCTGTATTAGTCGCCGGAATAGGGTATGAGGCATTACCAGATTTTAACGAATTAATTTTCTATTATTACGAGTTAAATACTATTGGTTTATCGAAACATGTCATGACGTCCCTTGGTTGGGCCTCCGAAGCCCAAAACATACATCGGGACCAAATTGGGATTAAATCGAAACCATAAGAAATTTTTCGCAAAATCCCAAAGTTTTTTTTTTTTGAACTCAATATAACCCCTTTATAAATTTCTAACCTTCCCTGCAATTTTAAACCGAGACTAATCCAACACAACCAATCCATTTCAACATATTTTCAAGATAGATTTAATATATTCATAAGATAACCTCATCACATACCAAAACCAAAATTTGTTAGCCATACCAATGGCTAACCATACATTCATTTCACATTAACATTTACTTTACTAGCTTATACATGCCATTGATTTCCAAAATAAAGTTTATATATCGAGATCTTGAGGTTGATAGTGTGATGCGTCTCTGACCAAATCCGACCTCTAAGCTCTTAACACTACAAAACAGGGGAAAAGGAAATAGGGTAAGCACTTTGTGCTTAGTAAGCTCATGTAATAAGAATTATACTTACCTAATATTTTCAATACAATGCAATAAACATTCATACATCCATTCAATGCATTATTCCCTCAACATGCACAAACTCAACATTCAAGTTAGTTCAATAATTTCCATGTATCAATAATATATATACCATGATTGATGAGCTCATCAATACCATGATTTCCATTTCCTTGTTATTTTTCCATATTTATCCCGTTGAACTACTTGGAATTTTGATGGATTTTCAGGGGTACACTTTAGTGTAGAAATCCGGGTCCGTCAATTCATATTCATGTGTGCATAGGTCCATTTCAGAGAGCACACTCCCGCGAACCTCATCCTTACAGCAGGATTACCAGTCTAGGCTAAATCCCCTGTAATATAAACTCATAGAGTATTGTCGGGATTATCAGTCCAGGCTAAATCCCCTGCAATGACAATTATTCTAATGAGCTTGGATTTGAATTACCAGTCCAGGCTAAATTCAAACCCTAATTCGGATTACCCGTCCGGGCTAAATCTATTTTCCACATATTCTTCGGGAGGGCTATATCAGGATAGGATCACCCGTCCGAGCTAGATCCTTTTTACCGTCAATTCTTTTTCAGAGATCCATCAAATTTTCCTTCCATTCAACTGGGATTTATTTTCTCTTTTCATCAAGAATGTCAATACTTCATCAATTATCATACAATAAACATCCAAATCATATTCACATCAAGAAAAGTATATTTCAAGCATTTAAGAATATAATTCAAGTTACACGAACTTACCTTGATACTTGTTCGTAAACAAAAAAAATCTACTAATCCCGAACTTTTTCTTTTCCTCGATCTAGCTTCGTATTTGAATTTTCTGGATCTAAATAAATAAATTTAATCATTAATCTAATACATTTCATGTTCATATGTAACATTATCTATAATTTCATTATTATTGATGTTTTTAACGAAAAATTGATGGAGTAACCGAGTTTCTTAAATAAAAAAATAAGGGAATTTGATTTTAATTTTCGAAAGAGTATCCGAGACTTTTGACATATTTAAACTTAATATATATTATTCTCTCTTCTCTAAAACTATGTGTAAATATGAATAGGGTAAACTACTTTGCTCATCCAACTTTTAAAGCATTTTCATTTTGGTTTAAAAAATCTTTACAATTTCGTAAATCAACTTTTAGGAAACTTTCGTTTTAGTTACTCAATCATTAAGTGTAATGACCCAAAATTCACAGGCATCAAAAAAGTGCAATATCGAGCTTCCATCTTAGTGAAATGAGTTCATAAATAATTATTAGAAATATTTACGAGACTAGTAGTGTGCCTAATTAGGTTCTAATTAGGTGAATTTAGCTTAATTAAGAGTGATTAGGAAAAAAGACTAAATTGAATAAGGGGTAAACGTTGAATTATAGATTAATAGAAAATAAAAAGGATTAAAATGGCAATTAAGTCATTAACAATAAATGAGGCGGCAAATGGGAAGATTTTTCTTCGATTATATATTATATATATAAATATTATTATGGTTTTATATTAAATTTATTATTATCATTAAATAAATTAAAATAGTGACAAATGTATGGTAGAGATAATAAACATGTGTAGAATACATGAAAATACACTTGTAATTTATTTGTATATTTTCTTAAATAATAAGTAAAAGATGTTTATTAATTAATATATTATATTATGAAATAAAACAAATAAAGACAAATGTAAGGTGATGATAAAATACAAGTGTGTTAATTAAAATATGTACATTTGTAGTATATGTAATTAATTTACTTGTTATTTAAGTAATAGATATTTGTTATAATTATATATTATATAATTGTTAAATTAATAAACAAGTATAATACAAAGAAAGTAAAAAGGACTAAAAGAAATTAAACCAAAAGTATAAATTGAGGCGGTTAATCCTAAAAAAATCTGAGATTTTAAGTTCAATATATATATTATATTATATTATTAAATAATAAAGATATTTATTATATTTTATTATATATTTTATTATTATTGTATATATATATATATATATATATATATAGTAAAGTAACGAAAGAAAGAAACAAAGAAGAAAAGAACAGAAGCTATTAGAAACAGGGAAAGGAAGGAAAGAAAGAAAAATAAAAGGGAAATTCAGGTTTTAAAGCTTTAAACCTTAATAGGTAAGTCAATCAAGCCCTTTTTACTTAATTTAGAAGGTTTAGAACAAAGATTTTGATGAAATTAAGTTGAGACTTTGGAAGTTTATAGGTTTTTAAGTATAGTTCATGTTGAACAAATGTTTGAATTAGGGTTTAATTGATAGACTTATTGATTAGAATTAATTAAAGGATTAAATTGTAAAGTAAGCTATAAGTTTTGCATAGTAGGGACTAATTTCAAGAATTTCGAAATTTGGTATTTATGATGAAATTTAGATAGTTATGTCTAAGTTTGGTTGAAATTTGAATATAAATAAAGTATGAATAAAGATAGGAAAGTAATTGAATTTAATTGGGACCAAATTGAATTTATAGTAGAAATTGGATAGAAATTGAATAGGAAAATTTAAATATTAGACATAAGTTAATATTGTATTAATGATTATGAAAGTTATCCTAATTTTTTGTAGCTAATATTGCACCCGAGGCATCCACGAAGAAAGGAAAAGAAAAAGTGGACGAGGAGTAGACACGAGAATCACGGTTTGTAGTATTATAATTCAAATCTAATTATTATTAATTATTATGTTTTAATTGAAATGCATAGTAAATAAATAAGGTAAGAAATTTGGTATGATAATATTGTTTTGAATGGAGTTGATTTCAAGTGAATATGATTATTGAAATTAAGTATTGATATTGAATTGAATGAAATTAGATTGAATTGTGATTATATGTGAGTAATTGAGATGAATATTGAATTAAGAAAGTGAAATTGAAATGTGATTATTGAATAGAAATTGAAATGGTTTGAATTGAATTATTGAATTGAACTGGAATATTGAAATTGGTGATTGATATGGATTTTATTGGAATTGAATTGAGAAAGTGGAAATTGATATGTGAGACTAATACTAAACTGAAGTATGGAATACTGTGAAACTGATTGAAATAAAGAATTTTAATTGATACTGAACTAAGATGGAAATTGTACTGAAAAGTAAATTAAATACTCTATTAACTAGTCGGGCTAGTCGGATATAGTTGGCATGCCATAGGATATGGAAGAATACGGGTTTTATCGACTTCATCGATCGGGCACTTATGTGTCGACTCATCGTTATCATTATCGATTCGATACTTTGCGTATCGAATCATCGTTATCATATTATATTCTGATTCAACCTTGTGTGTTGAATATTGTTACTGTTACTGTTATTGCTACCGTTACCGATTACTTATCAGGTACTATGTACCGTTTTAGGCACTATGTGCCGTATTGGTGTGTTGGTTGGAATCCGTGTATCCGCTGAATCCGAGTCAAGTTAATAGGGGCATATGAAATAAATTTACTGATAAAACTAAATCTGAATGATATGACATATATGAAAGGTAAGAATTATGGTTCAAGAAACAGATAAGGATAAATTTTATGGAATAGATTTTGATAATATGAAATGATGTAAAAATGAGAAGTGAAAATAAAATAATTTGAAATAGTAAAATAATACTTGAATTTAATTAAATACAAGTTATTGAAATATATTTATGGATTTAATGTATGAAGTGAGTATTTAAAGACTCTAAGCTGTAAATTGATTATAAAAGAACGAATTGACAATGGAAATTGATGATGGATAAATTATTAAAATGGAATGGGAAATTGAAATAAATGTGAAATAGTTGTTGAAAGACTAATGTTGGAAGGTTTTAGATATGAAATAGAATAAGTTATTGAATTGAGATATAGACATGAAATATATGAAATAATGATTTTATGAAATGGTTATTGATAAAATGCATGAAATAGATACCGATATAGTAAGAAGATAAATAAGTTAAAAAGAAGAGAAGCTATTTAAAATACATATTATTAAAATAAAATTAAAGTTTAAATGCATGAATGATTTATTAATGGTAAAATAGTGGTAAGATTTAATGTGTATATATATATATATATATGTTGATTTTTTTTTCACCTTAAGTATTTGAATTATAGTAATATCATTGGGTGTATACTCATTGTACGGTTTGTTTAGATGCAGATTAAATCTGAAATTTTGAAGAGTTGAATTGGAGACTGCAAGTTTTCATCTCATCACATCTTCAAGCAACAACAGGGTATGTTTTAAAGTTTTGATTAGAATGGCATGTACTTAGGAAAAATATTAGGTATGTTCCAAGTATTAGTTTTTATGTTCAATTATATTAGTAATTAGCCAAGAATTAATTTGGCACCAAATTTAATATTCCTATATCAAGTTCCTTAAGTCAAACATGGTATAGGGGTGTTACATTAAGTCCTTAACGACAAGTGACTGTACATGCCAAATCATTTTCACAATCATGTTTACATTTTCATTTTGATCAACTAATTTCTAAGTCGCTTTTATTGTGGCCATCAAATTTTCTTAGTATTGATCCAGGTAAAAAAAGAAGAAGTAAGAATTAAAGTAAAAAAGCAATAGAAACTAAAATAATGCATTAAAAAATTGTTAAATTGGTCTATTGAATATTAGCTTGATTGACATAGATATTGTTGTAAATATAGGAGGATTATCAAAAATTCTAAAATTCTAGTTTTTTGATTTTTCAATTTTAAATTTCAAAGTATCAAAATTAATTAAATAAATTGTTTAAAATTTTTTTTATCTCTTGATAGCGTCAATTGATTTGTTGCTAAATCGGAAAAGGGTAAACATCATGGTAGTCGGTGTCGTTCCGTTAATAAACAGAACAAAAAAAACTTTAGACTCTGTTCTGGTGCAAATTTTGGTCGGTATTGTCCATACTGGTGAATACCAGTGCACTTTGCCCATACTAGCCAGTACACTGTTTATTTTGAATTTGTTGAATTATGAATTGTTATATGCATAGGATGGGATGATCTTATTGTATAATTTATGAAATAAATATTTTGTTCGATTTTTTTAGTTTGTTTAAAGATGGATTGTATTTGTGAATCTTATTAAAGAATATTTTATATAATTGATGAGTATTTTTTTATCTTAAAATTACATATTGTGAGATTTGATCATATGCCGACAACAATTTTCAAATACTTTATTTACCATTTCAACCAAAGGTTTATTTTTATGAGTATTTTATACTTGAGATTTTCTTAATCTCATTATTTGATATTTGTAAATACATTTTTTATATACACATATCAAATATTTTTTAAAATAGTGACAAATTTGAAATGGTACATTGAAACAAATTGGTATCAATCTATATCAGTGCAAGTAGAGAATCAGCACATCCACCAGTATGCTATTAACTACCTTGATAAACATACAATTTATCAATTTTAATACATTATTTTAATTTCTACAATTTTTCTTAAATTTTTTATTCATCCATACTTAAATTTGTTTTGGGATGATGAAAATAAAATGATTAAAATTGGATAACCAAAATCAAAATATAAACATATTACCCTTTTAAATTTAATATTTGAGTGATTAAAATGATAGATACTAAAAATTAAATGAGGAAATTGCAATAATATTTTTTCGAGTAATCATCCGAAAAATTGAATGACTAATTCAGTACTTTACCCATATAAATACAGTATTTATATTAACTCTATCATCGTCATCATCACCCGTCTCCTACCGTCGTCCCTCTTCTCTCTCTCCCTCTCTCGCCTCCGCGTATCAGTTTTTTTTCTTCTCTTCTCATCTCAGTTCTCACCCGCCGACGTGTCCGCTGGTTTTTTCCGGATCTGACCCGTATCCCGTGTCGGAACGTGTCGACTCGGGTACTGCACCCCAATTGCCGAGCCCGGGTAACGAAGGTTGCACGTCCGTTAATTATTGAATTTGAAGTATATATATATATATTCGTGAATTTTATATATATATATTTTTGAATTTGAAATTCATGTTTCTATACCTTTCAGAAATATAATCATATTGAATGTTAATGAATTTATACATAATTAATGCATTTCATACTCTCAGTTTTTTTATAACAAATGAAATTAAATCCAAATGTTCAAATTCATGTTTCTAAATATAGCTTTAGAGAGAAATTTGTATAGTATATATAATGGTGCTTCTTCCTCTTTTGCTTCAGTTATTTATCTGGAGTCTGGACTGATTCGTATCTATGTAGTTGTCGTATGCAGAGTAGTAGTACTTCTATCATGTCAGAGATGCCGAGAAATTCAGATGGTTCGAGTGAGCAATGTAAAGCTGGACCTGATTTCTTCAGCTTCTATGCTTGTCAGATAGCTGACCTGTTGTCAGAAGATAAAAATACTCTGTCCAATTCCAATGCATCTGAGTTGTCTCAAGGGAAGTATGTGGTGGTCAATGATAAAGAGTCTATGGATTGCAGTCCTAAAGATGTTGATTCACTTTTTGAAAACAGCATTGGTGCTGAGCTTTCAGATTTCAAGAAAGGAAGATTGAAAGGATTACTTAGGCAAAGTGTGAATGATCTCTCAATGGAAGTTGACGAGGTATAGATTTTTGCAACTCGCTACTCCTGTTTTCTGAAGATAAATGAGTAATAGTTCCGACCATTAGGGACCTGTAGAATTTGATTTATTAGAAGTGCTTATGGTTTTTGTACTCTGAACTTCTAGAGCTAGTACAGAATACAGTCTACCTTTTTTGTTTAACCTTTTGTAATATCCAACAATCATATTCTCTCCCAAGACAAGTGAAAACCATTAATAGATAAAATTGAAAGCCCCGCTGCTCTCATGCTTGTGTACTTGCACATTGTCTTGCTTTCATAAACAGTTGTTTTAAATTGTGCTACAACAAAGCACTAATCTTGTCTCTAATGATCAAGATAGATCTCAATTTAGGATACTCATAACAATTTTATAGGTTGTGTTGTTCTTTACCAATGTTGTCGAGGGTGCAAGTCATAAAAAATCTTGCGTTGGATATGCCATTTTAAATTTATTGGAAGGTAAGGACATGTTAATGCCTATTATCACTTGCGCCCCTTTCTAGCTCTTATCACCTTGTGCCTCAATTGTGCCCATCTATTTTGATTACCTAAATTGCTGGTTCTTTATGTCTCTTTCTCTATACTTCTTTCAAAGTAATGATCAATGATACAATAATGTAGAATTGGTTTTTGGCTTCCATCTTTCAGAGGGAAATTATTTTTGTAACTGATTAACTTGATTGTTGCAGATGTTAGATCCTGTTGTGTCTATGTCTGAGTTACGTTATAAGATCAGAAGCAATAGTTTGGTGACTTCACCTTTAGATGGAGATGCAGCCCAAGTTGCCAGTAAGAAACCTAAATTATTATCTTCCTGCTCACCGACCAGCATCACTGGAAATTCTCATCCCATCAAATCTGGATCTTGCAAAGAGGTATATTTTACTCTTCATCCTATTGTTCAATCTTGGTAATGATTCACCATAAAATATTTCTTGCATGATGAAAGGAGGAGCACATGCATTTTCTCAAATAGAAAATTAGATTGTAAGAAATGCCAAATTGTCTATACTGAAGAAAAAACAGGCTTTAGATATTTAAATTCTTTTGCAGTCCAACAGTCATGATTATTCGTCTGTGGAACTTTTTGTGGCATTAGATATATTTGCTCATATTCTTTTTTGTATGTCTATGCATCTATATTCTATATTCATGTATGCATATTCTTATTTGAATCAGCAGAGGCATGCGACTCTTGAGCATGTAAGCTTACAAAATCAGGCATTATAATCAGTAACTTATTGATAAACATGTTTCATTGTTTTAAAGGTGGAAGATGATTTGGAGTTCCTTCTAAAGAATGATAACCAGCTGCTGGTAGAGGAAACAATGAAAAAATATTCTGATGAACTATCCTCAACGGTGATTTTTTGAAAATTGTATTCTTCGTTTAAAACATTTTCGACCCTTCTATGTCATGTATGCCTCTTTGGCAAATTGTTTATAGCTGACTGAGGAGGCATCTTCTCTTTTCAGCTGGTGCATATGGAGCAGAAGCTTGAAGAAACTTTAGATGCTATAATGTCCAAGTGTAGGTATGGGTTTGTTCCCGAGGAACTTATAACTTTAAGTATGTTCTAGACATGATGCTATTTTGCAATGGGTATTAGGCTCTATGTTATGCATTTGACGTTTCAAATGTGCATATGATGTCATAATACAGCCACTTCTCACCTCATCCCAATCAGTTTCACACTTTTAACTCCAATTTACAGGCCTATGACTCGTACTGAGAAGCGGCAGCTTCAGAAATTGATACAACAGCTACCCAAGGAAAATCTTGTCCGTGTTGTTGAAATTATCCAACGTGGTAGGCCAGCTGAAAAGCCTTGTGAAGAAATCTTTGTTGATCTGGAAAAAGAGGTAAAGAAATAGATTCAAGGAACATGATTTCTTGAGTTAATTTAGAATTTCTAACCTGGGCCAAGGCAATGTCTTCTTGTCTTGCAGGAAAATGTGACGCTTTGGAGATTATATTACTATGTTGAAGCAGTCGAGAAAGCCAAAATGCTTGCGCAATTGCAATGTAGCACAACCCCAACATCATAGCCATTCTTCTGAGACCACTACAGCAGTTCTGCATGGCCTTCTATCGAGACCATTATATGACTGTCGCTTAAAGTTGCTCAACGAATATTCATGGTCATCATTAAGATTCTTTGCAGATTGCTGGCGGTCCTAGTAACTTGATCTTTTTGTCTTCGAGGTATTGATGAACTCATAGATTTGAAACAATAGGACAGGCTTTTTTAGTTTCTTTTTGTTCTTGCCAGAACACCTCTGGACTATAACACAGAGTATAGCCCCTATAATTAGTATTGATGGATATATGCAGTATAGATTGAAAAAGATCTGTAAATTCATTAGCTAAGCAGTAAGATCAAAGTTTTTCTAGATTTTGGTTTATCAGTTGTTTAAACAAGCATGTTCTATGCTTCTTGGGCAGCACAACGGTTTTCAAGGCATGCAAATTTTGGTCTATTTAAGTGAAAATTTGGACTTGGGGAGAATTTCAGCCTTTTAAATTGTAGTACTAATTAGTTTTCCAATTGATGGCAATTCAAACATTCTTAGTTTGTTAACAAATGGCAGGATTTACGCCGTGGAGTGCGACCTTGGTAATTTTGGACAAGGATCGTATGACGCAAAAAAGAATTATTACACCAGTAAAAAAAAAAAAAACCTTCAACCAATGCAAGGTTTTTTTTTTTTTTTTCTTTCAAGGAGCTCTAAGTTCCAACTTAAAACGGTAAATAATTGATGCAGTTAAAGCTCAAATGTAGATTGCAGTATCTACTTAACTTCTTTTTCAATCATATACAGGTTTGAAGTTCTTGTAAGCTATGACAGCATAAAAGGGGTCTGAACCCGAAAATAACCCAAGCCACTTCATGAACCAACTAAACGGCGACTTGTCATCTTGAGAATTACCAGCACTCGGTAATTCCCGGATCACTTCCGGCTGTGTGAACCCTTCAATACACTGGAAATACTGAAGAACAAGTTGTACTCTACTATATGCAGTTCCATCTCTCCAGGCATTGATTGCTTTCTCATAGAAAAGCCTATTGCTGAAGCTCACAATGAACACGCCTCCTGGCCTAAGCACCCGAAAAACTTCTGCAAAAGCCTATAACAAGCAATCGTTGATTCATGATCTCATTGATTCCTATACAACTTCATATTCATACAGGTTACCTTCTCAGGTTGCTGAAGATACTGTACACTGACCGTGCATAGCACAGCATCGAAACTTGAGTCTTCAATCTCGAGCTTCTGGTCATGGTTTAGATCCTTGACAAAGAAGTAATCCATCCTAGAATTCCTGGCAAGCTCCTGAGCATTAAGTCCATGCCCTACCACTCTTTTGTAAACGACTTCATTTGGTAGATGGCTAATCCATGAACTCATGAGGTCAAGAATCTCTGAGCCAGGCTTTAGCCTCTCCCTGTACAAATCTGTTAGTGTGGCAATGAATCCATCATCAACATGAGTTACAAACCTGGGGTAAGCATAGAATTCCCTGTCGGGAAAGGTGTTGAGCTTGGTTCTGCCTTCATTGGAAAGCACCAGGCGTTTGATTCTGCCTGCTTTTGATTCATTTGCTTCCTTGTTTTCATTCCAAGGGTTTGAAATTTTTAGTGGAAGAATCTTTTTAAATGTTGGTGGATTTGGTGCAATGGATGGGTTCCATAGCTTGGGTTTTGAGTGAATAGGTAGCATATCATGTGTTTTCCGAATACTTGAAACCCCTTCCAGGGAAATCATCTGATTTTGCAGAAAAGCTTGCTAAATTTTATGGTTGTAAACATTTGCAGATATCAATTAGGGCCCACAAAACATTGGAATAATTGGGCCGAATTTGGGCTTTTCAATCCTACTAATGGGTTCAATGTCCTAAACCCCCAAATCTGAGGATACTCCTAGCAGTTTATTAAGAAGCTGATTAATTTTTTAACTCCAATGAGTATTAGAGATGTTTATGGTTGGGTTGGATTGGGTTTGAGTTGGACCGTTGTATGGTATTAACATAATTTAATTTTATTTCCGTTCGGTCTGACCCAAAATTTGAGACTCAAATCTTATCTAACTCTATTGATATTTGTAAATGATTAGCTCAAATTCGTTTTAGGCCTCTCATATTTAATAAAAGAAATAAAAAATAATTTATGTTAATTTAATTGTTTTGTTAACATTTTATACAATATTGAGACTGAGAATGAAGATAACAAGGTTTAAACTTGTCTTGAAGAGGTGTTTGACATGAGTTTTAATCACCACTCTAAACTAATTTTATTAAATTTTAATATCTTGAAAAACATACTTTTAGTATATACATTGTAGTATCATATATCATTGTGATAGAAATTATACCATATGTAAAATAAAAACAAAATAATATTTGTAATATAAAATTAAAAACTATTTAAGTCAAACAGCGCTCGAGTTTTGAATGTTGGAAACTAAACTTGTTTATTAGACCATATTTCTGGCTTGAGTAGATAACCAGATGTTTGAATAAGTCTAACAGATATCTCTAAATAAGAATTATTCAATTATTATTTCATAGTTTTTTTTTGTGTGGTAGTGTGTAATTTTATCTAATTTAATAAAATAATAATAATTACCTTAATCAAATTTTGTAAAATTATTTATCAAAATTCAAAAATTAGTTAATTATCAAATAATGTTTTTGTTTCTTTGAAATGAAGAGATGAAACTTAACATCAAAAGTGATTTTAAGACAGACAAAGACAAAGACAAAGAGAAAGAAGGAATCATGATTTAGGTTTGCATCAAACGTGCAAATGAGGTCTCAAAAAAACATCATATGAAAATTGAGATGATGCTTTTCTAAACCAAACAAAAACAAACAATGGTCTCAAATAATTATTGCTTTCCCACTCATTGCCGGAAAGGAAGGGTCTCCTCGCCTCTTTTTCAGACAAACATTCACAAACCTTCAAAATTATGTTCAACGTTTGTGTACATAAAGTCATCATGCTTTCCACCGTATGTCATATGTGTATGATAATTGATAAAGAGGCATATTTAACTTAAATTTTTTTTAAGAAAAAAAAAAGGACTGTGTTGTGATAGTATTCAACTCCCACTAGAATAAAAATAAGATGAAATTTTTGGAGAAACCAATTTTGGAATTAATTAAAAATATAGCAATGTGAAATGGAGAGGGATGAAGCATGCATTCGTGGGGTAGACAAAGAACCATCTAAGGGAGATTGAAAATTAAAGCAGAAGAAGCCATGATTATGATTGAAGAAGATGCCAATTTTCCAACTACTTTTCGCCGTCTCATTCGTTAGTTATTAGCCCACTGGATTTATCCATTTTTAAAATAAAGATGTTTAGTAACATATGATAGTTTATACGTAACTAATTTCTTCTACGGTTTCCATATTTTTATTCACAAGTCAATTGAAATAAGGTTGTGTTTGTGCAATACTTTCTAAAAATAGTTTTTCTGAAAAATAATTTTTAAGGATAAATTTTATATTTTTTAGTTGTTTAGCAAATTTTATTATGGTAACTTAAGATTTTAAATTTTGGATTTGAATTTTAATTACATGAAATGTATATATTATAGTAAGATTAGTTGAGATTCAATAAAATATATATTAAAAATAGAAAAATATGGATTTGTCAAATCCAAAAATATTTGAAAGATATCAAAGTTATTACTAAATAGGCTTCTAGCAAATTCATAGATTTGAAAAATGATCACGAATGATACAATTTTTATTTTAAATAGCTTACTACTCAATTTACATTATTTTTGAAATTTAAATTCTAAAATCTTAGTTCCCAAATGCTACCCTAAGATTTTGAAAGTTGTTTTAAGTGAACAAAAACAATATAAAATATATTTGTAACAAAATATCATAAAAGTATTTTCTTTTAACAACTGAAGTTTCATTTCATAATAACTAATATTTTATGTTCAAAAATATGAAAAGGATGAAGGAGTGCTTGCGAGAGTGCTCACTCCCTAGATGATTGCGAAAGTTGAGACAATTTCCATATTTGAATTATTGACAATTTATTGAATTGGATTTTTGGACTATGTTGATATTGTGGAATGTATCTAGCCCATCATTGAATATTATATCACTTAAGGAAACATATATGGAAGATCGAATTAGACTGGGTCTTACTTATCCAATCTCTTGGATCAAGGATATTGGATTGGATTGGATTAGATTGGATTATAGCCTTGATATCTTAGCTGCCAAAAGTCCTTGTTTACTTTGTTTATTATTATTATTATATTGTATTCAACTCATTTACTTGCTCTTTAATAGGGATTGTGATAACTCTTCTTTATGTTAGCAAGTCTTGAAATATTCTATATAATTGAGAGAATTATATAGGTTATTGTACACAAAGAGATGAAGTACTTAATCTGTTCTAGCAAGGAACTTCATTTTATGAGTGCATTGTGATTGTAAAACCTATTGAGTTGTGGTTTTACATGCTAAATTCACAAGGGTGAATTTAGTGGTGAGAGTATTATTCTTCAAGGTACAAAGGTGAGGAAATTGTCATGGTTGTGTGATAGATTTAGGACCACTTGTTGTATATGTTGAAGATAGTGAATATTTCTCTCTAAGCTAGGCTCTATAAACATAAGGGAACCGAATTGCTTAAACAATTTGTGTGTCCCTTGTTTTACTCCTATTATCGCAATACTTGAAGGAGTGCCCACTCCCTTAGCCACTCCTTCCATGCACACAACTTGTAACTCAACAACTATTCGAGCCAATATTTATATAGACTTAATAATAACTAATGCCTAATTAAAAATTAATTTGAAGTATATGAGAGTGAATTGTGACATATTGGAACTAAAATGAAGTTGAGAAGAATTTAAACAAATACTCATTTTTATATTATGAAAATATTCATATTTTATACTATAAAACATTTATTACTAAATATTTATAAATTATAATATACATTTATTATTAAAATATTAATACAAAATATTTTTAATAAAACATTAAGAATATTATTTAATATTAAATTCATTATTATTGTAATTGAGTTGACTATTAGTGGTAAGGATCCTCCAATAAATGAGGTTGTTGAGCAAGAACAATATGTTGAGTTTAAGGTTCTAAAAAAGGAGGAGGTTGTTTGTTATGGTTACAGATGGTTATATTGAGTGGAGAGTTGCTGGTAGGTGTAGTGGGTATGGTGTTAGGGTGTGGCGAGGGTGTTCAGAGGTGTTTAGACGGTGAACAAATGTTCTTGGTGAGGCAATGTGACTGACAATTTTTCTTGTTCTTCTCTTAGATATTTTTCTAGAACACTACTTGCTAACTCCCATTTGATTTATGGTATAGCTTATAACAAGGTCTTGGTCTTTTGGAGTTAGTGGAGGCAATGATGGAAGCAGTTGAATAGGTAGTAAAAGGGGATGGTTGGCAATGGAACAAGGATAGGTTTAGCAGTGTAAATCGCGTTACCTATAACACTCAAAACTTAGCTTAGGAGTCTGATAACATATGAAGTGTTATATTGGTCACCAGAGCAATCCACTCATTCATTCTTTTCACAAAAAATTGCATTTAAACACAATTTCTAAACTTTTAACAACATCCCAATCATTCTTGGACCTAAAACAAATGAAAATAGAGGTTAACCAAACTTTAAAATGTCGAGCGACCCCAAATATGCATCCTGCAACCAAAGCACAGATACATCGGTTGTAGGTATCGATACTTGAATTTGAATTTTGGAATAGCGAGCTTTGATGTTTTGGAGTTTCGAGACTTTAAGGGTTTGTACCAATACTCGAGCACGAGTATCGATACTTGGAGGTCCATGATACTTGGCCTCGAGTATCGATACTCGAGGCTCGATTTCGAAACTTGACTCCCCTATTTCAAAAATTTGGTTACGGTCTTCAGAAAATACTGATACATTGAGTTTGGGTTCCCATGACCAGTTTAAGAAGTACCGGTACCTAGGCTTGAGGTTCCAATACCCAAGCCCATAAATATAGACTTCAAGCCCAAATGTGCAAAAATTAAAAACTTAGACTCAACCAAAACAAACCAAAACATCCTATAGGTATACCAGACACATAACTAACATATTTAATACATAATAACAACACCAAAACTCCATCACATATATTTTTCCGTATGTTTGTGACATACTTGTATGTCTGCTTCAATGGTTAAGTGTACGGAGAAGTGTCTGAGAGGTCCCAAGTTCAAGCCTTAGCTTGGGCAAAATTTTGTTTTTAAATGAATAAACCTCTATCTCTAGTTAGTAGGATTTTAAATAAAAATTAGTAAAATATATCAGAATGGGCCTAAAGGTCTGGTGGTTAACTAGAGGGCTACCTTTCTTCATTCTTCTAGTATTCTGACATTTTTTTCCTTCTCTGCTTTTGGTTTTCTCTGCCGAATTTCCCCTTGGCTTTCTTTTCTCCTCTATTTTATTTTTGTCGACTAATCCTAGTTCTTTGTACCGATTATTCCTATTGATTGTTTTCCCCTCGTATCTCTCATTTTTGCTACCGATTGCTTGCTAGAAAACTTCCTTCTCCTTCTGCTTTGGCTTCTCCATTAATCCATTCTTTTTTTGACCTCTTTTATGTGCTGCAACTCGTCATTCCCGTTTTATTGTTGTGCGTTCGGTAAGTAATGTTTCCGCCTCTTATCTTTTGTTTCTTGGTTGGTGAGTAAGGGGATTGTTGTACTTATGGTAGGCGAAAGGCAGTGATCGGTTTGTGCTACTGCTCAAGTTAGAGCGTTACGGACAATGTTTATCATTGGTAAGTGAATCATACGTATTGAATCGCCTTTGAAAAGGGGGTCTTGCTTAAATCGTTGATTTAAGATTATTAATGGTGTTTTAAATGTTTGATTTTTAAATAAGTAATTGGGGACCTTTTGTTAACTGTGATGACAGCTGAAAGTCTATAGTGAAGAAATTTGGTGATCTTAGAATTATAGAGGAAGCGTTAAGTGGTTTATAAGGTAGGTATCATGCGATTGATTTAGAAGTACATTCGGCTTTGTGTTGTTGTGCTAATCACGAGTTAAGATTAACGATTAAGTTGAAATGTTCAATTATAGGTATTACTAGTCTCGAAAGTGTTTTTACTGCGACACTATAATAGGTGTGTAAACACAACTCTGAAAAACGGATAGCGGTGAAAAGCTGAAAAGTGGGGATGTCAATACCACACGGATAACATGGGCGTGAGATCGACGAGGCTGGCCATGTGCGATTCATGGGTCGAGTCCAATTGGGCCGTGTGGGCCACTTAGGCGCATGGGCCCACACGGGTGAACCACACGTACGTGTGGAACGTATTGGGCCAGGCCGTGTGATCCACACGGCCAAGGCCATTTTGGGCTGTGTGGGCCACACGAGCGTTTGGGCCTGCACGGGCCGACAACATGGGCATGTGGGCCTATTTTTTACTGTTTTGATGGTAAGGTTGTACGGGTCACCCGAGACGGCTGTGAACCTTCTGTTGGGTCTGTAAACTTACCTATACCCCTAATTAACTGAATAATTATTATATCCATGAACAATATATATATATTGATGACTGTATATGGAGCATGCTGTTAAATTGTACTGAATGCATGTATGATACCACGATATGACATGACATGATTGTATGATGCATGGCATTGGGATAGATTATTATTGATCAGAGGAAGTGTTCTGGAAGGCTTTGAGCCTAACTTACTGGCAGCTCAACTGCATATTGTTGTATAGTGCCGCAATCGATACTACTTGGAGTGTAGGGATGGATGGGTTGATTATATCCCCACATGGAGTGTGGGGTTGGACGTAGTTAGAGTGTAGAGGCTGGTTGGATAGGAATTGATACTGCATAACTGTTACTGTACTGAATATTTATACTGTAATGGGCTAAGGCTCTAACTAAAATTGAAACTGTTACTGAAATGGGCTTAGGCCCAGACTATGATTGCATTATGACTGCTTGTTTATATGGGGATTACACACTGAGCTTTCGTAAACTCACAATTCTGTTTTATCTGTACAGGTGATCCCCAGACTTAGGAGGATTGAAGCGGGGGAGGACTCAGCGGTGGCTACACGATCCCTTTTTACTGTTCGTATCGAAGCGGGGGAAGACTCAGCGGTGGCCACACGATCTCTTTTTACTGTTCGTACTTAACGATGATTTTAAATTTCATTTGGGAATTTTATTGTAAATATGGCCTTTATTTATAGATTTTTCTTAAATTTGGGATGCTTAATTTATAACTACTAGTTTTAGGAGAACTCGAGTTTTCAAAAGAACCAAACGTTTTAACAAAATACTTACGATTACGCCATCTGTTTTAAAAGCTTCCATATAGATTAAACGTTTTGAAAGCTTTCGAATAATTAATTAACACGATATTAGAATTAATAAGTAATAATGAAAAGATTCTAAACAGAAAATGTTTCAAGCTAAGTTACGGTTTCCCAACACAAGTTACGGTTTTCAAACTCACTACCATGTGACTTCACCAGATTCGGCCATAACGTCTAGGCTGTGTTTAGAGCGTTACATTTAGTGGTATCAGAGCCAGGTTATAAAACTCGACTGTGGATATGGATTTTTAAGACGTGGTTTCTAGGAATTGATTTCTAAATGTTTTTACTGAAAGTGTGGTACACCGAGTCTCTGGCAGTGATCCAGTAAGATTTCTAAAACTATTTTTGATAGTACATCTTGAAACTGCTATAGGTAGTATATACTGAGACTACTATAAATATATTATACTGAAAACATTTAAAATAGTGTAGACTGAGACTGTAGTAAAACTGATAGATATTGTTTGACACTACGATGTATGAAACAAACTTTACACTTCTGATACTGTTTTCATAAAATATCTGTCAATAAACACTAGAACTGTAAACTAATGCATAAAACTGTTAATACAAATAGAAAATAATTAGAAAATGAGCACCAGAGGTACTCGCGGACAGGGTACAAGAGGCCATGGTAGAGGCAGTAGAGGTGCTCAAGCTGGGTCTTCGTCATCTAAAAATCTGCCTAATTTGGATACAAATGAGACACCGGCTTCACCTGTGAGTAAGACTGAGTCTCATGATCGAGTGACTGGGGATGACGCACTGTCCCAGGCCATGTTGAGGATTTTAGAGAGGGTCGCTGGGCCCAATACTAAAGCTAGAAGCCGCGGGTCAGTTACGGAACAACTCCGGTCTAACGGAGTTGGGCTTTTCAGGGGTATTACTGAAGTTGCCCCTAACGTGGCCGAGTACTGGATAGAGGCCACAGAGAGAATTATGGATGACCTAGACTGCACACCTAAGCAAAAATTGAAGGGTACTGTATCGCTGCTACGAGATGAGGCATATCAGTGGTGGCTCACGGTTAAGGAGGGTACTCAGCCCGACTGACCTGGGAGTACTTTAAGACCACTTTTCAGGGGAAATATGTGGGGGCCAGCTATGTGGATGCCCGTAGGAGAGAGTTCTTAAATTTGACTCAATGAGATAGATAAGTGGTCGAGTTTGAGGTCGATTTTTTATGACTGAGTCACTATGCATATGGTATGGGAGTGACAGAGTAGAAGTGATGTGTTCGCTTTGAGGATGGCCTCAGGGATAATCTGAGGGTTCTGATAACTCCATAAAGGGAGCAAAATTTTGTTGCATTGGTTGATAAGGCGAAGATCACCGAGAAAGTGAAGCGTACTGAGCACCAGAATTGTGACAGAAAGAGAGGTAGGAATAAGAAGGATTCAGAACGCTTGAGTTCCATTCAGAAGCCTAAAAGAAGGCTAGAGTTGATGGGCCGATCAGAGTTGGGGCTCCCATTACTGCTACTGGATAGTCGCTGTGTACTGACTATGGTAGATGCCATCAGGGCGAGTGTTGAAAAAGAACTGGGGCTTGTTTGAGGTGCATTTCATTAGAGCATCGTATTAGAGAGTGTCTGTGGAGGTCCGGTCAGATGCAAGCTCTGGATATTGGTATTGTACCACCATCGAGAGTAGCTCAACAATAACCGAGAAGATGTGGTCGGACCAGAGGTGGTAATGGGTTGGGCCATGGTCAGAGAGCACCGAACAGAGGTGCTGGTCATACTAATGCGAGGCAGCCGACTCTAATTTATGCTGCATGTCGCCGAGAGGATGGAGATGTTCCAGACATTACCACGACTATGTTCTTTATTTATAATGTACCTTATACTGCACTGATAGATATAGGATCCACTCACTCCTATATAGTTAGTGTTATGACCGAGAATTTGGGTATCTTGGTTGAGAGTACTGCGAGTGAGGTAACAGTACTGAGTTTACTAGGACAATCAGTAAAAGTAAATAAGTTGTTTAGAGACGTTCCTTTAGAGGTTCAAGGGGCTATTTTTCTAGCTGATCTGATGGAACTGCCTTTTGGAGAGTTTAATCTGATACTGGGAATGGACTGGTTGGTTAAACACTGTGTGAGCTTAGATTGTGCCATAAAAAAATAGTTGTACTGATAACTGAGGGGGATAGCAAGGTAGTCTTAATTGGGGTATGTCAGAACTACTTATCGAATGTGATTTCTGCATTGAGGGGCGAAAAAGTTGGTTCGTAAGGGATGTGAAGCGTATCTGACCTACATCAGTGTTTCAGATTATGAGGATTCTTTGGTTAAGGATATCAGGACGATTAAAGACTTTTCAGACATTTTTCCTGAAGAGCTACTTGGGTTACCTTTGAATTGTGAAGTAGAGTTCAGGATTGAGCTCCTTCCTGGTATAGCTCCGGTGTCCATCGCTCACTATAGAATGACACAGAAAGAGCTTGTGGAGCTTGAGGCTCAGATTCAAGAGTTACTGGATCGTGGGTTCATCCGCCCTAGTGTGTCTCCATGGGGAGCACCGGTTCTGTTTGTGAAAAAGAATTATAGATTCATGCGTATGTGTATTAACTATCAACAATTAAACAAGTTGAAAATTAAGAATAAGTATCCCTTACCGATGATAGATGATCTATTTGATCAGTTCTAAGAGGCTTCAATTTTCTCCAAGATTGACCTTTGATTAGGATATCATCAGTTGAGGGTTAAGGAGATTGATGTATACAAGACAGCATTTAGGACTCGATACGATCATTACGAGTTCCTATTGATGCCATTTGGACTGACGAATGCACCAGTAACTTGTATGGGTCTGATGAACCGAGTGTTTCAGCTCTATCTAGATTAGTTCGTGGTGGTGTTTATTAACGATATACTGGTGTATTCGAGAACTGAGGATGAGCACGATGAACACCTCAGAGTGGTTCTATAGATTCAGCGAGAAAAACAACTATACGCCAAGTTTAGTAAATTTGAGTTCTGGTTAAGTGAAGTAATGTTTCTGGAACATGTGGTTTCTGCTAAGGGGATTAGAGTCAATCCTCGAAGGATTGAGGCTGTCTTGGATTGGAAGCAGCCTAAGACTGTATCTGAGCCGCTGTTTTCTAGGACTGGCAGGGTATTATTGGTGTTTTGTGGAGGGGATTTCTCTGATTGCCACACTATTGACTAAGCTGCTATGTAAGGGTGTGCCGTTTAACTGGACTAATTTGCAGCAAGAGAGCTTTGAGAAGCTCAAGACTATACTGGCTGAGGCCCCTGTTCTAATACAACCAGAGTCTGAAAAGGAGTTTACTATTTACAACGACGCATCACATGTTGATTTAGGATGTGTGTTGATGCAAGAGGGTAAGGTGGTAGCGTAAGTATCTCGTCAGCTTAAGAGTCATAAGGCGAATTATCCTACGCATGACTTGGAGTTGGCTGCAGTGGTATTTGCACTGAAAATCTAGAGGCATTACTTGTATGGTGAGAAGTGTATCATTTATACTGATCACAAGAGCCTCAAGTACCATCTCACATAGAAGGAGCTGAATCTTAGGCGGCATAGATGGATTGAGCTGCTTAAGGACTATGATTGTACTATTGAATACCATCCTGGTAAGGCTAATGTGGTGGCCAACGCATTGAGCCGTAGAGCTATGACTAACTTGAGGGTAATGTTTGCTCGCCTCAGTTTATTTGATGATGGTAGTCTGTTGGCTGAACTTTAAGTTAAACTGACGTGGATAGAGTAGATTAAGGGTAAACAGATAGAGGATGAGTCGTTGGGTCTTCGTTTCCGATAGGTTGAGAGTGGGAATACCGAGGATTTTGGACTGAATAGCAAAAAGGTGTTCTATTTTCGTTTCGTGGGAGAATTTGTGTACCGAAAGATACTGAATTGAGGCAGTCTATTCTGAGAGAGGTGTATAGTAGCCCTTATGCTATGCATCCGGGTGGAAATAAGATGTACCGTGACCTTCGTTAGTTATACTGGTGGCCAGGTCTTAAGCGAGAGGTTACCAAATTTATGGCTAGGGGTGTGCAAAATTCAGGTAAAACCAAAAAAATTGGTTAACCGACCGAATTTGGTTAATCAGTCAGTTAATCAAATTTTTTCGGTTGGGGTTCAATTAATTATTTTTTGATTTTTTGGTTAACGGTTAATTCGGTTCGAAACTGTTCGGTTAACCAAATTTTTTCAGTTTAACCGAAAAAATTAATAAATAAAATTATAATATATAAATAGGCCCACTATTCACCTAAACTCAATCCAAACCCAAGTATCCAACCCAACCCAATTACCCAACTCAACCCAATCATAAAAATTACAAATAATTTAACAAATAAAAATAAAATTTCAATTATGTGTTAATTTCAGACTTATGTAATGTTAGTGATTCAAATACTTATGTAATATTTTTAATTATGTAGTGATTCAATTCGAGTAATTCGGTTAATTCGAGTAATTCGATTAATTTTTAACCAAAAATAAAAAATATATAATTTTCAGTTAATTCGGTTAACCGAAAAAAATTTGATTCGGTTAATTTTTTTGAAAAAATTTCGGTTCGGTTAACGGTTAAAATTTTTAAAAGGTCGGTTAATTTGGTTAATGTTATTTCAGGTGGTTAACCGGTCGATTAACCGACTGAACACCCCTATTTGTGGCTAAATGTCTTACATGCCAGTAGGTTAAGACTGAGCATCAGTTATCTTTGGGGTTGTTGCAGCCAGTTAAGATTTCACTTTGGAAGTGGGAGTGTGTAACTATGGATTTCATTAGTGGGTTACCCCTCATACCCACTAAGAAAGATTCTGTATGGGTCATCATGGATTGATTGACCAAGTCCGCCTATTTCATCCCGGTTCGTACTGACTACTCTTTGCAAAAGCTGGCTAAATTGTATGTGTTTGAGATAGTGAGACTGCATGGGGTATCAATTTCAATAATATCTGATAGGGATCCTCGCTTCACGTCTTGGTTTTGGAAGAAGCTACATGAAGCTCTTGGTACAAGATTAGACTTCAGTATTACATTCAATCCTGAAACTGACGGTCAGTCAGAGAGGGTGGTTCAGATACTGGAGGATATGTTGAGAAGTTATGTGATTGACTTCTGAGGCAGTTGGGAGGATTACCTGCCGCTAGCAGAATTTGCTTATAACAACAACTATTAGTCTAGCATTCAGATGGCACCCTACGAGGCATTACATGGTCGTAAGTGCCGCACACCTTCATGTTGGACTGAGTTGGGTGAGCGGCATGTTCTGGGCCCTGAACTAGTTTCTGATACCGAAGATAAAGTTAGACTGATTCGAGATCGACTAAAAGCGACACCTAATAGGCAAAAGTCTTACAGTGATCTGAAGCGTCGAGAGATTGAGTATTCTGTGGGAGACTTCATTTTTCTCAAGGTCTCGCCATGGATGAAGGTACTGAGATTTGGTCGTAAGGGCAAGTTGATCCCTAGATTTATTGGACCTTACCGTGTGCTCAAGCTAGTGGGACCAGTTGCTTACCAGTTGGAGTTACCTCCGAAATTGGATTAGATTCATGACGTGTTCCATGTCTCTATGTTAAGGTGCTACCGCTCTGATCTCACGCATATTGTTCTAGTAGAGGAGATTGAGGTTATACCAGATCTGACTTTCGAGGAGGAGCCAGTTCAGATACTGGATCGTGATGTAAAATTTCTAAGAAGGAAGTCTATTCCATTGGTTAAAGTTCTCTGGCATAATCATAGCATCGAGGAGGCTACGTGGGAGCCTGAGGATGCGATGCGTTAGCAGTATCCCAATCTATTCTGATCAGGTAAAATTTCGAGGCTGAAAATTTCTTTTAAGGGGTAGAGTTGTAATGCCCCAAAATCTCTTATATATTTTTTCGTATGTTTGTGACACAATTGTATGTATGCTTCAGTGGTTAAGTGTTCGATGAAGTGTCTGAGAGGTCCCAATTTAAGCCTCAGCTTGGGCAAAGTTTTATTTTTAAATGAATAAACCTCTATCTCTAGTCAGTAGGCTTTTAAATAAAAATTGGTAAAATATATCAGAATGGGCCTGCTGGTCTGGGGGTTAAATGGAGAGCAAAGGAGCAAGAGGTTTGGGGTTCGGATCCTTGCGTAAATTCCTACTGCTTGTGCCGTGTGGGTGTTATAGTTTGATTGAAATTCTGAAGAGTTGGATTGGGGTTTAAATTTTCTGTTTGAAGGGATTGTGTTGGAGGGATTTGGGGAGAAAATTATAGGTGGAAGAGGTTGGATAGAGTCGAACTGGTAGTGGCAAATTCGGCTACCTTTCCTCATTCTTCCAGTATTCTGACAGTTTTTTTCCTTTTCTGCTTTTGGTTTTCTCTGCCGAATTTTCCTCTTGGCTTTTTGTTCTCTTCTCTTTTGTTTTTGTCGACTAATCTTAGTTTTTTTTACCGATTATTCTTACTTGAATTTTCTACTGATTGTTTTCCCCTCATATCTCCCATTGTTGCTGCCGATTGCTTGCTGGAAAACTTCCTTCTCCTTCTGCTTTGGCTTCTCAATTAATCTATTCTTTCTTTGACCTCTTTTATGTGTCGCAACTCGTTATTCTCATTTTGTTGTTGTGCGTTTGGTAAGTAATGTTTCCGCCTCTTGTCTTTTTTTTCTTGGTTGGTGACTAAAGGGATTGTTGTACTTGTGGTAGGCGAAAGGCAATGATCGGTTTGTGCTACTGTTGAGGTTGGAGCATTAAGGACAATGTTTATCATTGGTAAGTGAATCATGCGTATTGAATCGCCTTTAGAATGGGGGTCTTGCTTAAATCGTTGATTTAAGATTATTAATGGTGTTTTAAATGTTTGGTTTTTAAATAAGTAATTTGGGACCTTTTGTTAACTATGATGACAGCTGATAGTCTGGAGTGAAGGGCTAGGGTGGTGCTAAATTATAAAGGGAAACGTTTGTGGTTCATAAGGTAGGTATCATGCGATTGATTTGGAAGTACATTTGGCTCTGTGTTGTTGTGCTAATCACGAGTTGAGATTAACGATTAAGTTGAAATGTTCAGTTGTATGTATTACTGGTCTCGAAAGTGTTTTCACTGCGACACCATAATACCGTAAACACAACTCTAAAAAACAAATAGCGGTGGAAAGCTAAAAAGTGGGGTTGTCGACGCCACACGGGCTTGTGGTCGCCCGTGTGGTAGGTCGTGTGACCGAACATAGGCATGAGATCGACGAGGCTGGCCATGTGCGATTTATGGGCTAGGTTGAGTTGGGTCGTGTGGGCCACTTGGGCGCGTAGGCCCACATGTGCGTATGGAATGTATTGGGCCAGGCTGTGTGATTCACACGGCCAAGGCCACTTTGATGTGCCGAAAACATGGGCATGTGGGCCCAATTTTCACTGTTTTGATGTTAAGGTTACACGGGTCGTTCAAGACGGGTGTGAACCTTTTGTAGGGTCGGTAAACTTACCTAGTCCCCCAATTGACTGAATAACTATTATATCTATGAATGATATATATATTGATGGCTGTGTATAGAGCATGCTGTTAAACTGTACTGAATGCATGTATGATACCATGATATGACATGACATGATTTATGATGCATGGCTTGGAGATGGGTTATTATTAATCGGAGGAAGTGTTCTAGAAGGCTTCGAGCCTAACTTACTTGCAGCTCAGCTGCATATTACTGTATAGTGCCGCAATCGATACTACTTGGAGTGTAGGGATGGGTGGGTTGATTATATCCCCACATGGAGTGTAGGGTTGGACAGAGTTGGAGTGTAGAGGCTGGCTGGGTAGGAATTGATACTACATAATTGTTATTGTACTGAATATTGATACTGTAATGGGCTAAGGCCCTAACTGAAATTGAAACTGTTACTGAAATGGGCTTAGGCCCAGACTATGATTGCATTCTGACTGCTTGTTTATATGGGGAATACACATTGAGTTTTCGTAAACTCACCCTTCTATTTTATATGTACAGGTGATCCCCAAACTTAGGCGAATCGGAGAGGCGAAGGACTCAACTGTGGCCACACGACTGCTTTTTACTGTGTCGTACTTAACGATGATTTTAAATTTCATTTGGGAATTTTATTGTAAATATGGTCTCTATGGATTTTTCTTAAATTTGGGACGCTTAATTTATAACTACTAGTTTTAGGAAAACTCGAGTTTTCAAAAGAACCAAACGTTTTAACAAAATACTTACGATTACGCCATCTGTTTTAAAAGCTTCCGCATAGATTAAACGTTTTGAAAGCTTTCGAATAATTAATTAACACAGTATTAGAATTAATAAATAATAATGAAAAGATTCTAAACAGAAAATGTTTTAAGCTAAGTTACGGTTTCCCAACACAAGTTACGGTTTTCAAACTCACTACCATGTGACATCACCAAATTCGGTCATAACGTCCAGGCCGGGTTCGGGGTATTACAGAAAAACAATACGAAGCACAAAGCTTCTACAAGCTCAATGGTGATCCAATACATTCTAACATTTAATAAATGCTTATAATTAATCTAAAAGCATAGTAACTCAAATAAAAAATAATAAAAACAAACATATTTAATTTCTTTGTTAATTATTGGTATTTGACAAGCACTTTTGATCTTTCACATTAAACAATATATTAGCTACCCAAGTAACACTATACAAAAAGTTGTTTGGACACATAAGTACCCTATCTTGCACAATATGATTAATGAAGATAGCACGAAACACTTCTTTTAACAATTAAAATACTCTGGTGCACGATAAATGTGTGATAAAAACACAATGAATAGGATTGAGTTCAAGTTTTTTGGCATGAGGGAAAACCAAATAAAATTAGGAAAACTCCTATCTTAGCAACCAAGTAACCTGAAATGCAAGAAAAGAATCATCAAACAACTTTTGTTTTAGGTAGATTAGAAAACAAAGAAAAGAATGGAAAAGATCAAATGGATTGGGAGATCAAGGTCTCTTGAACTTTGATTCAAGTTTTTTGAAAAGAAACTCTAGGATCTTGACACCTAAATTAAACAAGACAGGGAGAATCATAAAAAGATTCAAAGGAACATAGTCAAGATTAATAAAAATAATAGAGAGATAGAAAAAAATTCAGTAGAAGGTGATGAAAAGTCGATATCCTATGAAACCCTTTGAAGAAGAAACTTCAACACGCTTCACAAATGCCTCTATCCAATCCCCTAAGGTCAAACCCTAGTAAATTGGAGAGTGAAGGGTGCTTCCCACAACTTCAAGAAGAAAACTACTTCTAAAAAAACACAAAAGAAATATATTCTAATGAATGATAAAACTCCTAAGTATAATAAAACTTTATCTAGACAAGAAGTAGTTTAAGTTGAACTAAACTTTCTTATTGACTAAGAAACGTAAATCTTCTAAACAATTAAAAATACTAAAAAAAATATTCTTAAATTTGGAATAAAAAATAGAAAAATAGAAAACCTAAAAAAATATAATTAAGCCTTAAAATCGAACTCAATATGATTGAAACTCGAACTAAAGCTCAAAATTCGTAATTTCCTGTAATAATCCCGTCTAGAAATTCTGCTCACGTAGCCTTCACTAAGATGACTATAATTTGAGTTCTCAGACTCAAAACCGAGTCATTCAAAATGCATTTCGAAGCTAAGAGATAGCTTTTAGATCGATATGAAGACGTCTCAACCCAAAAATGCTTGGATCCCATACAAAAACTTGTCGCAAATTGATTGATCTTTTGAGCTTGAAAAAACAACAATTTTGATGAATTTAAGTTAATAAAATTTACCCCATCAATGCATGTATCACATCCAAAGTTGGGCTTCAATTTCGTGATCTTTTGGGCTTGTCAAATGGGCCTTGTAAAAGGTTAAGCCCAACATGTTTTTGGGTTGGAATTTGGGGTACATACTTATATCATAATAACCTAAAGACATCGATTTTCACCCTTTTCAACCTTCGACTAAAGTTTTTTATCCAACCTGAACATGTTGGTCTTTAATATTGAAAAAAAAAGTTAAATCAGCGTAAGTATTCTTTATTGTTTTTTTGCCTTAAATTGTTTTATTTATTAAAATTCTTATTTTAATAAATAAATTTCATATATTTCTTTTTGGATTTAGGACAACATTAATGAAATCTACAAATATTGAATGTCTAAATTTGTTATTACGTCAATAGAAAATGCTACTTTAGTGATTTAATAGAAGACTAACCAAATATTAAATTTCAATAACGTTAGTAACGAAAATAAAAATTTTAAATTTAGGTGACTAAAATAGAAACACACTAATAATTAAATGATTATTTTATAATTTACATTTTAAATTTAATCATACAAATATAACCATGAATTTATTATTTAAGTTCATCTAACCCAAATTATATTTGTGAAGGATTTATTAGCAAGATTTTGTTGACTCAATTGTATAAACTTATTGCTTTAAAACTCCAAAATTTTCATATAATATCGCTATTGTGTTAATGAACTTTGGGTACCATATGCCATGCATGGGCCAGCTTGCTTTCATTACATTCATTTTAAAATGTGCATGCTCCTAAGTCCTAAGCCAATGTTAAATAATTTTTAATAATATTTTATTATATTCCATTTCAAAGTCAAGGTTAATATTTTATCGATATATCTCAATATATATCAAACATAGTGGGACATATACGCCTCACAAATGATCAACCAACAACCAACAATGCGACAACACAACCCCGACAAAATTCAAATTAGTTATAAATAAAAAAACATAAATATAACAAGACAATACAACAACAAAATAAGAGAAAAAATAACCTCAAATTTTAACTACTAGTTAAAGAAAAGAAAAAGTGAGAATGGGAAATGCCAAGATCAAAGAGGCATGCAGTCATGAAACTTGAATAATGAATGATATACAGCTAATTAGTTCTTCTAATGCCAACCATTTGATTGCCTATGGGTCCATCATCCATTGCACGTGCACCATGCAAACATTTATAATTATTATTAACACTAATATTCAAGCAACCGACCAAAATTTTATCCAATTTTCTTGCAATCATTTTTAAAAATCAATAGTATATGCAATTTTTTTCGTGTTAGACCACACAACCTATCAACTATTATCTACTTTGACTCATTGGAGTATCACAATTCTGTTTACAAAATATCTCAAGTAAGTTAAACATGATATAAACCCTTATATATTTAGCCTCTTTTTTTTCTCATAAAATAAGAAATGTTTTAATTAAAAGGGTACCATGACAACACCCACATCTCCAAAATACACACCATTCAGAAAACATCATACCCACCTCGCTCGACTGAAACCTACAAAAATCCAGTCTCAAATTCATTTTTCACCCTCTTGGTTTACAACCGACTTCTCCTTAATCATTTTTGGATCCCCACTAAAGCATTTCTCCCAGCTCTAATTCTTGTTGCCTTTTTACACATGTTATATGTCGATCTCTTGCCTTCAGCCATAATTTCCTTGATTTTTTGCGCCAAATCGACTCCTTATGTTTAAGTGTCTACATATATTTAGTTGAACTCTAGTAATAATTATTTAATATCCCAAAGTAAGTTTTAATATCAAATATCATGATTTGCACCCGCCTATAAGAATTTTTTTAAGTGTAAAAATTTCCATGGGCACTAACTATTTTAGCCCATTAAATCTTAAGGTTTTATTCAAAAGATGCCTACATGTTGAAAATAATGAGTATATTTATGTACTAAAGTCTAATACATAATCCGTAACTGATATATAATTCATGATTTCTCTTTAAAACTGCTAATAGTTAAGAACTAATCAATCGCAAAACCTTAAAAATGTTTATATGATCGCAGGCAAATAGGCAAGTTTTTGGTCGGGTGACTATCACAAACATCTCCATCAAGCACTATTTTTTTTACAGAAGTATAAAAGATTACAAAAAAAAAAAAAAAAGAGAAGGCTTTCGAAAGGTGTTGTTGTCTTTAGCTAGCAAAAAGGGTATTCACCAACCACAATGGACCCTCTTTTTTGTTCCTTTAGGGAACCTGTTCCATTTTCTACAAGTGTCCAAACCTTTGCCCTAATTCTTTTTGGAACAAAAAGGAAAATTATTTTAGATCTTGGATGGCCTAATTACAATATAGAATTTAGTAGCATCTTAAGACTTCGCTCTTTCAAGGAGAATTCTTTTGAGAGAAGTGTTCTAATTCAATTTAAATAAGCTTAGGTTTGAAATGACATGTTTTAGTCTAAACTTAATTTGTTTAATCAATAAAATTTATTTTTACTTAAATTAAATGTATATTGTTGAATACATAGGTTGGAATCGTAGCAATTTGTGACATTTCACTTAGTGGGTAGAAAGTTGTACGTGATTAAGAGTGGTTGAAATTTGGGTTCCCTAAGAAGATTAGAGTTCAATAAAGGAAGAGAGATAATTAAGAGTTATTTTTCTTGTTCTAATGTTCGTGGGCCTTAAAAGAGGGAACCTCTGGTCATTCCAAAGAGGCCACGTGTTGTCCCATATTGGTTCCATACTCCTTGGAATTCAACCAACCTACTGGTGTCTTGTCCTCATATGTATGGGCTATCATGTTAAACCAATGAATATGCATGATGTAGAAATGGCAGATGTTCCATCCATTACGGAGGTGTGACCCCATGATGTGAGTTTGCAAGGTTATAGGCTCACAGAGTCTTGAGCTCGAAGGGTTTTGGCCTTGCAGGTGCTCCTAGCTTGTAAGATTATTCTAGCCCATGGCATTGACCAACAAAGTCGACAAAGTAAAATGAGTTTGTTAAGTGTAGGTATAATAATTGACCCTACTGGAAGGGAGAGTTATAAAGTGGCATCTCAAGACATTAATTGTTCTATGACCTATTATTTTTCTTGGAGAGACTGAGGATTATTTTGATGGTTGTGAGGTGATTGACTCTATTATGATGTATTCATCTTTTCAAGGTGCGGTCTCCCTAAAGATATAGGTGCATGGGCTTAGAAAAATTATGGTGCGTTTCAAAGGTTTTGAATCTTGAAAATCTTTAAACTTTTTGAAGTGAATGTTGATTGATGAGAGTGTAATTTGATGTAAGATGTGCATTACAACTGGCATAACAGTTGGGAAAGAGATG
Source organism: Gossypium raimondii (assembly GCF_025698545.1). Lineage (NCBI taxonomy): Eukaryota > Viridiplantae > Streptophyta > Magnoliopsida > Malvales > Malvaceae > Gossypium > Gossypium raimondii. The sequence continues at coordinate 41,241,027 of NC_068568.1, forward strand.
ATTGTTGTTGTTTACTAGGCCATATATTGCCTTCTTATGGCCTCAAGGACGATTTTTTTTAAGGTGTGGCATCATGTGCTTGGGGCATTGCTCGTTACCCATGAAACTTTCAGAGAACTTTTTGTTCTTTTGTTGTTTATAAAAAGGAGGATACTCTTTTTTTGAATTTCACATGGTCCAACTACTTATGTTTAAGATTGCCTAAATTTCCTTGAACTTTCGTATTGCTTCCAGTGCTTTATACCAAACAGACTTTCTCTATTTAGTTGCTTCCTTTCAATGAGAAAGCTACCTTTATTTCTCTGGGTTAGATTTTTTTCTTATTTTCTTATTTTTGTTTTGTCACTTTCTACAATTGTTAGTGATAATGGCTTGTTGAGATAAAATTGGAGTGATTTCATCATCTACTGTTTCACAAGATTCCAAACGAAATAGATTAAAGGATGTAATTATGGTTGGCTAACAGTATGGTGCACTGCTAATGAAAATGAGGTGGAAAGGTTGTTACGATATTGCAATTTGCATTTACATAATCAAAAATTCGAGTTCAACCATCCTCCAAGACCTACACCTTTAGTGATTTGCTGGAGAATCCATATGGGAGCCTTGCCTTCTTTTTTTTTTTCGTTGTACGTATTTGAGGTAAGATTCCATTTTTCCTTTACACCCTTTCTTTTGCAAGGTGCTACAAATATACCGTATAACTCTTAAGCATCTCCTAGGGATGTCTTGGTGGAACCTAGTAGCATTTTTCTTAGATTGTTGTGCTTGTAGAGAACTTTCCTGTTCAAAATTTCTTCATTCTAACATTGGCAAGTTAGAGGAAAGATCGAAAGATGTAAGGGATGTTGTATTTCACCAAGAGGTAAAGAAAAAAATGGGTTATTCATTGATCACTTTCTCACAAACCACATGAGAAACCTCATTCTTAAAATGTAGAAGTTTATTTTGATCCTCCACAACTTTTCCAAAGAGTTTTCTTTTTTGATAAGGTGGCAATTCTATGCAAGCAACACTTGTGACCAAAGGCCATCATTAAATGAATAATTCACAGTGAGATAGTGCGACAAGATATGCATAGGTAATTCTTTAGAGGTAGAGAAATTGATTATTGCAAGGAATTTCTACCTCTATTGTTTAAAAGAGAGGAAGCCTAACAGCTACAAAGGTAAGGACTTGGAGAGAGGGCTCACAAATGAGGAGGTGAGGTTATCACACAATAGCATGTGCCTTAACTACATCGAGAATGACTATTTCCTTGTGAAGGTTCTTTTAGGTCAAGAGCAAGAGCCCCAAAATTTCTTGGTGTTGTATGTTGGTTTCCTTGAGCATAAATGGTCATATGTTGAGCCTTGGGTTTTTCTATCTCACCAATACCCTTACATCTCATTGATAGGGTTGATAGGGATGAGGTTTAAAGTTCTATAGTTGTTAAAAGTTCTCATGTTGAACCTAACATACTTGTTGTTTCTAATGCGGGAGTACGCGATAAAAAGTGCTAGGTCATCAATCTTGCAGGTGAGATATTATGACGAGCTCTTTTTGTAACTACATAATAGAGATTAGCTCCGATGAGGAGGAGGTTCCCCTTAATGTACCTCATTTAGCATAGGTCATGGATTTTTGCAATTATGCAAACCTAAGACAATTTGTAGTGACTTTTTCTCCAACTATCCAATAGTTTACTTGAATCTTTAACTGCAAGTTGTTGCACTTGGAACTTTGGCTAGCTCGCATTGTTAATGAAGCATTTTTTATCTAACGAGTTTGCTAAGGTGCAATTATGACCAAGGTAAAAGCGTCGAATGGGTGATATTGCAAAAGCCACCTTAAGATTACTACATTGCATCCTTATTTCCATGCCCAACTTTGAGGATTTCCATGTGAGTTTTTCAATTTGAACTATAGTGAGGGTATAAGGTTCAAGTTACTGGCCCTATTCTACAAGGCTCAGATGCTATATGTATTTTCAGTGTAGCAATTTCGATCACAATAGAAGTGTTAAACCCTATTTTGAATGAGTTTGATGTTCATATTGGCACGTAAGGTAAGGGCAAGCAAGTACTTGGTTCGATTCCTTTCCTATGAACCAAGAGAAGCGCTTACAACTATTGACATAATGAGAATGTCCAACTATTATCGTGATACACTCCGAAGTAGTGAGATTTTAACGATACTAATAATGCTAGCGAACTTATTGGATTATTCATGTTCTGATTATTGTTTATGGTGGCTAGTTTACATGATCGACTTCATTGTGATCTTGAGAGGGAGAATACCCTTAATTAGGAAAAGGAAAAGTTGGAGGAGGAGAATAAAACTCTTCAGGAGGCTTTTAATAAAGTTGTGGATGAGGCCACAAAATAGGTGAAAAATGCTTCTTTTTTTTCTAACAAATCTCATAAAGGATAATGTAGAGCTTGCCTAAGCTACTCCGCATCTTAAGTACTAGGGGTCTCTAGAAGAGATAATAAAAAGAGTTGTAGGCCTAGTTTGAAAATTATTGTAAGAGATTAGAAGGTCCACAAGGGAAGTATTTCATCAAGCTTACCAACAAGGATAAGTTGATCATGGAATTGTGAGACATGTTGAAAATTTAACAACGACCTCATCAATCAAATACAAAAAGGTGAGACTTTGATTCATGTAAGGCACATGCTTGACAGTTCAAGTGGGGAAAGTTCCAATCAACATGCGCAATTTGGATTTTTCCAAACGGAATTACTTATAGGTAAACTTTGATCCATTTTTTCCATTTGGCATTGAGTGGGAGCAACATAGAGAGAAGATGAAGGATCTAATATTGTTGCCTCTTCCTCTTCTTCAGATTCCAGATGTTGAGGTCCTTGATAAGGGTGAGCTTGTTGAGCAAGCTATCCATTGTCATTGGTGCCAATATGAACCCATTGTAAAGCCTTCTATTAACGTTCCCATTGGGAAAGTTGATGCTCAATAGTTTTTTTTTACTTTGTTGTTTTACTTTGTATTTTCTTTGTATAAAATAGCTTTTATAATCTTTTTTTAATTAAAATTTATCTCTATAAATATTATTTGTGCTAATTTCTTTCGAGTATTTTCATATAATTTTTTGGAATTTTTTGTATCTTATTAGTTCTTTTTACATGTAATGATTCACTTATTCATCCTTTTTATAATGTGAATGATTACAAGGTTTAGGCATTTGTGGGAACAAAGTACCTTTGAGTTGTTTACAACCTCAAGAAATCAAAGGCTTAAAAAAACCAAGTGCATAGGAGGTTAAGATATTAAGAAATGTGCAACCTTAGTAGGTTGAAGATTTTAAGAAGCCAAGGTCTTGAGAAGGTTAAATATTTTAAGAAGTACACAACCTTGGAAGGTTGAGCGCTTTGAAAATTTGGGTTCTTGAAAAGGTTAAGTACTTTAAGAAGTACATGAGCTTAGAAGGTCAAGAGCTTTGAAAACAAAAGTTCTTGAGATGATTAAATACTTTAAAGAGTTTGAGACGTTAGAAGGTCAAAATCTTTGAAAATGAGAGTGCTTGAGGAGGCTGAATACTTTAAGAAGTATGCAACCTTGAAAGGCCAAAAGATTTGAAAAGGTAAGTTCTTGAGAGGGCTAAGTACTTTAAGAAGTATGCAACCTTTGAAGGTCAAAAGCTTTGAAAAGCTAAGTGCCTGGAAGGTAAAGAGTTCTAACAAGATGAGTGCTAGAGAAGGCTAAGTATTTGAAAAAGTATGTGACCATGGAAGGTTGAGAGATTTGAAAAAAGGTTGAGAGCTTTAAAAGCTAAGTGCTTGAGAATGCTCAATACATTAAGAAGTACGTGACATTGGAAGGCCGAGAGATTTGAAAAACTACTTTTTCATAATCACTGCATGTTTGTGCGGTAAATATGATTTCATTTGTCATAACTTTTCCACTTAAAAGAACATGTGGAAACATTTTGCATATAAAAATTCCTTATATGCCTTGTATTCCAAGTCCTAGGGACTATTTCTCTATTCATTTGGGTGAGTTTGAACACTACAAAACCCATTACCCTAGCAACTTCGTTCGAACCTTTTTAACTAGGAGCCATCTTTTCCTATTGTTTTGTGGGTAGGCTAGCTTCTATGTTCCTCATAACTATATTGCCAACTTGACATTGTCTATTCTAGTTATAATGGTTGGCTACTTATCGAGTTCTTGTGGCAAGCATTATTTCTAATTGGTCCCTCATTTTCTCAAATAAGTCCAGATTTGCTCTAAGTGCTTCCTCATTTTGCTAAGGATCAAAGTGAGTGACCTCATTCGGATGTACTAATGTCTAGAGTGTGAATACTGTAACTAAAAGAAATGGAATTGAAGCGGTGTTTGCAAGTATACGGGTTAGGTTTTAATATAGTTACAACGAAGCAGGTAACTACTCTGCAGATTGTAACACCCGGAACCCGTATCCGGCGCCGGAACAGGGTTACAAAGTATTACCTGAGTTTGTAGTACAAACAAATAGAATTTCAAATATTTCACAATATATCAATATTCATATAAAAAACCAATCAAAATCACTCATATTTTCCCAGATACGAGCCCTAGAGGCCCAAAATATGCATTAGAAATAAGTCGATCCTAAATCAGACACTCAGAAAATTTTTCGAAAAACAATGAAAAATTTCAAAGCTACAGGGGTCACACGACCGTGTGGCCAGGCCGTGTGGGCAATCGAAATAGGGACACACAACCGTGTCCCAGCCCATGTCTGTGCCCGTGTAACTCTCTAACTTGGTCACACAGCCAAGCCACACTCCCGTGTGCTAGGCCATGTACCCTTCGAAGTAACCTCACACGCCCGTGTGCCAGGCTGTGTGCCAGGCCGTGTAACAACCTAACTTGCAACCCGTTGAAAGCAACAAGGGACAACAACGGCCGTGTCACCTGGCCTGCTGAGACACACTCTCGTGTCTCTGCCCGTGTGGACGAAAATAGGCTATTTTACAAGCCATTTTTCTCACCCAACATGCCATGAACCTACAACCAAAATTTCATATAGGTACAAGCCATAACAAGGCACCAAATTCAAACATAATCAAGCTATAAACTTAAAGTATACAAACATACAACCAATATGCCCATGGGGCACCTCAAACTCAACATTTAATCTATTATAAATACAACCTCGATTTGACTAAAATGGTCAACTAAACTTGAGCTAATCTTACATCAATAACCAACCATTGAGTTCACCTACTAAACATACTAATTGGTACCAAAATTTCCATTCAAAAATTAGCACCAAAGTATACATATATTTTATATAAAATAAGGTAGAATTCAGAATGTTTCCAATATATCACAAGACATTTATAGCTTCCATTTTAGACTACCATTTCATCCTTAATCATCTAAGCATCATGATCAAGGTAACAACCACCTTAAGACTAAATATTTACATAACAAACTAAGTTTACATTAACACAAAAAGTCCTTAATACAAGCCAAGAATATGGCAACTTCAGCAACCAAAAAGCCGATACATGCTATTATAACCGAACTTCACAACATCCATAGGTACTGATATATCCGATGGATAGTGTGATGGATCCCCGACTAGCTTTCAACTCGATCGAGCTTCAGATAATCTGTAAAGTAAGAGAAAGACAACCACGTAAGCAATGAATGCTAAATAAGCTCGCATAAACTTTAAACATAACATTCAATTTCAAATATGACTTTTATATGTCATGAATAAACCTATATTAATGCTCCAAGATTTACCAATCTATATAAATATCATCTCACAAATGAATAGGTTCATTAATAACCTGAACACTTTCGATTTATAACATGAAAATGTCTCATACGTTTAATTACATAATCATCTCCCTTTTCTTAAAATGGTAATCCATTTCATTTACTTACTTACCATTTCATTCACCTATTCTCAATCATTTCATTTGTGTAACACACAAGACATGAGCATAAACATCAATTATAACCACAAACCAGTGCATTTAAGTATGACTCTTTTAAAATCAACTATACAATAAACCATTTCATAAGAAATTGAATACTTCAATTCTTACCACCCTTTCATGCACCTAAGCATCTTTCCATTTGGTCAATTACCATTTCAATGCATTTCTTGAAAACTAACATAATACAATCCAACCAATAGCTCGGTACAAGCCTAAGCACCTCAACAACATATGTTATTTCATATAAACATGATTCATATGAATTTTACATGGATAACTATTATACTTAAATGTGATTCAATTGGATTTATCATTTTTTATAACATATCATGTTTTTTTTATGTAACACAATTTCAATAATTTTCATACACACATGTCTTGGTTCATATTGAACACAACATAACACAAAAGACATAAACATAACATTTACCATAGTCACAAGCTAGTGATTAAACACATAACTTAATAGTATCATCAAAGGGTAATATATGATACATAAATATATCATCACTTCAATCATACATTTCATAATCATGAATATTCATACTTTGATCAATGGTACATCATACCTTTCCATATTTGTCATAGTGAAGTCACTCAGAATCCTTACTGAAGCTTGTATAAGTGTGCTAAACAATGGTTGTAACTGTCCCTTTTCATATTCGATGGTCGAAACCATCCCTTTTCATTAATCGATGACCATCATCGTCTCTTTTCATAGCTGATGGTCGCCACCATCCCTTTTCATAATCGATACTCGAAGTTATCCATTTTCACATTCAATATTCGAAGCTATCCCTTTTCATATTTGATGGTCGTCACCATCCTTTTTCATAGTTGATGGTCGTCACCATCCTTTTTCATAATCGATAGCCGAAGCTATCCCTTTTCATAATCTGAGGTTTGTCAATACGTCGTTGGATTTTCTGTCGAGACATGATATGATAATATAACATAATAGCATTTAAAACAACAATTTAAAATGCTATTTAAACATATGAACTTACCTGGCTAAATTGCAGAAATACCACAGTTTATGGGAATTTTGGTAATTTTCTTGATTTTCTATTTGATCTTGATCTAAATTTGTAATTTCATTCAATTTATCAATTTAGGAAGTAAAAAAAAATGTATTTCATGCAATTTGGTCATTTTTGACATTTTTACAAAATTGCCCTTAAAGTTTTACTTTTATTCAATTTAGTCTCGAGCCCAAAACATGCAATTTAACCATTTTAATACAAAATCAAGCTAGCCAAATATTCATAGAATTCAATACAACCCATTTATTTTATAATTTCACAACAAACCCTTGTATTTTTATTATTTTAACAATTTAGTCCCTAATTGATAAATTCATCAAAAATCACTTAACAAAATATTTTTAATTATCAATCAACATTACAAATTCATCATCTAACATAAAAAATCACAAGGTTCATCAATGGAAACATTCAAAATATTTAACAATTTCAAAATTGAAGGTACGGGCTAGCTGGACCTAATTGCAACGATCTCAAAAACATTAAAATTATAAGAAACTGATAGTTTAGGGGCTTACATGCAAGGAATGAAACATGGCCGAACCTAGCTTCCATAACCATGGCATCCTTCTTCTTTCCATTCATGAAGAAGACACCAAAATGATGACATAACATTTTGGTTTTTATTTTAATTAATTTAATTACAAAATTACCGTTTTGTGCACTTAAATTATCATCCAATTTCATGCTTTTATTTGCCAAAAACCATTCCCTAACCTCTTGAATGGCCTAATTACCATTTAAGTACATTTTTCCTTATTCAATTAACCATTTAATCACCAAATCAAATAGTGATCAAATTTTACTTCTTTTACGATTTAGATCTTTTAATTAATTAACTATCTAAACGTTAAAATTTTTCAATGAAAATTTAGTACCACCTTAATGACACTCCGTAAATACTTATAAAAATATTTACGACTCGATTAATAGAAATGAGGTCCCAATACCTCATTTTCTAAAATAAGTTGAACTTAGGGTCTTACCACTTGAACTTAATAAATCGCTTATAAAACAAAAATCACCATATCAAAAACCTTTTCAAAGTCACAATTAAATCGTAAATATTAAATATAATATTTACAAACTTACTCATCAGATTTGGTGGCCCCGAAACCACTGTTTCTGACACCATTGAAAAATGAGCTGCTACAAGGATCGTACCCAAGGGAGGCGAGTACTAAATTAATGTTAACCTAAATGCAAATAGAAATAATTAGTAGTTCTAATAAATTATAGTATGATAAAACCTAAAAAAAAATATTTTGGGGCTTTTATAAATAATGAAATAAAAATAAAAAAAATAAAAGAAACTTTGGAACAATGAATTCTAACTTAATCAAATCTAAGTATAGGTGATTAACTCACTTTGGTGATCATAACTAATTCCTATTTTGGGTTTCTATTCAATCAACTAGTCACTACCCTAGCAGGATCTCTCGATCTTTCATTAAACTAATGAGCCGACAAGAACTACTTATCTCTCGACCTCACAATCCAAAATGGTTCGAGGCTAAGCTATTCACGGATAGGCCATACCAATTTGGGGTTAATTCCCACCTAAATGACTTCCTAAAGTGTTCACGGATAGGCCATATGAAATAGCTAATCCACTAAGAAACCCTATATAGAAATTAATTAGTCACACATCCACTCAGTAATCTCCCATAAAAGGATTAGTTCATTATGGATCTCATGAACATAATAACCTTGATAATAAATGTAAGCATAAATAATAAATCAACAGAAAAGGTTAAGAGAATTCTGAATTTTATTGATTGAAGCGTAGAATCCATAGTAGTTTGATTACAACTACAACTCATATTCTTTGATGAACACGAAATAGAAAAGAACTGATAATAAACCTAAAGCCTAAAAGAAAGGAAAAACTAAAGACTAAATTTACAAAGAAAAAAACCTAGAATGTAAAAGTTGTCCTTCAACAACTGTTTTAAAAACCTATTTATAGAGTTAGGGTTGTTGTTGTCCTTAACCCTAGGTTAGCCGACGTTCTCATGTTTAGTATTTATTGTGCAAACCAAAATGCCCCTGGATCATAAGTGCTTCTCGTACGGGACTGATGTCGCAACACCCTTGTTCCTGTGTCACGACATCGAAGACAATATGCATGGTTCAGGGCTAGCTTCAGGGGTGTGTCGTAACATCCCTTGGCTATGTTTCGACGCCTAAGGCAATATAGCAATCTTGACATTCTTCTCCTTATGTTGCGATAACGAACTCCCCTTGTTGCAACATAGTGACCAACTTTGAGTTCCTATGCCTTTGAATGGTCGCCTGCACACTTACTAAGTTCGTTAGCTCACCTTTAGGCATCAGTCAGCCCCTAAGGTCAATAAAAGACTCAAAATTCACTTTTTATTGAATTGAACTAAACTAAGAAAACATAAGTAAAACATACTAAAATTGCTCGTATTCAAGCTCTTCAAGTACAAAAACTAGTTTAATCTATCACACCAAATTACGGCAGATCAATGAGATACTTATATGTGCCAAGCCCCATCTTCGTTAGTATTACAGATTTAGTTTCAAACATAAAGTTGAATAATGTATTGCATGCTCTAGTTTATTGGTGCGAATAATGTGTATAAATTTAATTCAAAAAAGATATTCAATTAGACCTTAAAACGATGTTCATTATTCCTTCCATAACTACAAGGATATAATATTCGTGTCAAGTAATGATCACAACAAAATAAATCCATTAAGAAGTATTATGAGGATCGAATCCATACGAAAATGGCTCTGAGATGATTTGAACTACTTACTCAACTCACTAAATAACTAAACTACTAATATAATTAAAGAAGAAATAATTAAAATAGAATCAATAATGAGCAATATAAGAAAATGCAACGAGAAAAAGTAATAAAATATTGAGTTACTATTCATTTCAATTCACAATGGAAATGACCATGATATCTTTTAATTAATGGAAATTAATAAATTATTCCGAATTCAACCTAATCTCGGATTAATAACTTAGATGCACTTTCAGATTTAGGCCAAGTGCTAATAGTGCAAGTGCCGTTGCCACCACCTTCTTGAAGACCCTAAGTAGTTTAATGGTTTACCAACTTCTTACTTAGTGAAATGTGCTCATCAATTGGTCGTTATGCTCGAAGCTATTCTTTGGGTAATTTTCTACTAGATTTCTTAGATAGAGTTGAGATTTTTCTCAACTGCACGTTCCTTTTAGGATTTCTATTAACCTACCTATCACCTAGAATTAATATGATGCATGTGCGAATGCATTGAAATTTATCAAATTAATTTCACTAAATTTGATGTTTTTCATGTTTGGAATATCATAAAACTTGTTACGCATTTTTGGATGGGATCTAGGCATTTATAGGTTGAGTTGTCTTCATACAGATCAAAAAGTTTTCTCTTAGCTTTGCAGTGAACTTTCAAATACCTTATTTTGAGTTTGAGAGTTCAATTTATGATCATTTTTAAGCTCAATAACCATTAAGAGGTGAGTGAATTGGTATTTTAAAAAATTTAACAAACTATGGCAAATAATGGAGACTTAAAAATTTGTAGTAGTTCAGCCCCAATTGCCTACCTCCTCTACCTTAGCTTACCATGTCTAAGGATTTCCCAAATTCACTAGATTTAAACCTTCCAAGGACAAGGTTTAACCTCTACAAAACGCTATCTTTTCACTAGGCCAGATAGAGCCACTTCTTTTCAGGTTTTCTACCCAAAAACCTTAAGCAAACCCTTACAAAGATGAGAAATAAGAAGGATCAAAGACATCTCTGAAATGAAGATATTACAATGATAAATCTCACTCAATGACAATAAAGAACATGAAAATAATAAAGGAGATGGTTACCCAAGTGTGTGTATGAATGATTTGCCATAGTTTATTATGGAAAATTAGGTTCTTTTCACTACTTGAGCTCGTAATCAAGTCTTTTACATGATATTTACTCTAGTTTTAAGATTACTGAGGATGTAGGAAACATCTGAAGCTAAGGAGTTAGTGGATTGGCCAGAATGTTGCAACATGTAGCATGAAAGTCACGATATCGAAGCTGCTCCAACTCTTAGACGAATTTTTCGTCCAACAACCACAATGCAAGCTCATTGGTCCCAAAGTCACAACATTGGAGGACCAAAGTCGTAACATTGGCCTGCAAAGTCGTGACAGCTTGATCTATCGTAATTTGATATGACAAATTAGAATATCCCATTATACTTACGGAGTTTGTTTTCAAGCAAATTAGTGTCTTTTTTTATAGTTTTTCTTAGTTTTTAGAATTTTGATTTAATAAGCGTAAAAGTCTCTTTTTACTTATTTTGAGACCCAAATTGGCCAAATCTGCCATGGAAGAGAGAAGGATTAATGAGTGCTATGCATGGAGACAAGAGACTCAACTTTGAGCGTAAAAAATTGAAAATTTTCGTAGCTGGTAAGCTTTCTAAACTATTTGTATTAGTGGATTTAAGAAACGGGAAGAAAGTTAAGATTTTAGTCAATCTGTTAAACTAAGTTTTATTTGATAATATGTTTTGATATAACAAATTAAAGGGTTTTTGAATAAAAGTTAAAGTTGAACAAAATTGACAAAAATGATTTCTGAAATGAAGTCTAAGAGATAAAATTTTCAATCCTTACTTTGAATTCTTAGAAAATTTTTGAATCAATTTTAAAATAAGTTAAAACAATTTTAATCAAGTAAGAAGTTTTTTTCAACTAGTCAAACTGTTTTTAAAACAAGTCAGAATAGCTCCAGGCAAAAAAGTATCAATGATTTTTTAAATATTGATACCTCTTTTAAAAACAGTACCAAATTGACATTCTGTTTTTCATAAATTCAGCTAAGTATCGATCCGATATCGATACTTTTCATATGGTATTCATAAAAAAAATTTGGTATCGATATTTCAACTCCAACGGTCACTAAACTCTGCATTTAATGTAAAAATTATCAATACATTTTTAGTTGGTATCGATACTTGTTGTTGCAGGTGAATTAATTGCATTGGTTTTCACATCCCCAATGGCCATATTCATATCTCCAACAACCACAACGGTTAGAAATAAATTAAGGGGGTATAAATACCAACTTCCAAATATCCTACAACAACAAGAAAGCATATTCAAGCAAAAAGATAAATCAAACAACCTTCGTGTAACACCCCACACCCAACCTGGTCTCCAGACCCGAGTTATAAAATGCTACATCAACCAACAAAACTTAATCACATGCGTATATAGTTTAGAATAAGAGCAACTACTACTAAAATTAAAATTTTGAGAAAATTTCAAGGCTAATTTAAACATTTACACAATAATAAAAATAGTTTTCACCGCAATTAAGGTTCATTTTTAATAAATCTTGAAAAACCACATAGGTACCGATATCGAATGAGCAGGTATCAATATTTTTATCACGAGTATTGATACTTGTATATGGGTATCGATACCAAAGTTAGATTCTGTCAAATTTTGAAAACATCTCAACTTCGAGGTATCGATATTCATATACCAAATATCGATACATTTTCCCAACATACCAAAAATTCGCAAGTTAAAATGTTATCCATGCTCAAAAAAATATTCTACTCAACACACAATTATAATCTAATTTAACTGAACTTATTAACATCCTTTAAACATTTATCGTGCTATATCCATACATTTAAATAAGAATATCTAACATACATTATCAAACTTAATCTCAAACGTCAATTTAGTCACAAACGAAATCCAAAACAACATCCATATTCCATAAATCTAACACCAATATAGAATTAATAAAATAATATTAATAATCAAAACTAAAACTCTAACCCACATTGCCTTTATTCAGTGAGTTCAAAAGAATCGCAAAAACCAACTACTCAAAAATATTGCCTTGCTTAGATCATTTCCTTCGCCGCTCCACTCAGACCAAAAAAACTACTTATCTGCAAGATGTTCATGTGGAGTGTGAGCTTAAATAAGCTCAGTGAATGTTTAGAATTACCACAAGCTTACACAGCGTCATATGTCAAGCAAGAGTATACTACAACTCACTCATAACCATTTTTTCATCAAGTCAAAATTTCATAAAACTAGCGTATACTCTCACATGCAATTAGACTCAACTTATACATATAATTCATCAAGGCAAAACAACATATTCGTGCTTTGATGACTCATAAGTCTAGCTTATATATTTACATGAATTTACACACAACATTTTCATATATTAATCAATTTATGATAATTTGGCAACTTGGAAACATGAAACATAAAAGTGGACTCTATCACCACACATTGGATGCACGGATCTCCATCACACTGATGACTTAAAGAGTCTAACATATCACATAAGTGTAGAATAATGTTAACCACTCTCCAACACACTAACCTATCCCGGTGAATAGAGCTTAGGTCAACATTCCTTTATCCCTCTAATCTATCCCGGGGCCTCAATGCCCAACTCACAAAACACAAAGGTGAGTACTCACAATCCTATGGCATGTCAACTATATCCAACGGTTTCAAGAGATCACAAGGCCAAAATATCCGCAAATACACACACTTAATTATTGTTTTAATGCACATAATCTCTGTTCAAAATCATCAATTCATATCACAAACTTGTACACAATGTATGCTTATCGGATTCACATTTAATTGCACCTTAAATGCCACAACTATACTCATTGAGCCATCACATATCTGACCACATGTGTGTGCATTAAAATCAGTCTATCACATACAAATATTCACACACATTACCTATTATATCAACATCTCAATCCACAACTAAACATTCATTAAACGTAATTTCACAACAAAGAAACAATATAAGAAAGGCTTACAATCAGAATTTAGGATAGGGGTTTAGGCTATTCCTAAGCTCTCGATTAATGCTATGAATTGATCATACCAACAGTGACTCCAAACACTCACCAATCATACTTCCGCTTACAAGCCGAAAGCTCAAACAAGTTTTTCCTTGCCTTTAGACTTGCTCAAAATGGCTCTCGATTGATCCAGAACTTAACACACATAACAAACACATTCCAGACTCATCAAAAATAGCCTTGAACACAACCAAACAACAAGGAAAACACAATTCAAGTCACTTCTTTCCCACTATCCAAAACTAGCTAATTTTGCCGAAATTGAAGTTTCGACGTCTTAATCTCATATCTAAACCTCCATTTCAATTCCAAATATCCTAAATAACATTAATTTCATATCTAAACCATTAATTTCACCTAAATCAGTTATCCTAAATTTTCCCAAAAAATTAAAGCTTTCAATAATATGAAAAAGGGGAAAACTCTATTCCTAAAAATTCAGTTATGAACTATCAAATTGAGTGAAATACCTTCTAATTAGGATAGAATGAATTAAAAATCACTTTGAAGACACAATTTTACCCTAGATTTCAAGATATACCATTTTTAATCCAAGCTTACTTTAAAAACATCAAATCTAAATAAATCTCCATACAATCGTTTAAAACTTAAACTGAATTAATAACACTCTTCATTTAATCCTAAAATATCATAATATTACCTTAATTTGATGAAAATGACAATCTACAACTCTAATTCAGGATTTGAACTCAAGAAGAACAATGACAAATTTGAGGAAGAAAATACGATTTTTGTTTGAAATTGGGGGTTATTTTGGTGTTTGGAAAGTTAATAAATCTAAAGTAATGAATTAATTTTGAAAGAACTTCGTAATTTTAGGTTTTGGAAAAATTTTGAATGATTTGGTGTTTTGAAAGAAATAAGACGTGAATGACTTAAAGAAGAACAATTTTCAAAAATTGGGCAATTTTCTCTTTAGGTCAGTCCTTGTTTCTCCTCTTTTTCAATTCGGTCTTGACTCAATTAAATTTTTTTTTTTAAAATTAGATCTCAAAATTAAATTTTGTTTTAAGCTAAATAATAAAATAAAAATCTGATTATGACAGTCACATACTTAAATTACTCGTTTACAACCCTATTTTAGTAATCTGACTCAACCACCAGTTAAAAAAAACCCGATTCTACTAATCCAAAACTACTAGGCTTGATTTTGGGACATGACACTTTGTGCCAAATATTTTCATACTTTTCCTTCACACACTTGTGAGCTTTATTTCCACTCTATTTGATCAACTGTTTTTCATTATAATTGAGCTTAATTTGCAAGCACATTGATCTTGTAAGGATTATTTCTTTGTTTTCTTCTTTACATCTCTTTGAGAGGGTTTGTATCTTAAGGTTTGGGTAGAAACATTAAGGGAGTTTGTAAGGTTAAACCTTATCCTCAAAGGTTATCAAATTAGTGAATTTGGGAAAATCCTTAGTAGTGGAAAGTTAAGGTAGTAGAGTAGGAAATTGGGGTCGAACCACTCTAAATTCTTGTGTCAAATTTTTTTATATCATTTCTCTATAGATTTCAAAAATTTTTAAAAGTCAATTCACCCGTCTTGGCAATTTTGGTTTGATTATTTGAGCCAACACAATCCATTGATTATGTTTTGTAATGGTTAAATTTGCGGATAATCATTAAATTGCCTTTACAAGCAAACAAATCATGGTTCTTATAATTGTGAATTATCTTCGTTGAATTTCCGATTTGGTTGTTATGTTTAGTGGCTAAGGAAGCTCAAGAAATAAGGGAAAAGCAAAGTAGATGGATTCGATGACGGCTTCCTAGTGAATTCCAGAACTCAGGTCTTAAATGGTTGTTCACTTTTTTAGTATCGTGTACTGGATATGTTTAACTTAGTCTTTCGCAAATGATGAGTTTATTCTACAACTAAATGTTGATGTATCGTGTTGCATTATGTGTGTTGATATGCAAATGCATGGCTGGTTATAAGTTTAACCATGTTGTGTAGATGAACTGTTTGGCATAATAATATGTCGTGTATTAACCGTGGTATTGGTTGAGTGCTTCTGTATGAAATACATGCATATGAATGATATGCGGAGTAATGGAGGTCTATCGAAGTGTGGTTGAAATGGGAGGAGTAACAGAGAATATGATATGTTCCACATTTTACCTCCAGTATGGCATGTGAATGCAAACCGAGATTGGCGAATTGTTCTGGCCTTGCGGGGGAACACATATGTGTTCAAATTAACAAGGAAGATTTGCAGAGGTTCAGTTGGTTTGTATGGAGAATACGTGAACATAGTTATGAAAGCCCTTTACAGGTAGTATGAAAGCCTTTTAAGGGTAGTATGAGACTCTGCAGAGTCTAAGGCTTTAAGTCGTATGAATAAAAGCAAATCCATGGCCATGGCATAATTCAGGGAGGTCTGCCAGATCGCCTATATGGCATAATCCAGGGAGGTTTGTCAGATTCGCCTACATGGCATAATCCAGTTGAGGCTCGCAACATAGTTCGCGTATGTAAATTTGTTTCTATATGAGGAATTCCTTTTAGAAATTTGCATTTTATGAGTCCGCCTATGTAAGACATGACAGTTCGCCAGATTCGCTTACATGATAGTTATACATGGGATTCCTCCCTGGGGAAGTCCGTGAAATAGTTCGTGTATATGAACTCGTTTCTATATGGGAAATCATTTTTTTATTAATATGTAATGGGTGAGTTGCTTATTCAAGCATGTATCTGTCTAAGACTCTGTGCGAAAGTGTATGTATCAATAATATGGCTAATCGTCTATAATTCAATCCAACTCAATACACGTTTTTCTATTTCTGAAAATAATAATTTTAAATTAATTTTTCAATTAAATAATTTTCTCAACTCGATTCTAATTCCATTAAAATTATTACAACTTTACCGTAAAAGAATCGTGAGAAAATATATTTAATTTTTCTAATTCAACAGATTCACAATAACCAATTAATTTATTTCAATTTTTAACTCCAATTATTTATTTATTTATTTATTTGAAAACCATAAATTACTTCAAAGATCATTTTCATACTTAGTAAGAAAACCACAACCATTTCTGAATGTTACATGTTTCTCATGTTTCTCTAACTTTATCATTTCTATCCATTTTTGTTCATTTGATTCAACATGCAATTTATTTCTGGTTTCAATGAGCTAACGGAGGGGCTGATTGGACATATGTGATTAGGGCTCAAATTATTTATAATTGAATTTTAGCTTTTTGCCTATTAATTATAAACCCATTTAATCATGAAGTCATTTCACTATAGTAATGTGACTGAGCTCTCCCTAATAATATATCATTACGAAAGCTATCAATGTTCGTCCAATGACCTTGTCATAACTGTATTACCCTCATAGGATATCCTTAATATCTTTGAGATAAACTCATTCTCTCAATATGATCCTATTTTATCTCATGATAACCATTACATCTTCCTTCATGAAAAGTCAACTACTACCAAATAGTAATTAAGTCATTTATCACAAAGAAAACGACCCGTGGCCACATTTTTCTTTCCATCTATCAAGTAATGTCAATGAGAGGATATCATTTACTCATTTTTTGGGCTATGAATTCCACTATTTTGAATTATGCTACATATTGCAAAAGTTGTATACCTAACGTACCAACTTTCGATTCCTTATCTATTTGAACTCAGACTTTTTCTTACATCAAAGTATATGATTCACGCATACATAATCCATCATCCACTCAGAAATAAGGTATACCACACTATAAATGTCACAAGTGAATAAATCCATAAACGAATTCAAGATCTTTTTGCTTGGGTTTAATCGATGTACTGTCAGTCCAGTCAGTCACATCTATATATCTATCTTCAGGGAGTCATCAACTCCGATGCCCAATACAAAGCATCTCCCCAATTGGACTTGATAAACGACATATTAGTCTTTCAATCAATTTGCTCATTTCTGATTAGACTAATGACATGTTTCGGTTCGTCTATTAATATTAGTTGTCTTTTTGTATTACGATCCAACCACGTAATATCGCTTAGTATTAGTTAAACATTAAACAACCAATGAGTTAATATTGACTTCTATTTTTTTTACATGAAAAAACCACATAAGGACATTATACAAAGGATGTTAATGTAATTCATGAATAATTTTATTAACCAATCTGTTTGAAAAAATTACAAGTGTACAAACGAATATACTACACTTAGGGCACCAGATCCAACAATAAGTTCGTGAGTTCTTGGACTTGCGAGGTCATGGGCTTGCAAAATCTTAAGTTCACGGGAAATTAGCCTCGTAAGTGCTCCTAACTTACAACATGGTTCTAGTACATGGTGTTGACTAGAGAAGTTGGCAAGACATGAGGCAAGCTCGCTAGGCATAAGTAATAAAAAGGTGACATATGGCCTAGTACGCAACAATAGTTAACATTACGACAACAGTGACGCATATCTCACCTCAAACCACACTCCCAACAAATCAACATTCATTAAAAATTCAAATATTTTAAAAATCCACAACCCCTAAAACACACCAAATTTTTTCTAAGTCCATCCACCTACAACTCCTAGTAAGACCTTAGCTCACAAAAGCCTATACTTCACAACAATGTTAATCATCTCATAGCCATTGAAACAATCCTCACCATGACAAAGAGCAGGCCACAAAACAATCAATGTTTAGGGAGAGGTCACTTTATAACCTCCTTTCAATTATGGGGAAATTGTTATACCTATACCTAGCAAGCTCATTTCATGTCCTGCCAATATCACTAGTTAATGGCACAGTCTAGAATCATCTTGTAAGGCAGGAGCACCCACGATGCCAAGACCTCTATGAGCTCAAGACTCTACAAGCCCATAATCTCTTAGGCCCTAGACCTAGCGAACTCACATTGTGAGGCCACACCCTTGACACAAACAAAACACCTATGACAACCCGTTCCTATGAGAAATTAAATTCCAGAGAGTTTGAAATCAATATAGGATGACACATGGCGTCTTGAGAATAACCAAATGCACCCCTTTATAAAAAACCTAAACATCTAAACAAAACAACTCACGCTATTCACATTCTCAAATATCACTCTTTCTCATCTCGAACTCTAATCTTCCTAAAAAAAACTTAAATTTTAATCACACTTAATCACCTATGACTTTTCGTCTACCGAATGAACCATCATGAGCTGCTACAACCCCAACCTTATATCCACGTATATACGACTTAAAAGGGAGAAGATTTGGTAAGCCATATATATATTTGATGTTTCTTTTTAATCATTAATTTAGTGGGAACATGATAATGGCTTCTCTTCTCTGGCCATGAGAAGAACATAATCTAGTTCAATTTTTGAGAAAACTGAAGAAAAAGTACAAATAATTCACTTTAATGTTTATGTTGTCTTATTTTTCGACTATCAAATTTTACTTTACTTTCCATAAAAATTTATCCAATTAAAACCAATTTAATTTCCCAAACACTATACAGATTATGACAGATTTTTTTTTTAATAAGCTAGACAGATCTTATTGATATATTTGCTCATATGTTTTCCTTTTATATCAATTAATAAAATAAAGTTCACCATAAAAGAGGCTTTAAATTTAAATCCAGCTCATATATTAACTCCAAAAAACACAAGGTCCCAATGTTTTGACCATTTTCAACTTTTTATGAAATATTGAAAATTAAATTATTTCAAAAAAAAAAACCAGAATCCAGATGCCATTACTTTGGGTTTAAATACACATAAATCTAGACCTTACGAAAAGAAGTTAAACTAGTAGACAAACTTTGCTGTAAAAAATGTTTGGTTTCTTTCCTTTAATTTTATCAGCTTTCTTGCTTGGACTAGGATTCTATTTACTACTACAAGTACTTGCAAGAAAGAAGCCTGCAAATTTACCCCGTGGAAGTATGGGGTGGCCTTTGTTTGGGGAGACTCTTGGTTTCCTTAAGCCTCACAGCTCAAACTCCATGGGAAGTTTTCTGCAAGAACATTGCTCAAGGTAACAAGTTTAATTATAAGCAGCGATCAAGATTAATCGCTATTGTTACACTCACTTTCATTGTTAGTTGTAACAATCTAAACATTTGCAAATATTTAATGAATGTTACTGAAAATGTTTGCATTCATTGCTGCTAGACAGGTATGGGAGAGTGTTCAAATCTCATCTATTTGGCTCCCCAACTATAGTTTCCTGCGACCATGAACTTAACATGGTTGTTCTTCAAAATGAAGAGAAGTTATTTAAGGTGAGCTACCCCAGGGCCATGCACGGCATTCTTGGCAAATTCTCTTTGCTTATTGTTTCTGGGGATGTTCATAAGAAGCTGCGAAATATTGGCGTCAGTTTCATCACTTCCTCGAAATCGAACCCGGAGTTCCTTGACTGTGTGGAAAAGATGACTATCTCAATGATGAATTCATGGAAAAATTGCAAGGAAATTGGCTTCTATAAAGAAGTTAAAAAGGTGGGATTAATAAGATGTCAAAAGCTATACATGCCTTAATATCCGTGATTAACAATCTTGTTTTCTTATAAACAGTTCACACTCAATCTTATGGTGAAGCATCTTTTAAGTATTGAACCAGAAGAGCCACTAACCTTCAAGATCCTGGAAGATTTTCTAACTTACATGAAAGGCTTCGTGTCTTTGCCAGTTTACCTCCCTGGTACACCTTATGCCAGTGCAGTGAAGGTACTGATTAGAACCATTTTCTTGTATTTTTTTATTTTCATAAGCAACATTATATAGATTTTGACACATATTTATTCGTGTCATGATGTCTTGTTCGCTTTTGTGGTTTATATTTCCAAATTTAGGGCTAATATTGCTCTACACTTCAAGTTCTCTAATGACATGATACCTAAAGTCACCCTTTCCATCTTTCACTATATGTATATATTGCAGGCTAGGGCAAGGCTTTCTGCAACTGTTAGGGAGATCATAAAAGAAAGGAGAAAGGAGCAGTTGGGGCTTGTTAAAGGAGATTTCTTGGATGCAATTTTGTCGAAAGAGAATCTAAGTGATGAGAAAACAGTAAGCATTGTCTTGGACATGTTGCTTGCTGGTTATGAAACAACTGCAACACTCATGGCCTTGATTGTCTACTTTCTTTCTCTTTATCCAAATGTTTTAGCACATTTAAAGGTAACACTTTTCTCTCTCTCTCTCTTTCTTCCATGCATGCATCAATTAAACTTTTCTTTCTTTCTCTGTACATTTTACTTTTCTCACAATATTGTTTATGCCAGCAAGAACATAATGCAATAAGGAAAAACAAAGAAAATGGTGAATCCTTGAATTGGGAAGATTACCAGAAAATGGAATTCACTTGCAATGTAAGAAAGTATTTCATTTACAAGACATCTGTATGTACAACATATATCAAAGGACAAAACTTAAAATGGTAGCCTTTTCTTATATATGAATATATATATATATATATATAGGTTATTTACGAATCGCTGAGATGTGGAAATGTAGTCAAATTTGTGCACCGGGTTGCTCTTCAAGATGTCAAATTTAAAGGTTAATAACGACAACCCTTCATCCATTCTCTATATATGATTTTGTTTCATAATCATATATGCTATTACATTTGGGAGAGAGTTATATATATACAGATTTTTACATATATTTAACTGTTGTAGGATATTTCATTCCCTCGGGATGGAAGATACTTCCAGTGTTGACTGCAGTTCACTTTGATCCATCTCTTCACGAAAATCCTATGGAGTTTAACCCTTGGAGATGGACTGTAAGTGTTTGTATATATATAAGAAAATAAATGAAAGAGAAAAAAAAAGAAGATATCATTATTCATCTAGATGCAGGTAATATATCTATAGGTATGGTGGTTGGTCGACATAGAAAAGCGAGCCATGCATATGCATTAGACTAAAAGAAAAACAGTATATTTATTTTGTTATGTTCTGTTGTTTGTGTAATTCAATAGTCGGCCATTTGGATGACACAGGATAAAGCAACAAGCAAAAAAGTGATGCCATTTGGTGGTGGTCCTCGGTTATGTCCCGGGGCTGACCTTGCTAAAGTAGAAATTGCTTTCTTCCTTCATCATCTTGTCCTCAATTATAGGTAAAATTTGAGCATCAATAAAATTTAAAATTCCCATCATATATATATATGTTAAATGGATCCTCTATGGTCATTGCTTCCCACTTAGGAACCAGCACAATAATTAGCTTTGATCTTTCTTTTATAATGACCGGGACTCAGATATTTCTCCTGTATCATTATATGTATGGGGATTTAGGCATCATTTTTGTGTACATTTATGTCAAACTGCATTAATATATATCGGTTACTTTCTCTTATGAATCGTAATTGGATGTGGGATTTTCTTCTTTTCTTTTTTCCAAAAAGGTGGAAAACAATGGCAGATGATTCCCCTCTTGCATACCCTTATGTGGAGTTCAGGAGAGGCCTACTTTTGGAGATTGAGCCAATACAAGCCAAGGCTGGAAAGATAGAAACCTGACATGTAGTATTTAAGTATACATACACAGTAGCGTTTGAGCTATAAAACTATATATGATTTGGTTGTTTCCATTGAAAGACTGGTAAATTTCAGATGTAAAGTTCAGGGGTATGGAAAAAGCCTTTGTCATGTAGGAATTAATGCAATTGGTTTCTTATCTTGTTAATATATCTATATTCAATACATTCAAATATAAGTATAGGATTCTTCATATATATAATATATTCTCAGCAGAAAGGCATATTATTAATAATAAATGGGGGGGCATACCCCAATGTTCCAAACATTGATACAGTAGAAGATGCTGAAGCAAACAACCAAACAAAAACAAAACCCGAAAATTAAGCAATTACTACCAGCGAGCACAAAAACTAGAAGATCTTTTAGCACCTGCTTTAGCAAGCGAATCAGCCATGAAATTCTTATCACCATACCCAACTTTCGACTAACTTTTTTTTTGATTATTCAATTTTAAAAACTTTAAATTTCTATCACTAATATTTTTAAAATTTAAAATTTTAGCCGCTTACCATTAAATAAAGAGAAATTGATGTGGGCCTGTTTTTATTGGTCTAATAACAAATTTAATCTTCTAATGTTTACATATTTTATTAATTTATTTTAAATTTTAAATTTTAAATTTAATAAATTTAACCCTCAATATTTACAAAATTTATCATTTAGTTCTAATTATAAATATTTCAATAAATTTAGCCATAAACATTTACAAAATTTATCAATTTAATTCTAAATCTAAAAGTTTAAAAGGAAGATTATTTTAATAAAAATATAAAAGGATATTTTAAAATCTAAAAGCATAAATAAATTATAAATAAAAACCAAAAGGATATGTGTGGAAATAAATATATTATTATTAAATAAAATAAATTATAAATAATGTAAGTACTCTCAAAATCACTTCTTCCCTTGCAGTAAAAATCAGCTTCATTATATAGAATTCAGGATATTGTGTAAACTTAAGATTTCGGTCTGTTTGATTGTCGATAAATTATTTTCCGTAAAATGATTTACGGAAAATGTTTTACTTTTACGTAAAATGATTTCTTGGAAAATATTTTCGGTGTTTGATTGGATCTGTAAAATATTTTTCTGCTTGGTGATTTTTGAAAATATTTTTCGAAAAGTTGTTTTACATATATTAATATATATTAATAATTTTTATATTTTAAATTATTTTTACATATATTGCAATGATTTATTTATAATAATACCCAATTATTAAGCTACAATATTAATCGTTATAAATTGAAAAAAAACTAATATCAAATAAATTATTTTTAATTGTGTTAAAAAAATAAGTATTGAATAATTAAAAAAACAAGTTACTGGAAAATCGATAAACAGAAGCAGTTTTCTACCGGAAATGAAGGAATGAATGAAGGAGGCGATAGAGAGGAGAGCACGGAAAATGTCTTACGGAAATTGAAAGGGTAAGACATTTTCCCTAAAATATAACCCACTTTCCATTGTTTTGGAGTTCATTTTCCAAATGGAAAATGTTTTCCGCCAATCAAACGCTGGAAAAGTTAGAAACGATTTTCCGGAAAACCAATTCCGTCAATCAAACAGACCCTTCATTTCACACATACGAGTTACCAAATAAATATTCACATAAAAAGATGATAATTATGATCAAAATCATTTTATTTGGCAGGGTTTGAATCTAGAAGACACCCTGATCACACCCCATTTTACCAAATCCCCTAAATTAATGTGAGAAGCACACAGATTGTAAATCTTCTCACCTATAACATGGTAAGCACCTGCATATTGCAGCTATTCCAAAGTGAAAACAATCATTACCAGGCTACTCTGCAATAAATCAGGTAGTAGAACTACAACTATCAGCAAGGAAAATTGTTGATTCATAGTCCTTTCTGAAAATGTTCAACTGCAATCCATCCAATCAATTTCATAGGAAGCTTTATATTCTTCGGCAACCATGTTGCCAAAACAAAACTGGATGTCTTTAGTTAGAATGAATTTGGCCTAGGCAACAAGTAAGTAAAATTCATTGCAAAAGATCAAGGCAATGTGTACTTGGCTGTTCGAATCAGTCAGAACTCTGTGCCTATGCTAAAGGTCGCTTAAAATGTGTTTTGAAATTGAAGACTAATGAAGAAAGGATGAAAATGAAGAGCAAGTAAATTACCGCTAGGGAAGAAGCAATTTTGAGAGCTGCATCATTTATAATTTATTTTATTTAATATTAATAAAATTATTTTTAATACATATGTTTTGGTTTTTTATTTATGCTTTTTATATTTTTAAAAAATAAATTTTATCATTTTTATCCAAAATAATTTTTTAAATACTTTTGTTTTTGTTTTTTTTAACTTTTAGATTTAGGATTAAACTGACAAATTTTATAAATGTTCGTGGCTAAATTAATTGAATTTTAAAATTAGAACTAAATGACAAATTTTGTAAACATTGAAGGGCTAAATTTATTATTAGGCCAATAAAAATAGGCCCACATTAGTTTCTTGTTAAGTATTTAACATTGGGTTACTAAAATTTTAAATTTTCAAAATATTGGTGATAAAATTGAAAGTTTTAAAGTTGAGTAACCAAAATAAAATTTACTTGAAAATTGGGTAACCACCTAGATAGTTTACCCTATATATTTTATAAAATATAAATTCCTTAAAATATTCAACCTAATCATATAATATAACACATATTTATATTCAACTCCTTAAATCTTAACAATATAATTGGTTTGGTATGACTGAGCTCAAGTCATATATTATATAGATTTATATTTGATAGATTAATAATATATAAATCTATATATACTACCACTGAGACCCCTTTAGATTGTATCACAACTCCACTGTGATAAAGTTTAAAGGCAAAATAACTTCCATCAAAACACAAATTTTTAGTGTTTTTGAAATACTTCAGGAAGTATTTTGAAGAATTCTAGTATGATTTATTGTCTTTGTTTAAAGAGATACCACAGGCAAAAAGTTAAAGTGAATAGCATTTATTTTATACCATAACAAGAAGTTTAAATGAGGTAAAAATCTAGTGGTTTATGGCAGTCATATAGCTTGGATTCACAAGTCTACAAATGCTTATATATTGAAGATTTATTTACTAATTTTTGTGGGTGAATTTGAAAGCTCAGTCTATTCAACTATGAGGAACATTCATGAGCTTTTTTGTGTTGTAAAAAAAAAACTATTGTATCAATTTGGTCTAAATTTTTATAAAGGAACGACTTAGTAGGAGAGTTGAAGTTAGATAATGGAGGTGAGGTTGAAAAGAGTTGAGTCAGTTAAGCTTAAATCATATCTTGTACAATTGAATTATAATGGGTTACTCTCTGGGTAATGTTTCACAGATATGAGTGATTTTTTATTGTGTAACCAATTCATGTGTTTTCCTATTTATTTTTCCAATTTTAGTTGTTCCTTAGTTGCAACTTAAAATACAATTAAACCAGTAACTCAATACTAACATTTGGTTTCAAATCTAGACATTAGACTAATTTGGTAAAGATTCTGTTATTGAATTGTTGAGATGTGGAAGGAAGTTCGATTTCCAAATATCTTATACTCGATGCCTCCAACTAAGCTTACTAGAAAGCATGCATGAGGGAATTCATTATGTCCATAAATAAGAAGGTGAGGAGAGTTGTCTCACTAGTTGGGATCCACTAATTTTAGTTGTTCCTTAGTTGTAACTTAAAATACAATTAAACCAGTAACTCAATACTAACATTTGGTATCAAAAATAGACACTAGACGAATTTGGTAAAGATCCCGTTATTGAATTGTTGAGATGTGGAAGGAAGTTCGATTTTCAAATATCTTATACTCGATGCCTCCAACTAAGATTACTAGAAAGCATGCATGAGGGAATTCATTATGTCCATAAATAAAAAGGTGAGGAGAGTTGTCTCACTAGTTAGGATCCACCAACTACTGAAGTTAATAGAGCTAGAAAGCAGACAACTCAAACAGGCTCGGATCAGGCTTATTTTGGAATTGAATTTTTCGGGATTGGATCAGCTCGAGCTTGAGCTTTCTCAACCTCAATTTTTCTTAAGCTCAAATCTGTTACGGGCTCGAACTTTCTTAAGCTCAGGCCCTTTTGAACTCAGATTTTTTGGGTTTGAATTTTTTCATATTCGGGCTCACATCGAGCTGGGGGGCTCTAACTTTTCTCAATTAAGATTTTCTCAAGCTTGAATCTGTTACGAGCTCAGGCTTTCTTAGACTCAAATTGTTATGTGCTTGGATCAACACAAGCAAGCTTTCGGACTCGAACCTGTTTTGCTAGCTCTAAAGTTAATGCTGCTAGGACATCCAAGCCAAAAATTACTTGGACCGCTAAGAAGGATAAGCTAACCAACTTTAATTCAAAGGTTTTTAAAGCCATATTTAACAATATGGATCCTCAAGAATTTAGAAGCATCTCCAAGTGCACTATTGCTCCAAAAGCATTAACCATTCTTGAGACTGCTCATAAATGGGTTTGTATTGTGAAGCAATCCAAACTCTAAATGTTAACATCTGGGTTTGAAATTTTGAGAATGCTAGAAGATGAATATTTGTTTGATATCTATGCTAAGTTAGGTGACACTACCAAGTATTTATCCTTGATGAAAAGTACTCAAATGCCAAGTTGGTGCTGAAAGTATTAAGGTCTCTAACAAAATGTTTCTCCATCAAGGTGACACCATTGAGAAACTAGTTAAGGACACTAACATAATGAGAATTGATAAGTTGATTAGGTCTCTACAAACATTTGATATGATTCTAGAGGAAACTAAAAAGGGCAAAGTCAAGACAAAGGAGAACATAGCTTTGCAACATGCTTCTTGACTTGCAACTACCATTAAGAATCTGTAAAAGCAATTGACCCTTTTAGTTAAGAACTTCAATCAGGCATTTAAGAAGTTCTTTGGAAAAAGCAAAGTATTTGAAGGAGGTCGAAGCTTTAACAAAGGAAAAGAGAAAGATGTTGCCAATGAAAAGAACCCCATTTAAAAAAGAAAGGCATACAATGTCACAAATGAGAGAGATGTGACCATATACAAGCTGAGTATGTTGATACACTAAAGAAGAAGCATCTATGTGTGACATAGAGTGATGATGAGTAAGCTAGTGAAAAGGATGTATATGATAAGCACCTAAGTATTATTGTGTCTTCAGTTCCCAAGTGACAACTAGAATTGCAACTTATTCTGATATCAATGATAGTGATGTTAAATCAACAAAAGATTTCATGGAAACCTACAAGTCTATGCTTGACAAATAGGCTTGGGTTTGTAAGATCAATGTACAGCTTATTGATGAGAAATCTATGTTTAAATAGGATAATTGTAGGTTTATGAAAAAGCTTGAGGAGAAAGACTACTTGTTAACTGAAAAAGGAGCCAAACTTAATGAAGTTGTGAAGAAGTTGATCCCAACCTAGTCTATTTTAAAAAAAAGGCAAGTTCTAAGAGTGAGAAGTTGGATAAAATCCTTGTTATTGCAAGAAAGGACATAGTCATAGCCATGGATTTTTAGGATATGTGGGCATAAGTGATGAAAATGTGACCCCAATAGCTTTTGTGAAAGCAAAGAAAATTGTTGATGAACCTAGAAGCTCCCAGAAGGTTGAAGCTACTTACATTATTAAGAACTAAAAGTATAAGGGAAGAGTAGTGTGTTATTGTTGTAATGCCTCAGGAAATATCAACCCCATATGTTACAAACTACTGAAGGATCTTAGAAGAAAGAAGTTAGTTGCATCACTAATTGTAACTCAAGCTACAACTAACATAAAACAAAAGTAGAAACTTGTCTTAAAAAAAAAGATCAAAAGTTCTTTCTAGTTAATCAATAATCCTAAAAGGATTCCACCGAACATATATGTTATTTTGATAATGAATTCCATGCATATGACTAAGAGTAAAGACTACCTAAAAGAGTTCTAAGAAAACCATGAAGGAAGGCTGACCTTCTATGATAGAGGAAAAGGTAAAATACTTGGAAAAGGTGTGACCAATCTAGAAGGAATGAAAAAGCTTTAGAATATGTTCCTTGTTGAGCGCTTAAATGCTAACACAATCAGTATAAGCCAACCTTATGACCAAGGCATGTTGGTGAATTTTACTGAGAGAGCTACAATGTGACTAACAAGTTAAATGAATTTATCATAGAAGGAGCCAAAATATTCAAAAATTGCTATAGGTTAGTAAAACCACTCACTTGCAATCGAGAAAGCTTTTTAGGTCTTAAGCTATGGCATGAGAGACTTGGCCATGTGCACTTCAGAAGATTACAAAGATTGGTAAAATATAATGTTGTTAGAGGATTGTCAAAGTTAAAAGGAGCAATTCCCAAAATGTGTGTTGAGTGCTTAAAGGGGAAACAACAACATAAGTTGCATCTTTAATTACAATTGATTCAAATAATTGATCTGTAAAGCTTCAGCACATGGACTTGATAGGTTGATATAGAATAAAAGCTTGAGAGGTAAAAGATATGTTCTTGTATATGTAGATAATTATTCTAGGTTTACATAGGTTAGATTCTTGCGTGAAAAATCTAACACATTTGGTGCCTACAAGAAGTTGTGTAAGAAACTAATTAATGAAAAAGGCTAGCTCATTGGGAAAATTGTCAAGATAAGGAGCAACCATGGAAAGGAATTCAATAAAGAAAAATTATCAAAATTTTGTGATAGTGCACGCATTCAACATGATTTTTCTCCCAAAACTCCACAGTGGAATGGGGTTGTTGAAAGAAGGAACAAGACCATCTAAAATATGGCTTTAATCATGTTAAATGCCAAAGGGATTTCACAAAAGTTTTGAGAAAAAGTTATGAATACAAGTTGTTATGTGATCAATAGAGCTCTAAGGCCTAAATAAGGATGACACCTTATCAAATGTTGAGGCCAACAGTGGGGATACTTCCATGTGTTTGGAAGTGTGTGCTGTTTACTTTAAGACATAAGCTAAAAAAGGAAGTTTGAAGCACACAACGATGAAGGCATATTCATTGGTTATTCCACAAATAACAAGGTTTACAAAGTGTACAATAAATACACTAAATCTGTGATGGATTCCATTAATGTAATGGTTAAAAGATAAGCTTGAAAGTTCTTTAGTGGTTGAGTATTCTAATGAACATCCAATGGAGACTATTGTAGAAGAAGTTGCAATTGAACAAGCAACTAAGCAGAAACATAATGAAAATCAACCTATAGATGACCTTTCTAAACTTAAATCATCCTTTAAAGAATGTAAAAATCATCCTTTGGATAATTTTCTTGGCGATGTTATCAATGGCATAAGGACAAGGGGCAACTTTGGGCCAAACTACCATAATCCCTACTTTTTTCAACTCCAAAGAACTAAAGCTCTCATCATGTTTCACTTCCTTGCAGAAACAATTTACGTGGTTGACATTGTTTTTCACCACCTTTTCATCATTCTTTATATCAATTCCATCCGGGTCTCATTCCTTAAACAATTTTCTTTTCTTTAGTCCAACTCAATCCTCTTAATCAAAAGATTTTAAATAAATTTATTTATATTTATTTAAAAAACAATGTAAACCTATACTTTTTTTTTTGTAAAGAGATTAAAATATACATGTTGAAATAATTGAATTTCCTATTTCAATTTTCAGGTTGTGACTTCATTTTAAAAGAAAAAATTCAATCAACCTTTTTTTTTTTTTTTTCAAATTTAGAAACAAAGGAAAGGTATGCAAAAGAAAAGAAAAACAAATCCAAAGCCGCTTTGGATAAATAACTTTTGAAGTTAAGCATAATATGAAAATAAGTTATAAAACGGTACCCTTATTAGCAAAAAACAGAAAAAAAAAAAAAACTCTTTCCTTCTCTTTATAGGTTTCCTTCTATTCTGCCAAATCCCTACCCGTTCTTTCCTTGCTTTTAAATTTTATTCAAATTTTATTTTTAGGTCAAATAATCAATCGATTTGAGGAAAAAATAAACAAAAGAAATGTCGAAATCGGTGATCGAAACGCCTCCGAAGGGCGGATTTAGCTTCGATCTTTGTAAAAGAAACGAGATGCTTGCAAAGAAAGGCGCTAATCCGCCTTCGTTTCGGAAAACTGGTACCACAATTGTTGGCTTGATTTTCCAGGTACTATTTTGGGGAAAGTTGAATTCTGGGCTTTAATCTTTGTGCTCGTTTTACTTGTATTTAGTGTACTATTTATATATTCAATTTGGGTTTTTGATTGGTTGATACTGGGCAGTTTAAACTCTTTGTTTTCGATTTTATTGTTGGTTTTTAGATTTAAGAGTAGAAAGGAAGAATTATACTAATGAATCTATGTTATAGAAATAAAGAAGCTAAATTTTAGAATGTCATTAGTCATTAACCAGTTGTTGATTCTTCCAAGAGTGTTATGTAAAGGCTGAAGTTGGAAAAACTTGGTTAAAGTAGTAGTCTTTAAGATTTTGCTCAAGTGACTGCTTTCACGATTTGTATCTCAACTTTAAGGTCGAGATATTTGTCACTGCAAATAAATGATTAACCAAATGGAATTGTGGGTTATAGGACAGAAACTGAGATGACTGTTGTTGATTAATACGCTCGGCAGAACTTGAAAAGTACCTAGAGATGGCACCATTTTGTCATAAATGTTTGCAGCTAATCTCCGTATTTGTTTTGTAAATGTAGGCTATTCTGACGCTAGTTTGGCAATGCCATTGTTCTTATTTGAAATTTTATATAGGATGGTGTTATTCTTGGAGCAGACACGAGAGCAACTGAAGGGCCTATAGTTTGTGATAAGAATTGTGAGAAAATTCATTACATGGCACCAAACATTTATTGCTGTGGAGCTGGAACCGCTGCAGACACAGAGGCAGTGACTGGTACTTTCTGAAATTGGTTTTTGATGCTTTGATATGGTTCTGCCAACATCAGTAGTTTCTTTGAATTTCATGCTTGAACAGCTCTAGTGGTAAACTGTTATATTAGAATTCTCATGTTACTGTAGCTAACCCATTGTGATGGTCTTATATGTGTCTCCAGACATGGTCAGCTCACAGCTCCAGTTACATCGCTATCATACTGGTAGAGAGTCTAGGGTTGTTACAGCATTGACCCTTCTCAAGAGACACCTTTTCAAGTAAAGTTTTTGCCTCTTTTGATATTCTTTGACTGACAACATACTCATAATACAAAGCCTATAGAGAGTAACTGCTTAATAACTTGTCCAGCTATCAAGGCTATGTTTCGGCTGCTCTGGTACTTGGTGGTGTTGATGTCACCGGACCCCATTTACATACTGTAAGTTCTCTTCAACTGTTTGGCGCTTCAAAATGACAGTAGCATTTTTTCTTCTTTATTAGTTGGTTTCTTATCACTACAATTGTTAAAAATCTGCAGATATACCCCCATGGATCTACTGACACGTTGCCATTTGCTACGATGGGTTCTGGTTCTCTGGCAGCAATGGCTGTTTTTGAATCAAATTACAGAGAAGGCCTTACCGTAAGTTCATCTGTTCCATTCTTTTGGTGTCTTGAAGATTGAAGAGATAGTCACCTTCACATGTTTTGCAACTATGAGTTTGTTTGGGTGTAAAATCTTTTATCAAAAGTAATTGTTCTTGCATTCGTGGTATAAAGTAAAATAAATTAGCTTAACAGCGTTATATTTTGATCCATTGAATCTGGGCAACTGATTCTTCTCTTATCAGAGAGATGAAGGAATAAAACTTGTAACTGAGGCCATATGCTCTGGTATCTTCAATGACCTAGGAAGTGGAAGCAATGTCGATATTTGTGTAATTACCAAGGTATGTTGTTAGCCACCAGCCACGTTTTTTTAGGAAAGTACATCTTATGTTCATTTTGGTGTGAGTTTCTCATTTTCTTGAATCATACCTCAGGGCGGCAAAGAATACTTGAGGAACCATCTTCAACCTAACCCTCGCACTTACACCAGTTCCAAGGGCTATTCGTTTCCAAAGAAGACAGGTTAATAACAATAAGCTTTACAATGTCAATCCATTTTCACTATATAATTTCAGTGGTTACTTTGCTAATTTTTTAATTTCTATGATTACAGAGGTCCTCTTGACAAAAATCACGCCATTGAAGGAGAAAGTTGAGATCATTGAAGGAGGAGGAGATGTGATGGAAGAGTGACACGCTTATTTATGTTACTACATCATCTTTATAGCCTCACTTATGCTCTGTCAAAGAAGTGTTTATCAGTAGTATTCTGAAATTGTTTGTTTTCACCTAAGATTTTGTTGGCTAATGAATCTTTTGAGGTGTTTTTAACATTTTAGTTAAATGATTCAAATGGAAATGTTAGTAGTGAATTTCAGAGCACCCCAAAGTCTTTGTTATCTGCTTCTTTAGTTTCATTAGTCCTTGTTCACTTGTTGGTTGGCATGTTGACATTGTTATCATCTTTCACGGGTTTCCCTCTGAAGAATCTGAGGGGAAGATTATACAACTGGTAACATATTCTTATTTTTCAAAATTTCGTGTTACTTCATTTAGTTTGCTTTTTCTTGGGTTACAGATCTCTTTCATCAGAAGCTCCCTTGACGGGTTTGATCTTCTTTTTTTTTTTTTTCCTAAAATCTAAATCCTGTCGAGTTGTTCTACAAATTTCTTTGTGAGTTTGCCTTTTCCATAATTTAGATAAATATTTTATTTTTCATTGCTGTTAATTTCTTTGTGGCTAAAGCTTGACGCTCGATTATGAATTTTACAGTTTTACTTTTATATAGTAACAATAATTGGCATTATTGGCTTAATGCACTGTTCTTATGACCAGTTTAGCATTGTTTTTAAATTACATGATGACAAACTTATCAAAGATTGGAGCTTTTTATTTCTGTTCAAAAGTGAATGAATAGTTGTGATTTTGGCTAAACGATCCTTATGTTGGAATAAATGAAATAAAATGGATTTTTATTCGTACAATATTTAGATATATAACGGATTTTTATTAGTACGATTTTTAGATATATATGCAAATAGTTAGTATTCCTTCTTACGTTTTCATCCATTAATATTAAAAACAATTTAAATATGTGAGATGAAAGTCAACTTAAACATAAGCAAAAAAAAAGGTGATGAAGTAAAACCAGACCCAATTGTACAACACTTTCGGCCATGGCCTAATTGCTTAATTGCTTGATGTAGATCGTGTGTACATATTAAGCATTAAAAATTATTATTTAAGTCAAATATAAATAAAATTGTGTAATTAAACTTCATATTCGTTTCAATCACAACAATTTTCTAAAAGTGATTTCTGGACTAAAACGTATGGGAAGAAGCATTGATCATAATTCATAAATGAAATATCAGAAATCCAAAAGGAAGATTTTTTTTCATCTCATCTTTTGGTCATAGGCACCACATATTGACTTGCTCAAACCTATCACAAAATAACAAATCAACAAAAGAATCATGGGAAATGTATATTTTTTTTTCAAGAAGAATAAAAGAATCAAAAGTAGAGCTTTATTTTGGTCTGTATTGGACTTCGACAAATCGGGCAAGTTTCGAGGTCTTTCGCACATTCTTCACATGTCTGAGAAAGATCAAAAGGTTAAATTATGTCAGCACTTCATCAGCCATAATCTATAACCAAGGAGTGGACTGCCAATAAATAAATAAATTAATCATTACAGACATTTACCTGATGTCCACAACCAAATGCCATGTCTCTTGAGTTACTAAGGCAAATAGGACAAAGCTGTTCAAAACAACAGCAAAGGAAATGTTAGCCTTCATGATAAATAACCAAATATGTAAAGTGAGGGATAAGTCTCTCCAAAAGTTCGTAATCTTAAAGACTTTGGTCTTTTCGGTCTCGAAAGTGGAATGCGAGAGAAGCTTCTCATTAATAGAAGATATATGGACTCACTAAACAACTACATTCTCATACCTGGCTATCGTATGTAGAACTTGGAGCTGGCGAAGCTGAGCTGACAGGAGTAGTATCTGCGGGATATGGAGGGACGCTTGGTTTGAAACTGGTAGGATGAGAAGGTTTTGCGCTGCTGAAAGATGCTGAACCATATTTAAAACTGGTAGAATGGGAAGCTTTCAAGCTGTTGAAAGATGATGCACCGTATCTAGGAGGAGGTAATGGAACTCTCTCAGGAATATTTCCCTTTCGACCACTGCACAACAAATAGATTGAAAATCACCATCGAAACTGGTAATATAAACCCTTTCAAAATGATCAATAGAGAATGAATTATTACCCCAGAATATTAAGCTCAATGGTTGCTTTGTACTGTGAAGGAATCTCCATTAAAGCGGCTAAAGCAAATTCCGTCTCCTTCCGTGAAGGAGCTATATTCTTTGACATAATATCTGTGAAATTCACAAACTAAGAGAAAGAGAGAAACAAAACGAGAAAAACATTAATAACTGAAGCATGTTAACAATACCGAATGACCAAAAGAACATATCTACCATAAAAAATCTTGTATGCACTCAGATTTTACCTGAAAATTATCGAACGCACGAGCAGGAATGTTATCATCAAACTCCTTCATCATGTCCCAAGGTCCGTCTCCAACACCAACCAATATAATCGACAAAGGAAGCTTGCTGCAATAGAAGAAACATGTAATAAAGAAAATGGTTGTATTCAGGAAAAAAAGGTGAAAAAGTTTACACCATCTTTACCTTGCTTGCACTATGGCATCAACAGTCTTCTGCTCTTGTGGACTTAGCTGGCCACGCAGAGTATCAATGCTTCGAGTTACCTGAAAAAATCATCAGCCTTAGTGATATTAAACCGATATGGAACTACAGCAAAATCTACTAAACAACCATCAAACGGTTAATAAAAAAAGTAATAATGCAATGAAAGAAAATAGTAAGTGGTACAGTAAACCATCATGCCAGCATTTTTTTTAATACATTTTTTCCATACCAATCTGGACCAAGAGCCCTTTCTGCTAATTTTTGCTTTCAAGCTAATCGCCTAAGTACTACATTGAGTTTTCTTAAATTTAAATAAAGTATAAACCTTCACACGGAGCAAAATACCTGCCCATCAGCGATTATCACTAACACATGATACTGTCCACCACTTTGCTCAACAATGGTCATAGCCATTTCAATGATTGGAGCAAATGATGTAGGGCCTGCCAAGAAATTGAAATAATTATTTGATTGGATAAGCTTCAAACATTAATGCAAAATAACAGATGAAAAACAGATGGAAACCTGCAAGTCGTAGATGAGGCACAAGTTCTCTATAGCGGCTCAAGACTTCCTCAAATCCATTACAAAATCTTTCGTCTGGGTAGAAACTGAAGACATCTTGATCATGTGTTGATGCTGCCAACAAATATAAGTAATTCTTAGCATCTCCATTTAAATAAACAGGCATCCTGATAAGGAAAACAAATTAAATACGTACCATCACCAAATCCGAAGCAAGGAATTAAGTTGTCCTCGTCAAAGGCAGCTAACGTCTTCCCAATAATTGATATGGCTTGTTCATAGGGATTTGAACCATCTCCAATGTGGTGCAAACTTCTTCTGTTGAATGATCTTTTACCTACAAAACAAGCCAGATTGAGCAAGCTCTACTACAGCTAAAGATATACATTGCTAGCAATAAGAAGTCAATCTTAACCTGTCCACTCGTTGCTCTTTGTGAAATCGATACCGACAATGAGATTAGAAGATTCAAGACCAGCATTAGCAAGTGCTTCCGTTACCTGCAATCAACAAAATGATTTAGGTGACCTTAAAATTTCCTTCACCAACAACAATAGAAAATAAACTATTGAATAATATTAAGCAACAATCATTTAATTGCTGGAGAAAAGGAGAAAGCATAAATACATAAAAGCTTCTAATAAAAGCAAGCAATGAAGATATTAACCTGATCTAAGGAGTTGTAATTGTCTGCAATTTTCGAATACTTCCTTTGTAGCTTCTTTTTGTCGCCGACACGGTCTTGGGGAGATGGATGATACTGTGGCTCTGGTTGCGGAGGTGGATAATGCTGCTGTGGCTCTGGTTGTGAATACGGATAATACTGCGGCTCTGCATAGCTATACTGAGGCGGATAACTATGGTTTTCTTGACCATATGATGTCTGAGGATACCCCTGATGAGAATCCCATGAAGGTGGATTTGAATGATAGGAAGAACCCTGCCTCCAACTTCCCTCCTTGGAACTACTACCCCCCATTAACCAAACAGAATGCTGCTTCTTTCCTCCGAAAAATCAATTAAAATCAACTACAGGCCAAATACTAGAATACCTGGAAAAAGAACCACCCAGATATAATCGCAAACAACAATAATAACAGCAATTAAGGAATGAAATCACCAAACAATTTAAATCTTTTCCAAAACCCTTTTTCCTTTTTCTCTATATCAATGGAGCACAAGAAATCTAGTTAAACCAATCAAAACGAACCGAAATCGAAAACCCACCAAAGCAAGTATTCTAACATAAATATAAGGATGCAAGCAAATTAGATTTTTCCAGGAAACGTCAACTTTTCCTTCTTAGCCAAATTAAAGAGACCAATTCAGAAACGTAAGCTTCCACTTCACCGACCTTAAAACAGCTTAAGAAGAGCCCTGGCGGCAAAGTATGCTTCCAAAAATGACTAAAACAGATAAACTAACGCGTCATCTATTAGCACTTGGAACTTATCCACCATAAACAAATTACTTAAGACGACAAGAAAAGTAAAACGGCGGCTGTAGTCAACCAAAAAAAAAAAAAAACCGTGAATTCTGAAAGAGACCCATTAAGCTTGTCAATTGTTAATTGCTTAATTCTCTAAAAAAAAGCTGATTTTCAAGATCTGAAGCATGAACAGTTTTTGGAACTGGGTCAAAAGAGAGTCCGATACCTTTGCTTGAAGTAGGGAAATTTGCAGAGCATCAATGGAGGATCTGGGTATCTTTTTTACTTTTGAAATTAGAGATAAAACATAGATAATAAGCCATTGATTGAAAAGAAGATAATCTTTTCCAAGTTTTTTTTTATATTAAAAAGCTTTTTTTTCCTTTCCTTTTTAAAATATTAAACTGCCGAAATGGGGTTCACATGGATGGAAGTCGCGAATTTTGGAAGTTATCGGTGTTGTTTATGTGCACACGTGAACCACCCATTCCAGCTAAACTCAACTCTAAACGCATTTCAATCCTGTTCCTGTTTCTGTTCTTACTTCCCTTGTTTCTAATTTTCCATTTTTTCCTCAAATAAATAAAAATATACAAAACATTTTTTTTTTGTTTTCTTTAGTTGAATTATTCTTCAACTTCAACTTGATTCATACAAAATTATAAAACTATTAAAAATTAATGAATTAAATATAAAATTGGTACCCGAATTTGTTCATTTCTCCTAAATTAATATTTATGATTTTTTTTCCAGATTGGTATCCGAGTCTAAACACCAAATCTATATAAAAAATACAAATAGGAGTACGAGACTTGAACCACGACGGATAAATCGACGAATCTTAGGAAATAGAATGGGACGGGAGGGCCTAAAAGACCTTTGTTTGATTAAATTTTCCAACCGGAACCAACCGGGAATGCAAACAAGGAAGGAAAGGGCAGAAATCTCCATATCTGATCCAGGAAAAAAAACATACCTTAGCAGTGATAGGGATAGCATAGCTGTAGACAGGGGAAGGGCCCGAGATGGATTATATATAATATAAGGAAGGGAAAAGCTTTTTTTGATTGCTTGCGACAGCTTATCGATGCTCGTTAGCGGTGAAGTCCCTCAAACCAGAAGTTTCAAAAGCTTTTGACTGGGCCTACGAGAGAAATGAACTTTACATACTGATATCGCATATCGAAGGATTGATAAATTGTACAATCCAGTTTCACTTCAATGATAGGAATCCTCCATTCGCATCCCCTACTTCGGGTTTGTTCTGGTGGGACCATATAACTTTCTAATAAAGTAGCCCTAATTGAGGGAATCCGTATCGGTATTACTCTACCATAAGGTTCAATTCCCCTCTCAAGGCTCGAATTTGTCACCAACTAATTTACACTACCTTAGTTCAATGTAAATTCCCCGGTGACAAAATGAAGTTCCTTTCGCTGCTACTACGTCAAAAAACTACGTTTTGTATAGCGGCAAAACCTTACTTTGACTTTAATAGATATACAAGTTCCCAAGTAAAAAAGGGTGTAAGAGGAGAATGACCGGGTAACTAGAGACGGTAGGAGTCTTAGATGCGGGAGTTCCCTGTGTTAAAGCTTATATCTTATAGGAGTCCCACGTCTAACTAGAAAAGGATCTCACTATTACTTTGAGAAGAGAATTGTTCTGCAAACTCTACATGAGAAACAACTATATGCTAAATTTAGCAAATGTGAATTTTGGTTTTGGGAAGTTGGTTTTCTTGGACATACAGTATCTGTTGAAGGTATTAGAGTTGATCCAAATAAAATTTTAGCAATTGTTAACTAGAAACCGTGGAAAAATGTATCTAAAGTCAGAAGTTTTCTAGGATTAGCCGGTTATTATCGGAGATTTGTAAAAGAATTTTCAATGATAGCTTCATCGATGACACGGTTGTTACAGAAAGATTTGAAATTTGAATGGTCTGGTAAATGTCAGCACAGTTTTGACCAGTTAAAAGCCCTGTTGACTGAAGCACCAGTTCTGGTTCAGGTTGAATCAGGTAAGGAATTTGTGATTTACAGTGATGCGTCATTAAATGGTCTAGGTTGTGTTTTGATGCAAGAAGGTAAAGTAATATCCTATGCTTCTAGACAGCTAAAACCACATGAAAAGAATTACCAGATACATGACTTAGAATTGGCAGCTATTGTTTTTACGCTGAAAATTTGGCGACACTACTTATTCGGTGAAAAGTGTTATATATTCACTGTTCATAAAGCTTAAAATATCTGATGTCGCAAAAATATTTGAATCTAAGACAACGTAGGTGGCTTGAATTACTGAAAGATTATGATTTGGTAATTGACTATCATCCGGGAATAGCAAATGTGGTTGTTGATGCTCTAAGTAGGAGTCTCTATTTACTTTACGAGCAATGAATACCCGATTGTCATTGTCCGATGATGGGTCAATCTTAGTTGAGTTAAAAGCTAAACCAATGTTTCTGCAATAGATCTACAAAGCTCAGAAAAATGATAATGAGTTGCAAGCTAAACGGGTACAGTGTGAATCGACTTCTGATTCAGAATGTCATATTAGACCTGAAGATTGTCTATTATTTCGAGGCAAAATTTGTGTACCGAAGAATTCAAAAATTGTACAGAGAATTTTGCATGAAGCTCATAATGGTACTATGTCTGTTCATCCGAGGAGTAATAAAATGTATAATGATTTGAAAAAGACGTACTGGTGGTCGAGAATGAAGCGTGATATTTCTGAATTCATATCTAGATGTTTGATATGTCAACAAGTTAAAGATGAACATCAGGTACCTTCAGGATTATTACAGTCAGTCAAGATACCAGAATGGAAATAGAAAAGAGTTACTATGGACTTTGTATCGGGTTTACCCCTATCTTCGAAAAAAAAAGATGTCATTTGGGTAATCGTTGATCGTTTGACAAAGTCTGCACACTTTATTCCGGTACGTATAGATTTCTCCCTAGACAGATTAACAGAGTTGTATGTTTCAGAAATTGTTAGATTACATGGAGTGCCAATCTCCATTATTTTGGATAGAGATCATCAATTCACATCCCAATTCTGGAACAGGTTACAAGAAGCTCTGGGTATGCAACTACATTTTAGTACTGCATTTCATCCTCAGATGGATGGTCAGTCAGAGTGTGTGATTCAGATTCTTGAATATATGCTTCGGTGCAGTATTTTGGAATTTGAAGGCAATTGGGAAAAATATTTGCTATTAGTTGAATTCGTATACAATAATAATTATCAGTCAAGCATTAAAATGGCACCGTATGAAGCTCTGTATGGTCATAAATGTAGGAATCCATTGTATTGGACTGAGCTCAGTGAGAAAAAGATGCATGGAGTTGATTTGATCCGTGAAACCAAAGAAAAAGTGAAAGTGATTCAATATAGTTTAAAAACAGCTTCTGATCGTCAGAAATCTTATGCGGATCTTAAATGTAAAGAAATAAAATTTCAAGTTGGCGATAAGATATTCTTGAAAGTTTCGCCTTGGAATAAAGTTCTTCGGTTTGGTTGTAAAGGAAAATTGAGTCCATGATTTATTGGGTCATATGAGATCACTAAAAGAATTAGACCTGTCGTGTACCGATTGGCTTTACCATCAGAATTAGAAAAGATTCACAATGTCTTTCACGTGTCTATGTTACGACGATATCGGTCAGACCCTGCAAATGTTATTTCTCCGGTAGATGTTGAAATTCAGCCCGATATGACTTAAAGTGAGGAACTGATCAGAATTCCAGCACGTGAGATGAAAGAATTGAGAAATAAAAACGTAGCTTTAGTATAAGTCCTCTGGCAACGACACGGTATGGAAGAAGCTACCTGGGAACTTGAGGAAACTATGAGAAAGCAGTATCCGAACCTCTTTACTAGTAAGAATTTCAATGATGAAAATTCTTTAAGGAAGGAGAGTTGTAACAACCCATTTTTAGTGAAATTGAAACAGTGGTTTCGGGACCACAAATCTGAACTCAAAAGAAAAATTATCTTAATATGTTATTGCATGGTCTGCATTATGATAAGAATTTCGTATGAAAATTTCGTTAAGAAAATTTTACCGATTATATGTTTAATTTTATGAAAAGGACCAAATTGCATAAAGTGCAAAAGTTGACTTCTAGTAGCTAAAGGGAATAGCTATGGAATTCAAAATTGGAGGTCCTTATACGGTGAATAGACCATTAAGAGGAGTTAGTAGATAAGTATGATGATTCATCAATGGAAAATTAAATAAAGAAAAGGACTAAATTGGAAAGTAAAAGATAAAAAGATGATAAATAATAAAATAAAGAAAAATATTATCATATTATCATCTTTCCTAAAACAAAAATATGGAAACCCTAGCCATGGAAATTGGGTTTTGAGCAAAATTATTTGACTCAATTAGGTATGTTTTCTTATCCCGCTTTTAGTAATTTTTATATTTTCGAGATCGTAATAGCTTAATATAGTTATCTCGGGGATTAATTTGTAAATTTATCAAAGTGATAGGGTTTTTCCATGGATGAATATAGTTGAATTACGAAATTTTATAGTAGAAAATGAAAGGTTGTTGATAGATAAACAACTTTTGTAAAGTGAATTTTCATGAAATTGTAATTTAGGGACTAAATTGTAAAGATATAAAATTCATTGAAAAATTATGATTTTATGAAATACATGGGCTTCTAATTTATATGTAAAAATTGGCTAGGCTTGGAATAAGGATTAAATTGTATGAATTTCATTTTCTGAGCCTAGAGACAATTGTAATTAATCAAAAGTATAGAGGCAAAATGATAATTTTGCCTAAGATGTGAAATGGATTGAATTGAATGTGAATTGAATTAAATTGATGTTAAATTCGTTCGTATAGATCTGGATAGATCAAATACGGAGTTTAATTGAGGAACAGAGAAAGTAACGGATTAATAGCTTTTGTGAACACGAACATTTGTCGAGGTCAGTTCGTGTAACTAAATTGTATATTTATATGTTTGAATTGAATGTTGTGTATGTGAATTGTGTAATTGTCATGCATATAAAATTGAATGATTGACAAGTATTAAGTCTCGTTTGAATAAATGAAATTCGATAGATACAGGGTTCCCAATTTGGTTGTGGTCCTGCATATGTTGCAGATACACCACAGCTCGAAAGAGCGTCCCGTTATTAGCTCTCATGAGCTTCCCGTTATATGGTTCTTGCGAGCTTCCCGTTAATAGCTCTTCAGAGCATCCCGATTGATTATGATTCTACATGTGTTGTGGACACACCACAACTCTTATGAGCGTCCCAATATATAGCTCTTCGGAGCTTCCCGGTTAAAGGCTTTTTCATGAGCTTCCCGATTAATTGGCTCTCTATAGCTTCCCGATATTGACTCGTATGAGATTCGTGTTATACAGCTCATATGAGCTTCCCATTTACATGTTTACATGAGCATTCATGTATATGAATTGAAGGATTACAGTTTTGTATACTTTGTGTGTACTACCCGTGTATCCATCGATATTATAAATGATTCAACGGGAAAAGTTCTGATATGAAACAATATGAATTTGAGACGAATTATCACGAATATATACTTGGAATGCATGGATATGATTTGTACATGTTATATGAACACATGATGAAGAAAGTATATGTATATGGAAATTTGATTACTATTGAGCTCATACATGTTCCTTGATGTTTATATGAAATACATGTCTAACATGATTGATAAGGATATGTGCTAGGGCTTTTGGCCAATTTGCTTGAGTATGTCTTGTATGCTTAACTTAAATGTAAATGAATAGTAAGTTAACTTTCCCGTTATATAAACTTACTATGTATATGGAAATTTGATTATTATTGAGCTCATACATGTTCCTTGATGTTTATATGAAATGCTTGTGTAACATGATTGATAAGGATATGTGCTAGGGCTTTTGGCCAATTTGCTTGAGTATGTCTTGTATGCTTAACTTAAATGTAAATGAATAGTACGTTAACTTTCCCGTTATATAAACTTACTAAGCTTTAAAAGCTAACTCTATTTTAGTTTCTCTATTTTATAGTAATTCGAAAGCTCAATTTGATTGGAAGCTGGTCGGAGCAACATCACACTATCTTTCGGCTCATTTCGGTATAAATAGTAAATTACTTTTGGTTATAATGGCATGTATAGGTTAACTTAGCCGGTGTTGGTATGTAAATGTTTTTGTTATGATTTGCCATTGGAATGGCTTGTGTTGGTATAATTTGATATATATATATATATATATATATGAATGTGACCTCATCAAATTGATATATGTGTGGATGAATGAATGGAAATGAAATGTAAATTGAATATACATATGATAATTTGGTCAATAAGGTAAGTTTATATACTTGGTTGTATCTGATATAATGTTATGCTTAAGACTTGATATTGGCTTGATATGAATATCATGTATTTGTTTGTGAATGTGTTAAAGTGATAATGTAGATGGAAGACAAAATGGGGTGAGAAATAAGGCTTGGAAATGGCCTATTTCGTCCACACGGGTAGAGACATGGGCGTGTGTCTCAACACGCAGCCTAGCACATGGGCGTGTGGTTTGGCCGTGTGTCCCTGACATCTTTAAAATTTCAAAACAGAATGCTCACAATTTTTCACACGGCCTAGCACATGGGCGTGTGACTTGGCTGTGTGACCCTTCCACCTATT
The DNA here is from genome assembly GCF_025698545.1 of Gossypium raimondii. Classification (NCBI taxonomy): domain Eukaryota; kingdom Viridiplantae; phylum Streptophyta; class Magnoliopsida; order Malvales; family Malvaceae; genus Gossypium; species Gossypium raimondii. The sequence goes on from NC_068568.1 coordinate 41,284,746, forward strand.
TACTGCAAGTTAGTATGCTCACACGGCTTAGCATACGGGCATGTGGCTTGGCCGTGTGACCCAAGTTAGTGAGCACCCTATTTTGGACACAGGCTAGGACAGGGTTGTGTTTCCATATTTCGAATGTCCACACAGCCTGGCCACACGAGCGTGTGTCCCCTACACCTTGGAAAATTTTTGATATTTTGCAAAAAATTCTCTGAGTTCCCGATTTAGTCCCAACTTGTTTCTAATGCATAATTTGGGCCTTGAGAGCTCATATAAGGGACAATATAATTGATTGTGATAGTTTCTGATATGAATCATTTAATGATATTAAATGTCGGTGTTTGATCTGTAATCTCGGAAATGCTTTGAAACCTTGTTCCGGCGACGGATATGGGTTAGGGGTGTTACATTTATTGGTATCAAAGCTATGGTTTAGCTGATTCTTGAACTAACGTAGCATTTACAAGTCTAGCTATACATGTCATTATATAACATGTGATAGTTTAATATCTCTTGACCATTTTAAAACGTGTTGTTCATATAGTAATGTCGTCCAACCGAGCTGAATTTGAATAAGCTAAAAGCAATGCTCAAGCTTCTGTACAAAGAACAACCTCAAGTAGTAGATGGCCCGTACCTGAGGGCCGAAAAGGAGAGGCTAAAGAAGCCTTCTTCCAAATGATGAACGAATGGTTTACAGAATTTGAAAGAATAAATCCGGTTGTACAACGACCTCCATCCCCTCCTGTTTCTCAACCGGTTCCTGAAATGCATCAAGGTACAGAACTTGTTAGAATCGGTAAGCCACTTGTAGATGAAATTGGTAAATATGAGGCAGAAGAATTTAGAGCTACCGCTAAAGATGATCCTGAAAGGGCTGAATTCTTGCTAGAAAACACTATCTGGGTTTAAGATGAATTATCTTCCACGTCAGCCGAATGTCTAAAATGTGCTATATCGCTGTTAAAAGAGTCAACTTACCAATGGTGGAATACACTGATTTCTATTGTACCGAAAAAAGGGTTATATGGGAATTTTTTCAAACTGAACTTAAAAAGAAATATATCAGTCAGAGATTCCTTGATCAGAAAAGAAAAGAATTTCTAGACCTCAAACAAGGGCATATAACTATATCTGGGTATGAATGAGAATTTGTCCAACTGAGAAAATATGTCAGAGAGTGTATCGAGACTAAAATCGCCATGTGTAATTGGTTTGAAGAGGGTCTGAATGAAGATATAAAATTTCTAGTTGGGAGACTTGAATTAAAAGAATTTGTTGTACTGGTTGACCGAGCACATAAAGCTGAAGAACTGAGTAAAAAAAAGAGACAAGCTGATATGAAAGCCAGAAATTCAAGTAAAAGATTTACAGGGAAGTCACAACAGTCGAGTTCAAAAAAATTAAAAAGATATCATGATCGTTCCACTAGCTCTGCGAAATATTCGGGTAGAGATAGAAGTATTCAACGTTCCAGTCTAATCTGTAGAAAGTACGGGTAGTGTTAAAAACACCAAACCCAGATGCAAGCATTGCAATAAACTACATTTCGGTGAGTACCGCATGAAAAGCGGAGCCTGTTTTAAATGTGGTTCCTTTGACCACTATCTCAAAGACTGCCGAAAAAGCTTGAAAAAGATACCGTCCAAACTTCAAGGCCGAGCAACCCCGCTACAAGAGGTAGACCACCTCGTAATCCCGACAATGTAAGTGGTAGTCAGGGTACGACAAAAGATTCAACTGTCAAATCTAAAGCACGAGCACCAGCTAGAACCTATGCTATTCGTGCACGTGAAGATGCCTCTACACCCGATGTTTATTACAGGTACTTTTTCTCTTATTGATACTGATATAATTGCTTTAATTGATCCTGGTTCAACACATTCATATATTTGCACGAATTTATTGTTTAATAAAAATTTACCTGTTGAGTCCACTGAATTCGTGGTTAAAGTTTCGAACCCCCTGGGCCAATATCTGATGGTTGATAATTTTTTCAGAATTGTCCGTTAATGATACGGGGTTATTGTTTCCCAGCTGATTTGATATTATTACCTTTTAATGAATTTGATGTGATTCTGGGTATTGACTGGTTAGCTCAACATGATACCGTGGTGAATTGTAAACAAAAGCATATTGTGTAGAAATGTTAGAATGGTGAAATGCTCTGTATTGAATCAGATAAAATGGATGGGTTGTCTAATGTGATATCAGCCATGTTAGCGCAAAAATATGTCAGAAAATGTTATGATGCTTATCTTGCTTATGTGTTGGACACTAAAGTATCTGAATCCAAGATTAAATCAGTGTCGATGGTATATGAATATCCTTATGTGTTTCCGGAAGAATTACCCGGATTACCACCGGTTAGAGAAGTTAAATTTTCTATAGATCTTGTCCTGTGGAAAATACCGATATCAACAGCACCCTACAGAATGGCTCTGACAGAATTAAAAGAGTTAAAATCACAGTTGCAAGAGTTGACTGATAGAGGTTTTGCTCGACCTAGCTTTTCACCGTGGGGTGCACTAGTTTTGTTTATTAAGAAGAAGGATAGATCGTTGAGATTATGTATTGATTACTGACAGCTCAATAAAGTTACAATCAAGAATAAGTATCCATTGCCTCGTATTGATGACTTGTTTGGTCAGTTGAAAGGTGCTAAAGCATTTTCAAATATTTATCTTTGTTCTGGTTACTACCAGTTACGAGTGAAAGACTCAGATGTGCCAAAAACAACCTTCAAAACCAGGTATGGGCATTATGGATTCCTTGTGATGCCGTTTGGCTTAACTAATGCACCTGCGATATTTATGCATTTAATAAATAGAATTTTCAGACCGTATTTGGATAGATTTGTTGTGGTATTTATTGATGACATCCTGGTATATCTCGAGATGAAACCGAAAATGTTAATCATTTGATAATTGTTCTACAAACTCTGCGTGAGAAAAAATTGTATGCTAAATTTAGCAAATGTGAATGTTGGCTTCGAAAAGTTGATTTTCTTGGACATATAGTATCTGCTGAAGTTGTTAGAGTTTATCCAAATAAAATTTCAGTAATTGTTAACAAGAAACCACCGAAAATGTATCTGAAGTCAAAAGTTTTCTAGGATTAGCCTATTATTATCGAAGATTTGTAAAAAGATTTTCAATGATAGGTTAATCGATGACACGGTTGTTACAGAAAGATGTGAAATTTGAATGGTCTGGTAAATATCAGCAAAGTTTTGACCAGTTAAAAACCTTGTTGACTGAAGCACCAGTTCTGGTTCAGCCTAAATCGGGTAAGGAATTTGTGATTTACAGTGATGTGTCATTAAATGGTTTAGGTTGTGTTTTGATGCAAGAAGGTAAAGTAATAGCCTATGCTTCTAGACAGCTAAAACCACATGAAAAGAATTACCCGATACATGACTTAAAATTGACAGCTATTGTTTTTACGCTAAAAATTTGGTGGCACTACTTATTCGGTGAAAAGTGTTATATATTCACTGTTCATAAAAGTTTAAAATATCTGATGTCGTAAAAATATTTGAATCTAAGACAGCATAGGTGGCTTGAATTACTGAAAGATTATGATTTGGTAATTGATTATCATCCGGGAATAACAAATGTGGTTGTTGATGCTCTGAGTAGGAAGTCTTTATTTACTTTACGAGCAATGAATACCCGATTGTCATTGTCCGATGATGGGTCAATATTAGCTGAGTTAAAAGCTAAACCGATGTTTTTACAACAGATCTGCAAAGCTCAGAAAATTTATAATGAGTTGCAAGCTAAACGGGTATAGTGTGAATCAACTTTTGATTCAGAATTTCAGATTGGACCTGATGATTGTCTGTTATTTTGAGGCAGAATTTGTGTACCAAAGAATTCAAAAATTGTACAGAGAATTTTGCATGAAGCTCATAATGGTACTATGTCTGTTCATCCGGGGAGTAATAAAATGAAGAATGATCAAAATATGTACTTGTGGTCGAGAATAAAGCGTGATATTTCTGAATTCATATCTAGATGTTTGATATGTCAGCAAGTTAAAGCTGAACATCAGGTACCTTTATGATTATTTCAACCAGTCACGATACCGGAATGGAAATAGAAAAGAGTTACTATAGACTTTATATCGGGTTTACCCCTATCTCCAAAAAAAAAGATGTCATTTGGGTAATCGTTGATCGTTTGACAAAGTCTGCACACTTTATTCTGGTACGTATAGATTTCTCCCTAGACAGATTAGCAGGGTTGTATGTTTCAGAAATTGTCAAATTACATGGAGTGACAGGGTTGTATATTTCAGAAATTGTCAAATTACATGGAGTGCCAGTCTCCATTATTTCGGATAGAGCTCCGCGATTGGAATAATTTGATTATAATGGCATAATGACATGTATAGGTTAACTTGGCCAATGTTGGTATATAAATGTTTTTTTTATGATTTGTCATTGGAATGGCTTGTGTTCGTATAATTTGATATATATATATATATATATATATATGAATGTGGCCTCATCAAATTGATATATGTGTGGATGAATGAATGGAAATGAAATGTAAATTGAATATACATATGATAATTTGGTAAGGTAAGTTTATATACTTGGTTGTTTGTGATATAATATTATGCTTAAGGCTTGATATTGGCTTGATATGAATATCTTGTATTGGTCTGTGATGTGTTAAAGTGATAATGTAGATAGAAGACAAAATGGGGTGAGAAATAAGGCTTGGAAATGGCCTATTTTGTCCACACGGGCAGAGACACGAGCGTGTGTCTCAACACATGGCTTAGCACATGGGTGTGTGGTTTAGTCGTGTGTCCCCAACATTTTTAAAATTTCAAAATAGAATGCTCACAATATTTCACACGGCCTAGCACATGGGCGTGTGACTTGGCCGTGTGACCCCTCCACCTATTTAATGCAAGTTAGTACGCTCACACAACCTAGCACACGGGCGTGTAGCTTGGCCGTGTGACCTAAGTCAGTGAGCACACTATTTTAGACATGGGCTGGGACACGACCGTGTGTCCCTATTTCGAACGTCCATATGGCTAGGCCACACAGTTGTGTCTTTTGACTGTGTGAGACACGCGGCCTGGCCAAACTGGTGTGTGTCCCCTACATCATGGAAAAATTTTGATATTCTACGAAAAATTCTCTGAGTTCCTGATTTAGTTCCGACTTGTTTCTAATGCATAAATTGGGCCTTGAGAGCTCATATAAGGGACAATATGATTGATTATGGTAGTTTCTAATATGAATCATTTAATTATTTTAAATGTTTGTATTTGATCTGTAAATCTTACTAATGCTCTGAAACCCTGTTTCGGTTACAAGTATGGGTTAAGGGTGTTACAATATATATTATTGTTATATTGGTATTGTTATTGTTATTGTTTCCAGCTATCTCAATTGATCAAATTCGAAGCAATTACCCTCTTTTGATAATTGCCCGAAAGAACCGCTTGAAATAATAAAGATTGTTCTATTTAGATTTTGAGACGAATGAGCACCCTGTCTATATCAAGATCGCAATTAAATATATCAAAATTTTTTACGGGTTATCTAATATATATATAGTCTAGAGTCCAACAATAATTGAAAAAAAATTAGGAAAAATATTATGCTGATAAAAAATGAGTGACAAAAAAATATAGAAAAGTTATCATTACGTTTATCATTATGTTATAAGAAAGACATCCATTTTTGCTAACGTGATAGCGTTGGTCCATTGTGCGTTGTCTCGTGGTGTTCTCTTGTACCTCTTTTTGTTTTTCTTCCCTTTTTCTTCTCTTTTCTTATTTTTTCCTAGCCCTGCTTCTACACTTTTTCATCTTTCTTCCTTTTTTCTTCTATCAAAAAATCTCTAAATTTTCCCTCACTTTCTCACAATCCAAGGACCACCAAAATTACATATCTTAAACCCATTTCATTTTCCTTCCCATTTTTCAGCCACCATCAACCAACCCCCACCACTTCCCTTCCCCTTTTCAAACTAACCTACAAAGACAAAATTTGATAGAAATATCTGAGTTCTTTCTTCTCTTTCTTTTTTGTAGTTACACGATAAAAACATTTAAGTTCTATGGTTGGCCAAATCCACTAAAATCATATATTGTATTATTATTCACATTTATGTTCATGTTTGAAACTTTAATTTTTTTGCAAATTTTAAATGAATTCGACTTCAATTTTCAAATGAAAATTTTAAATTTTCATTAATTTATTTATTAACCAAAATAATTAAACCAAAAAAAATCTTGAACCTAAAATCCCTAAAAAATCGAACCCATCAATTGGAAGAAAATTAACATTACAAAAAAACCATCAATGTCTCTAAGAACATTGAACCTAGAAAATTTCCAAACTCCAACAAACATACTAGTGGTGGCTCGCAGTTGCTAGCTCCACCACCAATGATGGCGTAGACGAGCGAAGGGTGTGGTGGTTCTGGTGGTCTCCAAAAAGTTACTTTGAACAAACCTTGGTCGAAAAGAAAATGTTGGAGAAAACTTAGTTGTTGACCCTAAAGATTCCATGTATTGGAATGCTTTCTATTTTTTAACTGGAAGAAAAACAAAATGAAACAAAGGCTTTAGATGGTGAAAAATTTGCTTGCAGATCAATTTTGTGAGCAGATTTTGTCTGTACTTTTGGTTTGGGTTTAAAGTAATTAATGGTGAAACTTGAAAGTAGGATGGAAAACAAGAGCAGTAACGGAAGTTGGTGGGGGTGGAATTAAATTGTATATTTTTTACAATAGTAAAAATACAATTTCACTATTTTAATGGTTTATATCTTTATAATTTTTAAAGGATTGAATCAAATTTTTATTATTTTGGGGGGCTAAAGTGTAATTTTATCTTTATTAACTTAAAATTTTATAAATTATAAAGGGCCTAAATGAAAAAATTTCCATTTTAAGGGGGTCGGGACCCCTACCAGCCCCCTTAGCTCTACCACTGTTGATGGTGGCTGAAAAATAGGGAGCAAAATGAAAGAGGTTTAAGAGATGTGATTTTAGTGGTGATTAGATGGTGAGAAAGTGAGGGGAAATTTGGAAGGTGACAGAAGAAAGAAAGAAGAAAAAAAAAGAAGTGTAGAAGTAAGGCCAGGAAAAGAAAAAGAAAAAGAAGAAAAGAAAAGGGAAGAAAATGAGGGAAAATAAAGAAAAAGAACAGAAAAAGAGGTACAAAAGGATGCCACATGGTGGTGCGCAATTGGCCAACCCTACCACATCAACAAAAAGTTAACGGCATTAGACTCGGGTACCAATTTAATTGACGGAAAAAAAAAGTTCAGGCACCAATCTGGGACAAAAAAACGATAAGTAGAAATATGGGAGAAGTGGACTAGTTCCAATACCAATTTTATATTTAACCCAAAATTAAATAGAAATTAACATATTTTAATTAAATACGGTTGACAAGTGGAATTAACAAAGAGTAGATAGTTGTCAATTGAGTCTTAACTCGATTGGCACGGCCATTGTTGTCAATGCAGGAGGACATGGGTTTGAGTGTGCTGAAACGCGTTATCCTCCTATTTATGGGTTGAGGATGGGCTATGGGTAGTTTTAGGCATCATGTTAAAAAGAGCAGATATGATCAAAACCTATAATGAGATTGTTTAAAAAAACAATGAGTAGATAGTTGTGCTTATGTAGGTTCATCTTGGTTTGGAGTGAAGAGTTACTGGATTCGAGGATGGTGAAGGGAATTGAAAGGATGAGAATGATGAAGGAAGAAGGTTCTAAGTGTTTGGCTATGTGTTTAATGGTATTTTCGGTGCTATAAGTGGGCTTATATGTGGGAAACAAGGATGCTACGCATCTTGAGTTCATTGGCGGTTGTGTCATCTCTTGTCTTCTGGCATTGACGGTGATATGACCTTCTAGGTCAAAGTTGTGATATCTTAAGAGGACCATCAATAGGTCCAAGGTTTCATATGCTCCTAGCAAAGATTGCTTAGATAGAGTTCACCACGATGTTGTCTGATGCATAAGGTTTGTTTGACGTGCGATTTTCCCATCTCTATTAATTTTTTATGCAATTTGTATCGTAATATGTATAATTATAATTTAGAAAATCTATAGGAATAGATAAATAATGACATCAAAATATCAATCATGTTGTTTTAAAAAAATAGATGTTTTTGACATCAAACTATCACACTTAATAACTTTTTTTTGAATGACAGTTCCAAAACAAACGTACTTTTACATCAAAAAAGCATATTCGAAAAAATGTTTGGAAAAAGAAAAATATTATGCAGCCTTGAAAGCTTTTTCATTAAAAAGTTTTTTGTATGACAAATAGATTTGGAGTAATATGAATTGGTTGGGGGTTCTTATTTTCCCTATCGCCAATTTGTTATGTTAATGTTATAATAATTTGTTATTTTTATAATATTCAATTTATAATAGTAAATAATTAAATAATAGAATAATAATTTTATTTTTATATTTATAGTATAACCGATCACGGAGCACATATATATAAAAGCTTTAACGGGTTGTCAAAACTAATCCATTAAGTTTAAATTTTGTAACTTTATGAATCACTATTTCTCTAAATTACTATATCTCATTCCCTTGTTCGTCTAATGAGGATATATGATAAGTGATAAAAGCAACATATTTTAATCCCGTTCTTCATGCGTTTTTGGATGATTATTTATGCAATTTAGTGAATTTTATGCTTCTAATCCTTTAAATTCATGTTTTTATACTTAGGACAACATTTGGGAGCAAAATGAGAGAAAAACGAGCGAAAATTGGACAAGTAGAGCATATTTCAAGAGCCACACGGGCTGGACACACAGTTATGTAAGCCACACGGGGTGGACACACGACCGTGTAAGCGACCGTGTCGATTTCGCGATTCGCATCCCAAACACGTGGAAAAACATAATTTTTAGGCTTTCTGGGTATTCTAAAGTCTATAAATACCAAATAGAAGAAGAGAATAGGGGGTCATCAGAGAATATTAAAGAAAACAACTTGAAGAACACCATGGGAGCCAACTCTGAAATAGATTTTCATTAAGATTGAAGACCTCATTTTAATTTCTTTTGAATTTTTTATGAGTTTCTTTATTTCCTGTGGTTATTTTGTCCTTAAGATGTTTTTATTCACAATTATGAACTAATTCCCTAGATAACTAGGGGAGATGGACCCTATCATGAATTCTATTATTTGATTTCTATTTTACACGATAAATAATTGATTGTTATTCTCAGTTATGTGTGCTTATCTCTTGTTTTAATATTTTCGGGATGTTATTGATTGTTATTCTCAGTTATGTGTGCTTATCTCTTGTTTTAATATTTTCGGGATGTTAATTCATGTTTAATGTGCTTAAATCAGAGGAGGAAAAGTCCCTGTTTAAGAGTAGATCTAGCATAATTCAGTGGAGTTATATGCAATCCTAGAAATAGAATGACATAAATCTACCATATTAGAGTCAAATCTAATAGGGGAATCCGTAGATCTAGTTAATGCGACAATAGGGGTTTTAATTAGAAAGAAGTTTCAATTAATATACCTAGAGTCAGTTGTTCTTACTCTCGTAAGAGATATTAGCATAATTTAGCGATTTCTACGGATCAAGATACCAAGTGAATAAATCATTTAATTCAAATGCATAATAATAGATGAAGTCTAGGAGGATTCCTCCTTGGTTATTGTTTCTCTCATTGGTTATTATTCAATTATTTTCCTGATTTATTCTCTGTTGAGTTCTTTAGTTAGATTAATTTAGTAAGTTTAGTTTAAACCAATCACTCCAATTTATTGGCTAAATAATAGGAAAATGGTAATTACTAGTACTTTTAGTCCTTGTGGATACAATATCTCTGCTCACCGTAGCTATACTATTTATCGATAGGTGCACTTGCCTTTGTCGTATTTTTAGTTAGTCTCGGGATAACATCAATACATGTATGATATGAGGTTCGCCTGCTAGGGACACATGTAGGGGACTTACAGATGTGGTAAAACAATGCTCCCCCAAACAAAGGAAGGTTATAAAGTGACATTCCCAAGTTTGTTGATAAATAAAGTCCGCTAAGTCTATTGAAAGGGTAGGTTCGTTGGTATCAGTTCGGACTTATCTGAGTTTCATGCAACTTTAAAAATGAATTATTTGTAAAATTTATGACTTCAAAATTTTACATTTTTGAAATTTAAGTTTACCACTTAAAGCAAGCTCTGAATTTAGGTGCGATGAAGAAGTTATGAGGGCATATGTTAGAATGGCAACGCACGTATTTGGTAGCTAAGGCAATAGTAATGGTGATGCAAGCGAATTGCATGTCTCATCGTAAGTGGTTAATCTCTTTTGTTTGTTGAGAATTGTGTGCGAGGGTGGCGCGTGTTTGCTCGGATGTTATTCATTAAGTGTGACTGAATGGTCGCCCCCTTCTTTATAAATAGAGAGAGTTATGGATTGTTTTTATTTACTCTTATCTTGTTGTTTTATGCTTACTCTTATCTTGTTGTTTTTATTTGCTTTTGATATGCCTTACTTTTTTGCAAATTTTGGAAAGTTTACTTTCAAACAATTAGAGTTTAAATTGGTAAGTTTGCTTTGCATTTTGCTATCCTTCTTATTTGGTTCTTGTTCTTTATTTTTGCTCTATTTCGATCATCTTTCAAATTTTATGGCACCAAAAGGATTCAAGGATGTCCTTATTGAAAGTGATGAGTTTGAATGTACAACCACCATGGAGAAGATGTGGCACTTATTGAGATATAGGGTGATTGAATGCTTTTCTAACTTTAGGTATAGGTTTTCAATCCTGAGGGAATCATTGTTTGAGTGAGGTGGGTTGAAAGAAGGTAATTTGCTATATTTTTTGCTACTACCATATGTATTTGAGGTAGGCTTTCACCTGCCTTTGCTTCCATTCTTCATGGAAATTTTGAATTCTTATGGGGTTGTATTGGGGCAATTAAATAGGGCCTCTTGGTGAGCTTTGGTGGCTTATTTTTTTACATTGCCACCAAATGGGGGAAGTATGTAACAGCCCATTTTCAGTGAAATCGAAACAGTGGTTTCGGGACCACAAATTCAAGTCAGAAAGAAAATTTATTTTAATAGTATTGCATGGTCTGTATTATGATAGGAATAACGTATGAAAATTTCGCTAAGAAAATTTTAGCGATTTCATGTTTAATTGTTAGTAATGACCAAATTGCATGAAATGTAAAAGTTGAATTCTAGTAGCTAGAGGGATCAAATAGCTATGGAATTCAACATTTGAGGTCCTTATATGGCAATTAGACCATTAAGAGGAGTTAGTAGATAATTATAATGCTTCGTCCATGGAAATCCAAGAAAAGAAAAGGATGAAATTGGAAAGTTGAAAAATTAAAAGATGATAAGTTAATTAAATGAATAAAATAATTTTATTTTCATCATCTTTCCCAAATTTTCTATGAAAACCCTAGCTAAGAGAAAAAAAATTCAAGCAAGCTTAATTGGGTAAGTAATCTTGTCCCGTTTTTAGTAATTTTTATATTTTCGAGATCGTAATAACCTAATCTAGTTATTTTGGGGATCAATTTGCAAAGTTATCAAAGTATTAAAATTTTGCCATGGATGAGTATGCTGAAATTTTGAAAATTATGGTAGAAAATGAAAGGTTGTTGATAAATAAACAACATTTGTAAAAGGAAATTTTCATAAAATTGTGATTTAGGGACTAAATTGAAAAGATGTAAAATTCATGGAAAATTTTTAATTTTTGTGAAATAAAGGGACTGATATTCTTATATGAAAAATTCAGCTAGGCTTGGAATAAGGATTAAATTGCATGAATTTCATTTTTCGAGCCTAAAGACGAAATTAGAATTAATTAAAAGTATAGGGGCAAAATGGTACTTTTGCCTAAAATATGAATTGGATTGATTGAATATGAATTGTATTAAATTGAGTTAAATTTACTTGTATAGATCCGGATAGACCTAATACAGAATTGGATCGAGGAAAACAAAAAGTATCGGATTAATAGATTCTCATATAAGAACATGTGTCGAGGTAAGTTCGTGTAACTAAATTGTGTACATTTATATGTTTGAATTAAATGTTATATATGTGAATTGCATAATTGTCATGTATATGAAATTGATTAAATATCTGAAAATTCTCGATAAATGTTAAGTCCCGTTTGAACAAATGAAAATTGATGGATACAAGTTTCCCGTATTGGTTGTAGTCTTACATATGTTGCGAACACAACACAGCTCGAAAGAGCGTCCCGTTATTAGCGCTCTCGAGCTTCCCGTTAAATAGTTCTTGCGAGCTTCCCGTTAATAGCTCTTCGGAGCTCCTCGATTAGTTGTGATTCTACATGTGTTGTGGACAAACCACAGCTCTTATGAGCTTCCCGATTATGTCTCTTTGTGAGCTTCCCGATAAGGCTCACTTGAACTTCCCGATATTAAGCTATCCAGAGCTTCCTGTTAATGGCTCTTCAAAGCTACCCGATATTGGATCTGTAACAGCCCGATTTTGGGCCTAGTCGGAACAGTAGTTTCGAGAACACAAATCCAACGAGGGAAAATATTATTATCATTATATTTTTATGGTCTAAAATTTCACGGAAAAATTTCGCAAAAATTTCGTTCGAAAATTTCGACGTTTGGGCACTCAATTTAGTTAAAAGGACTAAATTGTAAAAAGTGAAAAAGTTGGGTTCTACATGTTAGAGGTGTCCAATTGTTATGAAATTTTAAATTTGAGGTCCTTATGTAGTAATTCGACCATTAGTTAATTGATGGACAAAAATGGGCATAGGATTAGTGAAATAGATTTTTTTAAGTAAAGGCATTTTAGTCATTTGGTAATAAAAAAGAATTAAAATGGGAAAAAGATGGAAAAATGGTGTCCATCTTCATTAGTTGCTGCAGAATTTTGGAAGACACCATAGCTAGGGTTTCTTCACTTTCTCAAGCTCATAGTAAGTGCATCTTAGCCCCGTTTTTAATTTTTTTGCATTTTTGGGATCATAGTAGCTTGGTTTAGCTTATTCTACCATTAATTCATGTTAAGGTTCATATTTGGAAAAATACCCATAGGAAAAATGTGTTTATTTTGTTGATTTATGGTAGAATATGAAGCTATAAATTATGTTAAGCAACTTTTGCTAAGTAATTTTAAGCAAAAACAGGTAAATTGACACAATCAGTAAAAATATTTAATGTTCATAAGTATATGTTAGAGTGAGAATTTGATGTTGCCATAGAAGGAAAAAGTGTTCAGCATGTTCTAAAACATAATAATAAGGAATTAAATTTAATTTTCGAGCTTTGGGACAAAAATGTAAATATGCAAAAGTTTGGGGATAAAATCGTAATTTTGCAAAAAGTTGAGTCGAGGACTGTTTTAATAAATTTGAATATTAAATAAGCTAAATTTTCTATTATAGATCAAGAAAGACGAAAAGACAATCTCAAACGAAGAAAGGAAAAGATCGTGGAGTCAATCGCGAAATTACAATATTTTGCACCGATCTAAGTATGCATATGAATTAATGCAATATTTTAATGTTATTCAATATATTGTGAAGATTTTATTTAATATAGAATAAATATTTGATATAGATCCTAAAAATGTGGTTAAGTTGGGAAATGAGGTAAAATGTTGAAAAACAAGGTTTCCGGTTTAACACTCGGAATAGGCCGGAATATACTAAATAAAAAGGGGTTGCTAAGTGTTGATTCCCTGAATTATTGACTCTAAAGGGGTTGCTAAGTGCTGATCCAATCGTATTTTTTATTGTGAAAGGGGTTGCTAAGTGCTGATTCCCCGATCACTGAATATAAAGGTGGTTGCTAAGTGCTGATTCCCCATATCACTGAATTTATGGTGGTTGCTAAGTGCTGAATCCACCGAGTAACGAATAATATTCCGAGTGTTCAACAGGGAAATTGGAAAGGTGAATGTATATACGAAATGGACAAGATTATGTGAGGAATATTGGGTTTGATACTTAGTCGACCCATGTGAAGATGGTATGAAATTTCAAAACTACAAAAGAGTAAATTTTGAAATAAAATAGTTTTGAACAACAACGGTTGAGCAACTTTGAAAAATAACCATAAATGGTGGAAATTGAATTAGAGGTTGAATAATATATGAAATTGAATCTGAATGAGTCTATTTTACATGAAAGAAACAGAGCAAGCAAAAGCGTTATATATTTTGAAATATTTGAATTTTAGTGAGACAGGGTTGAATTGATTTCGAAATCCCCTATTCCAACTTTGGAAAATTAAGAAAAATTGTACAAAAATAATTATGGCTTGAAATTTACATGCTTGAATTCCTAAATGAGTCTATTTTCAAGAGAAACAAACAAGAACATCGTTTGAATTGTTTACAGAGAGTTAAGTAAATTTTAGTAAAGAGAGGTCAGAGCTATTGAGTAGTGAAACACAGGAAAGTTTAAAGAATAAACTGTACTAATTTGCAAAACCAAAAATTTTGAAAATTTTGTGGTAGAAAGGTAGATGAGTTTAGTTTCAAGAAAAATTTACGGAACTTAATTTGGAGCAATGTGGCTCTAGATAAAAATAAATTAGTAACAGTGACGAAGAAAAACAGCTTGTTGGAAATTGAACAAACAATGAAATTTATGTGTGAATAAAATTATGTTTCATTGAAATCATGTTAGAAATTTGTTTATTTGTCATATGCTTACTTACTAAGCTACATGCTTATCCTTTATTCTTTTTTTTGTTTTATAGTGATATCGAGACATTTCGGAAATTGGACTGAGTTGGAATATCATCCACACTATCTATATCTTTTGGTATTTTGTAACCAATACTTTTGAATTATGGCATGTATAGATGACTTAATGTAAAGTGATAAATAATATATATATATCTATTAATTATTATTTGGTTTAAAATGTTAGTGGATATTAATTGAAAGGTTGTTTTTCTTTATATTATTAACAAGGTTACTTAGAATGTTGTGAATGATTTAACTATGTTTAAATATATAAATGTATTGGTTGAATTATTGGGATTGGTTTGGTTGAAATTTTGAAATTTGTAGGGGGTTTTATGTGAATATAAGCAGAAATGCTGCCGAAATTTAAAAAAATTGTAATAAAGTATCTCAATTGGAATAATTACGAGTATTTGAGTTCTAGTAATACCTCACACTCTATTCCGACAAGGAACACGGGTAAGGGGTGCTACATTTAGTGGTATCAGAGCTACGGTTTAGTCGATTCTCGGACTAACAAAATATGCGTGAAAGTCTATCTATACATGCCATAAAAATATTGTGATAGTGTGAAATATTGTAATAGTGTGATGATTTCTGACATTTCAAATTGTGTATTTTTTTATAGTAAATGGAACCCGACCGAGTTGTAATGGATGATGTAGAAAGTAATGCGCCGGCTCCCGCGCAAGGGACCGCGCCTGATGAAAGTAGACACGAAACACAGAGTCAGGATGAGGCTCGAAAAGCCTTTCTTCATATGATGAACAATTGGTATACAGAATTTCTTCGAGCAAACCCGAATGTTCAACCTCCTCCACCCCTCCCTATTCCTCAACCAGTCCCTGTTGCTCCGCAAGGTGTTGACTTGGTAAGATTGAGTAAACCTCCATTTGATAAAATCCAAAAGCAAGGGGCCGAGGATTTCAGGGCAAATATAGATGATGATCCAGAAAAAGCAAAGTTTTGGCTTGAAAACTCTATTCGGGTTTTTGATGAACTATTTTGTACTCCCGAGGAATGCTTGAAATGTGCTATATCTTTACTGAAGGATTCAGCATACTGTTGGTGGAAAACACTAGTATCTGTGGTTCCGAAAGAAAGAGTTACATGGGATTTCTTCCAGGAAGAATTCAGAAATAAGTATATAAGCCAACGATTTATTTATAAAAAACGCAAGGAGTTTCTTGAATTGAAGCAGGGCTGAATGTCTGTGGCAGAATATGAAAGGGAGTTTGTCAGGCTCAGCAAATATGCCCAGGAATGTGTGTCCTCGGAAGCCATCATGTGCAAAAGGTTCGAAGAGGGGTTAAACGAAGATATCAGATTGTATGTTGGGATTTTAGAGTTGAAAGAGTTTGTAGTACTGGTTGATCGAGCTTGCAAGGCTGAAGAACTGAGTAAAGAGAATAGAAAAGCAGAGATTGAAGCTCGAGATGTAAGAAAAAGGTCAATGAGTAAGAAATTTCAATCCCAATCAAAGAAGCTTAAAGAGATCAATCCACGATCAACTGGTTCAGCTGGGTATTCACGTAGAGATCGAGGGAAGTCGTACTCCGGTGCTAAAACTCAAGCTACTTCAGTGGCAAGTGCGGACAATATGGGGAATAATAGACCTAAGTGTCAACAGTGTGGTAGGTGACATGTTGGTGAGTGTTGGGGGTTTAGACGAGCTTGTTTTAGGTGTGGTTCTCAAGAGCGCTATATAAAAGATTGTCTTGAGAGGATAGAAGAAGAAAGATTACAGAGAGTTGGATCGGGTGATACTGTTAGTAGAGGTAGACCCCCGAAAAATGCTGGAAGCAAAGTTAGCAATAAAAGTGTGGTGAAAGATACAGCTAGGAGACCTGAAACTAGAGCGCCTGCCAGAGCTTATGCCATACGTGCTCGTAAGGATGCATCATCTCCTGACGTGATTACTGGTACATTTTCTCTTCTTGATATTGATGTTGTTGCTTTGATTGACCCTGGGTCTACTCATGCATATATATGTGTGAATTTAGTATCTAATAAGAATTTGCCTGTTGAAAATACTAAACTTGTGGTTAAAGTATCAAATCCTTTAGGCAAATATGTCTTAGTCGATAAGGTTTGCAAGAATTGTCCTTTGGTGATTCAAGGTCATTGTTTCCCGGCTAATTTGATGTTGTTGCCATTTGATGAGTTTGATGTTATTTTGGGGATGGATTGGTTGATATTGCATGATGCTAAGGTAAATTGAAAACAGAAAATCCTTGAATTGAAATGTGAAAATGGTGAAATTCTTCGAGTTGAAGCAGAGGAGCCGAATAAATTACCTACGGTGATCTCGCTAATGTCTGCTCAGAAATACATGAGAAAAGGATGTGAAGCTTATCTTGCTTATGTGTTGAATACTGGTATAACTGGGTCGAAGCTTGAATCAGTGCATGTAGTCTGTGAATTTCCGAACGTATTTCCAGAGGAATTGCCTGGGTTACCTCCGATTAGAGAAGTTGAGTTTGCTATTGACTTGTTACCTGGTACTGCACCAATTTCTATTGCTCCGTATCGGATGGCTCTGACTGAGTTGAAAGAATTAAAAGCTCAGTTACAAGAGTTGACAGATAAAGGATTTGTGAGACCGATTTTTTCTCCCTGGGGTGCTCCTGTATTATTTGTGAAAAAAAAGACGGCTCTATGAGACTTTGTATTGACTATCATCAGCTCAACAAAGTGACTATAAAGAACAAGTATCCTTTGCCGAGAATTGATGATTTGTTTGACCAACTAAAATGAGCAACAGTGTTTTCAAAGATTGATCTGAGATTTGGTTATTATCAGTTGAAAGTTAGAGAGTTAGATGTGCCAAAGACTGTTTTCAGAACGAGGTATGGACATTACGAATTTCTGGTGATGCGTTTTGGTTTAACTAATGCCCCGGCTATTTTTATGGATTTGATGAACCGAATTTTCCATCCGTATCTAGATAAGTTCGTGGTGGTGTTTATAGATGATATTTTAATTTATTCTCGGGATGAATCCGAGCACGCCGAACATTTGAGAACCTATTGCAGATTCTGAGAGAGAAGAAACTATTTGCTAAATTCAGTAAAATTGAGTTTTGGCTTCGTGAAGTCGGATTCTTGGGACATATAGTTTCAAGTGAGGGTATTCGGGTTGATCCAAGCAAAATCTCAGCAATTGTTGATTGGGAACCACCAAAGAATGTGTCCGAGGTTAGAAGCTTTCTGGGCTTAGCCGAGTATCACAGACATTTTGTCAAGGGATTCTCGATGATTACTTCTCCTATGGCTAAGTTACTGCAAAAGAATGTTAAGTTTGAATGAACCGATAAATGTTAACAAAGTTTCGAGAAATTGAAGGCATTATAGACTGAGGCACCAGTGTTGATACAACCTGAGACAGGAAAGGAGTTTATAATTTATAGTGATGCATCGTTGAATGGTCTTGGGTGTGTGTTAATGCAAGAAGGCAAAGTAATAGCTTATGCTTCGAGACAGCCGAAACCGCATGAGAAGAATTATTCGACACATGATTTGGAATTGGCTGCCATTGTTTTTGCTTTAAAAATTTGGCATCATTATTTGTATGGTGAGAAATGCCGAATCTTTATTGATCATAAGAGTTTGAAGTATTTAATGAATCAAAAAGACTTGAATTTGAGACAACGAAGTTGACTCGAACTAATAAAAGACTATGAGCTAGTGATTGACTATCACCCCGAAAAAGCTAATGTAGTTGCTGATGCCTTGAGCAGAAAATATTTATTTTCTTTGAGAACTATGAGTACAACATTAACATTATCTGATGATGGCTCAATTTTGGCTGAATTGAGGGTTAGATTGTTATTCCTTCAGCAAATTCGGGAAGCCCAAAAGAATGACAGTGGATTGCAAGCGAGGAGAGCTCAATGTGAATCAGGTGTTGATCCAGATTTTCGAATTAGATCAGATGATTGTCTGATGTTCCGGGATAGGATATGTGTACCGAGAAATGATGAGTTGATTCGGACCATTTTATGTGAGGCACACAGTGGTGCTTTGTCAGTTCACCCAGGTAGTGTGAAATGTATAATGATTTGAAGAAATTGTACTGGTGGCCGGGCATGAAAAAGGACATCTCGAAATTTGTATCAAAGTGTTTAATTTTCCAACAAGTGAAAGCTGAGCATCAAGTACCATCGGGTTTACTTCAACCAGTACTGATTCCAGAGTGGAAATGGGACAGCATCACAGTGGATTTTGTAACAGGACTTTGGCTCTAAGGAAGAAGGATGCTATTTGGGTAATCATTGATAGATTGACAAAATCAGCCCATTTTATACAAGTACGTATTGATTACTCACTTGACAAGTTGGAGGAGTTATCTTTTACTGAAATTGTGAGATTGCACGGGGTGCCTAAGTCCATTATATCGGATAGATATCCGAGGTTCATTTTGCGGTTTTGGATAAAGTTGCAAGAAGCCTTGGGTACAAAATTGAACTTTAGCACTGCGTTCCATCTGCAAACTGACGGATAATCTGAAAGAGTGATTCAATTTGTTGAAGACATGCTCCGATGCTGTATTTTAGAATTTGAAGGCAGTTGGGAGAAATATCTACCATTGGTTGAATTTGCTTACAACAATAGCTATCAGTCGAGTATACGAATGGCACCGTATGAAGCATTATATGGACGTAAGTGTAGAACCCCTTTATATTGGACTGAGCTCAGTGAGAATCGAATTCACGGAGTTGACTTGGTGAAAGAAACAGAAGAAAAAGTGAAAGTAATTCGTGACTGTTTAAAGGTTGCTTTAGATCGACAAAAGTCATATGCGGATTTAAAGAGAAAAGAAATTGAGTTTCAAGTGGGCGATAGAGTGTTTTTGAAAGTATCTCTGTGGAAGAAGATTTTGAGATTTGGCCGTAAAGGCAAATTGAGTCCACGTTTTATTGGACCGTATGAAATTATTGAAAGAATTGGACCCTTAGCTTATCGGTTAGCTTTGCCAGCAGAGTTGGAAAGAATACATAATGTGTTTCATGTATGGATGTTGCGACGCTATCGTTTTGATCCCTCACATATAGTTTCCCCTATAGAGATTGAAATTCGACCGGATATGACTTATGAGGAGGAACCGATAAAGATTCTAGCTCGAGAGGTCAAACAATTAAAGAATAAGATTGTAGCCTTAGTAAAAGTGTTATGGCAAAAACATGGAATGGAAGAGGCTACGTGGGAACCGGAGGAAGTTATGAGGAAACAGTACCCAAACCTCTTTTCCGGTAAGATTTTCGAGGACGAAAATTCCCAAGAAGGGAGAATTGTAACAGCCCGATTCTGGGCCTAGTCGGAACAGTGGTTTTGAGACCACAAATCTGACGAGGGAAAATATTATTATCATTATATTTTTATGGTCTACAATTTCATAGGAAAATTTGGTAAAAATTCGTTCGAAAATTTTAACGTTTGGGCACTCAATTTAGTCAAAAGGACTAAATTGTAAAAAGTGTAAAAGTTGGGTTCTACATGTTAAAGGTGTCCAATTGTGATGAAATTTTAAATTTGAGGTCCTTATGCAGTAATTAGACCATTATTTAATTGATGGACAAAAATGGGCATGGGATTAGTGAAATAGATTTTTTTAAGTAAGGGCATTTTAGTCATTTGGTAATAAAAAAGAATTAAAATGGGAAAAAGATGGAAAAATGGTGTCCATCTTCATTAGTTGCTGCCAAATTTTGGAAGACACCATACCTAGGGTTTCTTCACTTTCTCAAGCTCATAGTAAGTGCATCTCTGCCCCGTTTTTAATGTTTTTCGCATTTTTGGGATCCTTGTGGCTCGGTTTAGCTTATTCTACCATTAATTCATGTTAAGGTTCATATTTGGAAAAATACCCATAGGTAAAATATGATTATTTTGCTGATTTATGGTAGAATATGAAGCTATATATTATGTTAAACAACTTTTTCTAAGCAATTTTAAGCAAAAACGGGTAAATTGACATAATCAGTAAAAATATTTAATGTTCATAAGTATATGTTGGAGTGAGAATTTGATGTTCCATAGAAGGAAAAAGTGTTCAGCATGTTCTAAAACATAATAATAAGGAATTAAATTTAATTTTCGAGCTTTGGGACAAAAATGTAAATATGCAAAAATTTGGGGATAAAATCGTAATTTTGCAAAAAGTTGAGTCGAGGACTGTTTTAATAAATTTGAATATTAAATAAGTTAAATTTTCTATTATAGATCAAGAAAGACGAAAAGACAATCTCAAACGAAGAAAGGAAAAGATCGTGGAGTAAATCGCGAAATTACAATATTTTGCACCGATGTAAGTATGCATATGAATTAATGCAATATTTTAATGTTATTCAATATATTGTGAAGATTTGATTTAATATAGAATAAATATTCGATATAGATCCTAAAAATGTGGTTAAGTTGGGAAATGAGGTAAAATGTTGAAAAACAAGGTTTCCGGTTTAACACTCGGAATAGGTCTGAATATACTGAATAAAAAGGGGTTGCTAAGTGCTGATTCCCTGAATTATTGACTCTAAAGGGGTTGCTAAGTGCTGATCCCATCGTATTTTTTATTGTGAAAGGGGTTGCTAAGTGCTGATTCCCCGTATCACTGAATATAAAGGTGGTTGCTAAGTGCTGATTCCATCGAATCCTTAATTGTGAAAGGGGTTGCTATGTGCTGATTCCCCATATCACTGAATTTATGGTGGTTGCTAAGTGCTGAATCCACCGAGTAACGAATAATATTCCGAGTGTTCAACAGGGAAATTGGAAAGGTGAATGTATATATGAAATGGACAAGATTATGTGAGGAATATTGGGTTTGATACTTAGTCGACCCATGTGAAGATGGTATGAAATTTCAAAACTACAAAAGAGTAAATTTTGAAATAAAATAGTTTTGAACAACAGCAGTTGAGCAACTTTGAAAAATAACCATAAATGGTGGAAATTGAATTAGAGGTTGAATAATATATGAAATTGAATCTGAATGAGTCTATTTTACATGAAAGAAACAGAGCAAGCAAAAGAGTTATATATTTTGAAATATTTGAATTTTAGTGAGACAGGGTTGAATTGATTTCGAAATCCCCTGTTCCAACTTTGGAAAATTAAGAAAAATTGTACAAAAATAATTATGGCTTGAAATTTACATGCTTGAATTCCTAAATGAGTCTATTTTCAAGAGAAACAAACAAGAACATCGTTTGAATTGTTTACAGAGAGTTAAGTAAATTTTAGTAAAGAGAGGTCAGAGCTATTGAGTAGTGAAACACGAGAAAGTTTAAAGAATAAACTGTACTAATTTGCAAAACCAAAAATTTTGGTGGTAGAAAGGTAGATGAGTTTAGTTTCAAGAAAAATTTACGGAACTTAATTTGGAGCAATGTGGCTCTAGATAAAAATAAATTAGTAACCGTGACGCAGAAAAACAGCTTGTTGGAAATTGAACAAACAATGAAATTTATGTGTGAATAAAATTATGTTTCATTGAAATCATGTTAGAAATTTGTTTATTTGTCATATGCTTACTTACTAAGCTACATGCTTATCCTTTATTCTTTTCTTTGTTTTATAGTGATATCAGTACAGCTCGGAAATTGGACAGAGTCGGAATATCATCCACACTATCTATATCTTTTGGTATTTTGTAACCAATACTTTTGAATTATGGCATGTATAGATGACTTAATGTAAAGTGATATATAATATATATATCTATTAATTATTATTTGGTTTAAAATGTTAGTGGATATTAATTGAAAGGTTGTTTTTCTTTATATTATTAACAAGGTTACTTAGAATGTTGTGAATGATTTAACTATGTTTAAATATATAAATGTATTGGTTGAATTATTGGGATTGGTTTGGTTGAAATTTTGAAATTTGTAGGGGGTTTTATGTAAATATAAGCAGAAATGCTGCCGAAATTTAAAAAAAATTGTAATAAAGTATCTCAATTGGAACAATTACGAGTATTTGAGTTCTAGTAATACCTCACACTCTATTCCGGCAAGGAACACGGGTAAGGGGTGTTACAGGATCGCATGAGCTTCTTGAATATGACTCTTATGAGCTTCCCGTTACATGGTTCACATGAGCTTCTTGTTATATGGCTTGAGAGAGTGCTTCCAGTTTAAGTGTTCTTATGGACACTCCTGTATATGAATTGACGAATTACAGATTCGTACACTTCATGTGTACTAACCGATGTCCATCGATATTTCATAAGGTTCAACGAGCAAAGTCCTGATATAAGATAAGAGTCTGAATGAATTAATAATTATATCTATCTAAAAATATATGGAAATGTTTATACGATGAGCTCATCTCTGTTACTTACTTGAAATACATTTGAAATATATGACTGACTAGCTTAAGGATGTATATGTATTAGGTTATTGATTAATTTGATTTGGATGTACTTTGTATTTTTATTTTAAATGGATATGAATGGGAAGTTAATTTCCCGTTATACGAACTTACTAAGCATTAAATGCTTACTCTGTTTTATTTTATCTATTTTATAGTACTCAGAAGCTCATAAAGGTTGGAGCGGGTCGGAGCAAGATCACACTATCCTTCAGCTATTTTTGGTATAAATAACAAACTTTAATTAGGATATAATGGCATGTATAGGTTAAATTGGTCAAATGTTGGCATACACATGTTTTGGTTGTAAATAGCCATTGAAATGACTTGTAATGGTCATGTTTTGATATATATATATGGTATTATCATGTTTGAAGTATGAATATGATTATACATATATGCATTTGGTATCTAGGTAAGTATAAGTTTTAGAATGGCATAATAATAAATTGGCTATTGAGGAGCCTAAGTGTACATTGGTTGTATGTGTAAAATGTCAAGATTAAGACTTGGTTTTGGCTTGGTTTAAAAGTCTTGAATTGGTTGATGAATGTGTTAAAATGTTGATATAGGTGGAAGACAAGTTTGGGTGAGAAATAAGGCTTGGAAATGGCCTTATTTTGTCCATATGGGCAGAGGCGCAAGCGTATGTCTCAGCCATGTGTGACACTGTATGGTTTGGCCGTGTGTCCCCTGCATCTTAAAAATTGAGAAACAGAATGCTTAGGTAGTTTCACACGGGTAGAGACACGGGAGTGTGTCTCAGCCGTGTGCGACACACGGCCTAGCACACGGACGTGTGTCTTGGCCGTGTATCCCCTGCACCTAATTATTGAAATTAAAATTGTTCACACGGCCTAGCACACGGGCGTGTGGCTTGGTCGTGTGACCTAAATCAGTATGCAACCTAATTTGGACACAAGCTGGAACACAGCCGTATGCCTCACATCGAATACCCACATGGCCTGAGACACGGGTGTCACTGCCTGGCCACACGGGCGTGTGTCCCCTGCACATAAGGAAAATTTTGAAATTTTGCGAAAAATTCTCTGAGTTCTCAGTTTAATCTCGACTTGTTTCTAATGCATAATTTGGGCCTCGAGGGTCCATTTGAGGGACAATATGATTGATTATGTATGATTTCGGATATGAATAGTAAATATTATGAATTAACTGTATTTGTTCTTTAAATTTCAGTAATGCTCTATAACCCTGATCTGACGATGGATACGGGTTAGGGGTATTACAAAGTAGCTTTGGTTGGCGTGTTTAGGAGAGCGTACATATTGTCTCTTGCTAGTGGTACATACCAAAAAGGTTTTATGACATTGACAGCTCACAAGGGGACTATTGCGATGCTGGATAACACAAGAAATAATATGCACTTGGTAAAGGAGAAATACATCGAAGTTGAATAAGTATACAAAGGTAGATTTCCTTTTCTAATTTCGTAGTCTAAAACCAGCAGTGATGTAACGACCCGAAAGTTAGTGGTGTCAAAAGTGTGGTTTTGGAACCCCATTTCTGTAAACTAAACTCGTAAATATTATTATTTAGTAAATATTATTATTAAATATTTACGAAGTTATATTAGAAGTGAATCGAATTTCGATCATATAATTTTATCAAATTAGTGTTTAATTAGGGTCTAGGGACTAAATAATAAAAGTGGTAAAAGTTCAATTACTATATGTTTTCATTAATTAGAAATAGAATAAGGATTAAAGAAGTAAATATACCCTTAGAAACTATTATGGATGGTAAATGAATTAAGTATGCATGTTTATATTATAAAACTTTAGTAATTAAAATTATAAAATGAAAATTTATTAAATTAAAGAAAAGATAAAAGTTTGGTGGAATGAAAGAGAAATCATTCTTTCTCTTTACATTTCAAAGCTTCGAAACTATATAGGGAGAAGGGGAAGACGAACAATGACCCTGTGTCTACCTACTGTGAACTTTGACCTACGTCACATGCTCGCTAGTTTGTTTAACTAACAACATATGACATTGCTTGGCTAATTGCTAGTCAGATTTCATGAATCCTACCCCCGTTTTGGTAGGAAACTTAATTTTCATATAAAATGTGGCAATAATCATTCTGACCATTCTCATAATAAGACACCAAAAACTGGCATTATAAGCCATAGGATAGCCTACCACAAAGAATTAAACGTATTTTGTAGTAGTGTACTCGCCATCCCCAAGGGTGACAGGCAGAGTAATATATCATTTTACTTCAACTAGATGATTAGCAAATCTATATAAAAGGTTCACCTTGTTCAAAGCATGTTCCTTCAAACCCATCTTCTGTTACATGTCCCAAGTTAAAACCTCTTCAACACTTCCACCATCAACCATAATCTTTTTAATCTTGAATCCAACAATGGCTGTTGCCACGACCATGAGGTTGTTTCTTTCCTAATTACACACTGAATCCTCATATTCCTCATTAAATTCTACCTTCCATCTCTCTTGCTGATGTAACCTCTTCGACGAACTAATTGACATCGCGCTCTTGATATGAGCCTTCCTTTTTGTGTTCGATGTCGCCTACTCTTCATTTGTACCAATTATTACATGTATCGTGCCTCCGACCTTCTGTTTACCTTTATCTGCACCTCGCAAACTCTTCCCTGAAGGTGAAGCCTCTTGTGCTACAAAATATTTTAGTTCACTGTTTCTAACAGCCTCTTCTATAGCATCCTTCAAAGAGAAACAATATTCTATCTTGCATCCCCTTTCGTTGTGAAAGTTATATCTATCCCTTGAGTTGGACTTAACTGATTGGGTTACATAAGTGGTGGACTCGACAAAATTTCCAAATTCCTGACCTAATTAAATATGTAGGTACGTGAAACATTTAAAGGAGTGTAAGCTTCAAATTTTCTATGGGAAACATACATTATCATGTGCTCGCCCTGAGGCCTCTAGAATGCCCTCGATGATTTATTCTGCGAATAGTTCGTCTATTATCCCCCACCTTGGACCCGTAGACTCTAAGAAGAAGGACCCTACTAGCCGTGTGTATTCTGGCGACTTCTAAATTGCTTATCATCCCTTTAAAAGGTATTGCGAGCTGCTTTCTTGATTTCCTCCGCCTCAGTAAACTTATGCGCCCTTTTATATAAGTCTACCAAACTCTGTGGTCTATTATTAGTAAATGAGTACTGCATGTGCTTATTTTGAAACCCCATAATGAAGGTATCAATATCCCATTGGTCTTTCAAATTATTCGTGTTCAATGTGGTTGTATGAAATCGTTTCACATAATCTTGCAAAGATTCTCCATCTTTCTACTTTACTAACATTAAGCCCATTAGAGTACTTGTTATTGTCCTATGAGCACAGAATCTACCAAGAAACATCTAACTCAATTGTGAGAAGTTCTAAATGGAACCCTATGGTAAAGATAAATACCAATCTTTCGCACTTCCTTTAAGAGTCGTCAAGAAAACCTTGTACTTCACCGCGTCTGAGGCCTTTAACACATTTATATAATCATTATATTGCATGAGATATGCTCTAGGATCCCTTCTACCTTCAAACATCTCTTTTGGCACTTTGGACTCAGATGGTAGGTTCACAGCAGCAACATATGGTGACAAAGGGTTGTTAGAACAAAACAACCAGTCCATGTCTTGTATACCAGGGTGCAATGCTTGAACATCTCTACGCAAAGCATCCATCTTATTCTGCCATGGCTTTGCATGTGCTTCTACAACCTCTTCTTGGTGAGGGGTGACATTGTCTTGAAGATCAAAATGGTCGAACTGCACATTTCTTTTTATTTCCTCTATCTTAGCAGCTCCTAGTGAAACAATTGCTACTGTTCAAACCTGGTACTCTATTGAGTCATTTGTTCTTTCATAAACCTTATTTGTTCCTGTAAACCAAATAATTGTTGCGACAATACTCCCTGATCAATGGGAAAAGATGGCCCTTGACCAAAAAGGGGCATTAATATTAAAGGGATTAGAAACATCTCCTTGGCCTGAGTTACCTAAGTTTTCTGGCCGATCAACAAACCAGCCAGCGAAAAGATCCATTTCTCGGGGTTGATTGTCGGTGTCAGAATCTCTTGCTTAGTTCGATGAGAAGTTCATGGAGAAATTCTCATTAGGGTGAGTCATCTTGGTTTTCTGATTTTTTGATGGTCAAAGTCTGTCCATGCTCACCGCACCAAATTGTTGAGTATTTTTGTGTGTCTGTCTCTAAGGGAGGCTAATTTTCCTATTTATATGATACGGTTCCTAATGTGACGTCCTAGGTAGGCCCAATGCATACCAACACGTACCCTATTTTAAGATTAACACATGTTTCCTTAGTATGAGTTCACTTGCATAGTGATGCGAACCCATGATGACGATGTGAACCCAACATGTGCGAACCCATGTAAGCGAACTATGGAGGCCATTGCTATCGGATCGGGTCGGTCTCAATCAAGTATCCGAGTAACAGGTCGGTAATGGCAAGCACCATAACAACACTATAAGTTTACACTCTTGCAATTGGTTATAATTTCTTTTTAATATATAACTCTATTTTTTTGGTAATACTTGCACAATTTACACTTAACTAACGTCTTTTAACGTCTCCCAACTCCAAATTCTTTAATTGATACTCTTTCCTTCAATGACAGCATTAAACATGAGTTTAATGCTAAACTTCATCAAATTAAGAATTAGATTTTCAAGAAAAAAAAAGGTAGGATCTCATAGCGACAGAATATGTATGACTTTCTCTCAATTTCTCTTCTCCCTTTTGATAGTAAAATATTGAATGAGCTAGGCACACCTTCCTCACTCAAATTGGAATGGTAATCTAAGGGATTAATCACTTGAGGGTCACGATTTAGCCTCCCTTTTTTACGTTACTAGCTTGGCCAATTGTTAGCCAAAGTTTCTCTAACTTCTTTGCTCTCTCTCCTCTATTTATTCTTTCTTTTCTTTTGTCAGTACTACCAAAATGTTTAGCACTAACTCTCCCCCGTTCAGCCGATCAAAGTTGCATGGAATAGAGATTGTTTTGGCAACCAATAATGGTGTCAGTTAACACGTATTCCACTCGTCAACAATTTGGGTTAAATCCCAAAATTTAGTATTTCTTTTAAGAAAGCATTTTTTAAGTCAAAAAGTACTTTTGACTAAAAATTAAAATTTTTATTTTTATTTTTATTTTTAACTATAAAATATTTTTATAAAATATTTTTCGTCCAAAAAACTTTTTAATAGCTTAAAATATCTTATTTAATAATATTTTTATCTCAAAAGTATTTCTTAAAAATAATGTTAAACTAATATTAAAAAAGTACACAAGGTAAATATTTTTCTTTAAAAGATAATATCAATAATATTTGGGTAAACTACACCATAAATAACTCAACTATGAGCTCGTTTCTTTTTAATTACTCAACTAATTGAATTTATTTATTTTTATTCTTTTTATTAAGTGACATTAATTGTTTAACGAGATGGTGAGGTGACAACTTAAAAATTAGTACAATAATAATTTTAATATTCAACTTTTACATATATTGTGTCGATTTAACCATAATTTTAAAATTAACCCGTCATCACAAATAATTCTTAATTTTAAAAAATATATATATAATTACCCGAAAACCTCCTACAGCCTCTTCCAATGTTCGGTATTCACTATTCAAGACAACAAAATAGACTGAACCTAATAAAATAAAAGAAAAAACTTTAAATTGCAATCTTAAGTGCACACGAACACCATACGCAGAAACTGCTATTGATGTATTTAGTGCTCAAGAGAGTTAAAACAAACCAAACCCAAAAAAGAAAACAGAAAAAAACTTAAAATTGCAATTTGAATTGGAAAAAAAAACCCAGGAGAATGATCATCAAACCAAACCCAAAAAATAATGTAATATTCTAAATTGAAACAAGAAGCAATTTCAATGCTAAATAAACAGAGAAAGTGATGGAAATAGAGCAGTGAAAATGGATATTCACTGTTCAAGAAAGTTAAAACATACCAAACCGAGAAATAACCTTTAAATCGCAATATGAAGTGGAAAAAGTCCATGAAGATGAACAACAAACCAATCCTAGAAAAATAAATAATAATATATTCTGAAATGAAGAAAAAGCAGAAAAGAAAATCATTCTTGTTTTCATTATCCTTCATGAGCATCATCACCATACCATTTCCAAGCTTCAGGGAGAGGGAGAGAAGGTCGACGCCTTCCTAACCGGTGACAGTGCCAACATCAGTGGTGGCACACTGAACGACGATAACAACAATAACGCTAACGAGAGAACTGTAGGGAGTTCTAGCGTTTTCTGGAAAAAAAGAAAAGGAGTTAAAAAGGTAGTTTGTATAATGTTAGAAAAAGAATAAATAAAAATCAAATTAACTTATTATTTTATATAAAAATGCAATGTAAATTTTTGTATGGATTTTTAAGTATATCTTTTTGAAAATTTTAGAATTAGAATTAGATTGAGATATTTTTTAATGTTGAGAGTAATTTTTTTGAAATTATAACTAAATTAAAATAAAAATTAAAAATTAAATTTATTATTATATTGAAAATTTGATGACCTGTGGTGTAATTTAGCCATAATCATAGTTAATACATTGCAAGGCTAGGTTCGTATATATTTGTGCTGCTCCTAATCACCAAACAAATGCAAGCTTGGTGAGTTTTTAACAGTAAAATTTAACCGTACAATATTTTTTTGGGAAAAATCTAATAAAATTAAGAGCATGTTTAGTTCGCTGTATTGGATTGAGGAATTAAGGAATGAAATCTGTAGAATAGCGGGTACTAGAATTTGAGCCCAAGTAAAAAAGAAAAAAGAATCAACGTATTATCTATTATTTTTCTCTTAAATTCAATCCCGCGAAAAATCAGCTCAGCTAAATCTAGGGAGCGCTTTTGTTAAGCCCTCTCTCACTCTCATTTTGACACAAAAAAAGAACCAGAGAAATTATTTTTAGGGTTTTAGGCTTTGGGATTTTCTGATCCCAAAATGAAGCAAAAGAATGAGCAAATTCATACTACAAGGCTGTTAACTTATCTTTTAATCGGGTTAATCGGGGTTCTGGGGTTGGTTTGTTTGTACTATGGATCTTCAGTTGCCCCCGGGTCGAGGAGATACGACGACACAGATTCTCGGCTGGATGGATCGGACCCAGTTTTTGGTGGGTTTTCAAGGAACCGGGATTTGGTTGATTTGCTTGACGAGCAAGGATACTACCTTGAAGTTCCTAAGAGCATCCCTGTAAGTATTTCATTTTTATTAGATCAATTTTTCTTTTCCTTTTTTTTTCCATCAAAATATTTACTAAAAATTGTTCTTTTCATTTGCTTTTTTTTTTTCGTGCTTCTCTAAAATCTCTTACTTTTGAGACTTCTTAACTGTCGTTAAGTTTATTCTGGATTTTATTTTTAGTTTAGCCAAGTAATGGTGTTTTATGAGTTTTTACAGATATGTGACATGAAATATTCAGAGTTGATACCCTGCTTGGATAGGAACCTTATATATCAGTTGAAATTAAAGCCTAATTTGACGGTAATGGAGCACTATGAGCGTCATTGTCCGCCACCAGAGCGACGTTACAATTGCTTAATTCCACCGCCAAAAGGTTACAAGGTCAGTGACGTTCCTTTTTGCTTAAGTTAATAGTTAAAATCTTTATAGTTTCAGTTAGTTTTGATACCAACGAAATTGTTATTAGAATTTCAGATTCCTATAAGATGGCCTGTAAGTAGAGATGAAGTCTGGAAAGCCAATATACCCCATACACATCTTGCGCAAGAGAAATCAGATCAGCATTGGATGGTTGTTGATGGGGAAAAGATAAAGTTCCCTGGTGGTGGAACCCATTTTCATTATGGTGCTGATAAGTATATTGTTGGTCTTGCTCAGGTAAATCTTACTTATTGTGTTAATGATCCTTTTGTTATTTGCAGGAGCCAAATAATTGCAACTTTTTTTCTTTTGTTTTTCTTAGAAGTTTATTTTTGTTGAGCTTGATGTTGAGTCGTTATATTTATATAGATGCTAAAATTTCCTGGTGATAAACTGAACAATGGTGGACATATCCGAAATGTTCTTGATGTGGGATGTGGAGTTGCAAGTTTTGGAGCCTATCTCCTACACCATGATATCATAGCCATGTCCCTTGCACCTAATGATGTGCATGAGAATCAAATACAATTTGCACTGGAAAGGGGTATCCCTTCAACACTTGGTGTGTTGGGAACAAAAAGGCTTCCTTATCCAAGCAGATCATTTGAGTTAGCTCATTGTTCACGATGCCGAATTGACTGGCTTCAGAGAGATGGGATTCTCCTACTGGAACTCGATAGATTACTGGGACCTGGAGGGTACTTTGCATATTCTTCTCCTGAAGCCTATGAACAAGATCCGGAAAATAGAAAGATCTGGAATGCTATGTACAGCCTCTTGAAAAGAATGTGCTGGAAAGTTGTTGCAAAGAGAGGCCAAACTGTGATATGGTCTAAGCCTCTGAGCAATAGCTGTTACTTGAAGAGAGATCCTGGGACTCTGCCTCCTTTGTGCAATTCCAGTGATGACCCAGATGCAAGTTGGAATGTGTCTATGAAGGCTTGCATCACCCCATACTCTGCAAGTAAGTAGAAATACCATGTGTATGTTGATGGGATTGAAAGTTGTGATTGCTTCCTTGTTGTAAAACTGCATAATTCATTACTTGTAATGTCATTGTGAATGTTTCTCTATCAACTTGAAGATACTGGTCTATTGTTATTAAAAATTGGAAATAGGGTCTGAACTACTTCGCAAGTGTTAACTCGGTCATTTCTTGATACTACAGGGATGCACAAAGAAAGATGGAGTGGACTACTTCCTTGGCCACAGAGGCTTACTGCAGCGCCACCTCGCCTTGAAGAAATTGGTGTTAGCTCTGAGGAATTCCATGAAGATACTGTAAGTTTCTGAGATCACGAGTCTCAAGTGATTTAGTTCTGCCATGCTTTCTTGATCTTGATTTATTGGTTGGTTTCCCATATAAAGCCTTAAGTTTTGATGTCTATGATATTTCTTATGATGCAGAAAATATGGCATTTTAGAGTGATTGAGTATTGGAAACAGATGAAATCTGTTATACAGAAGAATTCGATCAGAAATGTCATGGATATGAACTCGAACCTTGGAGGGTTTGCTACTGCACTCAAAGATAAGGATCTCTGGGTAATGAATGTGGCTTCTGTCAAAATGTCTGCAAGATTGAAAATTATTTATGACCGAGGCTTGATTGGAACAGTTCATGATTGGTATGCCTTCACTTTTTGTACATATACATCCTTGACCCTTTTTTTTTTGTCATATCATTCTGATAATCAGATATGCCATTTCTTCTTTTTTGGTTTAATTGCTTTCACCTTTGGTTTTGTAGGTGCGAAGCATTTTCTACATACCCACGTACGTACGATCTTCTTCATGCCTGGGCGGTGTTTTCGGAGATTAAGGAGCGCGGTTGTAGTTCGGAGGACCTCCTGATTGAAATGGATAGGATACTTCGTCCTGACGGGTTTGTCATTATAAGAGATAAACACTCAGTGATAAATTACATCCAGAAATTTATCACTGCATTGCGGTGGGATGGCTGGTTATCTGAAGTTGAACCCAGAACTGATGCTCTCTCTGGTGGTGAAGAACTGGTGTTAATAGCGAGAAAGAAGTTGTGGACTGATGGGTTTATGACAATGTGAATGTACTCTCTTTCTCTGTCAGGTTTTTTCTTAACTTAGTATCATTCCTTGATTGGTCTACATGCTTAGATCTCTGCATTTGCTGATTGTTTCGAATGCTACTCGTCTTCTTGACTCTCTCTTCCACGTGAAGCTGTTAAATTATAAGATACACATCATAAGCAAATGCAATTAGGCTTCATCTATTCTTTGGAGCAGATTTTGTTTTTGTTTGTGCTCTTGAATGTTGTAGCCATCTATGTTTCTCCGATTCTTTTTATTTTTAAAAATACCTTGATTTGACATTCAGATAGGTATATCAGGATATGATCCCCCCCAAAAAAACCATGCATATTGAGCACGTGTGTTATGACACTCGCATTCAAGTGAAAGTAACATATATGACTAGGTTTGTTATCCATTTGAGATTAAAACTTTGTTTTCTTTGTAGATAATAACAGGACCAAATCTCAAGAGTAATTGGCATCACGTTGAATGTGCAAACTATAGACGGATATACTGCCTGCTGGTTGCTGCAAACAGCCGCAATCCATGAAGAAAAGAAAGAGCGAAGCTCAGCCTTAGACATTTGTTTTGCACTCAATGGGATGTATTTGTTGAAAGTACCGAAAATCACTTTCGTTTAATGTTCTTGTTTTCATATGTATTTGTAAACAATTTATTCCCCCTTGAAAAACCTGTTTTAAAGTCCCAATTTTCTTTGTGCATTAAGTACATATCTGAACCTTGTCCTAAAGGTGTAACCCAATAGCATATTCGAGCTGAAATAGTTAAGATGTTCTATTCCAAATTCAAATGGAGCTGCATCAGGTTTTATTATTAAAATTTAATATGGTTGCGAGTATACTTATTTATGGGCAGGGTTATCTGTCTAGGTCTAAAAGTTTGGGATAGTTTAAGTAAAATATTAGTTTTGAAAAATAAGCTTAGATAAAAAAGTTAGATTGTTTAAAATATGGGCTAGACTTGGATTTGAGCATTCAAAGTTTGAGTCTGGTTTGGCTCAATTTGTTTTTAAGTTATATTATGTTATTTTTATATATTATATAATTTAGAATACATTAAAAAAATAAACCAATATCAAATATATAATGCTACTCTAATATAAATATTAAAATAATATTAAAATGATTATATAAAAATTTTAATAAATAAAAATGTATAAAATTATTAAATATTAAAATAATATGGGTGGACTTGAAGTAGACTTAAGTTAATTTTTTTATAAATATGAACGAATTTAAATGAAATTTTAAACTTTTATTTTGAACCGAAATTGATTTAAGTATGAAGTATATTAGCATAATGCTTAAACTTAACTTCACCCTACTAGATAAATCTTTATATAATTTTTATTTAGTAGAAAAAACGATTAGGAAGCCCAGTTGGAAGTGGAAATCAAGCTAAAACAAAAGCGCCACGTAAGCTAGTTCCCGCGTAATTCGCTCGCTTCCTTCACACAAGCAGCATAAAAAAGGAAAAAATAAATGCAAGCTTCAAAAAATCGAATTTTTTTTTCAAATTTTCAGATACTTTAATATTCAACTTCATCGTTTTTCGATTGATAATGGAGCCTGCTGCATTGAGAAGTGGATTCAATGATCATATTTCAGTCGATTCTAACGGGGGATTTGATTGTCCAAAAAATAAGCAACCATTCATAATCGGTTCCATCTCTTTTCAATTTTTCCATAAATTCTATTTTGTTTCTTTAATTTATTTTTATTTATTTTTAATTTTTTTGATCCAGGAGTTGCAGGAGGAACGGCATCTGGCAAAACGACAGTTTGCAACCAGATCATTTCACAGCTTCACGATCAACGTGTTGTTCTTGTTAATCAAGTAAATCTTTTAATCTCTATTCTTCTTTTATTATTATGTTCTTTTCCGGTTTTTTATTATATATTTTTTTCAAAAATTTAGGATTCGTTTTATCGCTCACTCAACGATGATCAATTAGTGAACGTTCACGAATACAATTTCGATCATCCTGGTAAAGCGTTCAAATCAAACTTCTTCAATTATTAATCTTTTTCTAATAAATATTTTTTAAAACATTATTATTTTCTTTTGCAGCTGCTTTTAATACTGAGCTTTTGCTTTCATGTATGGAGAAATTAAGACGGGGACATCCAGTTAACATTCCTAGCTATGATTTCAAGAGTCATAAAAGTATTGAACCGTCACGTCTGGTAAATTTAAATATTTCTTTTCAAATAATATTGATTTTGTTGAAATTAAATCAGAAATGTCTGACAAATTAGATTTTGTGTTAATGTAGGTTAATCCAGCGGATGTTATCATTTTAGAAGGAATTCTCGTTCTCCATGATTTCCACGTTCGCAATCTTATGAACATGAAGATCTTTGTTGATATAGGTTTATGCGTTTTTCCTGCTGTTTTTGCTTACTTGCTTTGCTCGTTAAGTAATCACTGATATTAAGGGCTTTAAATACGATTTTGGTTGCATTGTGATGTAATAAATGTTATCACAATCAAATACCCTAATATTTAAAAAGTAGATAAAGAGATAGGTGCTTGAATGTCATTCAAATCAAACATAGCATAGAATTCATTTATCAATGATAATGGCTAACAGATTCCGATGTGCGGCTTGCAAGAAGAATTCAAAGGGATACAGTGGAAAGAGGAAGGAACATTCAGAATGTTCTCGATCAAGTTAGTACCAGTTCTAGTACTTGTTTATCTCATTAATTACTACATTGGCACGCAAACCTGGTAATATATGTTTATGTGTGTCATGTTCATGTTTTTATTTTCCATGATAGTGTTAGATGTATGCATAATACAAATTATTACAAGGTGGGCATGCAATAAATGTTTAGGTTTTTCTTACCAATCCTTGTATCAATTTTGCAGTACTCGAGATTTGTAAAACCAAGTTTCGAAGAATTCATACTACCATCGAAGAAGTTTGCAGACATAATCATCCCTAGAGGAGGAGATAATGATGTCGCCATTGATTTAATAGTACAACATATTCTT
This sequence comes from Gossypium raimondii, assembly GCF_025698545.1. Taxonomy (NCBI): domain Eukaryota; kingdom Viridiplantae; phylum Streptophyta; class Magnoliopsida; order Malvales; family Malvaceae; genus Gossypium; species Gossypium raimondii. Next base: position 41,320,593 of record NC_068568.1, read on the forward strand.
ACCAAGCTTGGCCAGCATGATCTATGCAAAATATATCCAAATATCAATGTTATATTTTCAACATTTCAGGTAGCATTTATTTATGTAGTAATTATTTTATTAACTTGCTCTTGTGTCTGAATTCTTTGGTGGGTTGAATGATGTTTTGGCGTGGTGTTCAGATTCGGGGAATGCACACCCTTGTCCGTGATGTCAAAACAACAAAGCATGACTTTGTATTCTATTCAGATCGATTGATTCGCTTGGTAATGAAGCTTAAATGAATAGGAAATTTAAGTCAAAAGCAATGAGAATGATATAGAATGGTATAAAATTCCATGTTTCAGGTTGTGGAGCATGGTCTCGGGCACCTTCCTTTCACCGAGAAACAGATTATTACTCCGACAGGTAACTCTTAAGCAATTATATTTTTTGTTCGTCTTTCCCACAAGATAGCCACTCATCATGCTATTCCTTTTAGTTTCATGCCATATGTTTGACACTTAGAAATTCTTTGATGATTTGTTAATTATCTTTTTCTCTCTCATTGCTTGCTTGCAGGTTCTGTGTATTCTGGAGTTGTGTTCTGTAAAAGGTTATGTGGGGTCTCCGTTATTAGAAGGTGGGTGAATAACCAATTATCCATATTTTCTTTTGTTCTCTTTTCAGGCCATAATTGTTCTCTCTATGCTTAGTCGTCTCAATCATTTATGGATTCACTAAACAACCAAGTCTCATTTAATTAAGTTGGTTCGTATAATCATTTTTATCAACCTCATAAGTTTTGCAACCTTCCTTTTTATACCTAGATTGCGACCCCATTGCGTGCTCCTGATACAGGAGAACAAATTTCCTCAAAAGAATAATAAAATGATAGTAGAACAAAACAATTAGACAAATCTAAGTCTTCATACCATACAAAACAATTGGGCTATATTAAAACTCTTATTGAAAACCAACCAGGTAATGCAATACTAGTTGAAATATCATAAGAAAAACTTGAAAATTCGAAAGAATGATATACCACTTGAAACTTTCTCAAAGGAGTTCTTAAAAAGATGACCCGATTTTTTCATTTGCAATTTGGACTTCTTAAAAAAAAGATGCTCTTATCTTTGTTTTTTTTTTCATAACAACATTCTTGGGGAATCTGATTCCCTCTGTTACAAAGCACTATTTTTATAGGATTGACTATGATCTTGAGTGTCAAAGTACTAGAATAGATGTCAGAGTATTCATTATCACTATTTATGATTAGTTTAACTGCGTTGTTAATGTATTATTATTTGCTTGTGGGTAAAACAGTAAAATAAAGTTTCATAATAGAACCTTCTAGAAAATAAAAGATGCGCTTTGTTTTATAGAGAAGTCAAACCAAATTCAAGAGTCAAATCAAAGTTCAAACCAAACTGTTAATTAAGAAGAATTTTATATATGTGTATATAAATAAAAATAAAGTTGCTGGTAAACGAGACTTTGTTGATACCAGTGGAGAAAGCATGGAGAATGCACTAAGAGCATGCTGCAAGGGAATCAAAATTGGTAAAATTCTCATCCATGGAGATGGAAAAAATGGGCGGCAGGTAGGTTGGAAAAACCAATGTTCAAAGAATCTTTCTTCCATACAGGCATGCAGGCACACACCCAAGTTCTCATTTAACTAATAACATTTACTGCAGTTAATTTATGAGAAGCTACCAGCAGACATCTCAAGCCGCCATGTGTTGTTACTAGATCCTGTTCTAGCTTCAGGTTTGACAACATAAACTTATATCATCGTTGTTCTAAATCTATGATGACCTTTCTCAAATGTATGCATGGTTAGGAAATTCGGCAATCAAGGCTATATCTCTGCTTCTTAGTAAAGGCGTCCCAGAAACCAGCATCATCTTTCTTAATCTTATATCAGTAAGTTCAGCCACTTGCTGTTTCTCAGGCTATTCCCAAATTCACGTGTCATAAGATGAGTACCGTTAAACTGCAGGCACCGGAAGGAATTCATGCAGTGTGTAGGAAATTCCCAAAGCTAAAAATAGTGACATCCGAGATAGATTCATCGCTAGATAAGAATTACGGGGTGATTCCAGGCATGGGGGAGTTCGGGGATCGCTATTTTGGCACCGATTAATTATTTTGGTGATCCAGTCTACACACCCAAACAAACCTTTAAGATATTGACTCACCTTAGCTAGTTTTTGCTCAAATCGTCTCAATTCTGTAAATATTCCTTCTGCCTGCAGAGTACAAGAATTCTTGTGAAACAACAAATAATCCTTGCAAGTACAATTATTCAAACTTGCATCTTTCAACACATTCTATCGCGAGTGTTTTTTTTACTCAACACGAATTAACAATATGTCAAAATTCAATTTATTACACTTTTCAAATCCTAGTATTTCCTCCCTTTCTATGGTTTTGAGTTTTCTTGCTCATTTTTCTTCCTTCCCTCCATTGTTCTTGATTCCTTTCTCGAGGTTTTCTCCTTGTTTCTCTAATTTTTGCTTCCTCAAAGCTATTTCTCAAGGATTTCGGCCGTTGATTTTAGAGCACATGAAGCAAGAGGGACCAGGAGTTCAGGGCCACCCACTACAGATTTGATTTGTTGTTTTAGATTATGGCTGTTCTTTAGATGTTTGTAACTATAGACGATGTGTTTACATTTCTTTCTTTTCTTTCTTTTTTTGTTGTTTTGTGTCCTTGGAAATTTTTTTTCCTAACCGTCATATTCAAACATTATATTAACCGATGACTGAGTCGAGGTCAAAATAAGACCTTAATTTTAGATCCTTACATTGAGTTGAGAATCTTTATTTCATACGGTTTTTCTTGTACTTCTCATTGTTGTCTTAATTTGTTTTCATTTTTTGTTGTTTTACTTTTGATTTCTATGACCTTTTTATACTACCATCTTCAGATCATGGTCTGAACTTTTGATAACGTTCTCTAAACTTGTAAGAAAGTAACTCATATTATTAGCTTTTTTTTTATAAAAATAACCCAAAAAAATAATTAATTATTTAAATGACTTATTTTTTGATAAAATATGAAAATAACCCAAAATATACCGTAAAAGTTAGTAGAGCCAAATGTTTGGTGCCACTAACATGTCACGTCAGCAATCTGTATTAAAAAATTAATTTTTAGTGAAGTCATGTAAAATGACGTCACTTGTATAAATATTAGAGAAATATTATGAGTTTTGAAAGTATGAGAGTTTTAAACAATTTTATCTTTTTCTAGTGGAGCTAAATAAATTAACGCTACCAGACTCCAAGGCTGTAGCCTGTGTGTCTATTTGCCTATTGAAACAAGTAATTTTTTTTTTTTCATTCACGTTACTTTTTCTGATCCTTTGTCCTTTTTTTCCTTTTTTATTTTGTTTATCTTTTTAAGTTTTTTATTCATTTACTTTTTAAGATATTCTTATTTGTTCTTTATTTATTTTATTTATTTGTTTATTATTGATTTTATAAAATTTGAAATGTGTATTTGAAATGTTTTATAATATTATTTTTAAAATTTTAAATATATTTTTAAAAATTTAAATATTATTTTTAAATTTTAAATATAATTTTTTTAATATTATAAAACATTTCAAATATTTTTTTAAAGATATGACCTTTTAAATTTATTATTTTTATAATATTTTAAATGTTTATTTTAAATATTTTTAATTTTAAATATATTTTTTAAATTATTTTAAAATATTCAAACATTTTTTAAAATTATATTTAAAATTTTAAAATTAATATTTTATTTGGTGGAGCCATTTAGAATGGTTCCACCACTTTATTATAAGTGTAATTTTTGTTTTATGTTTTTAATATAAAAATTTAATATTTAATATTTTATTTTGGTGGAGTCATTCTTTATGGTGCCACCTCTTGGTTCTCTAGCATATATAGAATGGTGAAATTGTTGTGTTTAATAGGAGAGTTCAAAAATTATATTGAAGATGAATAATGAGGTGTTTTTGGTATACGTTCTTTTTTTATGGTGAAATTGTAGAAGGTGATGTTGGTTGTGTATTTCAAGGTCGGCAAAGAGTAGGGTTGCGATTCAAAAAAAATGTGAAGCTGGCAAAAATGAAAAGGAAGATCAGTGTGAAAATAGTTATCTGTTGTGGAATGGCAATATTCAAATTATTTTACAAGTTTCTAATATCTACAAATTCGTTCAAATTTTGTGAAATGCAACTATTAGACGATGATGAATTAGGCACTATGATGGAAATATAATGGTCGACTGGGAATGGGAACCCCTAACTAGTTGAGTTATTTGTTGAGTCAGCAGACTTAGAGTCTGTTGAGAATGTTAGTCTAATAAGTCAACATCGCGAATTTGACTTTAATCTTAATGTCGGATGGACAAACCAGTTAGAATGCGGAAGGACATGGCAAATACCCAAAAATCCAAATTATGGTGGGATTTCGTATAACAACCCTACCCCCGGTCCCCGTCTACAAATACATCTAGAGGTGATAATAAGCACAGAGGTAGATTTCGGAGAAATCACCAATAATGGTGAAGATTCTAATTAGGACGTTGAAGATTTTAGTGCCCTGATTTTGATGAGGTTCCAGGCGATATCAATGATGAAGGCCCGGAGGAGGTTAAAGATTTTCACGGCCCTTCATTCAGTAACCCGAGTCGTGGCATTATTTTATAAAATGAACCTGGGGGCAACATGTTGAACGTAGATCCAGATGCAGTGCATGCATCCGAGTTCCTTGAGCGCGCCAATATAGTACATGCTCATAGATTTGCATCAAATTCACAGTTGAAGGAGTTGTTCGTTGGGCAACAATTCGAGAATAAGGCAGACTGTGTGTTTGCCATCAAACAGTACAGCATGAAATTGTCAATTGATTACAAGGTTGCCAAGTCTACACCGACATTATATGTTGGGGAATGTTGGAGAGCCGACAATGGGTGCAAGTTCGAGCTGCATTTATACAGAGGACTCAACAATGGCAAATACAAAAATTAGAAGGGCGTCATACATACACTGTCGCACGTATGTCTCAAGACCACCGAAAATTAGATGCCAAAAGTATTTGCAACTGCATCATGCCACTAGTGAAAGATAACCCAATCATTCTTGTGTCGACATTAATTGTAGACATGCAAGCTTGATTCCAGTACAGAGTGTTGTACAAGAAAGCATGGTGGGCGAAACAAATGACCATGCAACAATTGAACGGCGACTGGGATGAGTCATACAATAAACTTTAGGGTTGAATTTCAGCGATGGTGGAGTACGTCCCAGAAACTGTCGCGGACTTGTAAACGTTGCCTTATAGAGGCCCGAATGGACAATTAGAACTAGGGGGAAAAGTTTTCGTCGATTTTTTAGACTTTCGGTCAATGTGTTAGGGTCTTCTCCCACTGCAAACCGCTAGTGCAAGTTGATGGAACATGGCTTTATGGAAAATACACGCAGATACTTCTGATTACGGTTGCACAAGATGGAAACGAAAATGTACTACCGATCACTTTCGCCATCGTGTAGTCAAAGAACTTCGAATCGTGGGCATATTTCATTCAGAACTTGCGGAGGCTTGTTGTTAGGCAGGACAACACTTGCAGTATCTCCGACAGATCGAAGGGACTTGCTGGTGCGATTCGACGATCCGAGGTTCCGTGGAGGTCTGTCTACTGTATTCGTTACATCACTGTCAACTTTCACAATGAGTACAAGAACAAAGACTGGCGCAAACAAATAGTGAACATGGGTAAAAATATTGTATTTAAATTCTTATTTGTAAATATTTCGAGTCCATTTCCTAATTGGGATGGTAACGTGTTTTATCGGAATACATACGTAGGATACGAGCTGGAAACACACCGATCCAGACATAAGTTGGCAAGGTTAGAGATTGATATGGTGGGGTCCTAACCTTCTCACAGACAGTGGTTGGGTAGCATTAAGCCGTGGCAATGGGCTAAATATTTTGACGAGGGGTACCGATACGGTTATATGACAACTAACCTCGTTGAGCCCGTTAACTTTATCTTGAGGCGTATGCGTCACTTGCCAATTTCAGCGGTTTTTTAGCCACATTTTACAGGCTAGCAACCTTAATGCCAAAAATAGGGTTGAAACAAACAAAACTGTTGGAGGCAAGACACGTACACGTCAGAAAAATCAGGGATGCCATAAAAGAGAACGCTTAAAGGGCTAGGTCGATGAATGTAGAACTATATTCTCGAATCTTGAAAACTTTTTGAGTGACAGAGTACATAGATCGTCGGTCGGGGATCCCGTCACGGTCCTACGGAGTTGATCTCCAAAACAGGCGGTGTGAGTGTGGGATGTTCCAAACACTATGGAACCCGTATGCGTACGTGGTTGCAGTGTGTACTACTTACAGTTTGAATGTTGAACAATATATCGATGATGTGTACACATTTGAACTTATGTTGCGTATTTAGGATAACGAGTTCCCCGTGTTAAGGGATGTATCAAAATGGGAAGTGCAACCGCCTACGTTCGAGATGTTGCCAGATCGGTCACTATGTAGGAGAGTCAAAGGTCGACTGACAACAATGAGGATTCGAAACGACATGGATATCAGAGGACAGGTCGATCCAAAGTGTTGCACCATATGTAGAACAGTTGGCCACAATCAGAACAAGTGTCCCCATGAAAACATCTATATTGGTCAATCTTCACGGTATGAAAGAAATTAATATTGTACCTAATTTTTACATTTTATGGTCTTTTGAAAATAAAGTTTGTATTGTTTAGTGTTAAGCTTTTATTTAAAATTAACAGTTGCAACTTTTAATACTTTAAAAGATATTATAAATTATACAAAAAAAAGACTAATACATAAGTTGTGGAATTAAAAACCAATACAACAAATATTACATAACACTTAAAATTTACGTAACTCAAAATTGGAAAGAACCAAGAGTGGTATCGTCATTCGGGGTATAACGGTTTATGGTCCTTCATTGACGGGGTAGACGTTGGGGTGTACTGTACACATCAGGAGGATCGACAGCTGGATCGTACATGGCTTGAGGTGGGGTGGAGTACATGTTATTACCAAACATATCAAATGATATCGGTGGTCGGTCTGGGTGAAATAAACTCGAACCGCCTATGTTCGGGTGATATGAACTGCTCTGCGACTCATCATAAAAAGCGCCAACCCATTGGTCCGATATGTTCAAAGGTTGGTCCTCCAAGTCAGGCTCCGTCATATATTGATCCTCTAGCTCCCCCATAGGTTGATTTCCACATTTGTAGCCATGATTCAGTACTATCATAAGTTGTCCACCATATAAATAAACGCACTATCGTGTCATGTACCACTGCATGTATTCAGTTGAGGGACAGAAGTCAAACATGCAGGAGTGCATCTCAGGCCGCCTATCAAATTGGGCATTTCACAGTGCTACATAACATTGATGTTTCACGCTCTAATCTGTTGTATGTTTCCCCCTCATGGTCTTACCGTGGACATCAGCAAATTGTTGTGGCTCGACCGGCACAAATTGTCTACACTCAAATTGTCGCATAACTCGATCGCCGTTGTACCACTCAACGGTTGATAAGTTGAGCATCAACGTGTTAATGCACCACACATGGGCTTCGGCGTGAATCCACTAAGGAATAACGGTTATAATGTTCGGTACAGAATACGACATCTACAAGAACTGCATAATATAACATAATGAGTCAAGTCACATCATATACTGCAAGTGGTTAAGTTAAATCAACATTACTTAAACCATATTAATATATATTACTTTCTCTCTGACTAACGCCTCTATCATTTGGCGATAAATGATTAATGTTTGGCTCGCACTAATTCCCGAAGACGTGGCCTATCTGAAACTAAAACAAACACGTTAGCAGTTAAACTTGGGAAAATATTATCCACACTTATGAGTCGTTAAATATTAAGTATAATTTTGTTTTTACCTATTTACAAGTGGCCACGAATATGGTTGGTGCCTAACAGTCGCTAGAAACGGCAGTCTGTATAAAGCCTAGGACTGTAGCAAATCCAAACAACCAGTCATGTTATTAACCCCATGTTTTGTTGCTCGGCAAAGCTCATCGTACAATATGGCCAACACTGTCGATCCCCAGCTGTAACTACTGGCACGAAAGAAATCCTCCAATAGAGGCAAGTACTTTAAGTAGACCCTATTAGACGTGTTGTTCGGCATAAGTACCTCCGATCAGCTGCATAATATAGGCTTGAGTAGTACACATCACCTCGTGCTTAGTGGCAGTGCTCAATAACTCCTTAAAATTTGCTTTCAACCATGCCAATATCAAGCATGTGAAATTTTGTTCCCCATCACTAGGGGACCGTCTAAGTAATCTGTGGCATAGTACTGGAGGTTCCAACACTTTTCTTCGACCTGTGACCACAGCACCATCAACTCGTAACCCAAGTTGCATAGTGACGTTTTCCAATGTGATAGTGTTCCCGCACGGCATAATGAAGGTGTGAGTCTCCGTACACCACCGCTCAACCAAGGCGGATATTAAGTTCGCCTTTAGGTCAAACTTTTGGATCAATACGATGTCCCCAAATCCCACCAACTTTAAGTATGGTATGACCCGTTCGTCCGGATCGTACTTTGAAAAATGAAACCGCGACCTCAAAACCCGATACCCATCCTGTATGGTAAATTTTTTATAAAAATATGATAACTCAATTATCTATATAATTTAAACATAAAATTATATATTGAAGAGTAAAATTGAAAGGTTTAGAAAACAAAAACATCACACTTATACTTAGAGGTGATCATGTTGGGCGGCCCGACCCGACCCGGCCCGACGGCCTGCCAGAAATATGGAAGGGTTCGGGTAAAAATATAGGTCTGAAATATGGTTTTGGGCAAAAAACGATGCCTGTTTAGAAAATGGGCTGGGCCTCGAGCAAAACTTTTTTAGCCTGGGCCCGACCTGACCCGGCCCGAATATATAATAAATTGGTTGCAAAAAGGACGATGAGGACGATGAGTAGAGGTGATCATGGGCCAGGCGGCCCGGCCCGGCCCGACCGACCGCCCGCTCGAAATATGAGAGGGTTCGGGTAAAAATATAGGCCCGAAATATGGGTTTGGGCAAAAAACGAGGCCCGTTTAGAAAACGGGTCTGGCCATAGGTAAAAAAATTTTGGCCCGGGCCCGGCTCGGCCCTGCCCGAATATAATAAATAAATAAATATTTTTTTAAAATAAATTTCTCATTTCTCCTCCCCATTTCCCATTTCCCATTTCCCTAAGCCCGTAAAAATCCCTAAGCCCATCCCTCCTCCCTTTTTTATTTTTATTTTAAAATTTTTAATTTTTATATTTCAAATTTTAAAATTTAATTTTAATTATTAGTATTGTTAAATTTGTTGATATGATATTTCATGGGCAAGGGTTCTACTCTAAAACAAAAATAAAAATTCTTTTTTTAACTCTTTATAATTTATAAAATTTTAAAATAGTAATGGAAAAATTACACTTTACCCCTTAAATGATAAAAAAAGTTAATTTAATCTTTTAAAAATTATAAAAATATAGGCTATTAAAATGGTAAATCATTTTTTCTATCATAAAAAAAGGGCCGGGCCGGGCCCGGGCCTAAGAAGCGGGTTGAATTTTTTTGGGCCCGACCCGAACCCGGCCCGGCCCATGATCACCTCTAACGATGAGGATGATGTTTCTTCGGTTGCTTTTTAGGATACTTCCTTTCTAATTGTTGAAAATTTAATTTAGCTTACAATTTATATTTTGTTATAAAATTAAATATGTTGATTGGTTAATGTATGGATATTCTGGTTGGTTGATTATATTTTGCAGGTTTTTTATACAATTTTGGTGTTTACTAAAAAAAAAGGCCGGGCCGGGCTCGGGCTTAGGAATTTTTTCCCGGGTCGGGGCATGGACAAAATTTCAAATCCATATTTCGGGCCGGGCCCAGGCCTAGGACGTGGGCCAAAAATTTTTTCTGGGCCCGGCCCATGATCACCTCTACTTATACTATACCAACATAGTCATTCTAAGTATTTTTTATTTAAGTTAAATTAAACAAGTAATAAAATATTAATAATAGAATGAAGATTTATCATAAAATATGATTATTATGTCCTAATCATAGTTAAGCGTTAAAACTAAAGGCAACTATATAACTACAAAAAGTACATAAAAAAACAATAATGTCCTAAAAAACATAGGTGGTATGGGTAAATATAAAAAAAAAACTTATTTTCATTGAATTGATATCTATAATAATACATAGAGTTTTACATATAATATAAACTAGGCATATTCAAACTCGAAAATTTATCTTACATACAAGAACTTTTATAAAAATATATACTCATTCGTTAAAGACAAATATAACTTTTTGTACCTCGTAAATAGAACTAAGCACAAGAATAATGCAAAATTAAGCAAAATGTCGTCATATTAAAAAATTAATATATAAATTTATAAATGTGTCATAAATTAAAATATATATAACTAACACGTAGAGATCAATTTCATGCAAAAAGAGTTAAAAGGGATAATAACAACTAAATAGAAATCAGTTTCATGCAATCAAAACATGTTAAGCACAAGAACGCTTAGCAAGAGAAAACAAGAAACTAAAACGATTTTTTATTTAATTTATAATTAATTTTACTATTTTATTGATCATCGATGAATTGTGATATGTATTTACTCCGTAAGATATTTTGATATCTGCATAATTTTAAAAAATACATAAATTAAATATAATTAATTATTATATTACAATAACTGTAAAATATAAAAATACAAAATAAAAACTATAAATAACTTTTTTTTTTCCTCTTTTCTTCCTTCCTTTTACAAATATTTAAAAGGGGAGACCAAACCCCACCTTTTTAAATAAGATGTTCAACTTCTTCTTTTAAAGGATAACAATTAGGCTAATGATTGGTCACATCGTTGATGTCACTGACTTGATGTGACCTGTTATAATATATATTTTTTTATTTTTTAATATAAATTTTACTTTCTTAATATATTTTTTAAAAAAGACATAATTTTTTAACAAATAAATCCTTTTTTCCAATCAATTCAATTTTCACTTTTTAATAAAATATTATTTTTAAAATTTTAAATAGAATTTAAAAAGTTTGAATATCTTTAAAAATAATTTTAAAATCATAATTTAAAAATTATATATATATTTAAAATTTTAAAATATACATTTAAAATATTATAAAACAAATAATAAATTTGAAATGTCATATCTTTAAAAATAGTATTTTAAATGTTTTATATTATTAAAATATATATTTAAAATTTAAAATAATATTTAAATTTAAAAAATTATAATTTTAAAAATAATATTATAAAATATTTAAAATATAAATTTCAAATTTTATAAAACCAATAATAAACAAATAAATAAAATAAATAAAGGACAAATAAAAAAACTTAAAAAGTAAATAAATAAAAATTTTAAAAAGAAAAACAAAAAAAAATGAAAAAGGACAAAGAATCAGAAAAATTATCATGAATGAAAAAAAATAAAAAATTTACTTGTTTCAATAGGCAAACAGGCTACTGCCTTGATATTTTGTGGCACCAATTTATTTGGCTTCACCGGGAAAAGGTAAAATTATTTAAATCCCCATATTTTCAAAAATCATATTATTTTCCTAGTATTTGGTGGCGCCATTCTAAATAATTTCACTAAAAAATTAATTTTTTAATACAGATTGCTAACGTGACATGTTGGTGGTGCCAAACACTTTGGCTTCATCAACTTTTACGGTAGATTTTGAGTTATTTTCATATTTTATCAAAAAAATAGATCATTTAAGTAATTAATTGATTTTTTAGGTTATTTTTATATAAAAAAAGTCCATATTATTATATACAACAATTGTCACTAATTTTATATTCTTGGAAGATGTGCGAATCTTTACCATACAAATATTTTTCATTAAAAGTTATGCATAAATATATTCTATACCTTATACCCACCCTATGCATAGTAAGATTACATGGGTCCTACCAATGGTGTAACTTAAGTTTGAATATACATTATTTATCAAGTTGACAATTTAAGTATACTGATTCGAAATTTAAAAAACTTTCGATTCGGTTAACTATTTTTATTTCGTTTTCATTAGAATATTCACAGTTTTACAAGCTATCATTTGACATAACTTTAAACAAAATGATTAAGGTTTTCTTCATTCCCTTCATTTTGGCTGAAACTTACTATAAAATTATCTAGCTATTTTTGTTTCGTTTTTACACTTCTAACAAGTTAGAAAGTGCCTACTGATCATTTTCCATTCAAAAACACACATTTCACCTAATTTTATAAGTTTCCATCAATATTCTTTGATGGCAACTTTTAATACAGCTGATAAAATAAAACTATATGTAAAAAAGTTTTAAAGATTCAAAATCTATGAAAAATTGAAAAAAACATACATTATACTTAAAATTTGGAGGAAAATTTATAGAAATTTTTTTCTTTTCTTTTAGGCACCAATATGAAGAAGAAAGATGATAAAAGTCTGTTCATCTTTTCCTTTCTTTTTATATATATTATTATATTACTTATAAAATATTATTTTAAGCAAAATATTAAATAATTATTATTTAACAAAAATATCATTCAAAAGCCATCATGAGTAATTTAACTTCTTCGATAAGATTTTCTCTTTATTTTAATCAAGAATAACTTTTCAATATTATTTTTAATACTATAAAAATATTGGAGGAGCCTACTTATATTTTTAAAAGGGCTATAGTATATACACAAATGGGGAAATTACAAAAATCTTAAACTTTGAGGGGGATACTTATATTTTTGGGAGGGTCATAGTATATTTACAAAAGACTAAATTGAAAAAAAATTAAACTTTGGGGTTAGGTTCTCCGGGCCGCTCCACGGTTGGGTACTACAAACAACCTTAAATATACCTTCAAAGGAGCCAAGAAAGAATTATCAAGCTTTAGGCAGAGCTACAGGTGATGTAATCACATTTGTGGATATGTATGTTGCAAAGTATAATAAAGTCATTGGCAGTGCAAAAAAAACGAAGGTAAATTATTCAAACAATCTCATCCTGGTGTTTTTTAATGATTTATATAAACTTTGTTACCACGAGTACTCGTTTTCCCAAACCACTTCTTTCTTTACGTATTTACCACTAGTGTAGATAAATTTGTGAGGATAACGTCCAATGGGTTTATGGCAAATCTCATAACCCAACTCTTTGTTTTCTCAAATGTATCGGTACCTGGCACCTTTGTCATATGCCATATAGACATCCGAGCTCTTCCCATATACCCCAAAGTATCCGCATTCAACACTTGTTTTCTAGCCCGTCTAACACTCATTCTTCAGTGAATAAATTTATGATTATCGTCCTGTGCTTATATATTATTCACTCTTGACTCCGAATAACATAAACCAATGGTTGATGTTGAAAATGGTATCTGTGTTTTGGTCGGTAGGATTTGTTGATGCAGCAGATTTCATGACGATAAGATTCAAATTTATTGTGGTGACAAACAAGAAATAAAGGGTACGGGAAATCTACGCCGGTTCTTGTGAAGATCCTTGGGGATGGTGTCTACCACAACGAGGTCGCCATTCGTAGGTTTGCTTAGCGTATGGACAATGGCTCATTTAGTGATCCGTGTCTGCCAATTAAACAGTAATTACGATTCAAAAGAGATGTATTAATCATGCAGGAAATTAACTTTAGATATCACTGATTTTTCAATTATCAGATACTAAGTTTCTTTCATTTCTGCAACTGCACTGATGGTAATAAACGTTTGTTTATATTGCTTCAACTCTTCATTGTTTTTTTTAACTCAATGTTTGGCATCTATGCCTAACGCATATCTATACATGAAATGAGATATAATACTCCAAAAATCTTCTTATACACGAAACTTAATCAACATGTAATCCTACAGCAGCGAACTTCATTTTGTAGGTATTCATTTTTCTCCAATTAAAAAATGTCTGTTAATGCGATTTGAATGGAATTTCGTGCCTTACAAGAGGAAGAGAAATGAATTGCCAGCCTTTACAATTAACGAAGAATCACTTTAGAATCCTGAACAAGGCGGGATATATATATATATATATATATATATATATATATTCCATTACTAACCCAATACACCACGGGAGACGTGAAAATTATGGTTCTGGTTCAAATGTTCTAACGCCAGCTCAAAATTTAAAGCTCTGTATTATGCACATCTATACACAGATGTCATTGCCGGTGTCCTTCTGGCAACGGAACCACCTTGTGAAAAGGTACCGTCCTCTGTGGCAAGGCTCCATCTTCTTCATCATCATCGAACTCTAGTAAATACCTACACAAGGAAGTCAAATGTTCAAGTATTTCAGTAACACAAATAACCAGCAATTTATATACAACTTAGGACTCCAAAAGGGAACTTTCATGCTCTGCTACTCTTGTTCCGGAAGATTAACAAAACGAGTAAAAATGCAACAGGCCAAATCTGCTATAATAGGGCCACAATGAAGGATGTTACTTACTCATCTGATTTCCTCTGGAAAGATACCGAATGGTCGATTGCACCCCAAAGATATGCACAAGGAGTTTCGTAGTCAGTTCAATATATATAAGAAAATAACGATGATATTTTAGCAAATTGACCAAGGAATAAGAACTGGAACAAGTTATCCGAATTGAAATATGGTTATTAATGACAGTGACCGCCAGGATACTCACCTTTCGAGGAGTACTGATGACAGTTGCCTTATAGAGTGCAGTTGTTCCTGGATAAACGGCCAAAACATTTCTTCCAGCAGGAAATTCTTGAGTGCTCAAAGGATCATTCCTCTTGGGGAAAGGTATAATGCAAGAAGCAGGCAGCTTGTACTTCCTGAAGTTTTGATAGGAAAAAGTCAATTTCGACAAATAAGACATGATAAGAGTTCCTTCATGAACAAGCATAATATAGAAAAATATTTCAATGTAACTTAGAAAAAATGAAAGAATAAAAGCTTACTTTTGGCCACTACCCTCTTCATCGTCACCTGGTTCCTCGTCAAGTACTTCAAATCTGCATTTGAAGATACAACTTAAAAACAAAGAAGATTTTTAATGGAACCTTGACATGAGCTGAAAATGAAATGACGGGTCGTGCTTACTCTTTTGTTTTCTCATCAAAATTTATCACTTTTACAACAAACCACTCATCCTTCTCAGCATCTGAGGTGACTCTTGCAGCCACCTGAGAAAAAGAACACATTTCAATCTCTTTAGTTCATAAGTATATGAAAGAGTACACTCTGTTATCTGGTATGCATATAAGAGTTAAGATCAAATACAGTAAATTAGGTCTATCAACAAACATCAACAACTGATTGTGATGTATCTACACGAACAACAATTTTTTTTTCTATTTGCTACATTGTCTACAAGCTTGCCTGTTCATCTTTGAAACTAACACAAGCCTCGATATAACTCCACATAGAAGGAGAAAGACGAGATATATCTGAGTCTGACTTCATCCTTTTTCTTTTCTGATCATTACCATCTGCAATTTGTTTACCGTCAGCTATGCAAATAGGCAGCTTCAATACTCTCACACTAGTATCTAGAATCTACACATGTAAACAATTTTCTGTTTTGGCATAGATTGTGGACTGTTCTCAATTGGGACAAAAATTGCTAAGAAATTATATGATTTTAACTATCATAATAAAATTAGGAATCCATTGTCATATCAAATCAACAACTTCCCTCTCATTAGCCAAAGCAATTCCATGATTCATTAAACCGCTCATAGTTTGCACTTTTAGAAAGGGAGACGGAGAGAGAGAGACAGGATAAGATGGAGAAAATAAAATTGCAGAAAACTACAGCATTATCAGAACATTTTCTTTGATTATCATTTAGAAAAAAAACTAACACTTCCACAGTTAAGGCAAAGAGATGACTTAACTCTTTGCTTTATAATAATCCAATTCGTAAATAAAGGGCAAAGAGAGAACTCAATATAGAGGTTAAAGCAATGGAAATGTCTCATGTAGACATAGGTGGTAGCACACACCCATCTTTCTTCGTTGTTGTCTGGGAAGTCCAGATGGCAGGGAAGTGTCAAGTTGACTTATTAACAAGTTGGAAATACTGTATCATGCCAAAAAATAGGATTGGTCAAAACAATGGAATAAAACACTGAAAATTATAAAAAGGTCTACAACTGAAACCAGAAAGTTCATTGCTACACTAGCCCCGAACTTCTATATAGAAAAGGTTTCGACATTTGTACCCAGATTCACCATAAAATGGGGGAGGAAAAAGGGCAAACAAAATGGTAAAAGGTTATATCAGAGATAACGAACATACGTTACTTCTCTCTCTGAAAGATCTTTAGCTTGAATATACATAGCTTTTAGCCTTGCCAACGAAGAATCACCAGGTTTCTCAACTACCTCAGGAGCTGCATCAATTTACACAAGTTTAGAAAGAACAAGGCAAGTAAAGTAACAGAAAAACAATATATATGTACATATTCTCAAGTTTTTGCCAAGTTTTTTACCCATTAAATATGCAGTAAATCAATTTGATGCAAGATGACACTCCAGACATTGATTAGATAATGAGTATATAGATTTCAAAGTTCCTTCTCTGATACTTCTACAAGATTCCCGGTATGCACATCCAAGAAGCTGCTAAGCAAACTTAAATGCTATTGAATTAACAACAAAAATTTTCGTTTTCCCTCTTGTTTCTATTTCGTGCAATCAGTTCTTAATTTGTAAAAATGCTCATCTTTCATGCAAACGTTCGAAACATTTCGGAAAACAGATGTCAGCATGCCATGAGCAGCCATTTCAGCTAAACAGCATAATTTTGTATCCTAAAGGCAAAACCTTTACACAAAAATTACATGAAACAGATACTCCACTTAGCTCTAAACCTCAATTCAGATCATATGCACTTAGCAGAACTTAAATTCTTTCTCAAAAACAAATGTAGCTAAGTATTATTTTTGGAAACAATGTAGCTAAGTTTTAGCAAATTACTCTTTGAACTTACTTTTCTCCTAAAGGAATCACAACTCAAAACAATCACCAATAATGCATAACAAATATAAATTTCTTATCAAATACAAATCCATCATCAACAAAACTTGAGCTCTTTTAAATCAAACCCACCTCAAAAAAGAACTCTTTTTTAATTACAAGAAAAATAAAACAGAGACACCCACAAAAAAATCACCATATTTTAATAATCTAAAACAAACCCACATCATAAAATTGAAGCTAAAACGAAAAAAAGGTTAAGAAATTTTACTAGCTTGAAGCTTCTTGTGAAGCTTGTTGATTTCGACAAGCACATCTTCTTGCTCTTTCCTTAACCGATCGAGTTCCCTTGAGTTTTCCAAGATTGAAGCAATGTCCGGCGACGACATCGTATCCTGTTCCCTGCCTTGGTCGGAAATACAATGTTGTCCGTTTTACAGGATAACTTCAAGCTATAAATTTTCGCTCCAATTAATCCTAACTTAGATCAAAAGTTCAATTTTTGTTGAATTAAAAATTAATACTTTTCATGATTACAATTATAAATTATAACTTAAATTCTTTTACCTCGGGGAATAATTTTTGTTTTGCTTGCACACGTGTATCAAAAAATGAAATTCAAACTTTGCCACGTGCGAGACTCAAATGCCACAACTCCCTTGTTTTTCTGTGGGCTCCTTTGAAATTAATAAGTTTGGACTTAATATTGGAAAACAAAAATTTTATGGCCCAAATTGCAAAAATAAAAATTATTGTAGGCCCAAATACGATCTGTATTATTGATAAAAAAAAAGGAAAAATAATATTTTTTTTCTTTTATTTTACGATTTCCGGCAACCATTTTAATATTATCTTTTAGGAATTTATATCATGTAAAACAACTTTTTTATTTAATGCATTAAAATAGAATAAATTATTAAGAGAATAACAGCCTGAAACATTCAAAATTCTTAATAATATTGTAAATTACATTGAATAATATTGGCTTGGGTTCGGTTGTACTAATTGTAAATTTATTGGAGCATCTTTTTTCTTTGGGTTTTACAATTTTATAAAGGTGGAATGCTCTGTTTTAAAAACTGAAAGCTTTGGTTAAGAAGTTTGAAGATAAAATTGATAGAATTTGTAAATATGAAGGGTTAAATTTATTTAATTGTTTAGAAATATGATCGAATTGATAGGATATATAAATATGAGGACTAAATGTGTTATTATACCAATTAAAATAAGGCTTTTCGTTATCAATTTAAGCGTGGGTGACCAAAACAAGAACGAATTCAAACATTAATGCTTAAATTGAAACTTTTTAAAGTTTAGTGATCAAAACAGAAACACGAGCATAATTGGGTTACCATTTGTATAAACTGCCTAAGTAATCACAAAGTAAGAATTAAATAATCACAAAACATTACAGAGACCCACATATATATATATAATTGTACATAATGAATCTCAAATCTGGATACTCAAGATCTAAAACTTTCTTCATCTTAATTATTAATTTAGCCTGTGATGTAACTAAAGATATTAAAATAACATCAAATTTGACACTGCCCTCTTCTTATTAAAGAAATCTCATCTTAATTCCTTTTATTTCTTGATTCAAATTATAAAAAAACAACCTTAAGTTCTTCATTGTCACATGAATTCCCCTAAAAAAACCTAAACTCGAAGAAAGCGTCAATTTTAGGGAATGTTTTAATAAGAAGTCAATGGAACATCCTCTTCTGCTTCAATGTTGTTAACATGGAAAGGATTAAAATTCTGAATAGATTTCAATAGTGAACTGCCTAAGAGACAAAACACAGTTTAATATTGGGTTCCATATGGCAAAAAATGCTTTTGAGGATATCAGTGAAAGGGTCCCACTTTTTTGGGAACTTAAATGACTTGCCAGAAAACCTTGTCTGGGACTTATATTGAAGCTATTAAAGGAGTCCTAATGATGGCAAACACACACAAGTATTAACCCCTAATCAAAGAGAAACGGTGAAATATGGGAATTTCCTTTTACACCATCAATTATGTGAGCAGAAAGAAAGATAACAGAACTTGACAGGGTTTTTAACAACGATACTACGTTTTTAAAGACTGAAAAAGAAAAAAAAAAGGGTAGCTGCTATCCTTGGGACCAGTTCTTTTCTGGCTGCTGATTGGGTTTTGGCTGCCAAATTTGTTTGGCTTCAAGGTTCAAAAACTTTCACGATCTCTCTCTTTCAAGGAAAATCCAGATTGAAAATCCCCGTTTTGGTTCCAAGTACGTCCCCTTTTTCTTTTCTTTTTTTTTCCTCTTGGAAAGGAATGAGCTTTTCTTTGTGTTCTTTGAATGTTCAATTCCATGGTTGTCTTTTTGGTTTTTTCTCTTTTTTGTTTCATTAATAGCTGTGATTAAAGCTCGATTAAGGTTGTTGGCTTGAAATGGCGCTAAGCTATTCCAAGACAGGAACTTTTTCTCTTTTTTTTTCATGGTAAAAGGGGATGTTGGGAAATATTTTTAGCTTGGGATTTCATGCTAATGGAAATCTTGATATATTTTCAGGTGTATTTGGTTAGGAAGAATATCTGATTTTACTTGGTTCATTTGATTTCAGCTGCCTTTTATTTTCTTTTCTTTTCCTGCTGTTCTAATTTGTGGGTACGTTTACAAAGAAAATTTTCAAGCTTGTTTTAGCTGAATTTAGATGCTGGAACTTGGAAGATCAGTCTTGAAAGCTTCGCACTGGTTCATAAAAAAAATTGTTAATTAGCATATCCTCAGATCTCATGTTTGTATGCTGTGGCTGAATCATAACTTAATTGGCAGAAACACCTTTCCTTCAAAGGAAATCTAGAGTTGAAATCTTTTTTTCTCAGCCAACTTTGTATTTTATATATCTGTGTGTATGTACTAGAAAGACAGTTATTTTTCTGTTGATCTGTATTTCAAATGGTAAAATAGAGCTTAGGATTTAACAGCCAAACTCTTACTGC
Source organism: Gossypium raimondii (assembly GCF_025698545.1). Classification (NCBI taxonomy): domain Eukaryota; kingdom Viridiplantae; phylum Streptophyta; class Magnoliopsida; order Malvales; family Malvaceae; genus Gossypium; species Gossypium raimondii. The sequence continues at coordinate 41,340,582 of NC_068568.1, forward strand.
TAAATTCAAGTAAATAGGTGAAATTAATGAATGAAGAATAAACAATTTCGATAGGTAAAGTGTGATTAGCTGAGATGAATCTATCACCGACAGGAATAGATTCAAACTAATGCTCTGTTTTTGTGCTATGTAGTTAACAGTAATTTTTAGTAAACTTTATTCTGCATTGGTTTATCATGTCCTGCAGATTATCATTTGAACTTCAAACTTGATGACAGCATCTGGTGCAGTTATCTTTGTAAAACTAGAATAAGATCTTGAGCATAATGGGAGTTCCCCTACGGAGGTATCACCTTTCATACTATACTTTTACGGGAAACTGTTCATTGACATTTTTACTGGTTTACAAGGTTTCGGTAACACCAGAAGTGGTATTAATATGAGTTACATTCACCTCTGTTGGGCTGCAGCAGCAATTTAAGGATACCAAATGAGACAATGAGGCTTATTATAATGGCTTTTGCTGGAGTTATATTTGGCTTTTTTTTAGGAGTATCTTTTCCAACTGTTTCATTGACTAAGGTACTACTGCCACTCGCACTATCTCATACATATGCAGCTGTTATATGTTTTGTTTTGTTTCTATTTTTCCCCCTTTCCCATATTCTTTAACATGGAATAATGAGTTCATTTCGGTATGTTTAAATTTTGGTAGATGCATCTCCCATCGAGCCTATTCCCCTCCATTGATCTTACATATATTGAGGACAAATATTCCGGCCTTTCAACCCAAGCACTATTTAATGCTTTGAACACTATCAAAGATAATAAGATCGACTCAATGTCATCTTCTGGCTACACCGAGACCAAGGTAAATCCCATTTATTTTGGTTATATATGCAGCATTGCAATTCAGGAACTTAGACTGTAGGCTGCTTCTTGTCTTGAAATTATAAAAATTTTAACCATGAAATCTAATAGAAGTGGTTGAAGAATTTTGCACACACAAAAAAATCTCTTCATAACCAAGCTGTCAAATGCATATTTGATAATGGGGAATTGAATATCTGGACGTCAGTTCTATCATGAAACCATCTTTTCTTTAGGATTGAGCTCCTCAAGTCGGAGGTATTTTATGGCCTAATCTGCTATGATGTTTGCTAATATCAGCTTGGAAGCTTAGAACGTTTCTAATGAATTGCATGTACAACTTCTTGGTTCTGGTTTGATGATTTTGTCATATCAAGGAAATTTCATGTGTTGGTTAGAATCGTTTTATGAACTAAAGAAACAAAAGTTAATCGTTTTATAAGATTTTGCCCGGGTATGGATGCACACGCTTTTTAACTGTTGTTAATTTAGGCTGGACAAACATTGTGAATCTCCTTTACTCCTTGCCTTGTATAGTACTTTGTTTGCATCAACCTCTGATGGTGTCTCACTGTTATTCATACCTTATGTGATTGGCGATAGAGCTGAAAATCCACTTGGAGTAGACTCTCCTTTTCAGGTTAATATGTGCCTGTTTTCTGTGGTTGGTGTAACAATTTTCAAGGAAAATCAATAAACATTAACACTTTCAGGTTTTAGCATGAGCACTAACTCTTAATCCTTAATTACGGCAGATCTGGATTCCGACAAATCCACGGGGTGCTGAAAGACTTCCCCCCGGTATAGTTGCACCTGAGTCCGATTTATTCCTTCGTCGATTATGGGGTCTGCCAAGTGAGGTATGCATCATCTGCTTTACCTTGACTCCTTTTTTTATGTTTTATCATCCTAGTTTGGTACATGTCAAAGAGCTCAAACTGGTTGCCGTGTAACATATGGAAGAATTTTATTAAAGCTAAATTTGTGTTACCGCATTCTCAACTCTTGTAACCTGATGAAGTTGAATAAGGCAATGATCATTTTTCTCTGATTTAATCCGGGTTGATGGGTCACATTTGCAGGACTTAACCATCAAGCCAAAGTACCTTGTAACTTTTACCGTTGGTTATAATCAGAAAAACAACATTGATGCAGCTGTGAAAAAGGTCTTTCCTCTCTCACTGCATGCACACATACACATATATATTCTCTGGCATGTTTATACTCTCTTATCTAAAACCAATATTTTACAGTTCTCGGAGAACTTCACTATTTTGTTGTTTCATTACGATGGCCTAACCAGTGAATGGGATGAGTTTGAGTGGTCAAAGCGAGCAATTCACGTGAGTGTTCAAAAGCAGGCTAAATGGTTAGCAACCGACTCCTTTATCTTTATAAATCTGATGTTAGTGTAGTTGGTTGTATGGGATTTTCCCAAGCTCCAGTTGTGTTTGTATATGAACTCCTTAAGTTTTCGTATAGGTGGTATGCGAAGCGCTTTTTGCACCCTGATATTGTTGCACCCTATGAGTACATCTTCATGTGGGACGAGGATCTTGGAGTGGAGAACTTCAATGCGGAGGAGTAAGTCCATAAGTTGACTATATTGCTTCAAGTGAAAGTCCGTTTGCATAAAGCTAAAATTGAACCCCTTCCATTCTCAGATACATAAAACTTGTCAAAAAACATGGTTTAGAAATATCCCAGCCAGGTTTAGATGCAAATAGTGCTGGGCTGACATGGGCAATGACAAGGAAGAGAAATGACACCGAAGTTCACAAGTAAGAGCATTTTACATTAACAGCTTGATTGCAGTTTACATATTCCTAATTGGTAATTCCGCGTAGGTTGGAATGCGTTCTTTGTTAGAAAGGTAGTTTCATCTTTGGCATTTGCTTTTGCTCCTATAGGGATACTGAGGAGAGACCTGGCTGGTGTAACGATCCGCATTTGCCTCCATGTGCAGCGTATGAAACATAATTAACCCCCTTTGTTAAAATGATTAAACATATTGTTGCTTATTTCTTGAATCGTAGCTAATCATTCTTGCATACTGGATGCTTAGGTTTGTGGAAATCATGGCTACAGTGTTTTCTCGGGATGCATGGCGATGTGTTTGGCATATGATTCAAGTAAGCAATGAGCTTATGGTTTTGGATGTTGCCAATTCGCTGTCATTACCTTTTTATAATATAGTTTCTCCTTTGAAACGCAGAACGACTTGGTTCACGGATGGGGTCTAGATTTCTCTCTTAGGAAATGTGTCGAGGTCAGATTCTCAAAGACCGTATTTATTCCTCCTACATTAGTTAGCTTTCTCCATTCTTACAATCCTATGTTGATTTGGCAATTTTGTCCTTGAGCAGCCTCCTCACGAGAAAATCGGGGTTGTAGATGCTCAGTGGATTGTACATCAAAGTGTGCCTTCTCTTGGGAACCAGGTAATCATTGACCATTGATATTACCATATTCATATGCACAGTATATCATTCACTTCTGTTTTCTTCTTTTTTCTCACAGGGAGAAGCAGAGGGTGGAAGGGCTCCATGGGAAGGGGTATGAACTACATGTTCCTCTCTCTCACTCAATTTTATAAATGTATGTGTTTGATGAGAGTTGGGTTAATGGCAGGTGAGGCAAAGGTGTAGGAAAGAATGGACAATGTTCCAAGATCGTTTGACTACTGCAGAGAGAGCATATTATGCATCACTGGGAATTACTGATCCTTACAATTTAACAGCTAATTAATTAATGGATATAATATAGTTTTTTTTTTTACAATAGCATTAGAGTTGTACAAGTCAGTCACTTCTATATGTGACCTAGTAAACTTTGATTTTTGGGTACAAGAAAAGGCGACTTTGATCCTATCAGAGCACATGCACAAGTGTTGTTTATATCATAATTGTCGGAACTAACTCAACTAAATCCCACTCAGATTTATGAAGTTTCTTATTTGTTTCTCGTTCTGATGCAAATCAATTCATACCAAAAGTTGCAGTATGAACAAATGGCGAAGGTGTTGATTGAGGCTTAAGCTCAGAAAGGCATTGGTGGCACCCTAGCCCGCATTATCAACATAAGTAAACGATTAAAAACTATATAAACTTGTAAATGCTTTAGATCGTTAAGCATTCATGTGAGACAGTCATCTCTGCCCTGTACAACTTGGAAAATTTGCCTTCAAAAGAATAAAACTAGTAGCCAAAAAGAAATTAATGTTAACTATTATTGCAGTTTTAATCGTTACAAACAAAGATGGGGGAGAAAGATTTGAAGATTGGAGCTGATTGATCATCAATGTTAGGACTCTTGAAACAACGGAGATGCAGCTAGAAATAACCTTTAGTGATTGCTTCTTCTAGTTCCTTGAACTCCCATGCATCCTCCGCTGAATATTCCCCTACAATGAGGAAAAGACGTGATCTCTTAACCAACTATTGCACCTCAAAACAAAAATCCACTAAAAAATTGCTATATTCCCTTCTAATCTGACAAAAAACAAATGCATCTCGTGTTTTGTTTCTTCATTTAGCATTATACCTAACTTTGAGATAAAGACCGTCTTTAGACTAGGAGCATTTCAACTACAACAACGATAAAATCAACTCCGGGTTCAAAATTGTGTAGGATCTGGTATGGAACCATACACAGTCTTTGTGGTGATTGCACACAATTGCAGGATTGTTGTAAAAGAAATGTGCCAGGGCACCTCGCAGAGAAACCAAAAACAAAGAAAGAAATGATAAATTTATATAGCAGTTGTTCTCTTTTCTTCACTATCTTCTTTTCTATATTGTGAAATCGTCAAGCTCTATTTGATCAGAGTACCAATCTATTAACATAATGATGGGATCTTACCAATTGAATCTCTTCGCAGAGCCGTCAAATGAGCACAACTGAAACAGCCAAGAAAATAAGAGAAATATTAACTCAAATGTTGAAGCGATAAAGCTGAGTACTTATTCTAGAATCCAGAAACTATTATATCATCATGAATGAGCTAAATAAAATTCAGGGTTAGGCCTAAACACAAGGCATAAAACTTTTGATGATCAAATTACTAGAAAATGATTACCTGCCCAAAGCCTTCCCAAAATCTGCACATAATGATCGGATATATGTTCCTTTTGAACATGTGACTCGGAAAATCAAGTTCTGTCTGCAAAGACATCAGAAATATTAAAATCAAGATTGAGTTATGTTGTATTAAGATGACCGAACCAGTTCTTTTTGAGGTAAGAAGAAGAAGAAGAAGAAGAAGAAGAAGAAGAAGAAGAAGAAGAGTAGGAGGAGGAGGAGGAGGAGGAGTAGGCACCTGTCTTCTAAGCTACGCTCAATGTCAAAGTGGAAAATTGAAATTCGTCTGGGTGAAAGTTCAACGGTCTCCCCTTTTCTTGCTTTTTCATACATCCTTTCACCCCCAACCTATTCACAATATTGACAATTTTTTTTATTACTCAGTATATTCCCAAGTTTGCGAGAATCTGAGATGAAACCAGTAAGGTACACTCTACACCGCATATAAGGAAGAAGGAATAAAAGTTTATACACTTAGCACTCCAAACACATACATCTGTATCAGAGTTTTATTAATACCTCTGTCCCCAAAGAAGGTGAAAAGTACTTCTATACAAAGTTCGGAAAAATAATTCTAAATCCCCTAAAGCATTTTTCTACCTTACCTTGATGGCAGAGAACATTGGAGGAACTTGCCATATCTCTCCGCAGAAGGATGCAGCAGCTTTTTTTATGTCCTCGTCTTTGATCTGCTCCCAAGGCTCACGTTGAATAACCTATATAAGATCAAACTCTCTTAAAAATATAGCAGGTTTAATGTCCTAGAACTAAATAAATACATGCTGAGCTCTTCTAGACTTGTCACTAGAGAAACATTAAACAGCACATAACAGTAGAGTGGAGTGAATATATATAATCTGGACAAAGAACAGCAGATCCTATTCAGACTGACTGATGAATGATATACACACCGGTGAATCAGCATCCCAAGTTGAAGTAGCCTCCCCTAATCGGAAAACTCCGCTGTATCCCTTTACCATTCCTTGATATCTGCAATTGAAATATTCAAACTCCCTCAGATAAATTCATTTGGTGCATGTAAGAGAAAGAAAATCTACAGTTTCAAGCCAATAAGCCAGGAAAGTAAGGTTATGGAGTCTGGATTTGGACATTGAAAGAAAGAGCTAGTCTTTATAATTCAGACATGTAATCAGATCAAACATACCTCTCTACCAACTTAGTGGCTTTACCAACACATACAATCAATAGACCAGTTGCCATAGGATCAAGTGTTCCAGCGTGCCCTACCTGTAATAAGTATAGTCCAAAAAGTTAAAACTATAGATGAAAATAAGTAAATAAGTTATCCAACAATCAAGATGTAAAAACGCAAAACACTACCTTTTTCACTTTGACTAAGCGGCGCAGCTTGCCACAAACGGTAAATGAGGTCCATCCTGTTTTGCAATATAATAGTGTTATCATTTGATACAAGTCAATATCATAATTCCGAAAGTTCTTTTGCATTTATCTTCTGAGGATTTTCAATATTCGTATATCAGCAAGTCAAAGAATTAGATAAAGAGTCCTAACAATTAATAGTGCGGCCAAACAACTATGATTCGTACCCTCTCCAATTAGAAACAGGAAGTAGAAGAGTCCCTATACTAAAGCCAAAAAGCAAGCAGTAAAAACGAACCTTCCACCTTGTCCTAGGCGTTCCTAGGCGTTGGCTAACATCAGACTGTAAGCTACATAATACCAAATAAGGAAGCATGCCTACTTCACTAGGAACAAAGGCTCACAAATCATTAAATGCACAAAAACACTAACGAAATGCAACCCTTTCAAGAGTAAAGGACCTCCACTCTTTGATAGATAAATTACAGATTTAAGGAAATCAAAATAAGACGCTGATCAAGATATAGCATTCAAAAGTATACTCTTAGCTTACCTTTGGGCTTATTCACCAAAACTACCGTCCCATATGGACCATCCCATCTCGTGGGGAGCCCAGTACTCCTACTAACAAGGTAAGGCTCCCCATCGTCGGTTTCTTTATTGGGAACTTTCTTCAAACACTTGAAAAACTCCTCCACCTTCTTCTCAGTAACCTTCTCCTTCACATCCTCACCTGAATTTTCTTCTTCCTCAAAAAACACCAACCCTTTATCCTCCACCTTATTATTCTTCTTATTATTATCATCAGTCTTTTTACTTTTTCCCTTAATTTTGATTTTCTCATTTGATTCTCCAGGCTCAAGAAAAGCTTTATCAAAACACTGGTCAGGAAAATACTTCTTTTCCAATTGATAAACCATTTTATAATGTTTATCATTTTCCCAAGGATAGGCAAATGTATCATAAAAGTAGAGCTCTTCTTCCCTCTCATGTAGCCTATCAAATTCCACAACTTTAGGCTTCAATTCAACAAACCCATCTTCATTTTTCCCCTTATCATCATCTTCAGAATCTGAACCATACATTCTTTTCCTTCTCTTTTTATAATATTTCCTCTTAGACTTATCCATTTCTTCTTCTGAAGTCAGTTTCTTTTGTACCCATGAATCAAAACCCAATTCTTTTTCTGGGTCCTCTTCCTCAGGTGAGTTGGGCGAGTCTGGTTTACTGAGTCGGCGGCGAGTTGGGGTAGGTTGGGACTGAGTCGGGGTGTTGATGATCATGTCATATTGAAGAGGGTAAGGAGTCGATGTTGTGGAGAAGAAAAATGAAGAAAATGGCTGCTTTGAAAAGATCAATTTGTTGGTGAAATTACAGGATTTTGATGATAAGAGACGACTAGACCCAATTGCTGTAAAGAAATATAGGATCTTTGGACGTAGCAAATGAAGCGACATTTGTAGCTATAGGAGGGGAAATCTTGCCTACACTGAAGTTTCAAGCTTTGAGAGTTGAAGGTTTACAGCAGCGTTTCTTTCTTTTTAATTAATGATTCAGGGTTTTAGCAGAGCCCCTGTTGAAGCACTGAAATTCAAAGAAATTTAAGGCTTTAGGCAAGGCCCAATAGTTTAAAAATGAAAAAATAAAATAAAAAAGATTGTCCTAATTAATTTCTAAATCTATTTAACAAAGTAATTATAAGTTTATAACAACGAAATATAATTCCAAAAATAAAATAAATAAATCCGACATGATTTAGACATGAACAGGTTGTATTGGGTGGACGATAAATCCAGCTTTCTGACATGCTCCGGAAAGGTCTATAGAAATCATGACACAAATCCAAATGAACAAAGATTAATTAATCCTCCTTGGTAAATAATAAACTGCACAGTTTCCCCAGGAAATGTACAAATTGGGAGCTGACAACATACAACCAGCCTACCTCAAGAGAGGTTGAAGACAATAATATTTGGCACTAGTAGTACTAATACAAGCTCCATCAATCTTCTTCGTCTTCATCTTCAGGAAGCGCCATATCGTCTCCAATACCTTCGAGCAGTTTGTCTACATCCTCACCTAATTCAGATAACCTTGCACTCAACTTTTCCACCTTGCTCTGCTCTTGTCCGAGGCACACGAGTAAATCATTCAGCTCTGCTTCGCTTTCCTTCTGGGCTTCTTCCCTAGCTTCAGCTTTTATTGCCTCGATATCGGGAGATGTTGATGTCCCTCCGCTCTTCAAAGTTTTCGCCTCTTTTTCTAGGTGGATATTGGTCTGTTCAAGACTATTGTAAGCATCTGAAAGACTCTTGAGATCAGACTCCAGCTTCCCTGCCAAATTCTGGTACATTAATGCCTCTGATTCAATCTTAGCTTTTTCTGCCTTCAGCATCTCTACCCTTTGAGATGCTTCCTGAAGATCTCTACGAAGAGTTTCTACCTGAACTCTATCTGAGCCACTGCCTGCCATAAGCTCAGGATGAGAATGACCTGTCCTTGCCAAATCCTCAGCCAAAGTGGCATTTCGGCCAAGAAGTTTCTAGATATGAAAATGAAAAAAGAAAACAGGAGATGACAGGTAAGAACATCTGAAGATAATTGACAAACACCAAATATTCACAGATAGTGCTGTCAATGAATGAACATAATTAGTTTATAATAGCGGTTAATTTTTAAAATGAAAATAATACAAGTAATTGACAACAAATGAAATCAAATACAGGTCTTTAAATAGTAAAGTGATTTTCAACTAATGAGTTTTTGTAATTTTTAGTTTCCAATTACCTGTATCTCAGAGCACTGTGTCTCCACGAATGCTTTTAGCCGCTTGATATACTCCTTATCACTTTCTCCACCCTTTTGTTCCAGTTCGGCTGGCACAACTGCCACATCACTCTTAGGGCGACTATAAACATCTACAATTCTCTCTCTAATATTCACTTCCAAACCTTTCACAAAATTAACAAACTGAGCATCAAATACCGATGTGAGGATTGGATGATCTTCATTCTTCTGATCTGTCAAATCATTCTCATCAACATCTTCAATCTCTGCCATACTAGCAGTAGTTGATCTTGTCAATGGTTTATGGGACTGAGCTGGCTTCACTGAAGAGAAAATGAAGCTTCTCTGCATCTCATCAAACTTCAGAAAGTAGGATGTAAGTCCAATTTTCTGGCTTATGGCATCAGCTATGGTAAAACCATCCTTTCCATTTTCACTAGATTTATTGTAAATCACACATTCTCCCAAGAGAACTGCAGCCAACCCCCTAACGCACACAGTTGATGATGTACTTGACACCAACTCCAGCAGATACGTTAAGTGGGGCCGTGAATCTAAGAAGCATTGCACTGCATTTGGGCAATCTGCTAGCCAAGTGATGAGCAGTTTCAAGATAATTGGTTGAACATACGAGTAACCTGGCTTCCCATCTTTATTTTTCATTGAAGATGCAACTGCCAAGTACCTAACAATTCGGTGCAATAGTAGCTCTGGAGCCCCTAAGGATGGCATTGGCGCTTCAAGCTCAATCTGTAGAACCTGCAAATCTCCAATGAAATTAGATTACAGAAAAGCAGAGGCATAAAATTGTCATTGTGCTCTAGATGCAAGTGAAAAAGAAAGAAAAAAAAGTGACAGCATACCTTTTCCTTACACTGACTATTGTCCTTAAGAATATGAGTAATAACACTAGCAGCCCTGCAACAAGTCTGTACTTCACAATATTAGTTGGACAATTCTCAGGCGATAAGCACCATGAAGAAAATCTAATAGTATGCTAAATGATGGAGATTCATATTTATAGAATCTTAATACATATATCATGAGATGGTCCAACAAACTTAGGCTCTCTGTATTGTTCTTCTATGTTGATGATTAACCACAGAGAAGTGAGAACATCAGATTACCTCAAGATCACCATCGCTTTCACTCAATGCAAGACCGTGTAAAAGCATGCTGCCACATATATATACCGCAAATCAAATAATTTCATCAAATGCAGGAGTTTTATACGGAACAAACAAACAGAAATAAAAATTTAAGATTTAACTAGCACCATAGATTTCAATTCCTAGTCAGAATAGCCTATAATAGAGAAAAAGAAAGAATTATGAGTAAACAAACCTTCCAAATGACATGTTCACATCCTCCTCAAGGGAAGCATCAGTCATTGAATTTGGATGTGGAATTAATGTGGATGCTAACATTGCTTGCCCATCCGTGTTTTTCTAAACATAAGATCCAAAATTCACAATCAAGCAACAGCAGCTTTCACCAAGAGACTTATTGTAAATTACACAGACATAACTATTAACAAAAGAAAATATCAAGTAAAGAGAATGCTACGATATAAACCTCACAGAAGTTCTTAAAAACATGGTCAGCTGCAATAAACTCTTGCATACTAGATGTTCGCAGAATAATTCGGAGAATAGAATTCAAAGCAGGTTCTACTTGTCGCTCCTCACCAAGAACTTTGCTGGAGAGGGCATCCAGATTCTTGGAATGCCCAGCAACCAAATCACCAATGCACCTTAGTGCCTGGCAAAATATAAGCATTAGAAGAGGGTATGCTGAAATGAAGAAATAGAACAAATCTAGAAAGAGATCTCACCGAACAGCGCAGAGCAATTGGAGCCCATTGGCTTTCAACACCCAGCATTAGTAGATGGTCCAATAACTTCTTCTACAATTAAGGAAACAGGAAAGAAGATAACATATCACGAAAACAGATAGCTCTCCACGAAGTCAATTCAAGCAGACATTATTTATAATTAACCTGAGCTAGGACTGTTTTATTGGTGATCTTGTTTGAATCTTTTTGAGGATCTGCTTCCGAGCCTCCCATCATCAACAAATTAATAGTTTCCAACGCACTGAGTAAATTAATTGTCTACTGGCATGTTGTTTGTTTCACAAAAATGGAAAATCACCAGTAAGCTTGTGAACAATCAACTGGAATGGCTAGAAAAGAAAAAGAAAAAAAGAGAATAAAGCTGTAAATACTTGAGTATCTAACCTTCTGTTGAGTAAAACTGTAGGAACTTCCTCTTAGTTTCAAGATTGATATTAAGGGATCAAAACCTATAGTCTCCCTTAGTAGCACCTGAAACACACCTAAAATCAGTACCAGAGAAAACTTCGTAAACAGAGAGCAATGCCAATGAAAATAAAACGTGGAGTGTACCTGATTTGAGGCATTACTGCGAAGAAGGTTGTTCAGCAACTCAAGACAATCCTGGGCAAGAACAATATATCATTACCTCATGAATTCAATAATAGGATTCTCCAAAAGTGGCATTGCCAAAATAGAATTGACTGCACACATTACTTATCTAAAGAAGCCACAGACATGGTAAAAAGAATTTACAGAAAAAAAAAAAAGGGAAATAAATAAAAAAAATTGCTCTAACAGCAAACAAGCCAGAACAAGTTCATTGAGGTCCAGAATTAAATCTGATGAACCACCTGCACAACCACACCCCCATCAGAACCTCCTTCCTCCTTCATGATACTAAAAATTTTTTCAAATGCACCTTCGAAGACTACAATCTTTTGAATCTCCTGAAATCATAAGACTCTCTTAGTTAGAAAGGCAATCAAACATATTTAAAGAAGTTCACATGCAAAAAGAAAAGAATGAAATTTAAAGGGCAGAAGAGGGAAGAGGTATAAACAAACACAAAGGGCTCACCTCAGCTTCACGAGTCAAGTATGTAAGAAGCAGTAAGGCTTCATTCCGTATAACCTGGAAGACCGACAGTGATCAACATCATAAAAAAAGAAAGGAAGTACATAATATCATCAATATCCTATCCCAAAAAAACTTTGAGACAAACAGAAAATTTAGGTAAGATAAGCAGAAGGTTCATGAAGATACATATTCAAAAAGCAGACCTACAATAAAGCAGAACATGGAAGTTAACAAAATTTGCATGAAAAACAATTGGCTAATAACTGTTTACCTCACGGTCCATCAGCATATCCATGAGTCGAGTAATACCACGAGGAATAGACAGAATGGCTTCCTGTAACCTGAATATGAATTCAGCAAGAGGTTTTCGAGCAGAAACCAACAAAAATAAACATCCAGTTAGGATAGAAGGAATTTTTGTAAAACTCATACCTATTTGGAGAATTAGTGAGAAGGGCTGTTAAAATTTGAAGAGTGTAATATCGCACATAGAAATCCTCCTCAGACTACAAAATCACCACCAGAGAAGAAAATGATGACATCACACGAAAGATCCATAATAACAGATAAAATAAGTTCCCGATCCATACAAAGAACTCTCACCAGCAAACTTAGTAGAAGAGAAATGCTCTCTGATTCTCGGGAAAGCAAATCAGTATTCATTAAAGCTGGCTGAACCTCATTTGTAGGCCCTTTTGCATGATCAATAGGTGTCAAAGCACTAACAAGAGTTTCAAGAGCACCACGAACCTGCATAAAGGGAATGAATGTCAATCGTTTTTATCAAGTTTCAGGAAATTTGCAATCAACTGTTTCAAATGGAAGGATAAAGGGAAACAACAATATTTGGTCTACAAGGGAATAAAAAAGGCCCTTTGAACTGCAGACTTCTGACCAAAAGTTCTCTTGGGGATACTGCATATCACTACAGAGAAACATTGTATGACAGACAACAAGAAGAACAAATAGATGAAACACAGAAAGAAAAAATGATTTCAAACCATTTCAACATCATCTCGTTCTTCCTTTAAGACACCCATGAGTACAGGAAAACCTGAAAAAATTTACATGCTAGCTTTATTAAACAACATAGAAAGACAAGTCAAGAAAGACGGACAAATTTAACTTCAGTACTAGCTTTATTGATCAAGATAGAAACACACACCCATAGCACCAAAAGCTAACTGCCCAGCACGGCTTTCAGCCACAATGGTCTGAAGCTCTGCAATAGCATTCCTCCGGTCCTCCGCAAGGACACCATTGCTTATACGGTCGAGCAAGCGTTCAACATAACTATTGACATGAGAAAAATGGTAAATCAGTCACGTCATCAATATCAAATTAGCAAATTAAACAGCAATTACTGATATTCTCATTTCAGTTACCTATCCTCACTGGAATTAGAGTTCTCATTGCCAAAAACAAACCCAACAACCCCCTGCACAAGAACTCAGTTTAATACTAATAAGTTAATACTAATAATCACAAAACAAATTCAACCAATCACTTCACTCATAATCAGTGCACCAATAGAATCCATTTAAGCAACATCCAGTGAACATATATCCATGACCTTAACCAACACACACAATAAGAGGAACAAAAAGCTGTTGCTTCTCTAATTACTTTTTCTAGAAAATGCAGACTCCAAACCGTGCTTTTAATAAGAAAATCAATAGGCTAAATCTAATTTACAAACACAGAGAAACTATAGGATCGACACGAACTTATATATTTGCTAATTTGGTTCATCACATTAATTCTAACATCAATCTTGAGCTAAAACTAAATCAAATTGCAATTTAAATATGTATACATAAAAGATTTACTAGAATAACATTAACCCCAAAAATGATCGAGAAAGAAAGTAATAATCACAAGAATTAAACATAAAACTCACCTTGTAACGAGACGCCAAATCCATCTAAGCTCAATGAAGGAGCACAGAAAATCCTGAATTAAAAAGAAAAAAAAAAGGCAAGAAATACGAAATTATTGAAAAGTGAAAATCATGGATTGACCTAATGGAAGTTAACAAGTAGGGTAGGAGAAGCGAGTCTAGGGCAAAAATGGAAAGACTTGATTAGGATCGAGTGATGTGAAAAGAGAAGGAATAGGACACAAATTTCAATTTGGATCTGCGTTTTACGTGGATTTTGATCGTCGTTTCTTTGACACAGCGAGTTGACGATTATCGAAAGATAGATTTTTTAGCCAAAAGGCAAAGTTAATAAATAAAGTTAGAGAGATAGATAAACTGTGCGTATTAATGGTGATTTGGGCCAAGCGAGGCCCATGCTAGGGCGGTGATCTATTAGATTTAGGCTTTCATCAATGTGGATGTTGGAGTTAGAGAGTGGGTTTAGATGGGGATTGGGTGCGATACGGTGCGTTTAGCTTATTTTTTGTTTCACGCTACAATATCGCTACAGTATCTAATCTCACTGCCACCGCTTTTTTTACATTAATCGCAGGTAAATGCACCGTCCATCCAAACGCACCGCCCATCCAAACTCACCTAGAGTCTGATTTTGTATAAATTGTATATAGGTTTTCTCCAAATTTATTTTAAATAAATTGTTGTGTTAAAAAAACAAGGCAAAAAAGTAAAGAAGTATAAATGAAATAGAATTCAAATTCTAATAATTACTAAGATTTAAAGTATATCAAAATTTATCTAAATCTTGATGGACATCCACTTATTAAAATATTCATAACATTCTCCTTTGGATGTTCATTTGTAAATAATGTGACTCGTTAAAACCTTATTAAGATAAAAAATCCTGTTGGAAAAAAAATCTTAGTGAAGAAAAAAATACACATATCTGTAATACGCATAATATGTTGCCTCATTAAAAACCTTACCAGGAAAACTCAATGGGACAAAACCTCGGTTAAGGGAAAAAAAGTACAGCGCATATTTACTCTCCCTCATGAAAACATCACATACTTTCTTATATTCTACGTATTCAATATTGAATACTAGTTTTTCAAATGATTACTTGAATGTATGTTCTTTTGAAAGTCATGAGTAAGGAAAAATTTGGGGGAAATATATTTTGATCTTTTCAAGAGTTTCAACAATAATCATAGCAAACTTTAATCATGATTCTTTTATAAAAACACAAATAGATATTTTGAATCATTTTATAATCCTCCTTCAACTACTATTCACTAAGTCAAATTTACCACATATGTTCAAATTATTTCAATTCATATAAATGAACAATTTCTCGAGAATTTCAATATGTTTCTAGCATTCTAAATCCTTCAAGGAATTTAATATAAACTTTACTATATAGTAATTCATAAAAAGTGGTAACAACAATCATTAGACATAAATTAAATCTTTTATGAACTGTTAGTTTAATAATATATCTAAAGGTTATTGTATTCGCCTTAAATAATATTATATTTTTCATAATCAATGCAGGACTTAGCAAAACTTCATATTTTATTCTTTTTGTAAAACTACTTCATTTGTTCCTTCAATGGCTTTATACCTTTAGATATTTGGACTAGTCTAGAAACTTCATGAATTTAATTGTACTTGAGTTGTGTCTTTCTATTTTGACCAATTTATTCAATATATATATATATATATTTCTCAATAGATTTATTTAAGATCCTCCTTTTATTTTATTATTTCAACAATAATATTGCATGCAAAACCATTATTGAACAATTTTATTATCGGTTCCATATTTTCTCGAATTGACATAACTTATTAAGATCTCTTATTTTCACTATTTTAATCTTCAGTTTCAAGTACCTGAATCTCTTCTGGAGTACCCGCCTCCACTATATGACCATCTAAAAGAATTTTCATCTTTAGAACTGATCAATCTATTATTTATTTTAATTGATTGTCCTCGAGACTTTAATTCAAAATATTAGATGGTATATAACACTTGGTCATTCTCATTAAGTTTGTAAATACATATAACAGCTTAACTTGTAATAAAGTGAGTTATCCTCTTTGAATTTCTAGTTCAAATTACTCTTTATAAGGATCTAGATAATGATAACTCATTATAAGCAGTGATTTCATTCAACTATTATTTTCCTCCCGTAATGTTGAGAAAATTATCAAATCAAAATAGTTTTCACAAATTATGTCATAATTGAATCTCCAATACATTCAAAACATCTAATAATACAATGAGACTCGTAATTAATATATAGTTCCAACTTTCTTTGAGGACTCACTCATCTTTGTGCGTTGTGGTGGAACAATTGGAACATATTCGCACATACAAAAGTTCAAAGATGGGAAATATTTAGCTCTTGACCAAAAACCAATTGTAATGGGAAGTATTTATAACTTATTGATTTGAAGCGTACAACACGTAAATTAACATAATCTCATGTTGAAATAGGAAATTTAGTTCTCATAAGTAATGGTTTAGATATTAATCAAAGGCGTTTCTCTAAACCGTTATGCGCATAAAAAGTAAACTTTTACAAAAGTTTTTCAAACTCAATCAATAAAAGACTGAGATATAAACTCAACAGCTTTAGCAATATGAACTGTCTTAATTGCATAATCTGAAATTAATTATTTAAACAAACAATCTTGCAAATGGCAAGTTACAAGTTAATAACACATATGTGATTATTTTGTAAATGCATCTACCAAAATCATATAATATCAAAACCATCCACATGGTGGATGAATGTGCTCATATTCATTTCAGAAATACAAGATATTAAATCTCGACTTCAACTAATGAGTTTCTAATAATCAATTTTCATTGAGAACAACCAATATCTATATGAATTCTCAATTAATTTTCGCATCATATATGATCCAGGATGGTCTAACTGGTCACGCCAAGTAGTAAATGCATTTGTATTAATAAAATTTTAGTTTACTTTAACATGTATTTCAATTTTACTAATAATAGCATTATAATTTGTGACAAGTTGATAATTTTATGTCATCCCTTTTACTTTGTATCCACATATAAGTACTATTATGACATTTACTACTAGAAATGTCTAAATCAATGTGAAGTTTATAATGCCACTAAGTCAACAAAATAAATATAATTTCCAAACAATTATGTGCAATATTCACTTTAGGAAATATGCTAAAATATTCAAATATCCAAAAATATCATTATATTTATTGCAAACTTTCACTTCAATGAATGTGCAAAAGTAATTCGACAATAATGTAAACATATATCATATTTTTTACCAATAAGATTATATAGATATCATCTGCTTCAAGGAATGATAAATTAATATAAATCATTGAACATTTTGTACTAAGATTAAACATTTGGCAACATTTTGAATCATCCATCTTCTTCTTATCTATTTGTCAATAATGACAATAAGTTAAATTTTCATAATTGTTATGAATTGCTACATTCACTTCATTGAATGGAGCAAAATTGAACAAATAACTCGTTATTTTGTTTAGTCATAATAAAATATGAGATCAATTCAAAATACTTTCAAAGTCCTTTTAACAAGAGTTTTGCATAATCAATTAACTACCAAGAATAATGGCTAGATCATGTGCGAAACAAGCCTAAATTAAATATATTAATAAAAGTCATATCTCAAACATAAAAATATGCTATAATAAAAACTAGCAATTTTTTCCTTTCATAACCATCATCACAACATGCATGAAATTTAATTCAAAATCCAACCATTCATGCTCATAAGATTTTTTATTTACAATTATTCATGTCATTTATCTAAATAATTAACACATGGAATAATATAAAACGTATGAACTACTACATTTAACAATTCTTTGAACTAAATCAAATCAATAATCATAAAATTTATTGTTTTATTAACACAAATTTGTATACTAGATATGTTTTAATCAAATATATTATTTAATTATAAAACCTATTATAGCGACATAAATAAATAAATTAATTAATTAATTTCCATTTTATGAACAAATGAGATGCTTAAAATAGTATGTAACCTTAGAGGATTCCAACAACAACATCCACTAACACATATTCCAAAATGGTTAAATTATCATTTTAGACATTTGATTAATTGCAATTCAAGTCCTTAATTCTTTCATCAATTAAAACATATAGCAATTGGACTTTTACAATTTAGTCCATCTACCTAAATTAACTATTAATTCAACAAAATTACTAGACCAAACTTAAAATTATTTTTATATCAACTCAGTAAATATTCATATTTAATATTAACAAACTCAGTCTCTGAAAATTGAATTCTAAAATCACCTTTTCCGATACCACAAAAAATCGAGTTATTACATAATACCTATCTTAATATTTATACTACACACAAATTCTCAGTTTGGTACCTGAAGAAATTTTTGATCACTTGTGTTCTTGTACTATCATTTTGTTTATCTTGTTACCCCATTTGACATTTCCATTAAAATAACATCATATCAACTAATAAAATGGCGCCACATGTAAAAAAGTCAAAATTCCTTTAAAATATGAAAACTCAAAAATAAAATAAAAATCTTTAAAATTTAAATATATACGGAAAATCTAAAATATACAAAATTACTAAAATTGCTTATCTAGAATAAGCCTCAACAATTCGACATCCAAATTTAATTGAATCTGGACATCCATTTTGTCCAAACTCATTTAGGATAAGGTTTTTTATTAATAATTTTATTTTTTATAATTTCAAAATAATAATTTTAAATTTATATTTTTGAATTTTAATAAGATGAATCTAGACGTTTATTCATCTCTGCTCATTTCAAACATGATTTTTTTTAAAATTATATTTTTTCTAAATTGAAAAACAAAAATTAAAAAAAACTTAGTTTTTTCCCTAAATTATTTATATTTTTATAATTTTTATGAATTAGCTACTAAAATAGATGTCCAAAATAAATCTAGACAGATTGACATCCATGTTCAGCTGAATTTGGACATAACTTGTTCTGATTTATTTTAGATGTAATTTTCAATAATTTTATATATTTTTATAATTTCAAAATAATTTCTCAATTTTTTTGAATTTTGATAGGATAAATCTAGACATGCATCCATTCATGTTCACCATGAGCATTCATTCTTAATAATATATATATATATATATATATATATATATATTTCTAATTTAAAAGACAATGACTTATATAAAAAAATCTCTTTAGGTTTTCTTTAGAATTTTATGCATTTTTACAATGTTTTATATTTTTATATTCTTTTGCATTTTAATGAATTTTTATTATTTATTTATTTACTTGTTTGACACATCACACATGACATTTTTGTTGGGTTGGTGGGATTCTTTTAACAGAGATATGAAATGAGGTGTCAAGATAGATGGAATGATTGTATAAATGACAAAAAAAAAATCTCCATTGAGAATTTGTATATAATACATAGGTCAAAATAGGTATTATATCCTTTTTTACCAATAAAACCTTTAATTAATAAAAAAATATTTTAACGTGATCATTTTACCAAATTTTGAAGTTGGAAAAAATAATTATAAACTTTAAAATACACAGTAAAATATGTGGGGTGCAACACGAGGACTTCCCAAAATATCACTCATCTTAATATTATCTTCGTCCAAGCATACTTATCTGTGGAATTCTGATGAGATTCGATGTGTTAATGTTGATATGATCGCACTCAAAAAAAATCATAAAAATAAAAATATTAATATTTTAAAATAATGAAATGAGTTTCCAAGCTTAGCCCGGCTAGAAACACCACTTGAGAAGCCCGAAACTGAGAATAATTGGATAATTTTCCTAAAACAGGATATTACATTTGAACAAGTCTTTGATGAATTCAAGTAAAGCCTGTTGCTTCTTTGTCAAAACTACTAGGAACAAAAAGGGACATGTAAAATATTAAATGAAGGTAGATTCAAGACACAATACCCATAGGCTAAGATTATTTTTTAGTTTCTCTTTTGGTTATCTTGTTAATAGTCAATATCATCCCTAAACAAACCCAAAACTCTCTTTATTCCAAAACTTTATGTTCAGAATTTTAAAATTGGGTTCGTTTATTTAAAATTACTCGTTTAAATTAAATGAATTTGTTTATAAGAAGTAAGTGGATATTTTCAGGAACATGCTCATGAGCATGTAATTAAACATTCTTCACCAACAAGTGTTAGCAGAAGAAACCCAAGTTTAAAAATTTTGAAAGGATTGATATCCATGAATAGTAAAATAGGTATGGAAGATACCTTAATTAAAAAATATAAACACACAAGCAATTGTGACATTATCAATTATATGATAATTGAACAATAAACAAGCTTTATATATTTATTTAGGGAACTTTGAATGAATATTATGGGCTTGTTCATGAACGTAAATGAATTGAACATGTTTTATTTATGTTCAGTTCATTTAATAAACGAGAATCGAAATGTTATTTATTTTATTTTATTTAACTTAAAAGTGTTCACCCGTTAAGAATATGTGTGTTGAGAATCAAAATCAAATCCCAACACTTTTTCTAACATTCTTCACCTATGCAAATTAGTTTCAAAGTACTTTCACTTACCACTTTTCATAATCTAATCCACTTTTAACTCCAAACAATCATCTCATAAAAATGATATAAATGCTTTGAATTCCTATATAAAATTGAAAAGGCAAGTTGTTGGTAAAGTAGGCATTTATGCTTTGAATTTGAGGAAGTTTTGTTTGAGATAAAAGGTAAATTCCATGTGTACGCAACAAAATTGAAATAGCCATTGAGATACCCTAAGAATGTAAGAGGACAAATGAATGATCCAAATCTTGTCACACAACACTATGAAGAAAAAGAGAATTATGTGGTGACAAAGTACATGGGTGGAGATCTCAACAGCAACTTGGTAGGAAATTCTACATTTCTGGTCAACAAATCAATTTATCCATTACACCCGAAAAGCCATTTGTCACTAAAACTTCACAATTTATACCGACGAAAGTTAAAATCGTCACTGAAAACATTAAACTGTTGTATTGAAAGTGGAAAGAACCACGTGACCCATTTTATATATGATTTTCTTCAATAATTCAAACATATTATTGTCAAATTCATCAAAAAATTGATCCAAAAAGGGACCTAAAATCTCATCGATAACAGCTAATGATCTTAATTTCTTGTAAATTTAACAATGAGACTATAATGGAGCTAATTACAATGTTTAAGTGAGACATTAATTCCAACTAGCTTTCATCAATAATGCAAATAGAACAAATCACCTAAACTATCCTTATTTTATGTAGCTTTTCATGTGATATATGTAAATATTATATATATATATGAAAAATACACAAATTTAGAAATTAAAGAATATAATATGTTAATCACAAGAATGAGGTTACTATTATAATTTTTAAAAATAAATCATTATAAAATAATTTAATTATACAAAACTTGAACTTGAACATCCAAAATCTTAAATCTTCCGTATTTATCGATTTTCCTCTAACAAAAAATAGGGACATAAAGGAATGGGAAA
This sequence comes from Gossypium raimondii, assembly GCF_025698545.1. Lineage (NCBI taxonomy): Eukaryota > Viridiplantae > Streptophyta > Magnoliopsida > Malvales > Malvaceae > Gossypium > Gossypium raimondii. The sequence continues at coordinate 41,361,976 of NC_068568.1, forward strand.
CAATCCCTTTACCTCTCAAACAAACCCTTCCAAAAAGACAAATATTTTCCATCATTTGAGTTTAAACCATACCATGTAAAGAATATGCTTTCCTTTTTTTTTCTTAAATAAAATAGCCTGAAATTTCTAGGAAGATACATAGAAATATCATTCCTTGTGTGGCATAGTTTGCAACCAAGGCTAACTCTCCCCAAAAATAATAAAAGACAAAAAAAATTAAGGAGAAACTTTAAAAAAGTTAAAATGAAATTTTATATTTATATTAATTTACAACTTAAAAAAATAATACATGGTATAAAGAGTCATACACCTCTCCTTTGGATATTTTGATTACATAGCTTCTGAGTTCTATTATGGATAATTGTCATGTGTGAATCTCTATTTTTATAATTTATTGTTATGTGAGAGTTTTAGTCCAAATTATTTTAATTTTAATTCGTTTTTGCTTAATATTGTAGTATGATTTTAATATTTCATTTGCTAGACATTGGTATGGAGTTTTATTTTAAATAAAAAATAATTCCAGGCTGTATTTTGTAAATTATTTTAAAATTTTTAAATATACTATTAAATGTATATATATTTGTAAAATTCATTGAGGATAAATTAAATAATTTATGTGAACTTAACCACTTTGAAGAAGTTAATCATGGATGTTATTATCATCACGTTGCATTCAAAAAACACGTACAAAAAGTTAAATAATAATTATTTGAGAAAGCAAACAATTCAGGGCAAATCAATTCATAGCAATAGAAATATAAAAAGTTTATTTTTTGTTTTCTAAACACGGTCATGTTTCACGTTCCATAGCTCCTCTTTAATTCAACAAATAAGAGAATAATGCGTTTCAACGCACTCAAACTCATGCCCTCCTACATTGACAACAATATTCATATCAATCGAGTTAAAACTCAATCGGCATAAAAGAAATTAATATTGAATGAACTAAAATGTGTAAAAAAAAAAAAAGATAGGGAAATCTCTAACCATCACTAAAGCATTTATGATATACAAATGAAAAAGATATTAAAGGAAACCTAATGATTTAATGTGAGTGGTCTACAATAATTTAAGGATAAAGTATAAAAATAACCACTTTTATTTGCTTCAGATTACATTTTAGTCACTTATATTTGAAATGTTGTATTTTAGTCACTTACATTATCGTTTTGCTATGAAGTGGTCACTCTAGCGTTAAGCTCCATTACCTTCTTAACAGTGGTCTTACGTGGCGGTCCATATTAAATTTATTTAATTAAAAACATATTTTCATTCTAGCAACTGGACATCTAAGTTGGCATTTAAAACCCATTTGGGCTGCCTTGTAGGACTGCTATTAGGGAGGTAACAGAATTTAACGGTACAGTGACTAAAACGTAACATTTCAAACATAAGTGACTAAAATGTAATCTAAGGCAAACAAAAGTGACTATTTTTGTAGTTTACCCATAATTTAAACCACAACTCTTAACCTTGGTTTTAATTTACATATGCATTTAGGTATTTTATTCATCATTTAAAAAAAAGATAAATATTAAAATTATACATAAATTTTAATTTAATATGTAATATTATACATAAATTTTGATTCTATATAATTTTATACATGAAATTTTGATTAGATCCATTTTTACAAATTAATAACAACATTATCCAATTAACTCCATTTTGCATTGATTATTTTATGCACAACTAATTATATTAATCAAATATGAAAATAAATTTATATATTTGAATCAAAACTAGAGTTTCATGTATACATATGAGTCGCAATTCAAGTTAAATGTGTATAATTGCACCAAATCAAAGTTCATTTATCAAATTACACATTAAACTAAAATTCATGTATAATTTTGATTTTTATCCATTTTTAAAAATACATTTAAAAATTAAATTAATTTCCTTAACCAATGTCATTATTTACTTCCTAACATGAGGATAAATCCCAAAATTGTATTTAAACTTTAATTCAATGTGCAATTTGATATATGAACTTTGATTTGATGTAATTATATACATAAAATTTTAATTGTGGTTTAAATATATATATGAAACTTTCATTTTGATTTAATCATACAGATTTAAAAAATAAATACAACAAATTATTTTTATAAGGAATAATATTACATTATAAGGAGTAATATTTTCTTATCTTAAATTATTTATTTTATAATTTGAGATTTTAAAATAAATGTAAAAATAATTTATTATTTTCAGTTTAATTTATGATTTGACTTCAAAAGCATATTAGTATCTAAACTTTATTTTTCAATTTTAATACCTAAAGTATCAATTTCTTATATTTTAGTTCATTTTGTAATGATGGTTACAAAAATATGTTAGGTAACTTTGGTCAATGAAAAAGCGGCACATGCCACGTTTTGACCAATGAAAAAAAATGTCAAATGAAAAAAAATGTCACATGATAATTAAGTTTATTTAAAATAAAAATATTAAATTTAAATTAAAAAAATAAAAAATTATAATATTAAATATTTAAATATAAAAACACTTTTGACTTTGACAAATCATTGACCAACGTTGATCGACTGTTGACTGGCATTGACCAAGAGATCAATGGTTGGTCAACGACTAGTCAACAGTCAGTCAACGCCAATAAAAATTAAAAGTATTTTCTAACATTTAAATATTTAATATTATGATTTTCTATTTTTAATTTAAATTTAATATTTTTATTTTAAATAAACTTAATTGCCACGTGGTATTTTTTTCATTGGCCAAAACATGTCACATTGCGTTTTTTATTAGCTGAAGTTGTATAATGAATTTTTTTTAACAGCCACGACAAAATGGACCAAAAATAGAGGAAATTGATACTTTAGGTACCAAAGTCGGAAAATAGGTAAAATTTAGGGGCTAAATCATGAATTAAACATTTTTTTGATACAATGTGTAAAATTATCTAATACTTCTTCTCACCGGTAGATAGGAGGATAAACGCACTTCAACACGCTCAAACCCACATCCTCCTGCTCTGGCAACAATATCAATACCATCCGAACTAAGACTCAGAAAAATTATTATTTTTTAAAAGTAATTATTTCCATAATTAATAAGTATACTATTATGTGCATACTCATTCTATATATTTTATTATATGGTTTTAATTTTTATTATTTTCTAAAATTTCAAAACCAAAGTTAAGTAGTTAAAGTAATTTTTGTTCCTAAAACTTGTTTAAAATCTTAAAATCACTACTCATTCTTACAAAAAAAATGAAAAGAACAGAAAAAAAAACTTTCTTTGTCTTTTTTCCTCCAAAAGATTATATACATTATCTATAGTTTCTAATTATGAATTTCATACCAATCCCAACAGAAAGGCCATGTTTGGCTTACCAGCAAACTTTTTGCCTTTCTTTTTTTATACTTAAGTAATCTTCTTTCAAATAAAGCGGCTCCAGAATAAAACAAACACTCACATTTTTAATCTTTTTAAATAATTGAAAAAAATAGCAAGTAAAAGTATAGAAAATTTATATTATAGTTAAAATTCCTAACTAATTAATGGCACAGATTTAATTATAGAGTAAATTATATTATTATGAAAATGTTTTACATTTTTATATAAAATTAAAAAACTTACAAACCTATAATATTATAAATTTTAAATTTTCTAACGTCCCTATTTCAACTAAAATTTTATTTAATTCTTACAGTAAGTATATTTCTGACATAAATTCTTGGTAACGAATTAAGCAAAGAATAAACAAATTTTAATTAGATTGTAATAAGCATAAAAATAAAAGGTATAAATATAATCTACTATGAAATTTAAATATTTTTATTAAATTAGTTTTAAAAAGTGTGTAAAACATAAAAGTAAAAGGAAAAAATGCAAAATGAGTAAATAAACTGTAAAAGACAGCGTCGGAAAATGAAAATTTATATTAATTGAATTTTATCTTAATTGGTATGAACTTCAAAAACAGCATATATAATCGGAATATATAGTTAAAAAATAAAAAATTTCCATTTATTAAGAAACGAATAACGCGGACGAGTTAACTCAAAAAGAAAGGTGACAGGTTTTAGCAACCGCCTAGGTTTGACAGATCAGCGCATGTGAGGTAATAATCCTCTACGAACACCTCAACAATCTTGGGAAGTTACGTTGGGGATGGGACGTGGGGAGGATTTTATTTTTATTTTTATTTATGAATTTATTTTGGTGGAGGAATTTTTGTGGGGTTATAAATTCTCGTTTATCTTTGGAATTGAAGAATCTGGTGAAGGAGCGAAAAACAACCAAACGGCTATAATTGACGTTACACAACACGAAGCAGAGGCAAGGAAGGGAATTTTAGATTTTTTCTTTTCTTCAACTCTTTCTTAAACTTAACTCTTTACTGGGTTTATTTTCGCTAGATTTTCTCTCCTTCAAATATTTGGCCTTTTTCTTTGGGGATTTCTTTTCTTTTTATTTGAATTCTGAAAAGAAATAGTTTTTTATTTTCAACATCAGCATTCTTCTGCGGTTGTTTAATCATGTCTGGCGGCTACTCTAATTCAAAGAAGACTGATGATATCTATGAAAAAGTTTGTGGACAGGTAATTTTTCTGCTTTCACTTTGTTTTTTAGCTTATTTTGGGGTTTGGATTAATGGGTATTTCTTTTTCTAGATAGTTGATGATTCTAGTCTGGTGATTGTTTGAAATTAATTGAAAGGTGGGAAAATGCTTTCTGATAATACAAAATGAATTTTGATAAGAAATGGTTTTCTCGGGAAAATAATATTCTTTATTAGAGATGATGCTGTTAAGTAGACATAAATTGACATTGAATTTCGTAATATTTGTTTGTTTATGCTTAATTTCTTCATCTTAGAAGCTTTGCATTTGTGTATAAACTGCAGCAGGCATCCTTTGCAGCATTGACGATGTCTAGATTGCGGTGTATGTTGCGGGGGATCGATATCCGGATTTGCATCGTCCTTCTCATCGCAATCCCGGTGTTCATGTTCGGCATATATTTGCACGGTCAGAAGATCACTTATTTCCTCAGACCGCTATGGGAATCACCTCCTAAGCCATTCCATGAAATCCCCCACTATTATAATGAGAATGTGACAATGGAGAGACTCTGCCATCTTCATGGATGGAAAGTCCGTGAGTCCCCTAGACGTGTCTTCGATGCGGTATTGTTCAACAACGAGATTGACATCCTCGCACTTCGTTGGAATGAATTGTCTCCATATGTAACGCAGTTTGTACTTCTCGAGTCTAACTCCACGTTCACTAGCTTACTGAAACCATTGCTTTTCGCTGGCAACAGACATCAATTTAAGTTTGTCGAGCCTCGTTTGACATATGGGATGATTGGTGGGAGGTTCAAGAAGGGTGAAAATCCTTTCGTCGAAGAAGCGTATCAGAGAGTTGCATTGGATCAGCTTCTTAGAATAGCCGGGATAGAAGAGGATGATTTATTGACAATGTCTGATGTCGATGAGATCCCTAGTGGGCATACGATTAATTTATTGAGATGGTGTGATGATATACCGCCTGTCATTCATCTTCAGTTGAGAAACTATTTGTACTCTTTCGAGTATCATGTTGACAACAAGAGCTGGAGAGCTTCGGTCCACAGGTACAAGCCGGGCAAGACCAGATATGCTCATTATCGTCAATCCGATATAATCTTGTCCGATTCAGGGTGGCATTGTAGCTTTTGTTTTCGGTACGTCAGTGAGTTCATATTCAAGATGAAAGCTTACAGCCATACCGACCGAGTGAGGTTCCCTCACTACTTGAACCCCAAGAGGATTCAGGATGTAATATGCAAAGGGGCTGACCTATTCGACATGCTTCCCGAAGAATACACATTCAAGGAGATCATCGGGAAGATGGGACCGATCCCCCACTCGTATTCAGCCGTCCATCTTCCTGCTTATCTGTTGAACAATGCAGAGAAATATAAATACCTTTTGCCCGGAAACTGCAGAAGAGAGAGTGGCTGAATCAAGAAAACAACCTGCTCGAAAGTCTTAAATTACGAGTCCTTCCGCGAACTGGAAAGGGCCTCCATTGGCCGTTTAATGGCTATAGCTTAACATTGCTAAAATTAATACCTTTATCCAACAAAATCTAGTCATTATACAAATTCGGAGGCATATCTGATAAGTTGTTGTGGGAGAAGACAGGTTTACTGGTTTACAACGCTTACTTATTATATCTCTCAGCGGTCGAATGACATCTTCGCCGGATTTTTCTCATTGGTGGGAAATTTGTTTTTCTTCAAGTAATTGATCCATAACTCGTTGATTTGTACCATTTGACTGCTGTTTGCTTATTCTATTGGTCATATTGCTGAGCTATTCATATATTGCTTTATTATTTCATAAATTATTATAAGTGATCATATTCTCAGTAAGATGTTAAACACAATGGATGGTGCAAAGTTTTCTTATCTTTTTGCTTGGCTTTCCTTATGGATGGAAAAGAAGACATTTTTATATTTTTCAGTTTACAAAATCTGGGGCCCTATGCCTTTGTCATAAATAAATAAACCTTTATAAATAAAGTAAGTTTCTTTTTGACTAAAATTTGAGTTAAATTATTATTTTAAACAAATTTCACCCACAATCTTCTAAACAAGCACTTGGAGGACAGGACAGAACACAAAACAGAACAGGGATACTTCTTACATGTTTTTAATTGGTAGTTGAACTCTCAATCTCGGTTTTTTTCTTTATTCCCAACTTCCAGAGAACACAGTATCCATATACGTATATGTATATAAATTATAAAATAAAGGAATGGCAGTTGAAACTTCCAGGTGTAAATGATGAAAAATTCAAACTACTAATGGGAAAGGGTCGTGAAATTGAGGTCAAACAAGTGTTTCACCAATCTGCAGATTGCTTCTTCTGCATTGATTGCTTGAATGCATACGCCTTGCTTCTTCAATCTTCTAATATTTATGCTGAAATATGCTTTTGAAAGTGTTTCTTTAAACAAATAATCCTTTTTAAAAAAACAAAAAATGAATATGCTCGTTTGTATCTAAAATTTACTAATTTAAATTGTCCATGTAACATAACATATCATATTCATTACCATGGATGAAGGCAATATATAGAAAAATATAAAAATAATATATTTAAATATTAAAAAAATAACTTAAAGCCGACTAGGTTTTAAAGAAATGTTTAAAATTAGATTACCTGTTTTTAATCTGTCAATTTGTGATTGATGCAAACGTGTTGAGCTACATTAGGCTTCTGCTTGTTTTGCTGTGCAGTGTGCACCGTCCCCCTTGACTTTACTTACTTTAAATTCTATATTATTGGGTTCTAACTTGAGAAAATAAAACTACATATTTTATGTATCCATGTGTTTTCATATATCGTATATATTGATTTGATGTTTATATTATTTTTTATTTGATATTCAAATTGGAGTTGATTTTGGCGATTATTATTGATGCATGCAGTTGTTGAGAAGTGATGTTTGTGGAACTCATTGAAGCCTCTTTCTAAATTTTATCATGCGCCATCCAATTAGATTAAACTATCAGGATATGTATTTTCTTTTCCCAATGAGACCTTCAACCGAACTAACAAGTCTACTACTCATCAGGAGAGGAAGACTCAGATAACAGCAGCACTGTGATACATCATCATCATCAATAAACATGGAATGAATTTTAAGAACCCACCAAAGGACGAGAAACTTCATTCAACATTTCATTTTGCACTCACAAAGTATTTCCCACCCAGTTTTTCTGTATATGATGCTAAATTTTATCCCGCAATATGAATAATGTTAACAATATAATTCAGATCCTATTAGATTTAGTCACTGAACACATCATCAGCTTCCTTGGTAATCTTTTTCCTATATTCAGCATCCGCGTTTCTGCCTCTACCAATCCTATCCACCTTCCCATATGCGGCTCTGTTTGACTTCTCAAGCTCGGCATTATCTTCATAACAACCGTCACTCTCGTAATATTTGACCCTATTTTTCTCACTTCCCTTTGTGGTATAAAATCCATCCTCTTCATCACTGCTGCTCCTGAAATTTTTACTACGATTTGATGCTCCGAAATCATCATCTTCATCTTCCTCAACCTCCGATTCTCGCATTGCACTGTCTAGGTCATCCAACATACTTTCCATCTCAGAATCTTCTTCTGCCATTGCTCGTCTATAACTACCTCCAGCATTTCTCTTGATACCAGCAGTGCTACTCCACCTTCCAACTGTATCTTGCTTTCTTTTTTCCACCATAGATCTCTTGAACTCAAAATCTTCTTCCGAACCATCATCATAATCTTCACTTCCAGCCTCACTTAAACCACCAGCATTACCCCGATCCAGCCCAGCAGCATCCCCAAAATTATCTTCATATTCATCCACACTACCAGCAGTCCTCTTGTTCCCATGTGGACCTTTCCAACCCCTTGACCCTCTAAACTCATCATCAGAGTAATCATTTTGAAGGTTATCGAATCTCCCAGGCCTTCCTCCAAACTCTTGTCTATTCCAGTATCTAATTCTCCCAATCTCTTCTTTTTCTTCTTCTTCCCCTTCAGCCCACTCTCGATCAGCTGCATGCTCGATCTCAGCTATAAATCTGTCTAGATCCTCCTGGTCACTCTCAGCAGGAGCTTCTTCATGTGCCAAAGTTGTCTTAGGTTCTGCTATAGGCGACTGGTCGCCACGAAAGACATATGGACTGCCTTCTTTCTCATCGATTGCATTGAAGAATGTTGCAGCAACTCTCTGAATACTGGCCATTGCGACTGGATCCTCAGGGTTTATACCTTCTCGCCGAAGTTCTTGTTCTATCTTCTTTATGTTTAACTTCTGAGCTTCAAGAGCTTGTTCAAATCTGGCCTTGAACAATGCCTGCATTTACGAATGACAAGGAATATATAATTCTAAACACTTTGCAGATACAACGTTGATGCAAAACAAATGCAATTTCATGTGTAAGGACCATGATAAATTTACTTACCTTCCTTTTGGTAAGAGTATTGATGGGAATCAGATTTTTTGGTTGGCGATAATTTCTTCCACGGAACATGATAATTGTTTTCACATTGTGTATGTTAATGACAATTCCACCACTCAGTCTCGCAAGCATGGTTGCCATTTCCTTTATCTTTTCTTTGGGGAAGTTATCACAACAAACTTGCACTGTCTCATGAAATTTCCAGTGGAGATGCATATTTTGGACAACTCCTCCAAAGACCCCACGCACTCCAACGGGAACATAATTTTTGTTTCTGAATCCAATCTTTTTAAATGCTTGAAGCTGCTCAGGGGTCAAAAGCTCGGGATCATGCACAGAAGGCAGCAGCTCTGGAAGCTCATACTTCTTGAGTTTTTGTAATAGAAGTGCAACTTTCTTCTTAGCCTGAGTTAGTTATACAAACCATATGCCGATTGAATTATTTTCAAAAAACCAATAATAAACGACCAGAGAAACTACCAGAACTTATGACTCATTTTCTCAGCTAAGAATTGCTATTTTTCAACAGTAAAGCATCATTCTAACAATCCTCTAGCAACAACAAAACTACCACACTGGAAAACAGGAGAGAACACTCAAACTCTCCGTCTGAATGATTGTTTAACCTTGAAAAAGAGTTAAAACATTAAAACTCCTTTACACTAAATCAACTACGATATGCTACAGGCAAGCGTCAAACATAGAATCACAGCAAGAAATAGTTGATTGTCACTTATTAATGGCACAAAAGACTTACTCTCTTGAGGTTGTAAATAAGCCTCTCCTCATCAGTCATAAGCTTTTTCTTAATCTTCTTCGCCCTCCGGATTTCCCTAGCTGTTTTACCAGACTCTTTCTGCATTCGTCTTTCGACCTTGCTTCGCATACTTCTCCCCCTTGAAGTCGACATCATCCGAAACCATCCATTTAAGGGATCAGTGAAGGAAGGAAATGATGCAAAATTATCTTCAAAACATCCATCTAATCGTATCACATTGCTTGAAATTAGTTTGGGAGCAGTATCCTTAAAAGCCACAACATTCCTGCATTTTAAATAATAATAATAATAAAACAGTCAAACGAATAAATCCCAATTTTTACAGTAAAAAAGGAAACTTGTTAGAAATAAGAAATTGTTAAAAGTCCATCAAGAATCAAACTAAAGAATACGAATAAAACCCAAAAAAGTAAGGAAAAACTAATAAAACACTCTGTTCCGATGTAAAGGAAACTGAAGAACAAAGGTGTATTAGATTATAGGTCTGATTGATGGGAACTAACAAAATGACAAGAAAAAACGATACCCAGAGCTTGATTTAGTCTTATTTATGGGGAGAGAAGGAGAAATGTACCTGTTGGGATTTGATTGCAACAGAGAAGACAGAGTCTTCAAGCAGTGTTTTTGAAGATTCCTAGCAGCAAACATTTAATCTGGCAATAAAGACCTCTCTTTTCCTCTTCACTCCGAAAATCAGTTGTTTGATGTCATGGTATCTTTGCCGAAATAGAATGGGTAACGGTGAAGTGTTTCCAGGGTTTTGGGTTTTTAGTTTTTCGCTTAACGAGAGGGACAAACCATTAATTTACTGTTAGATATAATCTCTATAATGCCCTTAAACGACGCCGTTTCACTGCACTCATGGTCATTGAGTCTGGGAAATAACTCTTTTCTTTTTCATTTTTTAAAATCTATAAGCAACAAGTACACATCTTTACCGCACTAGAACACCACCCTCCTCTATCAGATTTAACAAGTTTTTACAGTTTCTGTATTCAGCTCAGCACAAAATGTATGAAGAATTTAGCAATTCTACCTAATCATGTCAAGGCAGTATGCAAAGGCCTATAAATAAGAGGACACTTACCTAATCAATTCAAGGCCGTAAGCAAAGGCCTATAAATAATCGAGTCAAGTACGTAAACTTCGGCCCAATTTCATTCTTCTGGATAGAAGTATACAAGCTGAACTACTACAACGGAGATTGAGGTGAGAGAATATGCGTCCTACTGCCACGGTGAGATTTTTATTACGTGTTGTTAAGATGCACAAACCAAATCATCCATTGTACAGCTTTTCATCAAAAAAAATTAATCTATTTTTTTTTCTGAATGATCAATTAATTGTTTACATTTATGAATTTATGGATTATTTTTATTTTGTTTTCGGCTAATGTTCACTCACAGACAAAATCCTTTGAAAACTTATTGAAGTATGTTTCATTTAAGCTGAGCACTAATGTGGGGTTCAACCATAGTTCTTTTATTTTCAAATGCACTTGAGAAAAAGCCTGTTAATTGCTTGTTAATTCTGCCATGTTACTTGGGAATTACTTTTATTTTTATTTTCAAGTAGTATTACAATGGTTGTATTATGGAAGGCTTTTTGTGTTTTTTAAAAACATTAGTTTCTTTCTGTTTGATATATTATTATTCTTTTTATATTTTAATTTTTATAAAAAAAAAGATAATGAGAAAGAAACGAGTTATGAGGAGATTGGATACTACTTCGATGTTGAATGGTTCCGTATGTTGTCTACAAATTTTAAAAATGAATAACCAAACATTTATATGTATGTGTGGACATTTCAAAACTAAAAGATGGTCGAAATATATCAAAATTGAAGAGAAAGTGAAACTCAAACAATACATTTCTACTTTCATTAAGTGTTTGAATGCAATGTTTCTTTTTTCATAGGAAATTATTGTACGCAACTAAAATAACATAGGAGCAACAACACCAACAATTGAGAGATGTATTTAAGCTAATAAATTAATTATTATTTTTATTAATTACAAATAGGGTGCCATTCCTGCACTTGATGGGACTCTTGTTCATGCAGACAAGTCTCTTATTGAGGAAGAGGACGAGAAGAATGTTATCACAATGTGCTGGTTATATGCAATTTTAATATGAAATTTACATTTGTGTTTGAATGGGAAAGCGTAGCACATGATTCAAGAGTATTAGCAGAAACCATGCGAAATGTTGAAAATAATTTTCCATATCCTCCAACGGGTTAGTAAAATTTTTCAATAACTAATTCTCTAATAAATTCATAAAAGTGTTCAATATATATTTTTATAAATAAATACTATTTTTGTGATGTTGCATACACGCATACTCGAGGATTTATGGTACCTTAATAATGCACGATATTAGTTGCCTAATTTTCGTAATGGTGTTCTCCCTCGTACAAGAGAAGAGATATTCAATTATGCACATGTCAAATTAAGAATCGTGATTGAGCGGTCTTTCGGAGTTTTAAAAGCTTGTTTTTCAATTTTGAAGAGGATGGCACCATATACATTTGTAGTATAGAGAAATATTGCTATTACTTGTGTAATTGTGCATAACTATATTAGAAAAGTAGACATTACAAATGCTTTCCCGGAAAATGTTGATAATGAAGATGAATATATTTAAAAAATGCTTCAAAAAAATGGTGAAAATTTATCACAAATTGGAGGACGAGCATCACAAATAGATCAAATAAGGATAAAAATGTAGAATGCATATTTTTATAATTTAAAATTTTCATTTATCAAATAATTTAATTATATTATGTACTCAATTTTAAGTAATATATCAAATATATTTTATAATTTAAATTCAGTACTTAATTTTTTAACATTTTTTTGTCATAAAAGACAAATCATGAAAGCTTATACTACACTAATACAATCAAAAGCAAACTAGCTTTGTCACTTTCAAGAACATCAACAAGATCTGTAGGAATAGAAGCCAAAACATTCACTCCCTCCATATTTGCAAACACCATTTTGGTAATCTAATCAACAGCTAAATTAGTCTCTCTTGGAACATTTTTGATCTCTCATTGCTCGAAACTTCGTAGCTTCAGTTGGATCTGCCTAACCGATGTTGAACTTTTGTGAAACTCCTTTTTTGCAAAGCATGGACTGCCTCAAGGCTATCAATGTAAATCAAAATCCTATTCAAACCTGATTGTGAAGAAGCGTCAGCCTATCGAAGATACCCCACAGCTCAACATAAAAAATCAAACACACTCCAAGAGAATAATTAACGCCCAAAATCCAATTTCCTCGATGATTTCGTATCTATAACACCCCTAACCTATCTCCGTTGCCAGATTAAGGTTACAGAGCATTACCATGCAAATCCGAACAATTAATATCAAAACATATCAATAATATCATTTAACAATAATTACATAAAACTCATTATAACCCTAGCATACATGTACATTTGGGCCTTAAATCGGACCTTCGAGGCCCTAAAAATAGCTTAGAAGCAATTTGGGACTAATTTGAAACAAATTAGAAAATTTGGGAAAAGTTAGAAATTTTGAAAACAGGGGTAATGTGATAGCCCCTTTTTAGTGGTGCCAAAAATAGTGGTTTCGATATCACAATTCCAACGAGTGAGTTATTACTTAATATTTATTTAATGTGTATGGGATTATATTAAAGTTGTATTAAAGTTTCGTTAAGGAATTTTGAAGTTTAAATGGTTAATTAGGTAAAAGGACTAAATTGTAAAAGGTGTAAAAGTTGAGTTCTATTAGTTAAAGGGTCAAATGGCTATGAAATCTTAAATTAATGGACTAAGATAGTAAATATACCATATATATTGATGGTGGACAAATATGGACATATTTATGCTAGTTTTAAGTTAAATTAGTAAGGGTAATTTGGTAATTAGTTAAATAAAAACAAAACAAATATCAAAATACTATCATCGTCCTCCTTTTATGTTTGTTTCAACTGAATTATCCATGGAAGGAGAAGCTTGAAGTTCGTCTAGGGTTAAAACTATTGCATGGTATGATTTTGTGTTTCGTTTTTAATGATTTTTATGTTTTTGAGTTCGTTTTAGCTTAATCTAGCTAGCCGGGGGATTTTTTGAAAAAATGTTAAAGTTTGAAGGACTTTACATTGTTTTTTTTTTTAATAGATTTTGAAGTTATTTGATAGATTATTAATCTTGGTTGTAAAGTAAACATGTTTTGTTAAGTGATTTTGATGAAATTGCATTTAGGGATTTATTTGTGAAAATAGTAAAATTTCATGTTAAAATTATGAAATGTTGTTTTATGTGGGTTGGTGTGAGTCCCTATGAAATTTGGCTAGCTATTATGGAGGATTAAAATGGTTAAATTTCAAATTATGAGCTTAAGGACTAAATCGTAAAAATCTAAAATGTTAGGGATAATTTTTAATTTTATATAAATATGAATTATGGATTAAATTGAATACTAGAAGTACTTAATTGAGTGAAATTATTTATTTAGATCAAGATAAACTACAATCGAACTTAAATTGATGAAAGGCTAAAGCTTCAAATTAGTTTGACTCTATTATTATGACCCTAGTTTTCGAGGTAAGTTTGTATGAACTATGATTGTACTAATGTTAGTTAAATTGGTTAATTGCTATGTTGTTTTAATATAAATGAATCTGAATATAAATGTATCAATGTCATGAATAATTGACAGATAACGAATCTCGTTTGAGCCTTAAGAATTTTTAGGTTATGAATGACATGTCATTAAGGCTTTCATGTTTCGGGTGCTGGTCTTGAATGTCCTACCGATGGCTAAGGTCCTGCATTTTTTTTGGATTTTCCATAGCTCATGTGAGCAGGCCCACTTCACAGCTCGTGTGAACATTATTGAAAAGGAAATGTTACGGTTATATGGAAAGACACACTATGTGTGTGAGTATTCCTGAGTATCGGATACAATTCTAGATGGTTCAACCGGTAAGAAAAGGGAACGGCATGGTAAGTAAGTAAATGAAATGGTTCATAATCTATGAAAAGGAAAATGTAATAAATGATATGCATATGGAAATTTGCTTATGTTATGGTTAAGTTCATATGTATCATGGATGAGCTTACTAACTTGTAAGTTTGATGATGTTGTATAGGCTTATACTAAGCTTATGGCATTGCTAATGATTTTATGCTTAATCCATGAATTGTGCTAATGAAATGGATTTTTTTTTAAGTTTATACGAGCTTACTAAGCACTCGTTGCTTACGTAGTTACTTTCTTTTGTTTTATAAATTATCAAAAGCTCAATCGGTTGGAAGCTCGTCGAAGACCTATCACACTATCCATCAACCATTTTGATAGCTTTTGTGTATTTTGTCCAAGGTTAATAATGAAATTTATAGGATCTTTTGTAATGGTAGTTCATGAAAGTGTAATTCGTTGATTTAGTATGTTTATGCCTTTGACGTTTATGTTTGGTTGATGAACTTGTAATGCTTGTTAAGTTAGATCATCTTGACCACCTTTAGGTAATTGAAATGCATGGTCTTTTGGTATGTTTGTGATGGCTTGAAAATGGTTATTTGTGATATGTTTTGGTAGATATGTGAACTAGGTTATTTGCTTGAAAAGTAGCTATGTTGCTTTAGTTTAATCTATGATGTTTTGGTATAATTGTGGTGCTTTTGAATGGCATATTGGTTAGATTAATTAGAATGTTTGAAATGGTATGTTTAGTTGTGTTTGAATGATTTTTAAATCCCTTGAATGTGTGCCCAAATGGAATGATTATTTAAGTATGATTTGGCCTTGAAATGGCTTGATTTTAGGTTAATTTTTTGGATTACATGGCCTGGGACACAGGCTGTCACACGGCCGTGTTTCATTTGAAATTTCTTAGTGTTTTAAGTCAGTGAATTACACGGCCTAGCACATGGCTGTGTGTGGCAACTCAGAGAGTTACACGGGTTGGGACACAGCCGTGTGTCCTTTTGTTTGACTGTTACACGGCCTAGGCTATGTCACACGGTCATGTGACCCCTATTTTCACATTTTTGTAACTTTTTCTTAAAACTTCTATTTTGTTTCAAATTAGTCCCGAATTGCTTCTAAGCTATTTTAAGGGCCTCAAAGGCTTGATTTAAGGACAAAATCCATATGTTTGATATGATTTTGAATGAGATTAATCTAATTAATATTATGATGTTAAATAATTTTCGATTTATCGGTAATGCTCCGTAACCTTAATCTTGCAATGAAGACGGGTTAGGGGTGTTACAGGTTACATGGTTGTGTGACAAAGCCAGATCATGTAACAATCGAACAAAGGGACACACGGCCTTGTCCCAGCCCGTGTCTCAAACCATGTAACTCATTGAGTTGGGTCACATGGCCGTGTTGCAGGCTTTGTGCTAGACTGTGTAACTCTTTGACTTGTGACACACGGCCGTGTGCTAAGCGGTGTAACTCACTGACTTGATACACACGGCCGTGTCTTAAGTTGTGTTAAATTTACACCAAAAATAATAAGTGACACATGGCCGTGTGACAGCCCATCTCTTAGGTCGTGTGCTCCATAATTGACCCCAAAATTAAGCCATTTCAAGACCAAAACATAACCAATCAAACATTTCATTTTTGCCTACATTCAAAAGACCTAAACACCTTTCAAACACATATAAACATACAATTTATATCAACCTATTTCATCTAACCAATATGTCATTCAAAGGCACCGCATTTATACCAAAACATCATTAACCAAAGCAAAGAAACATAGCCAAATTTCAAGCACAAAACCTAGTTCCTTTAACTACCAAATGACATCAATTTTACCATTCACATTTCACCTCAAACATACCAAAAAGACCATATATTACAAGTACCTAAAAGTGGCCAAAATGACTTAAACTTGTCAAGGCATTAAAAGTCCATCAAACAAAACATAAACTTTAAAAGCATATACATACCAAATTGACCATTACACATTCAATAACTACCATTATAAAAAAGGTCCTATACATGTCATTTATAACCTTGGCCAAAATAACTCAAAAACTACCGAAATGGTTGCTGGAAAGTGTGATAGATCTCCAAAAAGCTTACAACTGATCGAGCTTACGATAGTCAATGAAACAAAGGAAAATAACTATGTAAGCAACTAGTGCTTAGTAAGTTCGTATAAACTCAAACATAACTTACCATTTCTCAAGCACAAATTATAAAATAAGCATACATCATTACCAAGACCATAGGCTTAGTAAAACCCTATATAAGCACCATCAAACTCACAAGTTAGTAGGTTCATACATGATACATATAAGTTCAACCATATCATAAGTAGATTTTCATGTACACATAATTAATCACATTAATCATTTTCATAAGATCATGAATCTATATCCAATTGTCTACATATCATGCCATTTCCTTTACTTACCCGTTGAACTATCAAGAATTACATTGGATACTCGGGAACACTCACACATATTGTACCTTTCCATATAACCGTAACCTTTCCTTTTCAATAGTGCTCATACGAGTTGTGAAATAGGCCTGCTCACACGAGCTGTGGGTCGGAATGTTAGCTACACGATGCTGCTCACACAAGCTGTGGAGAATCCGTAACAAATCTAGGACCTCAGCCATCGATAGGACATTCAAGATTGGCACCCAAAATATTAAATCCTTAAATGACATGCCGTTCGTATCCTAAGAATTCTTAAGGTTCAAGTAGGACTATTTATCCATCAATTACTCAAAACATTGATATATGTATATTCAAGTCTGTTTATAACTAACACAATATAGCAGACAATCAATTTAACTATCATTAAAACGATTATAATTTATACGAACTTATCTCGATAACTATAGTCGTAGAAGTGGAGTTTGATACTAATCCAAAGCTTTAGCCTTTCCTTGATTTAAAACCTGTTGTTGTTTATCTTGATCTAAATAGATAATTTCATTCAATTAAGTACTTCAAATAACTTCAAGTATTCAATTCCATCAATAATTCATATTAATGTAAAATTATGAAATGACCCCTAATATTTTAACTTTTCACAAATTAGTCCTTAAGCTCATAACTTGAAATTTAACTATTTTAACCTAAACCTATGTTAACTGGTTCTACTAGGGACCTTAGAACCGCCCATAATTACCAACATTTCACATTAAAACCCATGGATTTTTACACTTTCAACAATTTAATCTCTAATCCCAAATTCATGAAAAACCACTTAACAAAACAAGTTCGTTTAACAACTAAGATTGATAATCTATCAACTAACATCAAAACACAGTTAAACTCAACTATGGCAAGTTCCTCAACCTTTAACAGTTTTGCAAATTAACCCCAGGGCTAGTTAGATTAAGCTAATATGAGCTCAAAAACATAAAAATCAATAAAAATAAGGCTTGAAAACCTACCATGAAAGCTTCAAAGAGAAGACCGAATGCTCAAGCCCCTTCCATGGCTTCTTTCTTTCTCAATTTCAGCAAAACATCAAAGAGAAAAATGATTGCCTTGATTGTTTTATTTAATTTCACACTAATTAGTTAATTACCAATTTACCATTAATTAAACATTCAATTTACACAACCAACACTTATAACTGTCCACTATCTATAAGCACATGGTATATTTACCATTTAAGTCCATTAGTTTACCTTTCCATAGCCCTTTAGTTCTTTTAACTAATAGAATTCAACTTTTGCACCTTTTTTAATTTAGTCTTTTTTACCTAATTAACCATTTAAACTTTGAAATTTCTTAACGAAACTTTAATACGGCCCTAATATAATCCCATAAAACTTTAAATAAATATTAAAATATTTATTCTCTAGTAGAAATTGGGGTCTCGAAACCACTGTTTTTGACACCACTAAAATTAGGCTGTTACAGTATCACTCCATTTGCAAATGCATAACTTGTACTCAAATTGACAGCTCCATCAGTATGCATATAAATCCAATTAATCGAAAAAGAGTTCATTGGAGCAGTATCACGTCTTCGATCCAAAACTATATTATGGGTACTTCAAATTTGTTTCGCCCAAATGATAGAGGCTTTAATGATCTGTGTCGCTTCCCACATAATTCCTTGGAACATATTAAGGTTTCTATTCTTCCATATCCTCCACGCTATAATTCCAAATAGACTTGCCTAGCTAACTTTTAAGGAGTCAAATCTCTCAATAGATTATAAATTAGAAAGTAGCCAATCTGAAATGTTGGAAGAGAAAAACCAACTATCATAATTCGAAGGAATAACCTGTTTCCAAACTTCTTTTACCGTCGAATAGTCACTCAGAACATGTAAAATGCTTTCGTTTACATGACCACAGATCGGGCATGAAGTTTCATAGCCAATACCTCGCCGAACATGCTCCAAGTTTGTTAGTAAACGTTGCTTGAAAGTGAGCCAAAGAAAAAGTCAAACTCTATAAGGGCCTTTGAATTTCCAATGAGTATTCCACAAAGGGTCATTGGGGCTCCAACAATTTCCTTCAATGACCAGTAGACGTTCTTCATAGAGGAGTCCCCTTTAGGGCTCGGTGCCTAAGAAATCCTATATACTCCATCAACAAGGTTTGGTGGAGGAATGCTCAAAATGTGTCTAATAATAGACTCAAGTATCCATAAGTGAAAGAGATCAAGATTCCAATTGCCTCCCGAAGTTACCATGTCTTCAAGTCGACAATCTACTTACAAATTTATGTGTAAAGGAATCTGATTGACTAAAGGTTCAATCTGTGGTATCCAATGATCCAACCAGCATTGAACAAACTTCTCATTGCCCACCGATAAAATTAAATTGTCTCTAAATAAGGGCTATATCCTCGACAGACCTTTTTAAAGAAAAGAGTAATTATTCTTCATAATACTATTAAGCAAGCTCTCTTTCAAACCATACTTAGATCGAAGAACCTTAAGCCATAAGGCGTTGTGGCTATAAATTAGATTAAACCCTAACTTTATGAAAAATGAAACATTTTGGTCTTCTAATTTTCTCAAACCAAGACCTCTATTCGAACGTGGTTGACAAACCGAATCCCAGCTAACAAATCCCCAGATGAAATGTCTAACCAAACTCTCAATCTCCTCACAAATCCCTTATAGGAATCTTCATAGTCTACATAAAATAGTTAGTTAGGAAAAGTAAAACAGAGTGAGCTAAAGTAGTCCCAGCAAGAGACAGTTATCTAGTATCCCAACTAGAGAGCTTATTGTGTACTTTTTCCACCACAAACCTAAGGGTACCTTTTGTGACTCTCACATGGAATAAGGGAACCTCCAAGTAGGATCTAAGATCATTAACCTTTTGAAACCCCATCCAGTTGTTAATTCATTCTCCAAGATCCACATCAACATAATGAGAAAAATAAATATTTGTTTTATGAGCGTTGACTTTCTGGCCTGAGTAAGCACAGAAGCGATCCAATACTCCTTTGATGATTTTGGCGTGCTTCATATCAGCCCTACTAAAAATAACTAAATCGTCAACTAAAAAAAGATGAGACAAGTTAGGACCTAACTTGGATAGTCTGATTAGATTCCACTGATTATTAGCTATCTTAGAGCGAATGTCATGTCCAAGCTACTCCATACAGAGAACGAACAAATAAGGGGATAGATGACATCCTTGGCGTATTCCTCTTGTCGACTTAAACTTTTGAGTAGGAGACATGTTCTATAATAACTGCATGGTAAAGTTTGAGATCGCAGACATCATAAACTTACCCAAATCATCCAAAATACCAATCGCCTAAATAGATGCACCAATGAACTCTCACCTCACCCTATCATATACTTTTCAAAATTGATTTTAATCATCATCTAAGGCTTCCTATTCCTCCTACCCCTCATAGAGTGAATGACTTCTTGGGCTATAAAGATGTTATCGGTAATATTTCTCCCAGCTATAAACCTTACTTGTTATTCGGCAACAATTCTAGGAAAGACAACCCTGAAATGGTTCGTTATAACTTTCATCACTAATTTATAGAGTATAGAGCAAAGATTGATGGGTCGAAATTGTGAAAAAGTTTCAGGATTAGAAACTTTAGGGATCAGAGTAATGAGAGTATTGTTCAAATTCGGATCAATGATGCCACATTCAAAAATCTTTTTGACCCAATTATAAACATCACTTCCCACCACATTCCACTATTTCTAGAAAAAGATAGCATGAATACAATCGCTATCAAGAGCCTTTAAAGGAGTCATGTCAAACAGAGCCCTTTTAATCTCTTCATGGGAAACCAACTTGCCCAGAAAATCAGTTTCTCTAGCATCCAATCTCGAAAAAGAACTAAGCGATAAATTAATTAGAAGGGCTGGCACCTCACCATAGAGATTTTTGTAAAAAGTAACAACCTCAGATTGAAGAACTTCAAGGTCATAACAGCAATCACCATCATGAATGCGCAAGGTCGAAATGAGATTGAACTTCCTTCTTTTAAGTGTACGTCTATGAAAAATTTTTGTATTACGGTCACCAAGATTAAGCCACTCACATCTGGACTTTTGCTTCCACAACAACTCTTCGTGAACCAAAATAGATTCCAACTCATCTCTAATCTGCAACTTAATACCGCAACCCGTTCATTGTAGGATTTTTTCATAGCCCTCTGGATACCTACTAACCTCTAAAAAAGTTGTTTTTTTCTTGATCCAATATGGCCATACACCATTTTATTCCAAATCTTGATATCGGTTGTCAAATAAGAAAGAGTGTCACTTATGTTGCCCCTAAAAGACCATTTATCTTTGACAAAATCAGAAAACCCCCCATGTTCAATCCACCCCGCTAAGAAACAAAATGAAGGTCCCCTCAAAATATGGATATCTAGTCTAATGGAAAGAAAAATAGGCCGGTGATCAGACTTGATTCTAAGAAGATGTGAGATCGTGCAATTGCGGAATGAGTTTACCCAATCATTATTATTGATAGCACGATTGAGTCTTTTAGAGATCATATTCCTCTACCAAGTAAAACTCAGACCCCTAAAACCCAAGTCATGCAAGGCAAAAGAATCCATAAAGTAACCAAAATGAGGGCAATGTTTACCCCTTGTGAGACCACAACACTTCTCATTCTCCGAAAAAATAGCATTGAAGTCTTCTATTGCCATATAAGGAATCCTTTCTTAAGGAATCACTAATTTCAGATATTCTCAAAGGGATTTTCGCTTAGTTTTGTTTGAGCTTCCATAAACGAAGGCTATCAACACACCTTTATGAAAAATACTATATAAGACACGATAAGAGTGCTTAAAACCCAATTTAGTAATTACAGCGCCAACTTTAAAACCACTAATTCTTAGCTCCAATAAGCTCACAATATCAGGCTTAATTCTCGATTATATCATTTAAAGATATGAGGAAAATTAGACCCTGCATAACCTTGACAATTCCAGGACATAATATTAAAATTTAAATCTATATATAAAAGTGAGTAAACCTGTTGACCTTTACCATTTGGTGTCGTAAACTGAGTCGAAATAAATTCCACCATTGAATTGACCGACGCAACCAATGACACTCGAAGACCGCTTGAAACCTTAAAACTATTGCCTGGACCACGAATGATTTTACTCAAATTCTTCATTCTTCGACGAATACCCGTTTTCCTATGATTTTCTTGATTAGTTGAGGAGGTGAGAGCATTCCTAGAAAAACCATCACTATTAGCAGAAACAAGACCTTTCGTATCATTACTTTGATTATTTTTAAAAATTACTGCACTATGCTTCTCTTTATCAAGCAACCCCTCTTTAACCCCGACCTCTATCTCAATAGGGCCTTTAAAATTAGGGTTAAAATGGGATAAATTAGCAGTAGGTGAGAGGAGTGAAGACTCCCTATCAATTATAAGGTTCACAGATTCCAAACACACACCCCCCATCTTACTACCATTAAAATTATGATCAAAATTTATTGGGGCCCCATCCAAAGTAGAAACATAATCTGTGGATAACACACCTTGCAAATCCACGGCATTTAGGTCGACTGAAACCCCCCCAGGTTCACCATCATAAGCGAGTCTCTTACCCTTTAAAGGCCCCCTTTCTTAAGAAAAGACGTCACCAGCAGTGGTCTTCCCCAAAAGGTCCTCATTGTAAACATTTGGTCCATTAAAAAAGGACTTACTTGGCCCTTGTACCAGACCACTTCCCAAGCTCGTCAAAACTGTTCCAGACCTTCTACCATGTATGCTTTCAACCTGTTGTTCCTCACGGGCATCCCTAATCCCACTATTAGAGCTCTTACCTTTATTTTTAGCAGACAGGATGTTGAATATTTATCCTAAAGATCCACTCCCCTTATTTTCACCGTCAACTCCTTCAGCCCCTCTAGGATTTCGCCTTTATTTTCTCTCTACTAACATCCAAGGACCATAGCTCGTCGACCCGCCTTCTGTTCCGGTAGACTCTATTACCCTATCGGACTTCTCATTTTTGATTTCTGCAAATCGATTGTCCTCTTTAGCTTCATTTCTTTTCCCGTTGGGATACAAATCTTGTTCATGTCCGTACCTACCACAAGAAAAACAAACAACAGGCAAAGCCTTATACTCAACTCGTTGGAGGGTTCCGTTTATCAAAATCTTGAAAATTAATGGTCTGTCCAAATTAATAAAAATAGCCAGCTGTGCAAACCTACCCCGTGCCCTATTATCGGTATTAAAATCCAACCTCACTACCTTACCAATTAATTCTCCAATCTCCCAGAGAATCTTGCGATTGTAGAAGTGGCTTGGAAGTCCAAGGAGCCGAATCTATGTTTTCACCATGCTCAGATAAGGTTTCACTGGATCGAAGTCTTATGACCAAGGCTGAATTGTAAGGTATTGCCCGAATATAATTCAAGGCCCTTGTGAAAGCACATTTTCGTAGTCTTTCTTATTCTGAAATTTAACAAGGTAATAACCATTTTCAATATCCATAAGATGGAAAGGCTTCGAAGGTCTCCAAAGATTTGAAATTCTGTTTTGAAGGGTCGTAAATCCAATACTCTTGCCTAGCAACTTGACAACGACCGTCAAGGCCATGTCTTTAACTAAAAACTGATTAATCCTCTTGGAAAAGTCAATAGCAGGGACACCGTTAATATATGAATTCTTAATGTCCCCCTCATCAAATTCTAGTTCATAATCTAAATCCATCTCTAGAAATTTATTCGTCTTTTCTGCTATCGACGAAGTACCTACCAATTTATCATTCCATGCCACTGTTGGCATATGGACCATGTTCTCCGTTATTGATATAACAGATTCTGTTCTCTGATCTTTATTCCGAACTTTTTTGGTTGAACGACCTTCAGGTGATCCACCGTCCTCAGCCTCATCGGAAATAGCGCCGGAAGAAATCACAATAGATATTCTCTATAGTGACTATTATTTTAATACCTAACATTTAATTTTTCAATCTATTAGACAGTACCTTAAATTAAAAATAATGAAAGTAAAACCTTAAAAGCAAATGTTCATAAACTTTGAATTTTAAACGGTTATAAAATTTTAAAAATTTAAAGCAACTTCAAACATTTAATAAAGTGAGCTTATATAAGATGATGATTTAAATATATTGTATTTAAGGTAGTAAATTAATTATTATATGATTACTTATTATTTTTATTATTCTAATAATTTTCTTTTTATTAATTACAAATAGGGTGCTATTCGTGCACTTGATGGGACCCTTGTTCATGCAGTAATACTAACTAACAAACAAGTCCCTTATCGAGGAAGAGGACGAGAAGAATGTTATCAAAATGTGCTGGTTACATGTGATTTTAACATGAAATTTACTTTTGTGTTGGTTGAATGGGAAAGCGTAGCACATGATTCAAGAGTATTAGCAGAAACCATGCAAAATGCTAAAAATAATTTTCCATATCCTCCACCAGGTTAGTAATTTTCTTCAATAAATAATTCTGTAATAAATTCATAAAAGTGTTTATATAATTTGTAATAGATAAATACTATCTTTGTGATGTCACATACACGCATACTCGAGGATTTATTGTACCTTATCGTAATGCACGATATTGGTTGCCTAATTTTCGTAATGGTGAGAAGAGATATTCAACTATACACGTGTCAAATTAAGAATCGTGATTGAGCGGTCTTTCGGAGTTTTAAAAGCTCCTTTTCAATTTTGAAGAGGATGGCACCATATCCGTTTGTAGTATAGAGAAATATTGTTATTTTTTGTGTAATTATGCATAACTATATTAGAAAATAAGACATTACAGATGCTTTCTCGGAAAACGTCGGTAATGAAGATAAAGATAATTAAAAAATTCATCAAAAAATGGTGGAATTTTACCACAAGTTGAAGGATGAGCATCACATATAGATCAAATAAGGATGAAAATGTAGAATGCATATTTTTATAATTTAAAAGTTTCATTTATCAAATAATTTAATTATATTCCGTACTTAATTTTAAGTAATATATCAAATATATTTTATAATTTAAACTTAACACTTAATTTTTAACATTTAATGTTTCAATCTATCAAACAATATCTTAAATTAAAAGTAATGAAAGTAAAACTTTAAAAGCAAATGTTCATAAACTTTGAATCTTAAAGGGTTATAAAATTTTAAAATTTAATGCAACTTTAAACATTTAATAAAGTGAGCTTATAAACTTTTCTCTTATTAAAATACTCCAATATTTTTTTCACTTATTTTAATAAAATGATTTAACTAAAATTTTCAGATGAAGATAAAGAGTTATGCATAATGTAGTTGTCAGTTACTTAAGCCTACACTTTAGTGATGAACAATCTCTTCTCCAAAATTAATAATGAACTAAGTTTCGAATTAAGGTTGCTTTGAGAAAACAAAAATTTCTAGTGCTCTAGAATGAACTTCATAGGTCATCGTGTGCTTTATCTCAGTTATAATGAACGTTTTAAAAAAATAAATCCTAATGCTCATAGGAAACAATCTCGCTTCCAAACTCATATGGGTGATGCTATCAATGATGCTCTTGTAACTCTACATCCACTCAAATGAGCTATAGACCTCATTAAGCATATAAGTTATATTCGACCTTTATTATTGTTGCAAAATTCATGCACTACATCATAGGGAGGGATTTATATATATTATTTATATATGCATGACATCAAATCACTTTATGATTTGTTTTTTCTTTTGAACTTAATTCTCGGGATCTTCAATCATTAGGTAGGTATCCTCGTAATTGATTTTTATTCTTATTTAGATTTTAATCTCATCCCTTGACAATATTATCCAGATCTTTCCTCTAATTAGAGTTTTTTTTTCAAATGATTTACAAGATTATTACCATTTTGAATATGGTGAACATGGTACCATTAGTTATATGAGATCTCACACAACCATATTTTCTTTTTATAGATGTGGATTTTCCTTTATAATATTTGCTATCGACTCTTCCAATAGCTGTAGTATTATGACAACAGACTGAGACAAGTGACACTAGTTTCTCTATATTGGGATCTCATATAAAAAAAATTTCCCTAATCAACCTACTTCTTCACTAACTGAGGTTAATGCCATAATTTCAACCTTCATGGTGGAGATTGCTATAATTTGTTGCTTTTTATACTTCAAACAAATTGCTCCATCTCCCAATGTAAAAATATATAGTTAGTGGTAGATTAGGAATTATGGGACAATGTATTTCACTTACCATCATTGTATCCTTCTGGTACTAACTACTTTTGATAAAGTATACCATAACTTAGAATCCTTTTTAAATATCTCATCCCATTATTAACTACATTTTAGTGTTCCAAGTTTGGTTTACATGTAAATTTAGCTAGCACCCTTACAACATAAGTTATGTTAGGTCTGGTGTAATCATTGGCATACCTCAAGCTACTAATAATATATATATATATATATATATATATATATATATATATTACATACATCTTGATAATTCTCTATAGGAAATAAATGCACGTTTGGATCAAAAGAGAGCACCAAAGTCTAGTCTAAAAACTTAGGTTTTTTATTAAAAATTCAATATAATGAGTTTTGTTTAAAAAATACTAGTTAAAGTCTTTGTAACCCTCATGCCAAGAATTACATTTACTTCTCCTATGAAGATTATCAACATATAAATATGAATTGTTATCTAATTTGTACCAATCACTTTTGTTGGTTTTAAAACCATTAAAAATTAAAGATAAGTCAAATTTCACATGCGAGATTTATTTTAAACCATTTAACCATTTACGCACTTTATTTTCATTACCTGGCATAACAAAGCTCTCATGCCCCATACCATTTTTTTCTTCTAACTTGACATTTTAAAAAAAAGTTGTTTTTACATCCATTTGATGGATTATCAAATCATAGATGACAGCAACTCTTATTGATCTTATTCTGCTCAGGAAAAAATGTACCTTTTTTTTTTGTCTAAAGCCTTTGACTACTAGCTTGAATTTATATTTATCAATCACACTCTATTGATTTATAGCCTTCTACTAGCTTTCAGGTTTTATTGGCAGCTAACATTAAAATCAAGAAAAGAATAAGTGATAGGATGTTCTTAAACATTAAATTTATGATAATTAAGACCAAAGTCTTGCTAGTTTTCCTCTCACTCGCAGATTAATTTTCTTTAACCTTTTCGTCCCCTTTTTACAGATCTTGTCAATCATTCTCAAGCCAGCTACTCAGTTCACTAAAAACGAAATCAAAGATTATGAATAATGCTATTGAAGTTATTAACTTCGTTGCTCCAGCTCTTCATTAACCTTTTTTCTTTTTGCAGTATTGGCATCTTACATATATTGAACATGATACAGTAATATAACCCTTCAAAAACCCCTTGAAATTTTATACAGACAACACTCGTATCCGAGTTGGAGTAGCATAGCATGTCAAAACGTAAAAGCTAATGCAATGTCTAAAGAAGAAAACAAGAGCATAGGCATTAGGATGCACCTTATATACATTGATATTTCCATCACAGCAACCCCTAAACCCCATAAGTTTTCTGAACCATCTTGGTCAGGGCATTCTAAAATTCATGTAAATCAGTATGTAAAGCTAACAGACACATCAGATTCATACCAGACAGCTTTCTGTCATATACATGTTATAACTGAACTAAACTAATCCGATTAGATTGTATTCTTTCTAATATCCGAGACTAGTTATCTTATTGAACTCCCCTAAATATTAGTTTGTGATATCCTCGAAAGTGAAGTTGTGCATCTGAGAGATTCAGTAACACTGGTTGAAGCAGAACAGGAAGCTTCTAGGCTGGTCTTCTTCAGTGGCTTTTGGGGTTTCCACTACGTCATCTCTTGCAGCCATCAATGAACTTGTACCAGGAGACTCCGGTGGCAATACAGCATTTTCTGAAGTCGTTCTCTTAGGAGGCATCACAGGCTCGGGTGGTGAAATGGTCGAGAGATAGTGTAATAGCATCTGTATGATTTGGCTGAAATTGGGCCGAGCATTTGGATCCTCTTGCCAACATGAAGTCACAATTGATGCCAAATCTTCCGGAAGGTCCTCGGCACTAGGCCTGACATTCTGAAACAACATAGTTAAAACTTAGACCACGATGCCAATACCGGAATACCATAGTTGCATTTGAAGAAACTTAATCGTATATGAGCTTATTCTTGGCAAACACAAACTTTGAACAGCTTTCAAGATGCATGCTACTCTAGCATCATCGAGAACTGGACACTCTCCAAATCACTTATGTATAAGATAAGGTAGAACTATCCAGGTTCAACAGTGGTCAGGTAATTTTCGACCATAACATATTAGTATTACGGTGATATTCATGGTACATAGTATCAGGCGAGCTTTTCAAAGGCAGGCTAACAAGCACATACTCAAGAAATCATTAATAACAAAAAAATTTTATAAGAAAAAGACTGCACATCATTACCTTAAAAGCAGCTGCATAAGCCGCTTGTAAATTTGACATGCCTTCAAAAGGCAACTTGTTATGGATGAGTTCCCACAACACAATAGCAAAGCTGTAGGCATCCACCTTATGATTGTAATGCTTTTTCTCTCCCTGCCTTAGTGTGACCGTGCTATAAAGCTGTTAACATATGTAAAAGGGTCGGCATCTCAAAAAAAAAAAAAAATCTGAAGGGAAGAAAAGTCGATTTTAAGTTCTGAATAGGTCAGTACATTACCTCAGGAGCCATCCAACGATATGTCCCGGTCTCAGCAGTCATCATTTCGGTTAACGATTCTTCCCTGGCTAAACCAAAATCTGCTAGCTTAACTGTCTTATGGTCTTCGGTCAAGATCAAGTTCTCTGAGAAAAGAAGAAATTATCAGGATCATGCATACCTAAGAGAGGTGACAGCAATATTGCATAAATTTCATTAAAGACTGTTGCTACTTTCATTTACTTCAAGTTAAATTTGCTGTTGGAATCATAAATAGCATATTCAATCCCTCCAACACCTACTATATGGCCCAATAAAAGCATTGGTGAAAACAACTAGGGTGTCAGCAAGCAAAATAACTGGATCTTGCAAAACCCCAAATGCCACATCTTGAACGTTAAGCCATCTTATATTATGTCAAATCGCCTGCGCGCCAATCATCTTACGTTTATCATTATAAGCAATAGATCTTTGGTACATGCATTGGTATTTCAAAGAAAAACTTTTTCTTTTTCGTATTTCTTTTCGAAGGTAAGTAAATTATACTGATCAAATTATCAGTGGCCCCATACAAATATGGAAAACAGGACTCATCAGTTGTAAACTCTTAATGGTGGATAACATAACTTGCAACACACACCATTGGTTATTTTGGATTCCTTTTGCTGTTTTACGAGTTGGACTAGAACAATATAAAGGAACAAAAGCCATAAAGCTGTAAACACCAAATCTTACAGATACATGGAGACAAAAATGTAATTAAACATAGAAGTTTTAACCTTTTCTAAGAACACTACTAAATCAGGCTTATAAACACACTAGTCATACCAGGTTTCAGGTCCCGATGAATGATTCCATGGGAGTGTAAGCATTCCATTGCACGAGCGATATCAAGTGCAAACCCAATCGCTACACGCAAGTCCAAGCACTTCGGCCGCAAATTCAGAAGGTACTTACGCAATGTCCCACCTTGTAAGAGCTCAGTTACTATGACCATGATAGGCTCCTTGCAAGCTCCAATAAACTGGAAACAGATAAAATCTCTGATAACTAAGATATGATATGAACCTATTTCCAATTGATATAACTTACAAACTTCATGATTTGCAGATATTCATTAACAATATCCACACACGCACACACAAAAAAAAAAAAAAAAAAAACATAAGTCAGCAACAAGAAATTAATGGCATATATAATAATTCAACAACCTTCACTAGATTTCTATGTTGAACTCTGGATAACATTGCAACTTCCCTTGCAAACCTTCCTTCTCTCCTTGCAATCTCTTCAGGGGTTTCCCCTCTTCGAACAACTTTAATAGCGACAGTCTCATCCTTGTATCTAAATGCATTCAATGGATTAAATTACACGAGATAACCGTTACATAATAACAGCTACAGATAATCAAATTATCAAGAAACACAAGCTTTTTGTTCTTCAAAGTTGATCAAAAGGTCAGACAGGATGAAGTAGAATCCAAAGGAAATTGACTTACTTTCCCTCATATACTTTAGCATGAGCACCTTCACCAATCTTAGGACCAACAAAAAGCTGCTGAGGATCAATCAACCACTTAGCATCTAAATTGAACTCTTGAGTTGAAAAAAAATCATTTCCAGACCCCATACTTTGAAACCGCCCTTTTTAAAACAAGAATAAAACAAACTAAATCTATTGAACAAACAATAAGGTACCCTTTCGAAAATCCCGCATTTGAAGGGAACATGAAAAGCTCAGAAACTCAAACTTTTCATAGCTGAAGGGCAAAAAAAACAGAGGAAACAAAGGACATGCCTTTGCCTACATTAAAGAACCTAAAGCCTGAATTTTTACTTTTTTTTTTAAATTTATTTTCCCAGCTTTAAAACAATAAAACCATCCCAAAAATCAGGGATTGTAGATCCAAAAAACCATCAAGAACTGCCCTTTAATGGGAGGCAAGGAATAAAGTCCCACATGTTCTCAGCAGACAACCCGCAACAAACAAAAAATTTAGTAAAATAAAACGAATATGTAGTAATAGAAAATTGAAATATATAAACCCAGAGAGAGATAACACACAATAGAAAAGACCCTTCAGCAAACAAGCAAGTGCTGACACAAGAAAATAATTTTAAAAACAAAGATAAGTTTTTTTTATGGGACGTGAGCTGAGTAAGCAAAGAAATGAAATAGTTGAATTATATTAAGATGAAGGAAATGAAAGGAAGAATTATTGGAGTACCGGGAGCATTAATGGTGGGATAAGAACTGGTTACTGGCTATTGATAAGAGACAGACACAGAGATTATTTAATTGTTGAAAGTTATTGTAATAGAACTACGGAAGTGCAATGAAAGCTGGGTTCTTTTTTTTCCCTTCTGATTTCCTAGTGTTATTCCTTGTGAATCTTAAACAATAGCGATTTCTATTGTTTGTTTCTTGAACTAATTTTGTATTTGATCATAAACCAAACATGAAAAAGTAACAAATCAGTCTGCATAAGGTTCATGAGATGGCTCATATCATATGATGAGAATGAGATTAAATAATTGTTGATTAAATCCACTTTCTTATGAAACCATGCACTGAAAACAAATTATTAAGGCAGTTGCTCTCTCTTTCGGTAGGGCTAGATTGTTTTGGGTGTTTTATATAATTTCAAAACCAAAGCTAGTACAAAATTTGGAAGAGACATGAGATTGAGAGTTGGGTATTTTCATGTGATGCATTCTGGTGGTGTTGGATATAAAAAGGATAAGTAGGGCAGACATGTTAGCTTCTTCCACCTTCCATTGCTTCTCACATGTCTCTTGTTAACCTTTCCTTATTTTATTTATTCTTTACCTTTTATTTCAGTATAATCATATATTTCACAAGTATATATCTATGTTTTTCTCTCTATTGTATTTTATGGTATTTGTAGAATATATAATAATTGTGGGACTAATTTCGGTGATATTTTTGTTTGAGCCTATTTCGTCCAAGTAAAATTTAACTAACATGGTCTGTTGAGAAGATTGATTCCAGTGTTAAACGTAATAGATATGTTAATCTTTGTAAAGATTTTCTACGCATTGAATGATTAAAAGCTATATTCATATTTAAATAGATATTTCAAGAAAAAAAATCCAGGCAACATAGCTAAAACTGCCAAAACTCATAGTCATGAAATGATCAGGCCTCGTTCTTTGATCGTCTCAAATAAAAATGATAACAATGAACAAAAACAGTTGCTAAAATGTGGCCTAACATTACATTAATGTGGATCTATGATTGACAACAAGCTTGACTTATCAAAGCAAATAAAAGAATAGGCTAATCTCAACGACGCTTGTATATACAAGGCTTCAACTCTGGCCATTCAATTTCTCTCCCATTTGAACTTTTGTTTTCCTACAATGGAAAATATGAACAGAGGTTAAGGAACAATGGATATGAATGGAACTACATATAATTCTTGCCATGCCATCCCATATCAGCTTTGTTTACTCGAAATCTGGTGCAAATGTCAAATAGTGGTATGTGTTTGGTAAGTTTTTTACATGCATTTGAAGGATCCTTGGAAGGTCAAATCTCATACCCATATCTAAAATGTGTCGGACACAGACGTCAAACACGAGTACTTCAATAAAAATGGAAAGTCGGAACAACACAATAAAGAGAGAAAAAAAAGTCACTAACCTTTTTCTTGAAGTATAATAGAACAAACATCTTATTTGAGAAATCCTGCAAATAGGGTTGAATTGAATGAGTTAGCTAAGGATAAATGGTATGCTTTGATGTAAATAAAAGGGTCCATATGTAAGTTACATAAAATCACAATTAGGTACCAAACCTTGTATTCGATTACTCCAATAGAGCGGTTATATAAAATGCTAATGTTATGTGATAAAACCAATATCAAATTGCCATTCTCAAGCCAAATATATATATATTTTAAATATTAATGCCATCTTAGTATTAGTCAATTTAGTCCATTAGGCTAGTTTGACCAAATTGTTAAAGGGCGTATAATTTTAGGGTTGATTTTACATATTAACCGATAAAAGAAAGATAATAACCTTCAATGCTGAAGTAAATCCCATCTCACAAACAGCTTTTGAAAACATATTTGGGTCTGCTCCTCCATTATTTGGATCAAATCTGCTCTTTACCTCTGCTATCAAAAGCCAACCACTGTGAAGAACCAAAACAAGTGGGTTAATTAACGAAAAACTCATTAAAAAAAGGGTAACAACAAACATTAAACAATATATTAAAGCTCAGCAAACCTTGGCTTAAGAACTCTACATGCTTCTTTAAGGTAACTAGCATAGTTCGTCCCCATCAATGAAAGGCAAAAGACAGCAACATCTACCGATGAAGGACGAAGTGGTGTCTGCCAGAAAATTTCAAAAAACAATCAATTACTACACTGAAAGCACCCAATACTTTGTGTTCTCAAACATTCGGACACATATGTGCACATGTAGAGAGGCAGAGATTCTTAAACTCTTATCTTCGATCCATATAGAACAGCTTGCATTCATTGTCGAAAATGAAACCTATAAACGGAACCATCTACTTGTCGTGTTTTCTTTCATTTTAAAAGGTAATTAAACTAGGTATTTGGTTGTATGGTATCCTATGGAACCAATTTTGAATCAGGCAACTTATAGTTGCAGGCAGACAGTAGTTTTCTCTACAGATACTATATAACCGATAGCATATGCAGTATACCTACTGATGGATCAAAATTATGTAATAACACTCAGTGATGACAGCAAGGACTCATGCAATGATCATAACAAGCTTGTATAAAGGATGAAGGAGGGGCTTACGTTTGACATATCACAAGAAATTACTGAAGGATCGTTTGAGACAAGATCGATCGAGAAAACTTTATTCTTCACATTTTTTGCAACGCGTGCGTCGCCTGTGATAAAATTGAGCAGGATGACAATGGAAGAAGAGCCAAAACAAGATATAACGGATGTAGTTAAACATTTATAATGGATATGAGTTCAAGAAATTATCATTGCAATACACAAAGGCAAAATCCAGTTAACCAAATTCTCACCACATCCAAAATCAGCTACGATCAAAGAAGAACTACGTTCCTTCAGCCATTTTATGATTATATTGACTGGCAGCTCAGGCCAATGTGACATTTGCTCTTGATATCCTGCATGGTACTGGCCAAGTGAGCAAAATGTATAAGTCCAGAATGCAGCTTCAATATCAGACTTAAGAACATCAGTTTGAACTTAGAACTACCATTCATGAACCATGAATGACAAGGAAACAAAAGGCAGTTTAGATGCATCAACATGGTTACATAACAATAATAGTTCAACACCTATTTGGCCTAGCACAAGCATAACAAACGAATTCAATGCAAAGATCCTACTAGAAGTCATTGCAGCTGAGTTGTAAGCTGTCTAAGGATTCAATTTCAGAAGCAAATAGTTATCACAAGAAAATATATAAAAAAAAAGACATGTAATTTCATGGAATGCAATTGAATATCATACAGAAGCTAAATAGAAGAATAGGAATAATTTTAAAGCTTACCATGTCAAACAATTCTGGGTCTTCCTTGAAATAGTCCAGTGCTTCTTTACCACTAAGAAAACACAAGAAACGAAGCTGAATTTGCAGTACTAAGTCGAAAAGCTACAACTTCAATTAAAAATTAACTAAAAACAAAAATAAAGCACCGCTTGTACATAAGGCAAAGAAACAAAACTTCTCTCTTTTCCTCCTTTGGACTTGAGCAAAACCAATACGCAACTAAATTCAAATAGAAGAGAAGTGAAAAGAAAGAGAACATACGTGCAAGTGTAAAGCTTTTCATTGATCATCCTAAAATGCCCACCAGCTAGCCTTGCTTTCATCTGCATATTGAAATAAATCCCATAAAAATAAATCCAATATCAGATATATATTTAAATATATGCGAATACATATAGAAGTAACCTTGTCAAGAAAACTAGAGGATTTTAAGGAAGAAGAAGAAGATTGATGGGCAGGGTTTTTTTGTTGATGGGTCTTTTTGTGAAGCTTTGTTGAGTGTTTAGGTAGCAAAGATGGTTGGGTTTTTTGGGGTTTCTTGTGTTTCCCCCTTCTCCGCTTTCTGCTTTGTTCTTCTTTCATCGTGTCTGGTTTTCTGCTCTATTCTTGACAGCTTCCAAAGTCCTTTGCTCTTAGTTTTAAGACAAGGGATTCATTCCTGCAGAAGAATTGGGCGAAGGTTTTTGCAGAGGAATTGGGCTGTTTTCAGCCATTCTAAGTCAATACATGTGTTTTTGAAGCCCAAATATCACTGCTAAAGGCTAATCCGAGAGGACCAACAGAGGAGTTGCCATATAAGCTATTAAAACTGTCCATGAGTCGCCCAATCGGATCTTGGGTAAGAGATCGCCTTGGCTCCACTTTACTTTTATTTAAATATTTAAATATTTATTTTTAATTATAAAAATATATTAATATTAATAAAAAATATTTTTTAATACTTAGAATAATAATGGACACAAATCGGAAGAGTTGTTTCGCGTCAGCTTGTTATTATATTTGGAAGCAACGGCGTTGGTTCTACGAGTTCAAAAAGTCTAGAAGTTTTTTACAAAAAATTTTGAGAAAATTTTGATAAATACAATATCAGTTCACCTAAAGATGTAAGACCAAATCGTGTTTCAAGAATAAGTCATCATGATAATTGAAGCAGACATAATCATCCAAAATCAAGTTTAGATGACCCTTGGATCCAAACTTATTTTTAAGATAAAGTTTGATTACTCTTAAATTCAAATCAAATCAAATTCTCGCCAAACTTAACTTGAAGATCAAGTCTCAAGAACCCTTGAAGTAAACCACATCATTCCTAGATCAAGTTTAAATGACCCTTAGATCAAAGTTAAATCGGAGAAAAAATTAGAGTTTCTTTTATATTAAAAATTGTAACTTTTTCAAAGTTCATAAATAAAATTTGACTCCAAATCTTTAAAGTCAATATTCAATTCAAAATTTGTGTACACTATTATATGTTATTTTTAAACTAACATATGTGTTCTAAGTATGTAGTTTACATATGCACAGCGTGTGATAAAATTTCTAGCATTAATAATGTTATTGATTAAGTTAGTGTCACAATTTAATTTAATTATTTTAATTTTAATATTATACATATTTTATGTGTCATTATTAATTAGCTTCAAATATATGTTTTATTATTTATTGTATGTTATTTTCAAACACACATATGTATTCTAAATTCGTGATTTTCACACATATACGCATGTGATAAAATTTCTAGTGTTAATTGATCTACAGAATAGGGTTTTGTTGTTGTGCCCAGGGATTATGGGTGAGCAAAAAAATCGACCAAACCGAAAATCAACCCAAATCGAAGTCTTTTGACGATTTATGGAATGTAAGTTCAAAAATTGGGATTACCTTAAATTGAACCAAATTCTATTTTTTATTTAATATATAATAAATTTTAATTTATTATGATATAAAAATAAATATTTTATATTTAAAATAGTGAAAGTAATTTAAAAGTTGTTAAAAGAATTATTGATTTTTAGAAATATTTATAGAAAAGATATTGAAATTTTGTCAAATAATGTTTAAAAGCAATAAAACAAAACTATTTTATCAAAATAAATCTAAAAATATCAAAATCAAAAATTTATTTGAAAAAATCAAAAATCAAACCAAACGAATTTATAATGAATAATTTTAAAAATTTATAAAATTTAAAAAACTCAATCGAACCAAATCGATATCACCCCTACCAGGTACATTACCCTCCGAAAAGTGTTCCATTATTATTGCTTGTTCGATGCTAGCTTGAATGGATTCTACAGTGTTGACTTTGAGTTGGGCGGGAGTTGGAAGCCTCGTAATGAATTAGGGGCTTTCGATTCGAACAATATGGTAGCTTAGGTCCCCCGTGGAACCCTAGCAATGTCTACGGGAAATGTTCGGATCAAAAAAATGAGGGATACTGGACGGCATGTCTCAAGCATCGCCCCTTACTCCTCCTAAGGTAAGGAGAGGACAAATTGGATATATGATAAATTTTAATATCAACATATTATATAATATTTAGTGGTAATGCATATTTAAAAATGATTTTTTTAAAATATTTAATAATATATTATTATAAAAAATATAGGAGTTAAGGATTGATATGAAATATTAAAAGAGTGAAAATGATGTAAGGTAGGGTTAAGATTAGATTGGATGAAATGAGAAATACACCGAAAGTTTGAAAAGAATACCTAAGCCTTACAATAGATTTGTTTGTTTGCTTGCAATTTGCCTACCCCTTATCTCTCTTACCTACCTACCCTATTCCTAACACCATCTTACCCTTTTTTTTTTTTTTAATTTTAATATTGATAATAATTAAATTATTTAGGTATTATAAGTGAATTTAATTTTTATTTTTATATTTTTCAAAATTTAAAATTTCAGCTCTTATTTAGGTGATAATCATTAAAATCATTAAGACTAAAATTTAATTAGGATTAAAATTTTAAAATTAAAAATACATTAACTAAAAATAACTAAATTAAAATATAATAATATAAAAGTAATAGTAAAATGAAGATCTCTAGGCCAGTTTGTAAATCTTTTAATGTAATTTTATTTATAGTAAAATTTGTAAAAAATATTTAAATATAATAAAAACATAAGACTTATTTAAAAATATATCAACAATTTTCCAGTATTTATGTCGATTAGAAAATTTGAAAATAAACGATAAAATATTGGAAGAGTTA
Organism: Gossypium raimondii; assembly: GCF_025698545.1. Lineage (NCBI taxonomy): Eukaryota > Viridiplantae > Streptophyta > Magnoliopsida > Malvales > Malvaceae > Gossypium > Gossypium raimondii. The sequence continues at coordinate 41,399,629 of NC_068568.1, forward strand.
CCAAGAAATATAATATAAAAGGGTATGGGCCCTCCAAGTAAAAATTAAAAATGAAGGGGAAATTTTTACAATTTGAACATTTTCATTAGGGGTGTGAATGACGTGGACTCAATATTTTCCCATCACTAATAATGAAAACAGACAAAATTTAGATTTCAATAAACCAATTAGAACCGTTGATTATTTTAAAATTTTCCTTAAAAGATCACTGATGTACGTGTCAAACTTCAATGAACCTAATCCTCTGAGATTGAGATTCTTCCTCTTCAATGGTTAAGCACCTCTGACTTAGTATACTATTTTTAAATTTAACATATAAAAATAAAAGCATCTAAACAAAAATATTTAGGAATTTATTTTAAAATCAATTAAGCAACTTTAAAAAAAAATTCTTTGAATGCCTTTAAACACATATTTTTTTTTATTTTAAGAGTTTGAGAAAGGTAATAAATATTTAAAATTAATGAAAATGATCATTAAAATAAAAATTTTGATTGATATTAAATCACAATTAATTTCAAAATTATTATGAAATCTTGATTGGCATCAAATTTGGATAATAAGGGTAGTTAAGAGCAAGAAATATTGATGTAGTGAAATAAAAATTGGTTGAGAATAGACATGGCAAAGTGAAAGAAAGAAGAAGTAAAGAGAAAAAATCAAAGACAAAACACACAACATCAGATGTACAATGAAAGAGACAGACAGAGAAGGAAGACAGAGTATCCAATGACAAAAAGCATTACAAATAGTTAACATTTGATGTGTTTTCTTTGGATATCCTTCATTCATTTCACCATAACTTCCTCTTCTTTTTCTTTTTCTCTCTTCTAGACACACGTATTCTTCATTCATATTCAATTTTTAATATTCTTTACTTCCTTATTTCACAGCTTTCTCTCCAACTTGGGAGTTGGTGAAAAGTTGGGTGTTCTTCATAGTCGAAACTGATATTACTACCAAAATCTTCCATTTCTTTTCTTTTTATTCATTAAATATATATATATTCCTTATCATCACATTCACAACTGTAAATGTAAGTTCTAATTTTTTGTTTATCTAATGTGGGTTTGTCGTGTTAACTTGTTCTTTTATTCAAATATGAAATCTTGATGTGAAAATTTTCCTGCTTTTCTTGTTTGTTTGCATGTTTGTTTTACTGGGGCTTTTTTTTTTTTTTTATGTTTATGGTGTAGCTGGAGTGGAGGAAAGGGAAAGTAAATCCATTTTCAAGTAGCATAAGGGCCAGATTAAGGCCAAAAGCTATGCCAATGAATCTAGTTCATGATGTTGATGGATTGCCCAGAATTATACTCACTGAACCAACCGGTTCATCTGCTGAGGTTTGTTTTGCCTTCTTTTCCCTGAATTTTTATCAACAAGAAATTTAGAGAAATTTGCAGTGAAAAAGGAAATGGCCAGGTGAATCTGAAGCAATAGAGTGAAAAGTAGGGAAGATTGATATTTTAACGGTGAATATGGTTATCAGATATAATTTTACTTTGAGATAAATATCTTGTTTTAAAGCTCAAGTCCTTTTTTATTTTAAAGTTTACATAATTAAACAGGTTAGATTGAATCTGATTATCAAATAATGGGGTTGTTGCTATGATTATAACTCTTGAATTGATGGATAAAAGTTGATAACATTTCGAAAGATGTATGTGTGTGTGTGGATGTGTTTATCAAATATGTTAACCATCTTTCTCCCTTTTCTTTGCTACTGGAATTTTCTATCAGATTAGTACATAAAGGGTGCTTCAAAATTGACATAAAAGAGTTTCAGGTGCTACTCTATGGTGGACAAGTTGTTTCATGGAAGAACGAAAGAAGGGAAGAACTGCTTTTTATGAGCAGCAAGGTGAATTAATTCTTCTTTTATTCTATATGTTTTTCGATCTTAAAATGCTGGTGTTGTCTTTGTATTTACCTGTTTTTCCTGTGATCCCTAGGCAAATTGGAAGCCACCTAGAGCCATCAGGGGAGGTATACCCATCTGCTTTCCTCAGGTTAGTATATACCACGGAGTTGGGAGAACCTTAAGCTTAGAGACATTCTTGAGGGTAGGGTAGGGTGTATGTTCTTTATTTTATTGCTGGTTGTTGCAGTTCGGAAATCTTGGTTCACTGGAGCAGCATGGGTTTGCACGGAACCGAATGTGGTCACTGGACAGTGATCCTTCGCCTTTGCCTCCTGCTAACAACCAGTCATCGGTGGATCTTATATTGAAGTCTACAGAAGAGGATCTAAAGATCTGGCCCCGTTGGTATGCTTGTGTATCCTGTGTTCTTTTGAGATTAAATGTGGAAAAGCAGACTTCATGTATGCACTGATGAATGTTGATCACCCTGCAATTTTGCAGCTTCGAATTGCGTCTTCGTGTAACTCTCAGTGCTGGCAGGCTGACGTTGATCCCTCGTGTGAGGAATATGGATAACAAGACCTTCTCTTTCATGTTCACACTCTGCAACTATTTTTCTGTCTCTGACATCAGGTTGGAGCCATGATTTTTTGACCGCTGTTTCTTCTTTTTCATGCAATAATGGCCAGAAGGTTTTAAATGTTGAACTGCCCTAATTGATATAAATTCGAACATGAACTGTAGTGATGACATATCAGGACAGCTTTGCTCATTTTTTTGCTTTATTTTGCTTATGCATTATGCATTGATGATTGAGGAAGAAGTTCCATATTCTTTGCTTAGAAGAGTCGGAAAACTCTGTTAAATTTGCAGTGAAGTGCGTGTGGAGGGCTTGGAGACGCTCGATTACTTTGACAATTTGAATAACAGACAAAGGTTCACTGAGCAAGCTGATGCAATCACTTTTGATGGCGAGGTAGTCCTCTCGTATTTTCATATCCATGTGTAAAGCCTTAAAACCATAACTAAAAACATATAATTATTATGCTTTAGTTTGAAAGAGTATATTTGAGCACCCCAACAAAGATTGCCATCATTGACCACGAGAAGAAGAGGACATTCGAACTGTGGAAGGATGGGATGCCGGATGCAGGTTCATTCAAATTTCTTAAGTTACTTTGCTTTTGTAATCCTTGATTCTTTCCAAGGATCTAAACATTCACTTTGTGTGCAGTTGTATGGAATCCATGGGATAAAAAGGCTAAGGCTCTGCAAGATTTAGGGGATGAGGATTATCAATCCATGCTATGTGTAGATTCTGCTGTTATAGAAACCCCGATCATCTTGAAACCATTTGAAGAATGGAAAGGCCGACAAGAGATCTCCACAGTCTCCTCTAGTTATTGCAGCGGACAGTTGGATCCCCGGAAGGTTCTTTACGGCTTTCACTGAAACTCTGGTTCAGAGTAAATCAAGGTTTTCTCATGATTCAAATAGTTAGTCCTATTTGCTGTAAAATATAAATGCACTTCGTTGTGTAGTAGTTGCCAATATAGGGCATTTCACATTGTCTGAGAGGGATTATATATATATATATACTATAAGTAGATGGAAAACTTTCTCACTCTTACATATTTTGGCTAAAGATAACCATTTTAGTACATCTATAGATGAATTGAAGTATATACATAGCAATACTCCACAACTGTTGTTTTGAAACATAATGGAAGATTATTGAGGATTATGTTCATTGCACACCCCCTATTTCTTCGCTTCTTCCCATTGAATACACTGATAGAAGAATCCTTGTTCTCGGTCCCACACAATCCCTGCTCGGAAGTACATCTGCTTCGATCGAAGATTTGTTGTTCACAGGTACTGGTGGATACAGTCTCAATGTCTTGCACAATGCTGCATGTATGTAAACAAACTTGTTCAGCTCTCTTGCACTGAAACACACCATCTTCCCATCATTACTTTCTGGACAATTGGCTTTGATCTCTTCCAAAATCTTGTTTTCGACGGACGGATGTGATGTGATGAGCCAGAAAAATCATGTGAGTCCTATGCTTCTGGTTTTCCCAAATCACACATCTGATTCGTCTTCCACTAGATAAGCTGTCAACAAGTCGAACTGATCATCGGCCTTCGGATCACCTTAACTGCTCTTATCTCGATGAAATGCAGTCGTACACAAAATCATCCACAATTCCCAACCCTTTGCTCAGCTTTTTTTCCTCACCAAGTTGAAACCATTTCTGCAATCCCCAAACCATTTGAGGCACCACATTCCTATAAAGCAAAGCCTCCTCTATGTAATCGTAAGTGAAGCACATCTTTGAGGTCAAGTTCAGTTCCAAGCCTCAGAAAATGTTCGAGGACCGGGATGAGACTTCCCTCGAGCATTTGTAAGTAGGCTGCATACTTCTTGTTGTTCTTGGTTAATGACTGCAGCACCTTCCTTTGCCTCTTCCATACGTGTGAGTCCAAAGTGAGAATTCCTTGGCCGAAGGGCTCAAAGATTTCCCTGAACTCTGCACCTTTCTCAAATGTTTTCATGGTTTCTTTGTAAAATTTGGTTGAATGTTCATAGGATGGGTGATAACAAAGTCCAAGCTTGGAAACCAGAGTCCCTTGAACTTGAACGCGCCCCCATAGAACTTACGCATGTCAGTGAAAAAATATAAGATTCCTTCTGCATTGGAAACAAGTGCAGGCAACAGGCCAACAATAGGCCAAACCTTGACCCCTGAGTTTTGGTTTCTATACCAATGGCCAAGAAACAGGTAAAGGACAATCAAGAGAGTCGCTACAAGCATGTCCACTGCCATAACTTTTCTTATCTTTTTTTTGGAACAGGTTTTGTTTTTTATTGTATTTATGGTTGTGATGCTCCATGGCTTTTCCAAGCTGCTCTTTTATAGAAGAACCAAAAAGAGTCTCTCCAATAAACCAAAAAAGACATGGTTTCATTGATCATAGGACCCCGAGTGAGATCATATCTGGCTTATCTTATTAAAATAGCCTTAAAAAGTAAATAATTATAAAAATTATTTAAGTTTAAAAACAATCACCCAAATGACATTAAATGAAGGTTGGGGGACTTAATGGTTGGTTCCACCTTGATTTTTAACCCAATTATTGCCTTGTTATTGTGTCAAGCTTAAAAAAAATTAACTTTTGGGGTTGGGGGACTTAATGGCCGGTATCCTTGTATTTTTTTTTCAGACGGTAGCATACTGGTATACATTTATACCAGTATTTGAAAAAACAATTGGGTTGGGGGGTGTAAGTGGCCGGCACCACTTTACACAAAAATATTTTTTTTTGTGCTAACACACTGATGGTCGGCACCCATTTTACGAGATAAAAAAATTTGGGTTGGGGGTACTAGATGGCCGACATCAGCTTTTTCGGGGATCAAAATTTTTTTTCAAGTGTTAGGGCACCGATAGCTGATACCCTTGTACCCGATTTGAGAAAAAAAATTGGATGCTGGGACGCTGATGGTCGGCACTCTTGTACCAAATTTCAAAAAAAATGTTTTTTGTTTGTTTTACCAGTTGAAAATCAATACTAAAAATTTCAGTTTTGTTTGTTGAGGAGGAAGTAGAAATTGTTGAAGATGAGTTTCTAAATTCTGCTTGTTTATATTCATTTTGATGGTGAAATGATAAATACAGCTGAAGAATGTTGTGTATTTCAAAGTCGGCAGAAAATCATAATGAGATTCAACAAGCTTGTGTTGCTAGCGAATTTGAAACAGAAGATCCGTAAAAAGATAGCTACCCGTTGCGGGAAGCAAATGTTGAGACTGTTTTACAAATTTTCAATTTCAACAAATCCGCTGAAGTTCTCGAAAATGGATCTTGAAGATGATGATGATGATCTAAAGGCAATGACAACAATTTATTGTCCCCTGTTGAGTTGTTTGTGGAGATAGCTGAACCGGAACTTGTTCAAGTTGTAATTTTAGTAAGCCAGCGTTCGAGAATTGATTTTGATCTTAATGTCTTCTAGGAAGATTAATCAGGTTGTGGAGGTTCACTGCAAACTCCAAAAAATCCAAACTACGGTGGATGTTCGTACAACATTCCAATCCCGTGTCATCGTCTAAAGATTCATCCAGAGGTGTTGGCCACCATAGAAGATAGTGATGAAGGGTCCGGTAATAAAGGGTTTAATAGTGAAGATTTTAGTGACCCTGATTTGAATGACATCCTTGAAGACATAGACGATGAAAGCCCGGTGGAGGGTGAAGATGTACATCCCCATTAGGCCGAAACACGAGATCCGATATAGTTATCCACAGTAATTCAGGGGCCTTCATAAGTGATATACCTCCTGATGCAACGCTTGCACGAGTTCTCTGAATATCCAGATTTAGTGTCAGCTTACCTACTGGATGAAGAATTGAAAGTTGAAGAGTTGTTCGTAGGATAACAATTCGATAACAAGAAAGACTGCTTACATGCAATAAAGTAGTACAGCTTGAAGTTGTCTGTCGACTACAAAGTCACGAAGTCAATGCAATCTTTATATGTCGAAGAATGCTGGAAATCCTTAAATGGCTATAAGTGGCGTATTCGAGCTACATTAGTACAACGGACACAGATGTGGACAATCGGAAAAATAGAATATCCTCATACATGCACGGCCGCTCATATGTCTCAAGACCATCAAAAGTTGAATGCAAAAACGATATGCAATTGCATCATCCCCTTGGTGAAAGACTCGCCCACCATCCCTGTATCTACGCTTATTGCAGATATGCAAGCTCGATTCAAGCACAAGGTTTCCTACAGGAAGGCATAGTGGACGAAGCAAATGGTGATGTAGCAGTTATATGGTGACTTTGATGTGTTATACAACGAACTACAAGGGTGGGTAGCTGTGATGCAGGAGTATGTGCCGGGAACGGTGACGATTTGTAAACATTGCCGTATAGAGGCCCGGACGGTGAGATAGAACCTGGGAAACGAGTTTTCCACCGATTTTTTTAGACGTTTGAGCCGTATGTTAGGGCCTTCCCTCACTATAAACCGATGTTGCAGGTGGACGAAACCTGGCTCTACAGTAGATACACACAAATACTCCTTATTACGGTTGTACAAGACGACAATCGAAATATACTTCTTATCATTTTTGCCATTGTGGAGAGTGAGAACTTTGAGTCTTGGGAATTTTTCTTGTCAAATATGCAGAGGCACATTGTCAGGAAAGACAGCATTTGCCTAATCTCGGACAAATCAAATGGACTACTTGTTGCGATAAGGCGTTTGAAGGTTTCATGAAGGTTCGTTTATTGCATTCGACACATCGCGTCAAACTTCCATAAAGAGTATAAGAATAAAAAAATAGCATAAAGAAATAATGATAATGGGTAAAAAACACTGTTCCAAAATTGATCTGATCATATTTTATTTTTTGAATCTGTTTGTATTTTTTTCCAAGATTTATCAATTTGTAATTTTAAATTTATTTTTTCTAAATTTATAACGGTGTAATTGTTTAAAAATATTGATTCAAAAATGCATAAATAGGGTACGAGTTAGAACCGCGAAGATTTAGGCAAAGGTTCGCGAGACTTGAAGCTCAGATGACATCATTACTAGAAAATTATCATCTCCGTTAGTGGTTGGGTAGTATGGAGAATTGGCAGTGGAGTCTAAGTTACGATGATGGGTTTTGGTATAGTTAGATGACAACCAACCTCGTAGAGATGGTTAACTCAATCTTGAGGCATATACGTCATTTGCCAGTTTCTGTTGTTTTCTCAGAAACATTTTATAGATTAGCCACGTTAAGGATGGGGCTGAGACAAGTAAAGTAGATAGAGACCGGGCACGTGTACGTTGAGGGCATCCAAAAGGCATTGAAAGTAAATGCGAATAGAGTGCGGAGGATGAACACAGAACTGTATTCGCGTGACTTGGAGACTTTCCGGGTTCAAGAGCACGTCTGCCGTCGCTTATGGCTTTCGCCCAGGTCATACACAATTGATCTACGAAATAGGCGTTGCAAGTGCAGGTTGTTCCAAACTTTTCAATATCCATGTGCGCATGTTCATGCAGCGTGTGCACGTGCAAATCTAGACATCGAACAATTCATAGACGAAGTTTACATACTGCAACGCACATTGCGTATATAGGACAATGAATTTCCAATAATGCCGAATGTCTCCAACTAGGAAGTTCCGCCGCTTGCTTTCAAGATGTTGTTTAACCGCAATCTCCGTAGACATCCTAAAGGTCGACCACAGTCGACAAGGATTCAAAGTGGCATGGATGTCAGGGAGACGGGCGAACCTAAACAGTGCACAGTATGACGAACATTCGGTAACAACCGATCCACTTGCCCACATCGTATCTATGATCTAGCATGGATGTCTAGTGATTTCTTAATTTTCCATGATTCAATTAATGTATAAATTAAAGTATAGATAATTTTCCATGATTTCTTAATTTTAATTAAAAAATCAATTTAAAGATTAAATAAAAAATAATTTAATACGTTTCAATTATATAGATTATAACCAACTTATAAACCAATTAAAGTGTAGATGATTTCAATTAAAAAATAAAAATTAAATACATAAAGTTTAACTTAATAATTAAATTATAAACTAAAAATTAATTGAATTTCTTAATTTTAATTAAAAAATCAATTTAAAAATTAAATAATTAAAGTTTAACTTAATAATTATATATTAAATTAAAATTTAATTGAATTTCTTATTTTTACTTAATTTAAATAAACTTAATATTTAATTGAAAAAAAAAAGGAAGGGAAGGGATGGTGGGTGTCGTGCCAGTGTCGGCCCAGAGGTCAGAGCCTAGAATGGCCATTAGATGGCCGACTTCAGGCTTAGGTAGGCCTGCTATGTCAGGCTATGCATGTGGTAGCCGGCGTTAGCCCTGTCAGCGAGGTCACGGTTCATTAGTAGTTAGCGTCAGGCCTGCATCGATGTGACCCGACGGGCACAGATCACGGTGCTCTCAGGTATTTTTTTCCTTTCTTCTTCCTAATTATTTACTTCACCCTCCCTAATGGTCTCCCTACTATAAAATCCCCCATTTGGACCCCAACTGTCCCAACACCACAATTTCCACCGCCGATCACCGCAAGTTCCACCATCGATCACTGTCAACCACCGCCGAATGTCGTCAACCACAGTCGAACGCCGTCGACCACCGTCGATCATCAAATTTTTTTCCTAATTTTTTTCGATACTTTAAATATGTTAGTAACTAAAATATTTCAATCAAAATTAATGGTTTTTCAGTTTTTATTTTATTTTTAATATCGTTCATGATAATTTCTTTGATTTTTACGCGGATATCAAAATGGTTGATAAATTTCTTCTAAAGTATGACAACCACATTGCTAAATTTGTTCACGATAAGGTAAAATATTCACTAATTGACCTTGAACAAAACTTACAATAATTTGTTTTTTACCAATAAATAAAACTTATTATTTTTACTATTTCTGCAGGAACAATACCATGTTGTCAGACCACAACTCCATAATCCAAAATATTTTCTAGATCAGAGGGTTCTACCGTATTTGAATGTCGCGGGGTCTGGGGTAGTCGCGTACATTCAAATTATTGATCTTCGGGCCAACTTAATATCAGCATTGGTTGAACAATAGCGCGCTGGAGACATACACGTTCCACCTCCCATGTGGGGAGGCAATAATCACACTACAAGACGTAGCAGCCCAGCTAGGGCTGTCTATTAACGAATAAGCAATGCCAAGCCGGGAAAAGTGACGGATCCGTGGGGCACTTGCCACCGATTATTAGGAAAAATACCCCCGATGATGAGGGAAGAAAATTAATCGAGTTGAAATTAACTTGATTAAGAAGTAACTTCAAGCATCTCCCTAGTCGTCCAACGGAGATGGCATTATCTACACTGCTAAAGCGTTTATTCTGCAGCTCATAAGTGGGATGTTAATGCCGAACGTAAATCAAAATAAAGTCCACATTATGTATCTCCCCTTACTCGAAGACCTGGCCCAAGTCGGTAACTATACTTGGGGATCTACAGTATTGGCGTGATTATACCGCGAACTTTGTCAAGCGACAAAGCCATCCACGAAAACCATGGGCGGTTGTGGCCTTCTATTGCAATTGTGGGTTTTATACCAGATGTTATTTCTAGGAGATGTGAGCCACCAGAAGCTATCTTGTCCACAGGATGTCATCTTTATACTATCTAGTTTCTGCGGATGTCGTATTCAGACAAAAAAATTTACGCCACTCATACCAAAATGGGTTCACGATTAGCAAGCTCCAATCATGACAAATGTTCCATTAATTAATTCTCATATGGTCAAGTGGCATGCCACGAATCGGGTCTTGAGATAGTTCAGTTGCATGCAACTTATCCCTGACCCTCTATACGACTTCAAAGAAATACACAGGATGGACAAAAAGGAGAGGGACCAAATAAATTGGGCGAACCAACATGCTCCGTACATTATTCTGTGGAACGCCCGACATGAGAGGTAACCCCTCTTGTTTATCTCGGAGATAGGGTTCATTTCTTCACGCGAATACGCAACATGGTATGTTGAGAATGGTTTGCCCTACATACATCAGGGTCGATAGATGGTGATTTCGGAGCATGCACAATCGACATCTACTCAATGGCCAAGGACCGGAACACAATCGCGTTGTAACCAAGTTTTACTTTTTGGGAACATAGAATTTGTCTCAAACCCTGGGCCCGAATCTGAATCATCTGAGGAAACCTTGCAAACCCCCATCTGAATCCTCCTTCGTTCGAGGACATATTTGGCGACAACCTTGAGCCTCAACACTCGGCACACTCCGGATCGTCCTCATACCACTCAGAGCTCCATCAGTAAGCACCTACGCTTAACATTGAGGATATTTTTTGCTCAACACCTCCGGTCTTGCAATACCCCTTCACCCCCGATGACGGGGTATACAATTATACAACTTTTTTAAGTACACTGGGAGGGACACCAGACACCGGCCCAAGCAACTATCAAATGCCTCCTCAAAGTGCACGTCCTTGCCAACAGAAACAGCCCAATCGTTATACGCCGGCCTCGGGGATGTCGTCAGGATCTAGACAGTTTTGATTTTTTTTGTAGATATTAACTTTGTAATTATTCTTCCAATATGAAAAATTTTAAATTTTTAACTTAATTATTTATGGGCATAAATGAGTGCAAAATATTAAGTAAAAAGTAATAATTTAAAAAAATGATAATTCCCTAAAAAATTGCATATAAAAGAAAATGCGAACATCCTAGAAAACTAATATACGAAAATATATAATTCGACCAACAAATAATACCAACTAATTTTGAATAGTAGTTTCTCCACAGTTAGTCATCTTTTGCTTGAATCAGGTCTACATTACATTTAGTAATTTCGACCATGTTTGCCTGTCGTATTTTTTAACCGTCACCGGTCCACATAGTTCGCCATCTATGGTGAAAGTAGTCATTCGACCCTTAATGGCACAATGTGGTTCATGTGACAGTATGTCATTCCACTCTGTTAAAACATGATAGTATATAATTCAACCCTGAAATTCGATTGTACACTCTAAAACGCTCTCATATGCAATCCACTAAATCACACCAATTTGCTGATATACTCCCAAATACGGTATCCTCATTTGATGGTACACACCCAAACACCCCCATTTAATGATAATCTCAACAATTTTTTCTCATCTAATTACAATACCACAACCAAATAGCTTATATATATAGGCTAAAGGGGTGTTGGCCATCAATGTCCTAGCACCCCCCAATTTTTTTTTCAAATATGGTCCAAGGGTGTTGGTCATCAGTGTCCCAGCACCCCACAATTTTTTTCCTCAAATCAGGTACAAGGGTGTCGGCCATCAGTGCCCCAACACTCAAAAAAAAATTTCTAACCACCGAAAACGCTAATGCTGACCATCTAGTACCCCTAACCTCAAAATTTTTTTATCTGATACTGTGGGTGTCGACCATCAGTATGCCAGCACCTAAAAAAAATATTTTTTTGTGTGTAAAAGTGGTGTCGGCCACTTACACCCCCAACCCAATTTTTTTTTTTCAAATACTGGTACAAATGTATACTAGTATCTACCGTTTGTAAAAAAATACAGGGGTGTTGACCATTAAGTCTCCTAACCCCAAAAATTAATTTTTTTTAAGCCTGACACAATCATCAGGTAATTATTGGGTCAAAAATTAATGTGGTGCCTGCCATTAAGTCCCCTAACCCATTTTATTGTTCATTTAAAGTCATTTGGGTGATTGTTTTTGAACCTGAGTAATTTTTGTAATTATTTATTTTTTGGGAGTCATTTTGGTAAAATAACCCATATATGGTGAAGAATCTTTTAGTTCGGGTTTAAAAATTTATGCATGTTTAGCATTAAATCTTTTATTATAGTCCCTGAACTCACTCAAAAATTCTTCTTTAAACAAAAGGTAAATATAGAGTTAGTTGCCATCAGCTTCTTTTGATAGAAAATCTTCTGCTTGATACATGAAGAAAATGAAAGGCATATGTACATTTTTATTTATTTAATATCCGATAGAATAATTTAGAAGGCTCTCGGGACAACATGGCCTCCAACTTTGTAATTTTGATGCAAAGCAATCCTAAACCTAGTAAATTCTAATTCCAAACGTAAGACACCCAAGTTTTTGCCCCAAGCTTTATCGGACTAGTATGATAAAAATACAGAAATAGCATGCAGATGAAGAGAATTTTTATAGGAAGAACACTAAAGTTGGTAAAACAGATTATAACCAATCTCAGGATGTTGTAACTTTAGCCTTTAAGATTAAAGGCCGAAATCTCAAGTTTCCTGTTTTAATTACCTGGTCTTTTAACATCAGTGATCATGAATATGGAGGGTTTTGGGGGTGTCATATAGTCGAGTCAATGCCAAATAAACAGATGTTGAAGGAGGTATTCCTTTAAAGCATTAAGAAAAACAATACCAAACAAACCAAAACTTTAAATTATATCGTATCCAACAAATTTTAGCAAGCATTTTTCTACTCATAATTTCGGTATCGAGCTGAAGCATTCCAAATGTCTAATTGCATCTACTGAAACATCTCAATGCAAGTAGATATCAAAATAAAAGTAATATGACTATTTGTACCCATCTCCTAATGAAGTTTGTCGTTTGGAGGATTATTTTATTGTCACCATTGCCTCCGCAACCAAAAAACAGGGGTGTACAACCCTTGAGCAAACAGTACGAAATTGGATTACATGTCCTTAATTCAGCCTGACCTTTCTATAGTAGCTATAAGCCACAGCAACGGTTGCCACAGCTCCAACCACCGCTGCTGCTGTAAGAACATCACGTTGTTCCCATGATCCTACCCAGCTTGTCAAACCGCACAGCCCCTTTTTTCCATGAGCTTCTGTTGTTTCTTCAGTTTTCTTTGTTTCACTTACTTCCGAGCTAGCAGTCATGCAACAGCTAGACCCATTAGCACCCTGGCAACAACCGCCCAAATTTTCCCTGGTCTTTTGAACAGTTGACTCTTCAGGCTTCTCATTTTTCTTCACTTCTGTCCCATTCGGAAGCTTCTGTTCCCCTGTTCCATCACCACTTTCAGTAGAAACCCCCATTTGACCCCTGCAGATGTATGGGTTAATACATGGTTAAAAGCATTTATTTCATTTTACATGTAGTTGCAAGGAACTATGCTATTCAAACTTAATTGCATCAGCTACAGTACGTGTCCAGCACAAATGCAATAAAAATTTCTAAGTTTTTTCATGTATTTGAAGGATCTTTGGAGGGTCATCTCCCGGTACCATGTCCAAAAACGGGTTAGACACGAATGCCAGACACAGGGACTCAAATGAAGAGTCAAAGCAATATAGCAAGTAAAACTAACTATAAAAGAAAAGAAAACAGCAAAAGGAATAACTAAAAGTTTTTTAAGGCATAAGGAATTAGCCATTCGATAGATATGGGGCTTCCCATAAACAAAACACTGTATATTGTGTAAATAGTACTTGTTTAAATGATTTCCCTAAAATCCTAGCAAAAAAAATAAAGCCCAACATAAGTAGCATGAAGTCAGAAAAGAAACATTCATCAGGACATTCCACAGAAATCAAGTAAAGGATAGCCTCCAGAAAGAGTTCTGAAGTAGTATTAGTGCAAAATAAAGCTAAGAGTCAATTAGCTACTGCCTTGTCAGCAGTTAAGACAATCAATGCTAGGAACGGCTTCAGCTGCTGCAGTAAATCATACAGGTCTAATGGTAAATTAGATACTCTTTCAATGAATAACTTCAAATTTATGCATTTTAAGCATGTTCAGACAAAAGATCGAGGTAGTATATCCATTTTGAATAGATAAATATCATCAGAAATGGAACAAAAGGGGCATACTACACATTAACTAACTTAAGTTCAGCACAAACAAAATGTCAAAATCCACAAACCTCCAAAGACGTTCTATTATTTTGCCATTCGCAATGTGCTGATCCAGCAATTCAGGTACATCTTCAGGAGTAACATAGCCATACCTGCAATTGTTTGAGGCGAAGTAATCAATAACATCAAAATCCATCCAATACAAAGAAGCACGATGAGACAGGGATGTAGATATTACCAGTGGCCTGTAATTTTTCCCTTGGAATCTGGACTGAAGATAATCAAGTTCCCAGCATACTTGTGCCCTCCAATGTGAGAGCAAGCATTTACAAACACCTGATCCTTCAATCCTCGCAATGCAATCTCCTCATTCAGCTTTTCAATCAGGATCGGTCCACATACACCGCATCTCTTGTCACGATTACCATGAGCACACACAAAGACATAAGAACCAGTAAACGTTTCCTGCATTCCGGAAGCCCATGGTTTGCCATTCACAAGCACATCCTCAACAAAGCCATCCAGATCAGCCTCGGTCAAACCCCTACCATCAGAACAACAAAAGATCCTCAGCAGAAGAATCCCTTATCTCATACTCTATTAATAGAATTTTTCCATTATTTTTCAAACAAAAAAGAAAAACATTCTATCTCAACTCAACATATAAGCATTAGAAAATAGTAAATAAAGCAAACTCTAGCGCAGGATATGCTGGCCTACAATTTACAAGAGGATTGCATTGACACAGTCAGACCTTCAACTTTTGACACATTTCACCATTTAGTTAAGCATGAAAATTATTGTCTACAGTTATAAAAAAAAGTGAAGTCATAATTCAAGAAATGCTACTTTCATGATTTACAAATAACCAAATCAGAAATCTTATTACTTTTTTTTTTTGGGGGGCGAGGGGATCAGATTCTTAAACCGATAATTTTTTTAAAAAGTAAATTTCTCACCAAAAATCTATTCGGTTTTACAGCATCCGATCTTGTAAAGGAAGTCAAAAATATCTAAAAAGGAAATTAGTTCTAAAACATTCAAGACAGGAAAGGAAAACTTACTTGTATTTGATCATTTCAGGGAAAATCAGCACATCTCCATCAGATTGCTCTCCTTCAATAACCGTCAACAGTGTCTATCAAAGAAAAAAGAGAAGGAAAAAAACAAGATTAATTGAAATTCAAACCTTAAAGGCAATGGTGAACCGATCGAAACAACGAACCTTAACAGGGATGTCGTTTTTGCGAGACTTAAGAGTGGAGGAGAAAAGCTTAGGTAGGGAGTCCTCTTCAACGCGGGAAGCCCAATCGGTATAGGACCTATGGCGGAGGAACAAGTGACGGTCGTAAGGATTGACGGTGCCAGCGAGGTTACTCGAGTACATCTCCTCGCGCGTGAAGCCATACTTCGCCTCATCTTCGGCGGATACAGTTGAGAAGTTGCTACGATCCGCCATGGATGAAGAAGAAACAGAAGGCAAAGGTTTTAGAGAAACGTTAAGCTGAGTTCGAGCAAAGGAAATGGAGGATGTGAAGAAGCAGCGGGAAGGGTGCGCAATGCGCATAAGGGGAGCTTTGAAAGAAAAATTGAATCGAGCGTAAATCATACGCGCGGACTGAGATTGAAGGAGCGGATTAGCTGGTGTTAGGGCTATTGAAGGTTCGGTAGAACTGCTTTCTTTCTTTCCTTTTTCTTTTTTTTTCAATTTGAGTTAATTATAAGGGATAATATAACTTTTGGCCCCTGAACTTGGCAACTAGGTCTATATTGGCCCCTGAATTTTTTATCCACTTTGACCTATGAACTTGAAAACCGTTATTCATTTAAGCTTATTTTGTTAGTGATCGTAAAAAAAAATAGAGAGGATAATATAACTTTTTATCTCTGAACTTGGCAAGTAGGTCCATATTGGCCCCTGGACTTGGCAAGTAGGTCTACGTTAGCCCTTGAACTTGACCACTGAGTTCACTTTAGTACCTATACTTTTTTTGGTCAATTTTAAGCTTGACAATTAGATCTATTTTGATCCCTAAACTTGAAAAACCTAGAAGTTTAATGACGTGACACTCTGAGTTTGAAAAATAATTTTTTTTAGATGATGATGTGGTACAATCCCGGAGTGTCATAGTTTGTGTTTTTAAAATCAAACCCATGATTGAACAGGTTAGACCATCAGTTCTCAATTCAACCAGTTAACCATTGAACCAATAATTAATTAATTAATTAAAAATTCATAAAAATCTAAAAAGAAATAAAAAAATATAAATACGATTTTACTTCTTTTAGATTTTTATGAATTTTTAATTATTCATTTAATTATTGTTGGTCCGACAATTGAACCAATTGAACTTGTTGAATTGAGAACTGGTGGTCTAACCTGTTCAACCATCGATTTAGTTATTGAAACACTAAATATAACACTTTGAGATTGAACCACCTCATCATCTAATTTTTTTTCAAGTAATGTTGTGGCACAATCTCAAAGTGCCACAACATCTAACTTTTAAAATTTTCAAATTCAATGATCAAAATGGATAAAAAAAAAGTACAAGTTGTAAAGGGAACCTAATTGTCAAGTTCATACACCAATGTTTAGGGGCCAAAAGTTACATTATCCTTTTTTTTTTTCACGTAACAGAATAGGCTTAAATGAATAACAATTTTCAAGTTTAGAAATCAAAACGGATAAAAATAAAGTCTAGGAACCAATATGTACCTACTTACCAAGTTCAGGGGCCAAAAGTTATATTGTACCTAATTAAAATGAAATTTATAAGAAGTAGCAAATTCATACCAACGGAATAGTCCAAAAAATTCAACTTCACAAATAATAGCATACGTATTCATATTGTTAAACTACACCATTAGCAACTAAACTATACATAAGTTTTTGTTTTGGTCACTTAATTAAGAAAGTTATAATTTGGTCCTTAAATTATTCTAAAGTTTTCATTTAAGTCACTTAACTATTCAAAAGTTTTTATTTAAGTCACTGGGTTGTTAAGTATTTTTTTAAAGTTCCACAAGTGAGCTCCAAGCGATGATTCGACGATTGGTACAGTAGATCAATATCTATCGATGAGTAGAAGAACATACTTTAGATCTAAGTTGATTTGGCAGTCAATGTCGAAGATTGAAGAAAAAATTCATTTGAATTTTGGTTCACAATTCGTGACATTCAAAGTTATTTCATGAAAAAATTGAACTATAGAAAAGAAGGAGAAAGAGATCTTTCGATTAGTGCAGACAATGCGGATAGAGAAATCCATGTAGCATCGAATTTAACAACCCAGTGTCTTAAATAAAAACTTTTGAATAGTTCAGTGAGCAAATTGTAACTTTTTTAGTTAAATGACCAAAACGAAAACTTACTCATAATTTAGTGACTATAGTTCAGCTCACCCACATATATATTAGATGAGATCAAGGTATTAATGTGATATAGTTAGCAAAAATTCTTGAAAAACCTAAAAACATTTATCAAATAAAATAACATTAAAATATGTGATAGGTCTTTATACTATTTGAAAAATTAAAATTTAAAATTTAACCTTTATACTTTTATTTTTATGAATTTAGTCCATTTACTTTTCATATTTCAAAATTCAAGTCCAACTGTTAATGTCATTTAATTTTTTGTAAAATTTAGATTAATTACAACAATTTTTAATTACATGGTTACTAAATGAGTGTTTATTTTAAAATGTCACACCGACAAATTAAATCGTGTTAAAAGTTATATCTAAAATTTAAAATTTGAAAAGTAACAAGATTAAATATCTGGAAATAAAAATACAGGGACTGGGACTAAATTCAAAAATTTTAAAAGTAGATGAACTTATAACATATTTTATCCACAAAATAAAATATAAATCATAGCCGTCGTTATTGAAAAATCCAAAGAATAGTAGGTGCAATTACCGCATGGATAGCCAGTGGACTAGTAAAAATTTCTAGAAAGGAAGCAGGGCCCACCTACACGGGAGACCTTACCTGATTTGATTTACCCCTCCGATCACGTTGGAGAAACGAAGATATTTTTTCGTGTACGCCAAGTAGGTGGGACCCCCCCAATTGTAAGGCCCCACGTAACTCTTAGCTGACGAAGCGCGTGGGAGAAAAAGAAAAATGAGTTCTGGTTTGCAAACGTGGAATGTTTTAGTTGGGCCTTTCGTGACGAACGCGTCACTTGGTAATTATTGGCCCAAGTCAATTGTCCGTTTAATTTCCTCTCTATTTTTTTCAATATAATATTAAAATAAAATCCAATAAAACACCATACATCCTTTCAATTCATTTGAATTCAGCTGATAATTTTTTTCAAAGAAAATGCAGTTGTTTGAGGGGTGGGGGGGGGGGGGGGCTTCAAAGTACATGTCCCTATCAAAGGAACTAATGATTTAGCAAAAGATTAGAGACCAGTTGTGCACAATTGAAGTGAAGGTGCATGGTGTTGGAAACATTGTTTCTAAGAAAGAAAATGATTACGAGAATCAAAAGAAATCAATCTCTAAATAATTACCAGAAGGCTTCACATCTAAACCCGGAACCTTGTCATTGGTTGGTGGTACCTTTGCCGAGTTTGTTCCAGCAGAAAAGTCCATCACAACTTGCTTCGGCACATCGGGTGGATTTGCACAACGAATGAGAGCCCAATTCACGCTTTGAAAGAATGGATGCTGTTTAATTTCGGTAGCGCCACGCCTATAGGCAAGCCGATGCTGCGGTTCCTTTACGAGTAAACCTCTGATCAAGTCCTTAGCAGCAAAGCTCACGCTAGGATACTCGGGAAATCTTAATGGCTGGCCAACGACATTAAATAGAGTTGCACGGTTCCCGGCCCCCTTGAACGGGGTTTTACCAAACAAAAGTTCGTACAAAAAGATCCCAAATGTCCACCAATCTACAGCACTTCCGTGACCTTCACCTTTAATGATTTCAGGTGCCAAGTATTCATGAGTGCCTACAAAGGACATCGATCGAGCATTTGTTGGTTCTGCAATGAGCTCTGGAAGAGGACTTACTTGATGACTTGTTTCGTTCTTTACTTTGCTCTTCTTTTCTTTCTTGGACTTGCTCGAAAAAAACCGCGGCCCAAAACATGCAGGTTGGATACAATCTGGCTGCATCACACAAGTTGGCTCAATACATGCAGGCTGAGCACAGTACGCTGAACTTTTCGATTCCAGGGTCAAATTCGAAGATTTAACCAGAGTAGGAGAGACGGAACATCTAAGAGAGAGGTCGAAATCCGAAAGCATAATGTGCCCATCTTCTCTTACCAAAACATTCTCCGGCTTAAGGTCTCTGTAAATAATCCCAAGCATGTGCAGGTACTCCAAAGCAAGTAGAACTTCCGCCACATAAAATCTGCGGATCATCAGAAAAGATCAATGCAGATAACACAGTTAGTACTAGTACTTACTCAGCTTTAACCGTTTTACATCAATCAGTCCATGCCAGACCACGCATTATCATCATCTGATATGCTGAAAAAACCTGAATGAACGGTATATAATTAGGGATGCCCAAAACCCGGGATCCCATGGTGCGCAACAAGAGATGATAATGTCCCGTATATGAATACGACCAACTCAATACAAAGGGTTTCTTATGGTTCTTTATAGAGAACCACAATAACAACAATATTTAACATCGAGTTTCTAGCAGGAATGGATCCACAGGTTTATCATAAAACATTGTTAATTTGACCAGCAATAAACTAAAAATGCAATAATGCATGCTTGATTATCGAATAATGAGAAGATCAAAAGCAAACCTGGCAGCCTGCTCAGAAAAGTACTTCCCAGGTTGTCTTTGCCGGAGAGCATGTAAATCGCCTCCAGGGCAGAACTCCATCACCAAGCAAGAAAGCTTTTGCGTTTCAAAGTGTGTATACAATGTAGGTAGGAAGGGATGATCCAAAGACTGGAGAATTTCTCTCTCTGTTTGGGCTCTAGGAAGCTTCTTTCGACTCGCCAAAAGAGCTTTATCCATAACCTTCATGGCGAAATAAGTCTTTGTGCCGGTCAATTCCGATAAATAAACACTGCCAATATCCCCACATCCGAGTCTCTTCAGCACCCTGAAGTGCTTGAAGTCCAAATCTC
This sequence comes from Gossypium raimondii, assembly GCF_025698545.1. NCBI lineage: Eukaryota > Viridiplantae > Streptophyta > Magnoliopsida > Malvales > Malvaceae > Gossypium > Gossypium raimondii. Next base: position 41,420,000 of record NC_068568.1, read on the forward strand.
CCTTCTGAGATCGAACGGCTTGAATTGCTTCCCATCTTATATCATTTGCTTTATGGGGCTTATACACTGTACTGCTTAGAAAACTCGAGCTGCTTTCATCGCTAACATCACTACCAGTGCTCTCTCTATAGAGGCTTGTCTTCCTACTCTCACCTAAATCGAAGGAATTACTCACTTCACCGCTTTCACCAGACTTTTCAACACTGTTTGCACATTCACTAACTTCAGTATTGGTGAAACTTTGTTTGGCTTCAGCATAATGTGTGCCAGCGCACATATTCAAAGCTGGATTCGGATAAGAGCTCGGTTCCATTCGAGATACAGTATGGTTGTTCAACTGCACAACTTTTTCAGATTCCAATGAACCACTTGAACTAGAACTTTTGTGATCATAAATGGGATGTTTGAAGGAAGATTTGTTTTCCGCTTTCTCGGATTTCCCTTTACTCGAATCGGAACATTGTTTTGCCGTATCAGGCAATTCTTCATACTGCACATTGCCATCAGCTGGTTTGGAAGAATGCTTTTGATAACCTATAGAACCGTTGGGATGTCGAACAATCCTTACGCCATGGTTAAGAGTAGCAACATGGGATGTCGAAACAGTCCTTTCTTTTTCGGATCCGTTCGGAGACGGAGGCCGAGATGGCCTAGGAGTCCCAGATGTTGAAGGAGGGTTACTCTTTGATGAAGAAATTACAAGTGATTCCATTGAACAAATTCAACAAAACCTATCACTGACAAACTAAAGTTCAATTAATTGCCAGAATCTTCTGCCAAGAAACAAATATAATCACCACCAACATTCACAATTCAGAAAAGACTAGAGATTCTGAGCTTTACAACAGATTAATAAATCATAATTAACAATGAATTGAGCTAGAAAAGGAAGCATGACTTTCAAGTTTCTCAAAAACCCAAAAACTCAACCTTTTTTTCTTCTTTTTTCAGAGTTAAAATGCAAACTTTGTTTACTAAGAAAATGCATTAACAAGGAAAAAAAAAACCTTGATCAATAAAGCAAAAGCAAAAGAACCCACCAAAGAGCAAGACTTTAATGAGGCTTAAACCAAGTTACCTTATCATAGAACAGAGAAAACAATGCAGTGGAAGGTGAAATCTTTCATGAAATGAAAACCCCAGAAAGGAAATTTGAAAAAAAGAAAAGAAAAGAAAAGAAAGAAGAAGCTGTTTTTTGAAGAGAAAAGTGAAACAGCTTTCCTGTTTCTTTGAGGGGTTTGCCTTGTTTCTGAGCTTCTCTTCTTCTTAGAAGCTCTTCCAGATCCGATCCAAACAAGGAAAGAAAGAGAAAGTGAAAGAAAACAATGATAATAGCTTTGGTATTTTTCTCTCTCTCTCAAATTATAAATTAAGAATGAAAGAGGTGTGTGTTCTGTTATTTTCGTCGCTTTATGAAAGAGGCAAAACCAAAGCTATAACTTGACCGGCAATGCAAAGCAAAGCTAAGCTTAAAGCCGTCTTTGTCTTTGGATTGTTGAGTGACTTGCTTTCTTTTTTTCTTTTTTCTAAGGAAATACTTTTAATTTATATAATGATTTTATTACTATTTTTAATGTGTTGAGTGAAAGCATTACTATTTATATAATTTTTAAAGTAAAACAATAAGGGTATTTTTAGTATTGTAATTCAATTAATCGAAACTGAAAAATAAAATAAGAGATAATCTTATAAATATTAAACAAAGCTTTTCTTTATGTCCCTTTATTTTCTTTGCTTTGTCTCCTCGCTTGTTTTATTCTTTGTTTTTTGGCAAATAAAAATCCTCCAAATTAGAAGTGTAAACAAAGAGATTCAATTTGGGGCACCCAACTTTTCAACGCAAACAAAAGCCTTCAAATGGGGACTTTAATTTTAATTTTTTAATTTTGAAATTAATAACACACCAATATCTTTGTAATACATCTGACGCTCTCCGTTCGTTCGAGTGGAGGTGTTGCCAAAGCTCATTATCTTATCAAGAATAAACATCCCCCATGTCTCGTACACTACCCGTAAGGTTTATCGATTAAACTCTAAGGCCTAATGAAATAAAACTTGATTTAAGAGATACATCCTGACACATTAGTAACATCACATGACTCATTCTATAAACATAAAAAAAATAAAACTCAATATATATATAACTCTCACTTATTATGAATAAGAGGAAACTTATTAACTCGACTAAACTACCTATTCCCTCCATTCATCGTTGTCTTTTCTCACCTTCGTTACATCAAGAAACTATTTGTTGAGGGGAGGTCGAACTCTCTCTTGGAAAAAGTCTTTGAAATGTTATTCGCTTGGGAGCTGGCAAACCCTTCAACGGAAGGTATTATCCTCATATCGAGGTTTAGTCCCCAACCTTCGCGAAGAGGCTCAAGTGGTACCAAGGTTGCAAAGGTAAGGCTACATATGCTTTAGTCGGTGGTTCGAATCCCCTACGTGCAAATTCGCCATAATTAATATTTTGTACAATATTAACTCCTCTCCCATGAGCTTTACAAATCGTATCTCCATCAATCAAGGTGTCTCTCTCCATGAACCATACACAACTCTCCGCGGAGGCTAAGGACAAAATCCTGACATAGGGATAATACCTTTAATTAAGGGGTCCGTCGACTCTTGAGCAGATGACACTTTGAAGACTTCTCCTAAGAAAGCGTTCGACCTCCCCTCAGCAATCAACACCATTAAACATTTTAATTTATTCATAAAATCATATTAATTATATTTTTATTTATTATATAATAAAGTATTGGATTCAAAATATTATTTTTTATTAATAAAAACTAAAAAACATATAAATTAATGTAATAAATGCACTTACTAATTGAATTAAGACTTGATAAATAATATCTTATTATAAAATATTTTAATTAATTTATATTTCATAAAAAAATATAACTAATTAATTTAAAATAAATAAACACGTGAATAGATGTGCATAGCACGTGACGTAAGAGAGTAGTTAGATGAAAGCCATCCCTTGATGAACTTGCATCAAAAGATTAATTATATTGAAGTGTGCATTTAAGAAAAATTAACACCACAATTTCCTTAAGAAATTACAAATTAGACATAATTCAACTCTTTTGCCCTACTACTCGCCACATAAAAAATCTATTCAATCTCTTTCTCAAAGACTAAAATTTATTCTCCCTTTATTGGCTTACTACTTAATTTTCCATCTAATATAAATATTCATTTATTAACCATCTCTCTTTTTGACCCAAATTCCATCCGAACACTAACATTCAATTCTTTAACAATAGCATTCTTTGTTTCGTAAACATTTCTCTCACCAAGTGGCAATCTAAACAACAAATGTTCTTCTCCCCTTTTCTACCTTATAGTTACAAACGATTCTCTTTATACATTTTGCACATCTTTCAAGTTTCACTGTATTTATACTCATGCAATCTCATCCCCCTAAAAAATTATTGACATTAGCAATAGGCACATACCTTACATTGGGAACATCACCGTTGGAGCTTCAATTGGATTCTTCTCATATTTTACCTTCTAACTTTGGTTTTTCTCCATGTTGATGCAACCAAAATCTCTATTCTTTTGCAAAGTAGTGAACATTATTTAGTCCTTACACACATACACATTGGCAGCAAAATCTACCACAAATTTAAAATAAATTTCCACTAAATCATTACTTCTATATAAAGTACATCAGCATCATTATTGGTTCATCACTGTCCTTTTTAACATTTTTAAACTCTTCAAATCTTCTCACATCTATGGACAATGAGATTGAATGTCCCATATTCTTCATAGTAGTATCGCCTCACATTACTATAGTCTCACAAGTCAAACCTTTCTTGTTGTCCACTTTTACCATTGGAATTGTTCCTTCCTTTATATATATATATATATTCATAGTTAATGTGTTTCCATTCATTAGCATGATCCTCTCTATGCATCCGTTGATGTTCTTATAGAAGAGTAGTTAATTCTTCATCCCTATTCAACAACTAACAAGCTTGCTGCTCAAACTTATTAATATGATCAAGTAGATTACCTTATTCTTCCATTCTCAATATATATAAGTCTAACCTCAAGCATAGATGATTCTTTAATGATTTTGATGCATAAATCTCTTTTTTACTCAAATCTCGATAGGTATTTTCTCATTAACCTACTGTACTTAATTGCTATAATAAAAGCTAACCTAAATATGATTGCAATTTTCCTCTACATAGGGAACCACTCACTTTCTTTTTATTCGTATAAGGCTTCAATACGCATATATATATGGATATAGAAATGGTAAGAATAGGCGGTTCACCCAGTTTAAGACAAAGCGGAGGGCCATCAGATTAGGTGGTCAAAATGGTCAAAAGAAGGGGTGTGTTGTATCGGTGTATGTTCTTTCGTCCCTTTATAGCTCTGAGCCTTGGGTCTTTTGTACTTTTAACTCCAATCCCAAGGTGCCACATGTTGTGCCATTACTATAAAATCAAGGACAAGTGGCCAAGTGGTTTGGGCCTTAACAAGGTGGACTATATTTTACAAGAGGTTTTCTAGGTTGTTGCCTTACCACCAGTTGATTGGTTTTTAACTTCAGTGTTGTTTTATTAGCCAAGAAATGTCCTAAAAAAATTTGGATAGCTCTTCGAAGCTAGCGGTTGGCCTCAGTTGTAGTTGTACTAACTATTTGCATTACCTCGAAGTGTTAGGGGGAATACCTTGCATTTCAACTCGTCCAATGTCTCTAAGATTTCCATGTATATTTTAAATTGGGATAGATGGTCGGTAGGGTCTTTTCTTTCATTAAACATTTTTTCGGAAGCTTGAAATTGTTTAGGTATACCATGCCATTGATATGGGGGGCTAAAGGACCATTGCCACTAAGCATCCACTTAGTGGAACCATGTTGTGCAGTTCACAAGTCTTGTACTTACGGAGAGAGTCTATACTTCCTCTTTCCACCTCATATATTGAGACATGTTACGAGACACACTCCTGGTCCCTCTAATGTGCTGTCCCTTTGCCAATGGGTATCATGATTTGGGTTTAAGGGTTAGGGTTTAGGGTTGGAAGATCTCTCCTCCTCGTCATTGTGTTGTCTTCTTTCCTACAATTGGATATTTAATAGTTCTTACATACTGCGCTACAACAAATCTTATTTTTACTGATAAGCCAATTATATTGATGTTAGAACTTTTGAGATTGCCTGTATTGCTTTTGCAAGTGTCTAAATTATTGATGCAATTCATAGAATTGTTGAGAACTCACATTTTGGTTTTGGGTGGTGTATGTTTGGTTTGGGTATTGCTAATTGGGGTAAGGCTCCTAATACCTCTACTGATATGGGTACAACTGAGGATATTGGGTATATAGGTTATAGTAATAGATTCTGATGTTTTGGTTTTGTTGTTGGGAGTGGTTATTTTAGTTTTTTGGGGAGATTGGGATGGTGGTTTCTAGGTTTGCCATCATAGTGACTTCTTGGCAAGAGTTAGTCTATGCTGACCTTAGCAATTATTATAAGTAGATATATGCGGATATAGAGGTGGTAAGGATGGGTGGTTCACCAAGCTTAAGAGAGGGCAGAGGAGTGTCATATGAGGTGGTCGAACTGGGTAAGATGGTCGAGAGAAAGGGTAAGTTGTATTAGATTGTTAGAAAAAATTCGGTTCGAAAATGGTTTTCTTGCACAGCGACAAATTAAAATTTTGAAAACTGAGCCGATTTGTAATATTTATAGCAATAAACCCTTTACCAAAATTGCACTTATTTTTTTGGCTAGACGAATCCTCGTTGTTCCCGAGTTTTAACTGAACGACATTCTCTGCTATTCTCGTACCACGAACTGCTTCGAGTGTGGGCTCGAACGAATTCAAATCAAACACAGAACTAGAAATTATTTACTTTACTTTCAGTTGAAAAGCAAACCTCTCTTTAGTAGAAACCAGTAGAATTGTTATTCCGAAAAATAGAATTTATACTTAGAAAATAAATTCTCACTATTTTCGGGCAGAATAACAATATCTCAAAGTTGTGTATTTAGCCCTATCGGTGCCATCTATTTATAAGGAGAAGAAGTGAAACCTTTGTTGATTTAGTAGAAGTATATTTTAATAGAAAAACAAAATCCTAGTCTAATTAGGACTGGGGGGCAACCATGGGCAAAACCAGGGGGCTGGCAGAGGCCCTGGCCCCCCTAAAATGGAAAATTTTTCATTTAGTCCATTTGAAATTTTTAAAATTTTAAATTAGTAAATGTAAAATTACACTTTGTCCCCCTTAAAAATGATAAAAATTTGATTTAATCATTTTAAAAATATAAAGATAAAGGTTATTAAAATGGTGAAATTGCATTTTTATTATCGTAAAAATTACAGTTTAATTTTGGCCCCCCTAAAAAAATTTTCTAGCTCCACCCCTAAGGGCAACCCTAGTTAAATATACTAGGGTTTGTCGTCTCATATATTTAGCATGAAAGGCTTTAGGGTCTCTCTCATATCCAGTCAATTATAAGTACTTCCTGGACTTTTAACCAGCCCTTTATAATTCAATCCAACCCAATACTTATTTTTCTATTTCCCAAAATAAACATAATAAATTAATTTCCCAATCAAATAATTTTCTCAACTCGATTCTAATTCCATTAAAATCATGACAACTTTACTGTAAAATAATCTATGAGAAAATATATTTAATATTTCTACATTCAACATATTCACTATGACCAATTAATTTAATTTTATTTTTGAACTTCAATTAATTAATTAATAATTTAAAAATCATATATCAATTATCAGGTCATTTCCACATAGAGAAAACCACATTCATTTCCAAATGTTTCCAATTTCTCTAACTTTACCATTTCTGTTAATTTGATTCAACATGCAATTCATTTTCGGTTTCAACAAGCTAGTAGAGGGATTGATTGAACATATGTTATTAGGGCTCAAATGATTTATAATTAAGTTACAGCTTTCCGTTTATTAATTATAAACTCATTTAGTCACGAAGTCATTCCACTATAGTATCATGATTGAGCTCTCCCTAATAACATGCCATTACGAAAGTAACTAGATCAATACTCGTCCAATGACCTTGTCATAAGTGTGTAACCCTCATAGGATATACTTAATCTTTTTGGGATAAATTCACTCTCCCAATATTATCTTATTTTATCTCATGGTAATCATTACATCTTCCTTCATGAAAAGTCAATTACTATTAAATAGTAATCAAGTCATTCATCACAAAGATGAACGATCCGTGACCATGTTTACTTTTCATCTACCATGTAATGCCAATAAGAGAATATCATTTACCTATTGTTGGAAAATCGAGTTTAGAAAATGCAACGAAAACTAGATTTAAGGAAAAATCAAAGTTTTGATTTTTTTTTCCAAAACTAGAACTTGGTTGTGTTATCTAAAGTAATAAACACTTAATCAAAATTGTACCTTTTCGATTCGTTTAGGATGAACGCTCCAATCGAGTAGTCTTCTCTGTTATCCTCAAGCTCACATCTACTGAGTGTGGGCTTGCTTCGAATTAGAAAATTTTCCACAAATTACCATTGGAATAATTTCGCAATTTCTCTAAACTTTTGAGCCAAGTTGTAAATAAGAAAAATATCTCTAGAAATTTTTTGAAATAATTTTTTCAGAGAATTTTCTCTCTACAACTTTCTCTTGAATTCAAGTGTGTGAAGATAATGACTCATGACTCTCTTTATATAGGGAGAGTTTAGAAAGTTCAACGATGATTAAACTTAATCACTTTAATATAGTATTTATCAAGATAAATATTAGATTAAATTTAATATTAAATCTATTCAATTAAATCTATTAAATTTATTAAAATATTATTATTTTTTGGAATAATTAATCTGAAATCAAATTATCCAGTAGATTCCCAATATGAGTGTGATTCCTCCACTGCCCAACTATCGAAGGACCACTTGTCGACCATCGAAATGTCGTCGTTGCCGTAACCGGCACCGTCGTGTCCAGTGGTGCCATCACAGGTGCAATACCCTCATGGCACCTTAAGCCGGTTTGGCTGTTGCCAGTTCGATCTGGGCCAGTGACGACCCAATCGGTTCGATCCTGCCACTAGTTGTATCATCGACCTGGTTTCACTTACCAGGCTTGGTTCGACCAGTTTTTAGGTTTCGATTTTGGGTTCTCAGGCCAAATTTTCGATCTTAGGTCCAATTTTCAAGTTCAATTATCCATTGGGTCAATTGTTTGACTTGAAAATTAATTTCTAAAAATATCATATTAATTTTAATTAATTTGATTAATTTAATTTTATTTGATCAAAATTAATTTTCTAAAAAATCACTTAGATTTTCCAAATTAATTTTTTAAGAAAAATTTTTAATTAAATTCTCTAGTTGAACAATTCTCATGACCACCTAATTTAATTCCACATCGAATAAATCAACTCAATTAAATTATTTCCAAAGTTGTAGAATTTTCTTTTAATTCAAATGCAATTCGATTGAGCTTTTGTTGAGCTAGTGAATGGACCAATCATATATATATACATTAGGCTCGAGTAATTTTAATTATGCCCAGAAGCATCGTTCCGATAATTCACAATTTACTTAATCATGGAGTTAGTCCACAAGAAGTACCATGATTGAAAACTCCTTATTGTATACTCTTTAGGAAAACAATTCATCCAACTACTTTATCCAATGACCTCGTCATGTGTGTGTTACTCTCATACGATATCCTCGATTCTTTTGAGTTAAATTCGTTCACTTAATACAATCTTATTTTATCTCATTGTCACTATTATGTCTTCTTTGTAATAGCCCGATTTTAGGCCTAGTCGGAACAGTGGTTTCGGGACCACAAATCCGACGAAAAAAAAATGTAATGGCTTGAATTTTCAGAGGTGTCGGAACGGTGATTTGAGATCACTAAATTCGACAAATGGGTAGAAAATATTATTAATTTAGTAAGTATAAGTTAAATGTGAAGTTAGGAAAATTTTTGAAATAGTGAATAGTGCACTAGAAATAAATATTAAAATAATTAGAATCGAAATGAGGTATCAAGACCTCGGGATTTTAAACCGAGCCATAAATATTTTTATAAATATTTATGGAGTGTTAAAAGTTAGTATTAAAGTTTCGTTAAGAAATTTTAAAGTTCGATAATTAATTGAACAAAAGGACTAAATTGTAACAAATGCAAAATTATAGGAAATGATTAAATAGCTTAAATGATAAAAGGAAGAGGGCTTAAAAGGAAAATAGACCCAAGGCCTATTTGGGCTGGACGGCAGGGCATGAAATCAGCAGAAAGTAAAGAGAATTAAGGGCAAAATTGGAATATTGCAAAATTTGCTTAATAAAGTTAGGACCAAAGTGGAATTATCTAGATTTCTCTTCATTTTCTGAATTCTCATCAGCTAAAACACCATGGAAGGGCTTCTTCAAGCTGGTTCTTCATATTTTTATTACAAGTAAGTTCAATTCTTGACTATTTCTTGAAATTTTGTATTTCTATGACTTTTACAACTAGGCCCACTTGTTAAATTCATTAGTTTTGATTTTATGAAAGAAGTTGAAAGTTGATATGAATATGTGCTGGAACTATATGATGATTTATCATGAAATTAGAGCTTTAAATTGTTCATATGCTGATTTTATTGAAAGAATTGAATAGAAAGTGAATGTTTGGGACCTAATAGTAAAAGAGTTTGAAGATAGAGTTATATGTGGAAATTCTGAATTCCAATAGTTGTGTAACAGCTTATAATGTCTAGGTAAAGTATTAAATGAGAAAATTAGATTAATTTAGGGGTTAATTGAGAAAGGACCGAATTGTATAAACTGTGAAATTTGGGGCAAAATGGAAATCAACATTTTGCAGTAAAGCAGTTTTGGACAGCAGTAGTAGTGTAACTTTGAAAAATCACCAAAAATTGTAGAGATTGAATTAGAGGATGAATAAAATATGAAACTAAAGCTTATTGAGTCTAGTTTCTTATAAAAGAAACGATGTGAGCAATGGAATTGTAAATCATGAGATATAATAGATTTTGTGAGACAAGGTCAGAATGAATTCGGGTTCCCCTGTTCTGACTTTGGAAAATCATTAAAAATTGTACAAAAATGATTATGAGTTATAGTTTATATGGTTAGAATCCTTAATGAGTCTATTTTTAGAAGAAATAAGCTAAAACATCATCCGAATTCTGTACAATGAGATAATTAATTTTTAGTGAAGAGTGGTCGGAACTGTCAGATAGCGAAACAGGGGAAACTGTAAAGAATAAACTGTACTATTTGGCTGAACCAAAAATTCTGAAAATTTTATGGTATAAAGATATGTGAGTCTAGTTTCAGGGAAAATTAACGGATCTCAATTTGGAGCTCTGTAGCTCCGGATAAAAATAATTTAGTGACTCTGACTCGGATAAACAGCTTTGAATATATATGTTAGTGAATATTGAAATTATGGTTAATGTTGTTTAAGTGTGTTATACACATTAAGGATGTGGAATGGAGAGGAGGAGGAGGAAAATTGAGAAATATATGAATGATTTGTGTATAATTGGTCATATGTTTGATTATAATTGATAGATGATGAAATAGAAATGATGCTTAAATTTGTGCATTATTGGACATGGTTTAAGCTCATGTGTGAAAATAAAGTTTCATAGCATGTGTGTATGGTATATTCGGTATATGATTTGGCATGAAATAATGTCATGAATGGTTTATCATGTGGTTAGTTCCAAAAAGAGTTATGTTTCAATACACTAGCTTGCAACTATGGTTGAATGATATGTTTATATCTTGTGTAATGTGCATAGGAAACAAGTGTGGAAGATAATGAAATAGTAAGTTCATATGGCTGAAATTTAATGATTAAATGTTAATTTCATGAATTATACAATGTATGATGAAATGTATTTATTGTTGAAATGAGAATAAAATAAAAATGTGAAAATCGAATAAATGATCAAATTAAGTGGAACGCCGGATTTGAGTACTTCTGATCAAGTGACAAAGTGATAAGTGGTAGTTTTAGCTACACTTATCTGATCAAGTGACAAAGTGATAAGTGGCTACACTTATCTGATCAAGAAACAAAGTGATAAGTGGTTACACTTATCTGATCAAGTGACAAAGTGATAAGTGCTAAACTTATCTGATCAAGAGACAAAGTGATAAGTGATGGCTTTAGCTACACTTATCTGATCAAGTGACAAAGTGATAAGTGCTACACTTATCTGATCAAGTGGCAAAGTGATAAGTGGTAGCCTAGCTACACTTATCTGATCAGGGACAAGTGATAAGTGATCATACGTAAGACCATAGTTATACTATGGCAAAGTGAAAGTGAAGTACTCAATTTTCCGTGACTGCTCCCTAATTTGATTAAGGATGGTAAGTGACAAATGGGCCAAAAGAATTAAAGTAAATGGATAAGTGGTAGTGTATTTATATCGGACGATGTTGTTATTCAAACTAAAGTGATATTTTCATTGCAAAATTGAGAATTTCATAAATGTGTTATTGAATGGTATAATCAATAAACATTGAGTTAAATGGTAAATACGTATTAGTTTTGAACTTGATGTCATTGAATTGTACGTGAATTAAATGGAAATTGCTAGTGATATGATTTAAATTATGAGCATGAGAAATTGCGAATTGAATGAAATGGAAATGAAGCATTAAATTGCATGAGTATGTATCGGGTCTCGCAGGCCGTAATTATTATGATTATAATATTTTGAGGATATATTGTGAAAAGTTATAGAAACATGTTAATTATTTTGAAAGTTTTAATTTTGATGAAAATTTATAACTCGGTTAAATACGTTTACAAGTGTATGTGTTTTGGTAATGCCTCGTTCCCTATTCCGATGTTGGATACGGGTAAGGGGTGTTACATTCTTAATGATTAATATGATCACCATCAACAAATGATTATGATAAATTGCTCATTCGAGAACAAGCAACCCGTTATCACGTTCCATATTTATCAATCCACACAATACCAATAAGAGGATATCGTTAATTTTTTAATCGAGCTATGAATTCCATTATTACTAGTAAGGTCATGTCAGGCACAAGTCATATACCCAACATACCGTTTATGGGCTTGATCATCTTTAGAGCATAAGCCTCCACTTATAATACACACGGTCAATGACTAACTCAGGATTTAGGTAAATCATATCATGAACATCACAAGTGAATTAATTCACAAACGGATTCAGAATTAATTCATCTTGAGTCCAGTCCAATGCATCAATCTTCCAATGAATACATCTATGTCTCTATCCGTGGAGTCAACTGCTCCGATAGCCAATACTAGTCATCTCTCTAATTGGAATTAGAGATGACATAATAATCCTTCTAAGCATTTGAATCAAATGCTCACTTTGATTCTTTTACGAGATTACGAACTCATTTAAATTGTCTATTAAAGTAAGTTGTCTTTCTTGCAATGTAAACATTCTTACAGTGCCACTTCTCATCAGCTTGAACTTAGACAATCAATGAGCTAATATTTTCTTGTCACAATTTCGCTATGAATGCAAAATATGGAAAACAAAAACACAAAAGACATAATAATGAAATGTGAAATTAAATTTATTTATTTTTCATTGTTCAAATACATAGAAAATAATTACATGTTTACTACAATATGGACACATTTCCCAACACCCATATCTCAAACTATGAATTCCACTATTGTGAATGACGCTATATACTGCAGAATTTGTATACCGAAAGCACCAGCTTTTGCTTCCTTATATATTTAAACTTAAGCTTTTTCTTACATCAAAATATACGAGTCACACATACATAGTTCATCATCCACTCAAGATTAAGGTATGTCACACTATGAACATCACAAGTGAATAAATCCATAAACGAATTCAAGATTTATTCTCCTTGGGTCTAGTTTGATATGCTGCCAGTCCAATTAGTCACATCTATGTCTCTATCTTTTAAGAGTTATCCGCTCTGATGCCCAAGACAAAGCATCTCCCCAATTGGACTTGATAAACGAAATATGAGTCTTTCAATCGATTTTCTCATTTTCGATTAGACTAAGGAAATGTTAGGTTCATCTACTAATATAAGTTATCTTTCTGTATTATGATCTGACCAAGCAATACCGCTTAATATTAATTAAAAAATTAGACAACTAGTGAGCTAATATTTGCTTCTATTTTGCTTTGCAAGAAAAAATCATATGAGGACATTATACAAAGAAAATTAATGTAATCCATGAATTATTTTATTAACCAATCTATTTAAAAAAATTACAAGTTTATAAACGAATATACTACACTTAGGGCACCAAATCCAATAGTATTGGCATATGTTCCCCCTTTTTAGATCCAGGGTTTGGGTCTTATATACCTTTAACTCTAGTTCTGAGGTGCCATGTGTCGTGTCGTTGTTATAGGATCGGGGACAAGTGGCCAAGTGGTCTGGTGTTATAGGTCCAAGTAGAGTTGAGCTATGATATGATTTAAATCCCTTCAGATGGGATGTGGTAATTGGGATTCAATGTGGTGGTTGTTATGGAACCCATGTGTCAAGCAAGTTGTTGTCCATTGACTTATCCCGAGATTTCCTGTTGGTGAGTTTGGTGAAGAATGTTCAATGAGACTCCCACTAAGGTGTGGGATTGACAACGTATTCCAGGTGAGGTGTAACAGACCTGATGGAGTTTTATTTCATTCTTAAGTTTTATTGCTTCAAATCAATTAATTTGTAGATATAGATTTGTTTTGTAAACGGATTGATCAGTTGTTTAACGTCACATCAATAATGTGCAAGCATACATTGTCAATGCAGGTATAATAGACAGATATGAGTCTGTCGGATATCGATCCCATAGGGATGATTGTCTTTTGTCTATTAATGTTAGTGTAATAACTAGATAGAAACGAGATAAAATGTGAGCATAGTTGTTGGAGCAAAAACTTGAAAACAATAAAATAAAATATGAGAATGAGAAATTGGGATCCCCAACATGAATCTTCAGCAGAATACTAAGTGCTCACAAGGTATAAATGGATAGATGATTGTCGAGCCAATAAATTTCAATTTATATCTTACCAAGCGTCACTCTTCTATTTAATCTGAGACTTAAGCATGCACATTAACCCCACTTTCTGATGATGGCAACATGACACTATTAAGAACAAGTGGAATAAATTTCTCTAATCCTCACTCAACTTCTGTTGTAATGCTTGTTGGCTCGAACTATCACTGCACTTTCCAGTGTCAATGATTGCAATAACACTTCCATCTTAAGAAATATTCAAACCCCAAGATTAAACAATAAAAGTAAGATTGAATAAGATAACATTTAACCAAGAATTCATGTGTATTTTCATACAAATAGAAAACAAAGAGTAATCACCAGCATTTAGAAAGAAATAAGAAAGAACCGAGTAAAGAATACTATTCCTAGACAACTTGATTGAATCTCTCTATTCCCTCTTGTCTCGTACTTAGGTCTCCTCGTCAGAAGCTAATATGCATTAATTTTCACGTTGGCTCACCCGTGAGAGGCTTAAGCTGCTATAACCGCAAGCTTCAAGGTAGGATGAAGAAGATGATGGTCAAGAAAAAAGCTCACTCTCTATTTTTCTTCTCATGTCAACTTTTTATGTCCTCATCCAACAGTACAGGTGTCATTTCCTTAGAATTATTTTGTCCTTATACATACAGGATGGTTATGCCTAACTGGACAGCTTACGCATTTTAAGTTCTTATCGGACAGCTGTCAGATGCAGCAACAATTTTGGACGCAATCTGGAATTAACTCATGCAGCGACATTAATGTAAAAAGATAGCAAAATTAAAAAGAAAATAGGCTAGGATTCACTAAGTTATAAAATGCAATTTACTAAACTAAAAATGCTAAAATATATACTAAGGATAATTAAATGGGAATAATTTAACCAATAAGTAAGGAGGAAAACCTATGTTCTTTCTAGTGTTATCACACTCTAAACTTGAGTTTTTACTTGTCCTCAAGTAAAACAAAAACTAACAAGGTTACACAAGAATTCACTAAGTCAATTGATCATTCTAGCAACTTGAATCACCTAAAATCCCAATGAATGATTCACATTCAGTTGACAGAATATTGCATCGACAATACATAAGTATGAATAACTAAGATTGCATATTCATCAAAACCAGCATCATGCTTCAAATCTTAAATTCTATTTACCAATACAACATTTATTGTATATATATATTTTTTATTTATTATTTTTTATGTGAATAAGGGATATCGTTGAATTACTGTACCATTGTTCTTGAGAAGTAACGATGGAGAGCAACAAAGCCCCAAGAAGTACGTAACTGCGTCGACACGCACTCATGTAGTGACAGCCTTTGGCTAGATTCATTTTTCTGACGCTTGCATTGGAGTGTTCCCTTTTTAACATTTCACAATACAACCACTTTGGAGTGTCACTTCTTCATAACTATATATACATATGAGTAGATATAAAAGGCAAATTCATTCAAGATTCAAGGAATGCTACTAGTCATCCATTACTAATGCAAGCCTAAATTATTCATCAACGAATTGAAGATACAACAATCAGTCAAATTTATCCAACTCATTCATTGATAATTCACATGATTTAAGAATTAAGCATTGAATGTAACAAAAATTTTCAAACAATTTTCATTAACTATAATTAAACCTTGCATGCTTCATTACCAAAAAAGAATTTGAAATGTAGGCGCATTTCCAAGCCCTATGTGCATTCCCCCAAACTTAAAGTTTGCATTGTCCCCAATGCATTAACATGAAAATGTAATGACAATAAAAATGCAATGACAATGTGTACTTATCAAAATAAAACTTACAGCTAGATGCAATGCATGAATACTATAGTGAAAGCTTAAAATAAACTAACTTAGTTATCCTCATCCATCGATGTAGCTGCACGATATTTCTTCCTCCTCTTTTTCTTCTCCTCCTTCTTTTATTTGTATCATTTGAGCACTTTCTCTTCTTTTATTTGGGCTTCGTACGGTTTTCAAATTGCTCCTCAATTTTCGGCTCTGCCCTAGTATTATCGGTTGATTCCTATATATGAGCGGCCATATGGAGTGGTCTAGTGTATACCATTATTGCCAATAAATTGCATTGTTCCTCACTGGTTACTTCAGTAACTTCAGCCGGTCTCGCTCCATCTTGTTCTAAATTATCAATATTTACACCTACAGACTCGGGTGCGGTGACAATGTTCATAATAGAATCTTCCTCTTCTTTTTCTTTTTCATCTTCAGTAACTTCTTATTCTTCAGTAACAACTTTTGTAGGAGTAATTTCCTTCTTAACAGCAGTATCTTCTTGATCAGTAAAAATACTATCCTCGAACAAGCTATCAATCTTTCACAGGTATTTTTCAATGTCCTTAAATTCCTCTTTTTTGTCATTATCAGAGACCTGTACAATGGGAGAGGATGCCACCGATCTGTCTCAGTCTTCTAAGTCATCATCCACGGATGAGAGTTTATAATTTCGAATGATTGGTGGAAACACTGGAAATTTAGGTAGTGAGGATGGGCTTAATTGGCTTAATGTGGCCACAATAGAACTGTTCTAGGCTTTGGTATAAGCATAAAACAAATTTTGGGAGTTCTCCATATCCTATATTGTAACGACAAACTTGATCTGCCTATTGTTGCTGGAATTAATCATTTTTTGACATCTTTCATTTTGTGCCATAATGATGTCTCTGTATTCAAATTTGTTCTTTTACTGTCGACTTTGGTTTTGCCCTTCCTTGTCTTGCTTGTTTCTGGCTCTTTTAGTATCAATGCATCTTTTCTATGAATCATTCTTTTTATAGAGGCTTTATTGATTGGACCCTTATTTTCCAGGACTTCCTCACCATCACGGGGCACAATTCCTCTTTGCTGACACAATAACATCACCAATGATGGGAAAATTAAGATTCCAGTTTGCCTTGTGGCGCAGTCAGCAATTTACTGGTAGAGTATTACACTAACATCAATCTCTCTTCCCTTGACGATGGAATGTATCAGACACATTCTATCGAGGGTGACTGTGGTGCTGTGAGTAGAAAACTTTAGCCTACAGTTGACAAAATATAACTAGATTTTGCTTTGCAAATCAGGAAGTGATGATACATCGTATAATTCTTTTGATGGGAACTTTTCCACAATGCTCCTTTGACACACAAGTCTTTCACCAATAGGTCTCATTTTTTATCTGTGATATCCTCAATGAACTCGGAGTGTTCGTCTACATCCACTTTGGTGTTGTACAGCTCGTTGATTTTTTTAGCGTCCCATGGTATTAAGCCTTCTCGAACAAAAATAAACTCTAAATTATGATCATAAAGATTAGCATAAAACTCATGTACTAGTGAAGGAGAATAGCTTCCAAGATGGGTCAAAAATTTCCCACTTCAACTTCGAGATGGCTTTGTAGACTTGCTTACCCAAGTCTTGTTGTTGCGAAAAGAAAATGCGTTGTTTGGGGTGGAAGTTTTGCTTCAACATGTTGTCTTGAAATTTTTCCTTTGCCGCTTTATTCAAAAAGATTACTGACTCTTTTTCTACATTGGCCTAGGGGATTTCGATTCACGAACTGTGATAGTAGAGGACACATGTTCTTCAGCAGATTTGGTGGCTTTCTTGATCGAGCCTCTCGTTTTTGCCATCTTTTGTTGAGGGAAAATGGTTTAAAGTTGAAAAGATATGATCTTGATAAGAGAAAGGAAATAAAAATAGTTGCTAGAATGTGTTACAGTTGGTAGAGTGGAGGAGGATCTATAGTGAGTGAAAGAAGAAAATGGAGAGCTGTGTTATTCTGTGGAGAGATATAAAGCTGGCGGGAATAGTTGTGTCAAATAAAAATTGTCTGCTCAAAAGAATCAAACGACTGAGTAATTTTTATCCAACGGTGGAATCTAAATATCTCTGAATCCTGATGAGTTATAAATGGTCATACAGAATTACAAAATGCGTTGACATCAAAATTTCAATGTATCGACAATGGTACCTAATTATTTTGCAAAAAGGAAAACAAACTTTAACAAAACATAAATAAAATAAACTAAAATCATGGAGTAATAATTAAAAATTAAAATTTTTCAACCAATTTAATGGTTTCTGCTTGCTTTTGATCATTGTTGCCAAAATAGTGTTTCAGCCTCTGTCCATTTACTTTGAACTAGTGTCCATCACGTAAATCTCGAATTGTGATTACACTATGAGAAAATATGTTGACAACTTCAAAATGTCCAGACCAACATTAACGCAATTTACCTAGGTGCAATTTAAGTCGAGAATTGAATAATAAAACCTGTTGACCCGCGATAAATTATCATTGTGAAATAATCTTGTCATGCCATCGTTTGGTCTTTTCCTTATAAATCACTGTGTTTTCATAGACATTTCTCCTAATCTCCTCTAGTTCAGTGATATCCAACAGCCTTTTCCTTCTAGCTACGTCATAGTCCATGTTCACTTGCTTAATTGCCCACATTGCTTTGTGTTCCAGTTTAACTTGCAAGTGACATACTTTTCCAAAAACCAATTGATACGACGACATCCCTAATAGAGTTTTGTATGCTATCCACAATGCCCATAAAATGTCATCCAATCAGAATGACCAATCTTTCTTCGAAGGGTTTACAACCTTCTCAAAAATGTTCTTAATTTGTCGATTCGATACTTCGGCTTGTCCATTGGTTTGCGGATGATAAGTAGTAGCTATTTTATGATTAATTCCATATTTCTTCAGTGCGGTTGCCACTTGGTTGCAATGAAAGTGTGTACTCTGATCACTAATCAATACCTTTGGTGTGCCGATGCGGGTGAGTATATGCTTGTGAAAAAATTTCAACACTATCTTTGCATCATCCTTTGGAGCTGTAACAGCTTCAACCCACTTCGAGACGTAGTCAACAACTACTAATATATAAAGATTTCCAAATGAACTCAGAAACGGTCCTATAAATTCCATACCCCAAACATAAAATAATTCAACCTCTATAATTGGCTGCTGCAATATTTCATTGCGTCGGGATATAGAACCGGTGCGCTGATACCTATCGCATTGATTCACAAAATTGTGGGCGTCTTTGAATAATGACGGCCTATAGAATCTTGATTAGAGAACTTTAGTAGTAGTTCTTACACCACCAAAATGATCTCTATAAGGAGCATCATGACAATACTTTAGGATTGAAAGCATCTCCTCTTCTGGAACACAACGTCGAATGATGTTGTCATTGCATACCTTGATTAATTACGACTCGTTCCAATGATACTTCACTGCGTCACGAAGAAATATTTTTTTATGGCCTGTGACACCCAATGGGAGTTTTTCGCACACTAGATAATTAACAAAATCTGCATACCAAGGAGTTACATTTACAACAAATAACTTCTCATCTGGGAATGCGTCGACAATTTGAAGTATGTTTCCGTCTTCTTTGCCAACTTTCAATCGAGACAAATGGTCTACAACTTGATTCTCTAAACCCTTACGATCTTTTATCTTAATATCAAATTCTTCCAACAGTAATATCCAGCATATCAGTCTTAGTTTGACATCCTTTTTCGTAAAGAAATATCTCAACACCAAGTGATCAGTTAATACAGTAACCTTTGCATCGACAAGATAGGAACGAAACTTGTCAAAGACTACAACCAGCAATTTTTTTTCTATGGTGGTATAATTGAATTAAGCCTCTATAAAAGTTTTGCTAGCATAATAGATGATGTGAAATATTTTTCCGTTTCGTTGTCCTAGAACTGCACCCACGTAAAGTCACTTACATCGCACATAACTTCAAAAGGTTAAGACCAATCTGGTGAAACGACAATGGTTGCATTCACTAGCTGCTTTTTTACCTGAGTAAATGCATCCGGACATGCATCGTCAAAGAATAATTTTTTATTCTATTCCAACAATGAGTATAAGGGCTTTGCAATTTTCGAAAAATCTCTAATAAAACTTTGGTAAAACCCCGCATGTTCAAGAAAACTGCGAATACCTTTCATGTTTGTTGGTGGAGGTAAATTTTCAATGATTTCCACCTTAGCTTTGTCTACTCGAATGCCTTGACTAGAGATGCGATGGCTTAACACAATGCCTTCAGTTGCCATGAAATAACAATTTTCCCAATTCAAGACAAGATGTGCATCCTCATATCGCTTCAATACTTTATCCAAATTGTCAACGTAATGATCAAAATCATTCTCATAGACTGAGAAATCATCCATAAAAACCTCTAAAGAGTCATCGATCATATCTGAGAATATTGCCATCATGTACCTTTAAAATATGGTTGGTGCGTTGCAAAATTCGAAAGGCATACGACGAAAAGCAAAAGTACCAAAGGGGCAGGTAAAGGTTGTTTTCTCCTGATCCTCCAGTGTAATAAAAATTTGATTGTCCCTAGAATAGTCGTCTAAAAAGCAATAATAGGCATTTCCAACAAGTCGATCCAGCATTTGGCCAATAAAAGAAAGTGGGAAGTGATCCTTCTTTGTGGCTGTATTCAATTTGTGATAACCCATACAAACTTGCCATCCTGTGGGAATACGTGTAGAAATTAATTCGTTATTATCATTGCATACCACAGTGATGCCACTCTTTTTTGGTACGCATTACACTAGACTTACCTAATTGCTATTAGAAATCGGGTAAATAATTCCAGCATCAAGCCATTTTATGATTTCCTTCTTAATAACTTCCTTCATCTTTTCATTTAATCTTCTTTGATGTTCAATCGATTGTTTGCCTTCATCTTCCAACTTGATTTTGTGCATGCAAAAAGAAGGACTAATACCTTGAATGTCGATAATACTCTAAACAATAGCTTGTTTATGTTGCTTGAGGATATGGACCAATTTCTCTTCTTGAGTTATATCCAATGTTGTGGAGACAATAACTGAGAGAGTATTGCGATCACCCAGCAATACATATTTAAGATGAGGAGGTAGTGGTTTCAATTCCAGAATAGGAGCTTCTTCAATAGATGGTTTGAAAATTGGAGTTGTTCTATTAGCTAGGTCTAAGGATTCAATCTGTTATCCATGCTTGAGTTCAAGATTATTAGCTTCAACCATGCTGTCACAATCGTCTAAGGACTCGGCATCAAATGTCACTGCAAACTCTTCAGAAAGTACTGTGCTTTGGTCATTAAATTCTTCCTCAATTAGATCATCTAGCAAATCGACAGTATGGCATTCTTCTTTGTCATTGCATTGAATAGATTCAAAAACACTAAAGGTGACTTGATCGTCATTAAGTTGCATGATTAGTTCATCTTTGTAAACATCAAAAAGAGTTCGACCGGTGGCTAAAAATGATTATCCCAAGATTATGGGAACCTCCTTGTCTGCCTCTCAGTCAAGTATGATAAAATCAGTCGAAAAAACAAATTTATCCACACGAACTAAAAATCTTTGATTTTCCCTTCAGGTTGAGCCAAGGAACAATCAACTAGTTGTAATGTCACTGCAGTAGATTTCATGTGACAATTTCCAAACTTTCTAAAAGTAGATAGTGGCATTAGGTTAATGCTAACTGCCAAGTCTCATGAAGCCTTGCCCAAATAATGATTGTCAATTGAACTTAAGATGATAAAGGTCCCAGGATCTTTCAATTTAAGGGGCAACTTTTTTTGTCAAAATAGTACTATAGCCTTCTGTGAGTGTAATAGTTTTAATATTAGCGAACTTCTTCTTCCATGACAAGAGGTCTTTCATAAATTTTCCATAACTCGAAATTTGTACCAGAGCGTCTACTAAAGGAATATTGATCTGTAGTTGCTTTAGTGTGTCCAGGAACTGTTGATACTACTTATCATCCTCATTCTTCCTAAATCTTTGTGAGAAAGGTAAAGGTAGAGATACATTTACTTGCGCTGACACCTTTGATTGCATCTACAGTTTCAAAGGTCGGACATTAGGCATATAAGTGATAATTTGTGAAACTTCTTTATCTGATGCATCGATAAACTCTTTAGATACAACCTTCTCACCAGTGATCACTCCATCCGTATCTTGAGGTGTTACTGTAGAGTCTATAAACGGTTCGCCAGTTTGTTTACCACTCCTTAGAGTGATAGCCTTACAATGTTTTTTCCCCCTTGGACTGGGATTTTTTGTGTTACTAGGTAATGAGCCTAGTGGTCGAGCATTCAGATTCGAAGCAAGTTGTCCTAATTTTGCCTCCAATGCTCAAATAGAAGATGAATTCCCTTATACGATAGCTTCTGTACAAGTAATATACTCCCGCATTAACGCCTCAAGAGTTGTTAACCGGTCAGAAGTGGAAGTTTGAGTGCACGGTTGTTGTCGATGTCCTTGAACATTTTGATTCGGTATTGAAGAGTGTTGTGGCTACATTGAATTTTGTTGTGGATGTGTCTAGCCTTGTTGGATGCATCTGAGTGTGCTGATTGTAGTTCTGCTATTGTTGATTGTAATTCTCTTATCTTGGATTATAATTGTCCTGAGTAGATGTATTCTCATATCTGAATGTTGCAGCATTTTGTCCAGCATTCTAAGTTCCCCAAAACGGTTAATTACATCCAGAGTTGTTGTAAGAGTTACAATAAGAATTGTTGCGAATGTTACTAATATAACATGCATTCTCTGCATGTTGTGGACAATCTTCATAGCTATAGTTGTCACTACAAATCTCACAACAAAAAGCAAGAATATCAACTTGCTGAGCGACTTGTATAGGTGCAACGCCACTAGTCCCTTGCATATTTTTAATCATGTTTGTAAGAGAAGAAACTTGAGCACTTAGTGTGGTTACTGTATCTAATTCAATAACTCTTAGAATAGTTTTTGCTTGTGCAACTCTGGAGATAGGGTATTGATAATCATTCTGAGCAATTCTCACAGTATCATTATAAGTACAATCTAGCAGAGGTCCATTGGCTGATGCGTCGACAAGATTCCTTGTATATGAATTCAACCCATTATAAAAAATCTCAATTTGTGTTTCTGGTTGAATGTCGTGCATGGGACAACGTCGAACTAAAAATTTATAACGTTCCCATATGGTGTGAAGATTTTTATCATCCAGCTGATGATAAGTAGTAATATCATTTCGAAGATAAGCATTCATTGTCGACGGGTTAAATCGCAAAAAAAACTGTGTTGCTAGTCCATCCCAAGAAGTAATTGATCCGACAGGTAGCCCAAAAAACCTAGTACGAACTCTTCCCTATAAGGAATAAGGAATAATTGCATCTTCAATGCATCATCAGGAACGTCTTGTTGACTAAAAGAAGCACAGATCAATAAAAATAATTTAAGATATTCTCTCGTATCTTCATGTGGCAGTCCAGCATATTGTCTATTAGAATTCAGCATTTGAAACATTACTGGCTTGAGTTTAAAATTCCCAGCTTGGATTGCTGGCTAACAACTCCCATTTGTAAATCATCCAAGACAGGTACTACAAAATCTCGTATAATCTTATTTTGTATGTGAGCATCTTGCGGCAACAATGGGTTATTAACATTTTTGCTATTGCATCGAGGGTATGGTTGCATTGTTCCCTAGTAGAGCCATATTTCTTTGTTCTTGAAGTCTACTCCTAATAGTCCTTTCAA
Organism: Gossypium raimondii; assembly: GCF_025698545.1. NCBI lineage: Eukaryota > Viridiplantae > Streptophyta > Magnoliopsida > Malvales > Malvaceae > Gossypium > Gossypium raimondii. Next base: position 41,443,622 of record NC_068568.1, read on the forward strand.
TTTTTGGATCAAAATCGGTAAGAAAATCTAACTTGCTTCGGGTCATAAAACACTTAAAATGAAGTTGAAGAAATAGCAACAAAAAAAAACAGTTAGTGAATACTAAATATTATATAAGGAAAATACAATGCAAAAACACACAAAAACAAAAATAAACATCAAACAAACGTCATCCCCGAAAACGGCGCCAAAAACTTGATTGGTTGTTTAACGTCACAGCAATAATGTGCAAGCATACACTGTCAATGCAAGTATAGTAGACAGATGTGAGTCTGTAAGATATCGATCCCACAGGGATGATTACCTTTTATCTATTAATGTCAGTGCAATACCTAGATAGAAATGAGATAAAATGTGAGGATAGTTGTCGGAGCAACAACTTGAAAACAATAAAATAAAATATGAGAATGATAAATTGGGATCCCTAAAATGAATCTTCAGCAGAATACTGAGTGCTCGCAAGGTATAAAAGGATAGGTGATTGTCGAGGCAATAAATTTCAATGTATATCTTACCAAGCGTCACTCCTCTAGTTAATCTGAGACTTAAACATGCACATTAACCCCACCTTCCGATGATGGCAACATGGCACTATTAAGAACAAGTGGACTAAATTCCTCTAATCCTCACTCAACTTTCGTTGTAATGCTTGTTGGCTCGAACTGTCACTACACTTTCCAGTGTCAATGACTGCAATAACACTTCCGTGTTAAGAAACATTCAAACCCCAAGATTAAACAATAAAAGCAAGATTGAATAAGATAGCATTTAACCAAGAATCCATATGTACTTCTATAGAAACAGAAAACAGAGAGTAATCACCAGCATTTAGAAAAAAATAAGAAAGAATCGAGTGGAGAATACTATTCCTAGACAACTCGACTGAATCTCTTTGTTCCCTCTTGTCTCACACTTAGGCCTCATTGTCAAAAGCTAATCTGCATCAATTTTCATGTTGGCTCACCCGTGAGAGGCTTAAGCTGCCATAGCCGTAAGCTTCAAGGTAGGATAAAGAAGATGATGGTCAAGAAAAAGCTCTCTCTCTCTATTTTTCTTCTCACGTTAACCTTTTATGTCCTCCTCCAACAGTACAGGTGTCATTTCCTTAGAATTATTCTGTCATTGTACGTACAAGTTGGTTATACCAGACTGGATAGGTTACGCATTTTAAGTTATTATCTGGACAGCTGTCAGATGCGGCGACAATTCTAGATGCAATCTGAAATTAACTAATGTAGCAACATTAATGTAAAAAGATAGCAAAATTAAGGATAAAATAGGCTAGGATTCACTGAGTTATAAAATGCAATTTACTAAACTGAAAATGCTAAAATATATGTTAAGGATAACTAAATGGGAACAATATAACCTCACGGCTTGACCACACGAGCGTGTGTCCCTTGACCTAAGCAAAATTTTGATATTTTCTGAAAAATTTTCTGAGTACCCGATTTAGTCCCGACCTGATTCTAATGTATATTTTAGGCCTCAAGGGCTCATATAAGGGACATTATAATTGATTTCTGATATGAATGCTATAAGGCATAAATTATCTGTTTATCTAATCTGTAAATTTCGAATGTTCCGTAACCCTATTCCAACAACAAATACGGGTTAGGGGTGTTACACTACCACCATTAGCCAACTAGTGACCAAAAAAGACAAAACTAAATAGTTAGATGACCATTTTGTAACTTTTCATAGTTGAGTGTTAGAAAAAAGAAATTTACTAATAGTTGGGTGACCATTTTATAACTTTTCATAGTTGAGTGACCAAAAAAATTACTATAGTTGGGTGACTACTAGTGTAGTTTAATCTATATATTTATAAGTTTAAAGCTATTAGTTTCCTATTAGTTACCTATACATTTTTTAGTAGTAGTAGCTAGAAGTTGCAATATAAAGTCGACAAGATGAGTCGGAGAAACTGTGTGTGTATGTGTGCCCGAGAGAGAGAGAAAAAAACTTACCAATGGAAACTAGGAAGGGAAGTAGGAGAAAAGATTGTATGAAACTATGATTCCACGTTATCCTTATCCCTTTCCAATAGAAGAATGACAAATCATATATTTCCTCTTGATTTTCAATTTTTTCCTCCTCAAAAAATTCAAATCCAACTAAAAATGCTAAAAATCAAGAGGAAAAATTTGATTTATCATTCTCCTATTGAAATGGGATAGAGATGACGTGAAATCACAGTTTCATACTATCCCTTCTCAGAAAAATAGTAGCTACAATGGCAAATTTGAAGGTCTAGGAAAAGACAACATTAAGGATTTGACCTAACTAATATTATATATATATACATATAGAGGGGTAATTTTGTAAATATTATGAGGTAAGACAGCGCGGGCTTATTGTAAACCCAATCTCAACCTAATTTTGGCTATTTTTAAAATTGGTGCAATTTAACTCGAATCCATTTTTTAAAAAAAATGACCCTATTGAGTCAAAACCATTGATTTTGAATTTTTTTTTTTACCATCATTGCTCTCAAATCAAAACTTTGATACTAGTTGTTTATTTTATTTTTACAAAAATGGATGAAAGGAGAAAATAAGGAGAGAAACTAAACCCAAGTCAATAGGCTTACTCAATACACACCATCTTAACTCCCCTCATTATCACCATTACAATCCAAAATTAAAATATCCGCAATAGAAAGAAGACAAATAACAAAATCAAATTATTTTACTTGAGATAAAACCACGATTATTAAAAAATAAATCCAAGTCATATTTGGGATGATGAACACCCTCAACCATCAGGTCATCACATGAGATTCTAAAAAAATAAATTTTTAAACAAATTACAATGTATAAAATTAATTGAATTTCAATTAATCATGATTATCCACAAGCATTAGTCAACATTAAGATTCTCTAAATAAACTTGCTTTTTTTATAATTAAAAGTATAATGCATTTTATTTTATCAATTTACATGTTTCAGTTTTTGTTTCTATTGACAATGATAATTTAGATAGCTTTTAATCATACCATAATTAAATAATTGGGCATAATAATTATACTGTAAATAATTAAATACTACTAATTAATAACAATTTTTATGGTCGAAACAATGATAAATTCATTGAACTTTATGGTTTTTTAATTAAATATTTATTATATTTTATTACTTTCAGATTTACGTACAATAAAACAGCAGCTTTTATAAATAAAATAGTTATGGTTTTTTAATATTTTAATAATTTTTCTTTTTAATGTTATTAAATTTTGGAAGGTAAAAATAATAGAAAATCACATGGTTGGTTAACCAAATCTCATTAAATTTTATTTTAGGTTAATATATGCTATTAGTCCCTGTACTTATAAAAAATTGAGATTTAGTCCCATACTTTAAAAGTTAAAGATTCAATCCTCCTACTTTTCAATTTGAAAAATCCAGTGCAATCATTATTGTTGTTTATAATTGTGGTCAAAGTTTGTCAATTTAATATGTTTATTTTTAGCAATCATATGCAACATTATACTGAATATACCAAGTTTGTAAATTTTGACAGAAACCATAAATAATGTTAATAGTTGGATTGATATTTTTAAATAAGAAAAATAGGAGGACTTAATTTTTAGCTTTTTAAGTGTAAGGACTACATTTTAAATTATATCTAAATACAGGAAGTAAAAAAAATTGTAACCATTATTTTACTACTTATCTGGCGGGAACGACGAAAGGCCTTCACATGCAGGAACGTGAACATAAATCAAGAGGCACATGGACGGCTGTCATGGCATTACCGTGCACCCAAAGGTGAGATTACCCATGATTTTTTTATTAATATTCCTGTAGGGGCATCCTACCTTTAATTTAATGATTAGCGCCCTTAATCACGGGGTTAAAATTGTCTTTTCGCATTTGACCCTATCTTTCTAGAAATAGAAAAAAAATTGGGAAATCAATGTCTAATCTTTGACAGGGGCACCTTGAGAGCATGCCACGCTAGAGGGTCCCACAATGGGGCTTGTAGGGGCAAATAATGGGACCCTATTGAAAGAGTTCTTTATTGAATTTTTGTAGGGCAATTGTCAGGCATAGTCAGTCCTAAATCTAACTCTAAAGTAGATATTGCTTTGTTTAATGTATTTTTGTTTCATAATTTAAGTTTTTTAATATTATTTATTTCATCATAGTATTTAAAAGAGTTTACATTGTTTGTTATACATATACAACTTAAAGTAAAACTCAAATTCCTAAGTCACAAATAGTTTTATTAAAATATTAAGTTGTTAGTATTCAAGGTTTTTTATTAAAAATTAACTCATATAATTAAAAATATATTTTTATATAAGAGAAAGGAGGAAGGATTGTTTGCAGTTTAAACTCGAAATGTAAAAGTTATTTTTTAATTAAAATAAAGAGTTTTTATGAATAAAATGAAAAGAGACTTATTTAACTATAACACAAGCATAATGATTACTGCAACAAAATGAATTAAGTGAAATACATTTTGATGTATTAGCTAAATAAATATTAATTTAGGCTATATTTGATAAATTGAAACATTAAATACTGAAAAATATGTTTGGAAATATTAAGTGTTGAATTTAAGTCGTAAAATCTATTTAGTGTACTTAAAATTAAATATTGATTATAATTAGATTGTTTGATAGATGATAATACAATCTTAAATGAAATAGAATTAAAAATAATAATTTATTTTATTTTCTATTAAGTGATAAGTAGGTCTCTATCTACTTATCACTTTCTACACATTTTTGTGGAAAAATTCTATCTAGTAGTTTTTACTCTAAATTATCAAATTAATTTAGTAGCTTATTAAATATGTATATAATGAATTTGGTAGGAAAATATTAGAAATTGGTTAAATAAGCAAAAAAATTACATAAATTAATGGATTGAGTTGAAGTGATAAATTTAAGTTATTAATTAAGGGAATAACATTTATTTTTATTCCTTAAAAAAATGTTGATACAAATAGTAAGAAGTAAAATAAAAACTAAAGTGATACAATGTGATACTGATTATGCTTCACTTGAACTACCCATCTCTTCTTGACCATTTAATTTTATGATGATCTAACGGTGAAAGGGAATTTTCTCCAGATTTGGACGGTCCCTAAGGGATGTTTGATTGAGTCCGCCATTCGTCTCTTTCAAGCTTTTTGCTGCTGGCACGTGTAATGATTGGGTGGATATTCAGACAGGTTCCAAATCTATGGGACCCTTTGTCACCCAATCAAACAAACATTGTTACAACAATCATTGTCAGTGTGCATATTGGCATTAAATCATCTCTCTTAAGGAACAGGATAATATTATCTCCTGTACCCGGGTTTATGCTAAGAATGCATTTTAATTGAAATTATTAGTATTTTTATACATAATAGGAAGAAAATTTAATTACAGCAAACCAGTGATGATGATAATAATAATAATAGGAGAAAGAATAATGAAAGAGAAACAAAGAGGCAATGACATTCATGAAATAGAACACTCTTCAAAGTTCAAAAATGACAGAAGAAGCTGTTCTGTTTTATGTTCTTAAAAAATAAAAAGCAAGATATAAAGTGTTGGATCATGGATGTCAAATCCTTACAGTTGGATCTGTTTGGTATAGAAATGTCCTTTCTTTAAGTTGAAAATGCAAGGAAAGATATTGCAGACTTGGATATATCAACTTGTTTATAAAAATAAAAAAGTTGGGATAACATGGATTAAGACTGCCTTGTCACTGAAAATTCTAATACATAAAGAACAAACAAACAGAAGTGACAGCAACGGAACATAAATACCCATCAGTGATCCATGTTGTAATCTAATGTAATGGGCTTCCCCCCCCCAGTTATACAAAGACAACAAGAAAAACAATGGTGTCTTTGACAGAGTAGCAAATTTGACAGGTGATCTTTAAAGTTTGCTGTTTGATTGGTTTGTTCTTAGATTAAAGTAAGAGATGTTTTTATGTATTATTGTTAGCTTTTTAAAACACATGATGAAGGGCCCCTTCACTTTTGACAACTCATTAAGCAAGCAGAAACATGAGTACAAAATAGGTCCCTTAATTGTCCCAAAATTTACAATCGAATATATGAAATGCAATGTACAGCTGAATTTCCAAAAACAATTCAGTCGGCAAATTTTGGCTCAGGGCCAAAACAACTATGCTCATTAAGACAGTTGTCAAAGCTGCCTCCAAATATACTACACCTGTTACACTTTCATGCAATGACATTTTCAGATATAAAAGAAGCTCTTTTAAACTTAAAATTTAGGGTTATTTTATATATAGCTTAGCCGGAGCCATGGACAGTAATAAAAGTAAAGAAAGCAGTCAAAGCCGCAATTCGAAGACGGCGAAGGAAGTTAAAGGTGGTGGTGCAGTGGATACCGGGAAAAATGAGAGGGAAAGAAGGGGTACCTCACTGAAGCCCTCGAGAAACTTTAATCCTTCACTCCCATATTTTGATTGACGTATTTTTGTATTGTAAAAGAATGCAATGTTAATTCTGCCTTTAATGTCATTTCACAAATGGTTTCGGTTGGAATGGGAGTTAATTTGTTAAATTAATTATTTAATTAGTTTTTATAATGATTGATTTTTATTATGGTAGTTGATATAGTTGTAAATTGTAATTAAAAAAGTGAATATAAAAGTGCTAGTGAGGTGTGCCATAGACATTCGCACAACATGGCATTATCTCTAAATATTTGATTTAGATGATCACTATTGAATATGATTATTTTAAATAATATGTAGCGAAATAGTCATCACATTATCAACTCAATGAAATGTGACCTTATCTTGTATAATTCTAATGTCTTGTATAATGTAAAAAGATTTCCATTTATACATGGAAAATGATGTGTCAACATTGCAAATTATATTGCAAAGCACACCATCTATTGTTGCACCAACAAAATGTTTAAAAAAACTAATTAATACTTTGGTAATCACCAATCTAATCCATGAAAGTTATATGATATATTCATTAAAATAACTTCAATTTGATGCAAAGTTGAAGTTTTATCCATGTAATTTTGGAGAAACTTTTGAACTAATAAACACATTCTTTATTTTACATTATATTATTAAATTGACAATTAAAATTAAATACAATATCATTTTTAGATCCTAACTTATTGATTTTACTATTTTAGTTGATAACGTGATATTATACATATTTCTGGAAGCTTCATATACTATTGGAAGTCTTCTTACGTCAAAAGAAATCAAATTAAAGTTGCATGAAAATTGTTTTACATACAACCGGTTACTTAAAACATAATTTAGAAAAAAAACTGCATTACCATTTGTAAAGACTGTTATCATTGTGGAAGGTAAAACTTGAAGCTAATAGCATTCGCAAAATGAAAAAGAAACCAAGATCAACACACATGCAATGCTATTAAAGGGTTATAAGCAATCAACAATCTTTATTGTCAACACTTTGTAGCCTTGAACAAATTGTAAGTTTAAAGAAAACAATATACAAGCAAAAAGAAAAAGTCCGCCTTTTATAAAATAAAGTGTAATTTAGGGTGCATATATACATTTATTTACAAATGTATAAATGTATCACTTATCAGATTCAATAAAAACCAATTAAATAACAAGTATATTATTTTGAATTTAAAATTCGATTATAAAATTTTATTATTGTTTTCTAAAATTTGATTTTCTTAAATTCAAACAAAAAAATTCAAAATATATATATACAAGCAAAGTAATTATGAGATACTTCAATATATCATAAAATAAATTTAACTATAGACAAAAAAATTATAATTAATTACCTTAAGATTCTTAATCAATTAGCACATGCCAAAATATCATTGTAAATTTTATCACTAAGAGAAAGCATACATTTATGATTTATTAAATCAATAACATAGTTAAATAATTTAGCTCGATACCATACGTAAAAAATTCAATACACCTAAAATACTTTATGTGTACCTCTCTAACCATTATTGATCAATAAAGTAACTTTACTCCATGAACCTTAATTAACTTTTTCATCTTTAGTATTTCTCTAACTTTTTACCTAAATAATACAAAAAAATAAAATTAATAACTGAAATGTAATGATTTAAAGTATTCAGGGACCTGATATACAAATTTTTCATTTGAGTGGCTACTGGAAAAAAAAAGTGAAAGGGTGCCGCTTGACAGTGTAGCGGCACCAAACCCTAAATGTGGCTAATTGCCTTGTAAACTCTTATTATTTAATATTTTCTTTTTATTCCCCTCCAACTCACTATATTGTGTTAAACAAGCCCTTAACCTATTTTTGTAGTTAAATAAGCCCTTAACTTATGATTTTTACTCATAAAATCCCTTTATTTTAATATTAAAGTAAATATATTTTGAATTAAATTATATACACTTTCACATCAACATAAAATCTAAAAGTAGTCAAAAATTTCAAAAGAGTAGTTAAGAATATCATGTATATAAGCACTTTCAAGAAATTTTAAATTTTTTATTTAATAAACTATTCTCATCAAATTCACATCAACATAAAATGCGAATTAGTTTATTTTTTAAATAGCTTGACTTTGGGTAAAATATATTTACTTTAATATTAAAATAAAGGGATTTTATGAGTAAAAATCATAAGTTAATGGCTTATTTAACTACAAAATAGGTTAAGGACTTGTTTAAACACAATATAGTGAGTTGAAAGGGAATAAATAGAAAATAATAAACAAGGAGGGCTTCCTAGGCAATTAGCCACATTTAAGGAACCTTTTAAAAAAGAGTCACTCAAAATGGAAAATTTTCATATCAGGTCCTTGAATACTTTAGATCATTACGTTTCAATCCAATGCGGTTAATTTGACAGGCGGCACCAGTAAAACCATACCATTTTGGTAAATAATTTAATGACATGCCATTTCAATTGTTAATTTTATTTTTGTATTATTTAGATAAAAAGAGTCTATTTCTCTTCTAACCCTTTCAATTAACTTTCACGATTCACATGCACTTTATAATCTAGATTCAAGATTTATGCTAAAAGTTGGAATAGAGTTAAATTCTTACCAGGAAACTTTATAATAATCAGCAATTTAGAAAGTAACTATCTTTTACTCTTGTCACCAAATATCACTTATCAAATGAGCCACATTAATTCCCAACATGCTAAACTCAAGAGGGTATGAAATTTAAAGCTATAAATAAATGATGATTTTCACACTTCTAACAAATTAATAAATCATGAATATAAAATTAACACTATACATAATATTAATAATTTTAATATCAATTGATTCAACAACGATATCATTAATTATTTAATTACATAATAAACTTATTTTTTTCCATATTACAATATTACTGTTCAAATTTGTTTTATTTTAATGATTTTAAGAATTTATATTCACTTTTATAATAACTTAATGTCATAGTTGTAAATTAACTAATAAAACATTTATGTTATTCTGATTTTATTTAATATAAATTATAAGTGCAACAATTTAATTTTAATAAAAATTAAGATAATAACAAGTGTTAGGTGTAATGGTAAGATGCATTGCATTCTCAATGAGAGATATATGTTTGAACTTTCGAAACGATAATTTTAAGGGAGGCAATCACAGACCCCAAACATATTTGTAAAACGGATATAGAGAATACCAAAAAAATTAAAGCAACTAAATTAATGTTACTATATTGATGCATATGATCACCTTGTACATTGCACTGGTACACTACAAACTAGTATTGGTATATAGAGGAAAAAAATTTACATAATGACTTATTTGGCAATTAACTTTATAAAAAAATTTATTCTAGCTTTTCATTTAGTTTTTTATTGTCTTTTTAGCCCTTGAACTTGTGTTTTTTTGTCAAATCACCCCAAAATGGTAGAAAAGTAACGTTTTTTAACTTTGCTAACATGACAATCCACGTGTAGCCTATGTCAATATTTAATTAGTTTTTTAAAATTTTAAAAATTCAAAAATATTATAAAAATTAAAATTATTAAAAATATATAAAAATATATTTTAAATATTTTTAAATTTAAAAATTAATTAAATGTTGACATGTCATCCACGTGTATGTCATTTAAGCAAAATTTACAAATATTAACTTTTTCATCTATTTTGGGGTGATTTGACTAAAAATAAAAGTTCAAGAGGTAAAAGAGGCGAAAAATTAATCGGAGGGTTAAAATGATTTTTTCTAAAGTTGGAGGGCAAAAAAAGGCATTTTACCAAAAAAATGCAAATCTATTTCTATTAGTAAATATATTTAAAAAAAAAACCTTAAATGGCCTGTATATTCAGGAAAACCTAAACGGGCTGAATACAATCCATGCTAATAAAATGGGCCAACAATCTTGGAAGTCAAACATACTCTGACCCAGAAACGACCCGACCCGACCCGACCCATTTCTATTCGAAAGCTCAAAGATTTCGATTTCAGCTTCTCCCTATTCCTATGCTCTTCTAAGCTCCAACCTTTCCTCATTTTAGCTCTTCTCACCGAGAAGATTGCTTATGGGATCTCTCAAATTCAGCATCTGAATTTACATCGCGGAATCGAAGCTCTCATTGTAAAGAGAAATGGCCGAAACCAAAGAGAAGAGCCTGAGCGACGAAAAACCGAAGCCAAGAGTACGCCCAATTGTTCGCCTCGGGATCTTCCTCATCTCTCACAGCTTCCACGTTAGGTATCACTAATTAATTTGAATTTATTTTTCCCATTTTTTGGGGTTTCAATAAATTGTTTTTAATGTTTGTTTGTCGTTTTGAATCTTTTGATGTTTATTTCAGTGTCGTTTGCTGCACTGCTGGGGTTTTGGCTCTGTTTCTATTGCCTGTTCTTGCTAAAAATACTTACATCTCCGAAAATGCCCTCATGCCAGGTTCCCTTTCATTTTCATTGCTTTATGTTTCAGTTTGAATAATTTGAATGGATTCTGTTCAACACTTATTTTATCTGTACCGAATTTGAATAAGTTTGAGTGAAATTTACCGTTCATTTGGATGCAAATTGATAAAACAGAACACTGGAGTTATCATGGAAAGAAGAAGAAGAAAAAGCTGATATAAGATTGTGTTCTATTTTCATTATTTATGTGATTTCAGCATTTGATTCCTTATGGATGTCCTAGTAATGATAATACTTTTCGATTTTGTTCAATCTGTGTTCTTGATGTTTGAAGTGTGGTTTTGACTTATGCAGGTTCTGCGAGTCCCATGCTTTCTAATCAGCATGTTTCGGATGGAAATAGATTGGTGAAGGATCTAACTAATCCAAACTCGAAATCTTCAGAAACAGGAATGTATGTGCTGGTTGTATGCATATGGTTTAAAATTTTGGTTTTGTGGTTTTTTTGTTCCATGCACAAAGAGTTTGAGTATTGTAGCATGTAGCATTTACAGGGAATAGTTGAGAGTTTATGTTTATTAGCAAGTTATAGTTATCATGCATGATCTTGTGTTTTCTAGGATGTAGAATCCCTTTTTTCCGGTTATTGTATATTGCTATGAATCATATCTTATTTGGCTAAACCTGGGCTATGCTAAAGTAAAGGACATAAGCATACCCATAAACATATAGAAATGTTCTGAATATAATCTCTTAAAGTGTTAAATATTTGATATCTCTTATCTTTACATTGGGATTTTTTGCTGTTTCCATATGTTTTCTTTCCACACCTTGGTCTTCTTGTAGTTATCATCTACCTGACTGATCAATACGTGGATAAAAATAGGTCAAAGAAATGTGATCTGATTCTGTTTACCTTGTTTGTATTTCCATTTCAGAGAAAGTCACAAAATCATAGCACAGTACATGTTAGACTTGGGTGCTGAAGTTAGTTTCCACAAATTCCACCCTCAGATGAATCAGTTTCATCCTTTACACTTTTTCTCTAGCCCTGATTCCGGTAAGATACAAGAGAATTACAGTTGTTCATCATACGGTATCAATACGGTTGGGATTATAAGAGCTCCTCGTGGTGATGGGAAGGAGGCTATTGTCTTGGTAACACCTTACAATGCTCTAAAGAGTGGATTTGGTGAGGCTTTATCTTTAGGCATTGCATACTCAGTATTTTCGTTGCTCACTCAAGTTACCTGGCTAGCCAAGGATATTATATGGCTTGTTGCTGATTCGCAATATGGAGAGTATGCAGCGGTTGCTGCTTGGTTAAGAGAATATCAGACTCCTAAATTTAGCAGTCTGAGTGCTCCAAATGCTGAGATGTGTCCAGATGTTAATAATCTTTTTGAGTTGAAAGGTCATTCTATTTCTGGAAGTAAATTCTCCAATAGTTTTAGACGTGCTGGGACTATGGCTGCTGCTCTGGTCTTGAAGGTTAGAGATCAAAATGAACAATTTGAAGACACTATTAGCATTTATGCCGAGGCATCTAATGGACAAATGCCAAACTTGGACCTCATCAATGTTGTGAATTATTTGGCAGTGCATAGGCAAGGTTTACGTGTAAATGTGGAGAAATTGTGGTCCCTTCTTAACTCCAGTTGGCTTAAAAGTTTGGGGGAAATCTTTGAATCTCTAGCAAAAGTAGCTAAAAGCTTATACCCCAAGTGGAAATTTGGTATCCCTGCAACAGAGTATGTTGAAGGCACTGCTACACTTGCAAGCTCATTGTATTATCAGGTAGAATAGTGTTGTTACTTGGTACTCTCTGATTTTGTTTGTTGTTTTTCTCCTTTTCTCTGTTACATTGTGACATATGTTCTACTTCTAATAGTATCAAATAGATGAAGTAAAGTTTTAAGGAGTTGCAGATTTGTGCTTCTCTCTGTTGATTGAAAAGATGTTTGCTTTCTCTATCAATAGTGCTTTTGTTTTTGTTAGGCTCTAGGTGTGCCTACAGGCCCACATGGTGCTTTCCGTGACTACCAAGTTGACGCAATCACGTTGGAGATTTCACCTAAATTTTCATTGGACAAAGTCTGGCGCAATGACATTCTTCTAAGAGGCGGCCGGTAATTTATGTTTCCCATTGTTTTCATTTATTTTACTATTGTAGTTCTCATTAGCAAGTGGCTTACGAAAGGAGATTGTCTTGAAATTTTGAACTCTAGATGATGTGAATAATCGTGTAGATAAGTTGCATATGGTACAGACAGGAGATAGTTGCCTTTAGATAAGTTCTACAGTTTGTAGATCAATTTTATATAACTTTGTTATTGCCACCTTTTTTTTTTTCTGAAGGATTTCATGTTGCTTGGTGCAGGTTGATTGAAGGAGTTATACGATCAGTAAATAACCTCCTTGAGAAGTTTCACCAATCATTTTTCTTGTACCTCTTAACATCTCCTAGTAAGTTTGTGTCAGTAGGGGTTTACATGATTGCGTTTGCACTTCTCATAGCACCACTTCCAATGGTTGCGGCTTCTCTCTATGTGGATGCAAATAGTTCAAGCAAGCGTTCAAAAGGTGATAGCTCAACTCCATCTGCAATCACTGATACTGATGAACACAGTATTGCTATCAGATCCTGGAGGTGGCTTAATTCGGCTAAACTAGTTTTTATTGTTCACCTATGGGGTGCTATTGTTTCATTGCTTCCGTATTTCATCTCCCAAATACCTGATTGCAGCCCAACAACCAGCTTCATGATCTGGGTTTTGCTTTCAATCCTCAGCCTTCTAACCTTGAACTCAGTTCTGGCTTCTCCTTTAGCTTGTGCTAAAGCAACTCAAGAAAAAGAATGGGCTCTTGTGAAATCGGTGACTATCTCATCGGTGTTCATTGGATTGGGGCTCATGTCAGTCATTAATTTTGCTACCGCAGAAATTGGAGCTTTATTGATGGTCCCAATGTGTTTACTGGCTCAACCTTTAAAGCTTGATGTTAGAGCTGGTACTCTGAGAAGTTTTTGCAGGATGATCTGCAATCTGGTTTTAGGGCATATTGCTTTTCCACCGGCTGCTTTTTTTCTGTTGAAAGGGATGCTTGATGGTTTTGGCAATGCCAACGTGGGTGACTTCTGGATGTGGGTTGAGTCTCTTTGGGCATGGAACAGTGCTACATATCTCTTTATTGGTATGGTACAGTTGCCATGCTGGGTCTTATGCATTAGCATTTTGTTTCATACTTGTTGACACGTCTTAATTCTGTTCGGACCTGCAAACTTAATATCAAGTGCACTTTAGTTTCAGTGTTTGCCTTCTTACCTAATTTCAGTCTTTTAATGAAAATTAGACTTAACTTGGAGAGCACATGCGGTTGTTGCTCGCCAAAGCTGCATGATGTTCTGGAATTTGGTTCTGAGTTTGTAATTAGCTTGTTGGCTGACCGGATCACAATGAGGTTTTGACATTGTCTTTTAAGAAAAGGTGGTATTCCACGGATGATTTGTCAGGCCTTTGTGGTTATTTTCTTGCTGAATTGATTCAAATTTCCTCTTGAGGTAGAATCGGGGCTTGCGAGTAAGCTTAAGGTGAACTTAAGTTTCAAAGGAGGAAGAATCTCTACATGTAGATTGCCTTCTTTTGGTGCACACTCTTCCGCTAAGGAATAAATGCTTGCACCACTTACTGAATTTTCCATGAAAAAGATAAGTCATGAAATAGAAAATTAGGATCTTATTGCAAAATATTGGATTTTATCCGACATAATTTCTTCGGATAGAAGGGAATCATCCATTGAAACCTCTATTTAAGAATAGAGAATAGGGGTTTGCTTTGAAATGCTGTTAGAAAGTTATAAATTTAAGTAGAAGAAAGAATATGATAGGCACTACTAGATGCCTTGCTGACGATCCATAGCTTCCAACTGAATATGCTTGTTTCATTTGCCTAACTTGTTCTTTTTTCTAGTTGAAGTGACATATATATTTAGTCATGGATGAGCTAAAGAAGATGCAAGATATCAAAGGACCGTATTCTACAACCACTCCATAAAAAGGTAAGCAACCAATGAGACAAAGCAAACTTGATTCTCTCTTAAAGATTGCAAATTGATGTGTCTATTGATTCTTTGCTGCCTGCTTTAATTATATATGTGATCACCGGGGATTCTCTTCTTTTCCTTTTTGTTCTTAAAATCATGGATGCGTCTGCTCAAATCTTTCTTGCACGCCCAGCCCAAGCATTGCAAATTTAATTTAACATTCAACATTTACATCTTTTGACAATTTAATTTTATTTTTTTAAAGTTCAATTTGACTTTTAAATTTAAAAAAAAAGTCGAATTTGATCATCACCCTTTAAAAAGAGTCAAATTAATTTTTTTAACGGAACTACGGATTAAAAGATTAAATTTTTAAATATTGCAGTCTGCATGATAGCTCATATATATTTCATTTTTAAAATTTATATATATTTGAGTATTTTTATAATTTTAAATTATTTGATGACGTAGTCAATATTTTCATAAAAAAATGACTTGACTCTTTTTAAAAGGTTAATGGTTAAATTTAAGTAAAAGTGATAAATGTAAAATCGAAATGTAAATTTGAAGTGTTAAATTTGAGATAATGGATTATTAGGTGCAAATAATTTGATGTTGATTTAAACAGGTTATTGATTAGTAGGGTGTAATAATAATTAAGTTTGGAAGAATAAGAATTTAGACAAGAATTAGAGGCTGAGAAGAAAAGGATGGAAACAGCCGGCACGAGTTGTATGACCTTTCCAACAAAATCAAAATGGTTATTATTTCTATTATAAAATAACAACAAATGACGTCACTTTGTGAGGAAAATTCCATGAATACATCGAAGCACCTAACTTTAATTTTTATTTTATTTTTGGCATAAATGTTCATCAGGGTGACGACGAGTCCAAAACAAAAAAGGTTGCTGTGACGTGGAAGTCAATACCCAAACACTCTTGAGGAAAAAAAATAATCTTTTCAGAAATGATATTGAGATTTCTTTAGAAGATAAACATATATTTCTTAATAAACATATATTAAGGAAGTCGCTTAATTCAGAAAGAAAGAAAAAAAGAAAAAAGAAAACACTCTTAGCTTACTTATAGGTTTATATTCCTTTGCCTCCAAGTATAAAATTTTAAGTGAAAAATAAGATAAGGTGATTATTTTTAGAAAATATCAATTGAAGCTGTTAGTGAAGTCAGAATAATTTAATGGTATGGTGGAGTCAATGGTTATCATCTTTCTGCTTGTTTAATAAGGTAATTTAACTGAGAAAGAAAACAAATAAACAATGCAAGAAAATCAATATAAGTCTTATTATTATTTATATTAATATTCTACTTAATGAAATAGTTAATAATTTTAAAAAGTTGCTTTGAAATACTCCTCTCTAAAAGAAATTATATCAAGTCTTAATATTATTAGTGAAAATGAATATAAAAAAGAAGCCATATTCCCCCAATGCATGAACTTCCAAGTCTCAAATGTTCAAGAGTTGTCTGTTCTGGTTCCGGTTTTCCAAGGAGAAGCTTGTTTTAGTTCCAACAACAATATGTGTTCCACGGGCTTCCATCTGTGCTTACCTAAAATTCTCACATAATCAACATTCAATTCAACCTTTAAATCACAGCCACAAAGTCAGTTTGTCAATACCCATCACAGGAACTCAAAGCCTCACAACTAACCTCTGAAGTTTGCAGAGTTTGCAGCAAGGAGACCATGGATGACATGTTATGTGATGAACTACTGCAAGAAATATTCAGAAAGCTGCCATCAACCCCACCATCTTCTCTATCTGTTTCTTTAGTTTCCAAGCGTTGGCTTAACCTTTATAGAAGCTCAAAAGCATCTCTTTCTCTCAAGTTGCTTCCACACAATTCTATGGTTATCTCTTTGTCTTCTCTTCTTTCTCACTACCCTTCTCTTTCTTTCCTTTCTCTTGTTCTGTCTGATGCAGCCGATTCCACCTCTTCCAACAACAATTCAAGCACCACTGCCTTTTTCGACAACGTGCTTTTCGTTGTTTCTTCCTCTTGTTCTAACCTGCATCACCTCAGGTTCTTAGCTGGCCCTGTTTCTTGTTTGTCTTTGTTGTCTCTATCCAAATCTTGTTCCCAACTTACTTCAATTACTGCTTCATTATCTAGACCTCTTTTTCTCAACTGGGTTGTTTCGTTTCCTTGCTTAAAGGAGTTATGTTTACATGTATGCTCAACTGATGGTGTTGATGATGGAGATAAGCAATTTGGGTTGTCTCTAAATGAAGAATTGGATGTCAAATTTGGGTTAGAAACTCTCTGTGTATCAGGAATTCAGGCAGATGATAAGGGTATCAGTTGGCTATGGAGGAACTGTAAAAGGCTTAAAAAATTACAGCTGAGGAGCTGTGACAGTGTTGGTGATGGAGAGTCATTTGCATCATTTATCTGGTGTGTGGAAGGTCTTGAAGAAGTAGAGTTAAGGAAATGTAGGAGTATAATCGATAGAGTTCTATTAAGATTAGCTCAGAATTGTGCTTCATTGATTTCTCTACTGATCTATGATGGATGTAGTAGAGAGGGTTTGCTTGAATTCATAACAACTTGCAGGTGTAATTTGCAGAAACTTGACCTTAGATTGCCATTAGACCTCAACAATGATCACCTCTTAGCCATTGCTATGAATTTAAGAGGTCTCTTAACACTTAGGCTTCAAAGTTGCTGTCTGGTTACTGGTGAAGGTCTGCACATTCTTGGGGTTGCCTTGAACCCCACACTCGAAGAATTGGCTTTAATAAACTGCGACGTTGTCGATCGAGAAGTAGGGTTGCTAGCCACATTAGGACAAAATTTGAGGATGTTAAGGAAACTGGACTTGTCTTATAATGAAATGTTGGTTGATAAGGAGTTGATTTCTATGCTAGTTTCTTGCAATCATCTGACAGAATTGAAGTTGAGAGGTTGCAGGAAGCTAACAAGTATGACCATGGTTACCATATCTAAGACCTACAAAGGCTTGCAAAGTATTGATATTATGAATTGTCCTGGGATTGGAGCTCAGGCTGTGGAGTTCTTTGTCTTGAATTGCCCCCAGATGAAACAAATTGTGGTTGAGGAGAGCAAGGTTTCAGACATAGCTAGGACATGGGCTTGTCATAAATTTATAGAGGTAACTTCTGGTTCATGAACTGTGATTGAAGAATCATCTTATATATGCCATTTATTCGTGTTCTGTTGGAACCAACAACATCTAAATTTCTATCTAATTATGATGTTCTTGGAAAAGCTTGTACAATTAGAATTTTCTTCTATTTGGGAACAGAATTGAGTTTATTCTAATTAAAGCATTCAAGTGTAATATAATAGTGTATGATTTTGAATCTTTTAGCCCAAGGATATTGGGCCATTTATAACCTACATATTAATGGGACCAACATAGGCTTCAGCTCATATATATATAGTATAGATATTAGTAGACCTCATAATGGACTAAATAATACAAGTATATTAATATTTTAGAATGTAAATTATATCCTTATTAAATTTTAATTCATGAATTGTTACCATTATAACAACAATGTGAATATGAATTTAAATGCGCTTTAAGTATGTATTATTTTTATTTTAAAATTGAAAGTTATGGATAAGAATACAAATTATTAATTTTGAAAATTTTATATATAATTATATTAAACAATAACATAAATATAACCCAAAAGGTAGACACTGCATTACATTTTACGTTCAATATTTTTATTTAATCTGACACTACTTTTAGATTGAATATTTAAGGTCAAATTTCATATTAGACCTTGTATTTTGTGAAAGTTGTGGATTTAGTACTTATATTTAATTTGGTCATTTTTTAATCCTTGTATTTTTAGAATTTGAACTTTTAGTCTTGGTCAAATGGTAACTATTAAATTCATCAAATTATGTTACTTTCAAAATATGATTAGTCAAACATATTATTGTATGTGTAATGCTATGTCACTTGTTATTTTCACATAATAGTTGAAAAAATAGTTAATAGATTTAAGGTTTGCATTAAGATTGAAGTTTCGAAATTAAAAAAAATATAGCAACTAAGAATGATACAGTTGGAGAACATGGAGTAAATATACAACTTTGTGCATAATATAGGACTATTAACATAAATTAACCAAATAGATTTAATTGCTAAGACTAAAATTTCAAAATTTGAAAAGTATAGGGACTAAGATTGATGAAATCATTATTAACTTCAAAGATGATGAGAGTTGTCTAGGGGTGAGCGTTCGACCGAATCAAGTCGAATTGAGTGAAAAAATTTCGAGTTAATCAAGTTGACGAGTCCTATTTTATCATCCTAACTCGATTTGAAATTTTCTCGAATCGAGTCAAGTTAAATGAAATTCAAGTCGAATCGAAATGAGTGAAATTGTTCGAGTTAAATTAAAAAATTAAACATGTTAAAATAAAATCTTGTTACAGTATAATTAATTTCATGTTGGAGCACATAAATTTGAAACCATATATATTTGAAAACTTTTTCAAAGCAAAATAATAATAAAAATAACATACTTTAGTATGATAAGCTTGAATCATTAATTAACTTATTTAGGTCCCCAAAAGGTTAATTTATATAAATATGCTAGAAAAAAAACAAATGAGATACTATGTTGATTTTATAAAAAAATTACTGATCTACGCTGTTTTTGGAGAGAGTTCAACAGTAATGGTAACTTTTCCAACAGCTAAAGGGTTTCAACAACCATAAAATTTCCTATATAAACCCCTCCAAACTTTATTCTTTTCAACCAAGTACTCAATACTCATTCTTCCATCCTATATTCCCAATCCTCAATTTTCAAAATTTTTTTTCTAATTTTCCCAAATTTTATATTTTGTTTTACATCCCAAATGTACATTTATTTACAATATCTGAAAGTTGTTTATTAAATTGATTTGTTTTGTACCATATTATATTATAAGTTTAAAATTTACAATTATTTTTGTTACTTTTTCATTTAAGTTTTCTCCTTCCATTTATTCACCCAAATGTTTTGAGAAAACAAAGAATAGATTGTCAGTACGCAAAAAAATTAAAACTTTAGCTTGTGTATTGTAATATATATTACTTCAATAATTAATATTAACTTACACTTTACAGAGAAATGGCATGACTAATCGAATAAGTTAGTGTTTTCACTGCATTAGTTAGTGTTTTAATTAGCTTTTCTTCTCGATGCTCCCGGGTTATGTGGACATGTTGGCTTCGTATGTCCTGAGTGCCTACAATAATCGTATAACCTTGGTGTGTCTCCCTGCTCCTGAATATCCATATTGTCTCATATCTGAGTTGAGTTCGATTGACCTTTCGGCTTGCAATGTGAGTTTTTATCCGATACCAACTCGAAAGGAGCGTGTGAAGTAGGCTGCCACATGCGTTAATTCGAGATAGGGGGAATTCAGATTTCCAAACATTGTGCGCGCGTTCAAGTTTGTAAACTTCATCAACATAGGTCATGCAATCTTACGTTCCAAGGAACATACCGCAATTGCATGTGCACATAGATAACAAAGTGCTTGAAATCTCCCACAGTCATAGGTCATTTGTCTCAAGTCTATACGGTACGCTCCACCGATAACTCCATGGTTGGGTCTATGGGGTTGTGTAACAACCCAATTTTCAGTAGTGTTAGAACAGTGATTTGAGATCATTAAATTCGATGACAAAGTTAGAAAAATTTATTAATTAATAATTATAAGTTAAGTGTGATTTTAGAAATCTTTTTGAATTAGTGAATTTTGTGATTTAAAGGAAATTATTAGGTCAATTGGGTCGAAAACGAGGTATCGGGACCTCAATATTATAAACTGAGCCTTAAATATTTTTATAAATATTTACGGAGTGTCATTAGGGTAGTATTAAAGTTTCGTTAAGAAATTTTAACGTTTCGATGGTTAATTGATTAAAAGGATTAAATTACAATAGAGATAAAAGTTTAATTAAAGATTAAAGAAAAGTTAAAAGGACCAAATAGGGAATTATGACTTTTCTAAAGTTGATATGCATAAGTAGATTTTAAAAAAATCTAAAGTTAAAATATATTATTATTATAATAATATTACTTAAAAGTTAAGTTATATATTATATTATATTATATTATATTATATTATATTATATTATATTATATTATATTATATTATATTATAAAAGAAATAAAAGATAGAAAAGAGAATTGAAACAGAATTGAAAAACGAAAACAGAGAAGAAACAGGGAGAAAGAAAGAAAGAAAAGAAAAGGAAAATTTGGGGTTTCAATGTTCAAAGTCAATTTGGTAAGTCAATTTAATCCATTTTCTTATAATTTTTGAGTTTTGGAGTTCTAGAACAAAATATGTCATGATTTAAGTTGAAATTTTGAAAGTTAGTAAATTTTTAGATGTTGTTCATGTTGAATTAATTGATGAATTAGGGGTTAAATTGATTGGATTTCAAGTTAGAAGTTAGTAAAGGGTTGATTTGCAAAATAAAACATAAGTTTTGAATTAATAGAGACTAAATTGAGAGAATTTCAAAATTAGGAATTTATGGTGAAATTAGAGAGTTAAATTAGTTTAAAGTGGAATGGAATGAAAATATGAAATTAGTTTTGAGAATAAAAGTTAGTCTCGATTCAGGGACTAAATTGGAATTTAGGAAAATATTGAGTAAAAATTGAAATATTTAATGTGAGATTGAATGGTGTTGTATTGATGATTTTTAATTGTTTTAATTCCGTAGCTAGCGTCGTACCGAAATTCTCGACTAAAAAAGGGGAAAAATATAGTCGACGTCGAATAGCTCGAAATTCTTGGTTTGTATTTCCATAATCCGAATCTAATTGTTAATTGTTGTATTTTTAATTAAATGTTATGGCAAGTGATTGAGGTGAGAATTATTGTTTTTTTTTTTTTTTTACAATTGAAATGGATTGTCTTGATATGTGATGAAATTATATTGGTTGAATTAAAGTGGAATATATATTATGAATATATATGAGTAAATGTGAAATTGTACAAATATGATAATTGAATTATTTTTGATATGTATAAAATTCAGTTTTAATGCCCAAGTAGATGGAATTTAGAACTACTGGGATATTAGTGGCATGCCATTAAGGAACTTTAGCGCGCTATCTGATTATTAGCACGTTGGTGCTCTCTGATTATTAGCACATTGGTGCTCTCTGATTACTAGCATTTAGTGCTCTCTGATTAGCACATATGTGCTCTCTGTATAGCACTTCAGTGCTCTCTATTCATTAGTGCATAACAATGCACCTCTGTATTTGTTCCGTATATCCGGTGTGTTCTATAAAATCTACTTTGGGCTAAGAATAAGAATATGAGATAGTAAACTGAAAATAGAATGTGAAATATGTTGTAAATACATGGAATATACGAGTTATATACTCATAAATTGATTGTGGAATGGATAGTGCCATTGTTTAAATGATACGTGAATAAATTATGGAAATGTATTATATATAGCAAGTGATGAAAATCGAGTATTGTGTGATTTTAAATGTTCAATTGTGCTTAACATTTTATTATACGTATTTTATTGTTTTATTTTTTAAAATATTCGGATTATAGAAATACCACTGAGTTTATACTCAGCGTATGGTTTGTTTCCGTGCGCAGGTTAAGTACTTAAGCTTGATCGCTGATTCAGCATCCAACAACGATCCCGAACTCAAATATGGTGATGTTTATTTCTTTGTGTCGGCATGTACCTAGAGTGTCTAAATATTAGTTATTTTGTGGTTTGATTGTAAATGAAGTTATAAGATCTATTTTTGAGAGTTTATAATTTGGATTAAAACGATGCTTGATGACTTGTTTTGATGATATAAAATGTTTGAGATTTTTGTCTGTTTGATCTGTAATCTCTGGTAATGCTCCGTAACTCGATTCCGGTGAGGGATACGAGTTGGGGGTGTTATAGGTTGCTTAACTTGGAATATTAGATTTTGTCGCGAATGACACGCTAAAGTCATTGAGTTTGCGATCTTTACATTTTCCCCAATATCTTTTAGCATTGACTCGCACCAAACGTGACCGCCCTTTATCTGTCCCACGTATGTTTCAATTCACTTCGGAAATAAGGCTGTTAATCAGAAATACGTTTCTTTGACCACTGAGGTTACCGGTAAATGACGCGTCCCCTTCAGTATGGAGTTAATGTATTCCGCTAGGTTAGACGTCATGTGTTTGTATCGTAGTCCTCTGTCATACAACTGTGTCCACTGCTTCTTCGGTATTCCATCGAGGTCTTCACGCCCTGTCAATTTATAGTCTGTAGTCTTTCTAACATCTTATAGAATCGATGTTGGATGAGATCATACCCAATTGATAGCAATCAATAATGCATTCAAGAAAAGTGACCCAAATGTATATGTTAAACTGTTTTACCGGAAACCAATTTTATGCACAATGTACCCATGTTAATGACATGTCATCGCTCTGTATTCTTATGATATTGACCAATGTAGTTAAACCATATGTGACACAAACAATACCTATAGTGTGTACGATCCTATAGGCTTGAACGATAGTCGAATGCAGCTTGTATTTCAGTGCCCCTATCGAAAATGATGCACACATCACGCTACGACACAACATGCCTTCTCAGGTTAGGAAGAAATCCCAGTCATCACTGGATTCTTCCAGAGTTATTGCAAAAGCTATTGGCAAGATTCTTCTGTTACTATCCTGTGCAACAGCTAATAACAACTTATGCTTGTATCTTCCGTACAAGAATGTTTTGTTAATTTGGTCAAGTGGCTTACAGTACAGAAATGCAGTTATGCATTGCTTGAAAGTAAAAAAATGTGGCAAACTATTTTTCAGAGACCAAGCGATCGCCATAATGCGCATGCTTCGTTTGTAGCTCGATTACGGAACCTGGTATGTACCGCTCCAGTATTTGACACCATTGCCACAATTTATTGTAAGATTTCTCCCATCCACTATGTAGTTTCTCCAACGCCTTCTGCTTTGCCAACCATGTCTTGTGGTAGGACACGATGTAATCGAAATTGCTACGGATGTATGCGATCAAAACATATATTAGAATCTTAGGACTCGCTTTGACCATGTGTAATATAAAGTCAGATATCATGTCCGAATCTAATTTTGGATGATTGTTCAACATACCTGAAAAATAATAAATTGGGTAACCATACTTAATAGAATGTCAGAAAAAATGTCAAAATTCGAGTCAATGTTGTTAACCGTGATGCATATTAGCTATAACACATGTATGTAACGTAGTAAAATTCCTAATCATTTAGAATGTTGACTTCTTCCTAATAGATGCCTTGATTTTCCATGGACATCATGTTTCATGCATTGTGCACTTCGCCTCATATTTCTCAGATCGGGAGCATGTAATGGTGAAGTTGACACTAAGCTGTATGTTATACCACTTGACTGTAGCTACAAAAGCATATTTGGAGTCAAACTCCATCCCAACCTCTAAATGGCTGAAATTTGTTAACCAAGTCGCATGCCTTTGTCTTCTATGAGGAAGGTCTTTGAATCCTAAACCTCCTTTAGCAGCAAGATTGAGAGTTTGCATATGGGGTGGGGGCTCGTATGCCGTGAAACTCGGTTCATCCCATCGAACAATGTCTGAAGCTTCACTGCCAGATCCATCGTCTTCTAGTCTAGTAGGAATGGGATCTGATTATGAAATTACTACAATTTCTACACCATCGAGGCTCGCCTCCTCTATTAGGTCATTAATTGTTTCTTTGTCACCTTCAACCTCTTCGTTCTCTTCTCCATTCTCGTTATTAACTCCAGTTGCAAGTTCAGGGTTAGATGTGCCCTCATCGGTAGAGGTTGTCTAGAGTAGACCATCCGTTCTTGTAAATTTGATATCAACCCTAAAATCACTTTTGTTTGGCCCACCCCAGTAACTTGATGGCGTACCCATGTGAGTATTACTAGTGTTGAACATTGACATGCTGAAGTTAAAATCAAAGGCATTGATAAAATATCGTGCGGATGTGTCGTAGGCCCGATGACCAAATACGTCCGGTTGTCTCTCACCCTAGTAATCGAGGGGTGAAACTGATGAATGTCTCATCACTAATGATGATTCTAATGGGTCTTGGTATGAGCTTTGTAGGAATGATGTGAATCCATCGTACAATCATGTGGTGGGATTTTCAGCTTCTTGATCTAACATGGAATTTAATGGAGACGGTGTAATCAAGCTCAGGTCACCTTCTCCTCTTCGATGAAGTCGACAAATAACTCTAGTATAACATTCCTACTAGAGGAATGGGATTCATCAGTTGCTTTATATCATTGTCCTTAGTGATCTAAAAAATAGAATATCTAGCGGGGTCCAATGACAAAAGATATCTACATTTTAGGCTCAAAATTCTTCTTCGAATATCCACTTTGTGCCTAATCCTTGTTCAAAACTCTTTTATTTGTACTTACCATTTTTATTTGGTCCTAAACTGCATGAATATAGACGTTTGGCCATACGTATTTAGGGTTAAGTAGACACATCAAGACAGATATTGTAAAAACAGAGTGAAATAGGAAGAAACAATGTGATATAGTAATTATAGGTTAGCCAAAATGTGCAAAACAAAAGAAAAATTCAAAAAGAAAGCAAGAAAAACAAGTAGAAAAAGTACATGAAAGACAAAAGCATTGTGAGTGAGATGTGTTAAAAAAATCAAAAGGTGATGAAGTCACAATGGTAGAAAAACTCAACCATTAGTGCACAAAAACTCATGAGCTAGTTGTAGTTGTTGTATTATGTTGCAACTTTCTATGTGGAGAAATAAGAAAGGTAAGAGAAAGAGAAATAAGGTGGGAGCGGGCAAGGGTTACTTAGGGGGAGAATAGGGAACAATATGATGTGCCAAACTATTTTCATGCTGGAAACTATTTTGATGCTTCCTATTCTTAAATTCCATACCTGTCCTAAGCCTCAGAACGTTACAAGTCAAAAAGTCCTATGTGACCTAGGTAAATTTATTCATGAATGCATATGCTTGAAACAATTGTATTAATCTGCTAGGATAATCAAATTACCTGTATGATTTATTGATGGATGCATATAGTTGAAAACCTTAATTGCTATATACTTTGTAATATATTGAACTTAGGAGTTTGATATTAAAAAAGGTAAGTCGTTTATATATCGTGCCAGAATTATGTGTAAATATGAAAATGCCTAGTTATGTACTCCAAAACTAATCCTTGTACCATACTTGCTCAAAGGTCGTCATTTAATTTTTTTTATTATTTTGCTTTACTTGAAGATAAGCAATCACTTAAGTGTGGGAGAGTTTGATCTATCGTAATTCGGTGTAACAGATTAAACTAGTTTTCATATTTAAGAAGCTTGAATACTAGTAATTTTAGTATACTCTAGTTATGTTTTCTTAGTATAGTTTAAATTCAATAAAAAGTGTATTTTCAGTCTTTATTGACCTTAGGGGTCGAATGAGGCCTAAAGGCGAGCTAACATACTTAGTAAGTGTGTAGAGGACAATTCAAAGGCTTAGGAACTCAAAGTTGGTCATTGTATTGCAACACGGGGAGTTTTATGTCGCAACATATGGAGCAGAATACAAGAATTTCAAGTCTGCCTTTGGTGTCGTGACACAGCAATGGGATGTTATGACACAGCCCTGAAGTCACCTCTGAACCTGAGCATACTGCCTTCGATGTCACGACACAAACATTAGGGTGTTGCGACACCAACACTGTACAAGATTAATTACGAGTTGGGGTGTTTTGATCCGCACAATGGAAATTAAACATGAGAACGTCAGCTAAGATAAGGTTGAGGACGACGACTACCCTAATTCTATAAATAGGCTCATTTAGCACTTGTTTAAGGACAGTTTTTCAGATTCTAAGTTTTTTTCTATAATTTTAGTTTCAGTTTTCCTTCCTTTTAGCCTTAGGTTTATTTTCAGTTATTTTCTATTTTGTGTTCTTCGGAGAACATGATTTGTAAATGCGATCAAACGTTAATGGATTTTCTGCACTTCATTTATCCAATACAAATAGAATTCTCTAAACTATATTCTTGGTTTACTATTTATGCATATATTTATCAAGTTTATAGATTCCAGGAGAAACTAATCCTCTAATGTAGGATTAGTAAGTGGATGTGTGATTAGGCAGAGGAAGAACTTAAACCCTAGGCTTGATGACCCTAGGAAGTCATTTAGGTGTGAATTAACCCAAAATTGGTATTATCTATCTGTGAACACCTTAGCCCCGAATCGGTTTGGACTGTGAAGTCGAGAGATAAATAGTTCTTACTGACTCATTAGTTTAGTAGAAGATCGAGAGATTCTGCTAGGGTAGTGACTAGTTGATTGAATAGAACCCCGAAATAGGAATTAGTCATGATCACCAAAGTGAGCTAATCACCCATGTCTACACTTGATTAAGTTTAGAAATTAGTTTTTTGAAGTCCCTTTTATTTATGCAGTTTTATTTCTTTGATTATAGAAATCCTAAAATCTTTCTTTTATGTTTTGTCATAATATAATTTATTTAAACTACTTGTAATAGCCCGTTTTTAGTGGTGTCAGAAATAGTGTTTTCGGGACCATAATTCTGATAAGAGAGTCAGTAAACATTATTAATTTAATATTTACACGTATGTATTAATGTCATACTAAATTTTTGTTAAGAATTTTAAGGTTTAAATTGTTAATTAAGTAAAAGGATTAAGTTGTAAAAGTTACAAAAGTTGATGTTTATTAGCTAAAAGATTTAAATGGCTAAGGAATCTTAAACTAATGGACTTAATGGGTAAAAATACCATATCATTAGTTATTGGATGGTTATGGTTTGGTTTTTAGTGTAATTTTGATGATTTTTAAAGGTTAAGTTTGTAATTAAGTAATTTGTAAATAAAATCAAAAGATGATAAAATAGTATCATCATCTTATTCCTTTTTTTTTTTGAAAACTAAAAAATCCATAGCTAAATGTGTGAAGCATTCAACCAAGCTACCTTGGTGTGCATGTGAGTGATTTTGATTCCGTTTTTAATGATTTTTATGTTTTTGTTGTCGTTTTAGCTTAATCTAGCTAATTCGGGGGTAAATTCATAAAAATGTTAAATTTTAAGGACTTACCATGAATGAGTAGGTGTATTTGTGAATTTAGTTGATAGATTCTTGATTTTAATAGCTAAATATAAGTATTTTGTTAAGTGATTTTTAGTGATTTTATTATTTAGGGATTAAATTGTTTAATTAGTAAAATTTCATGTAAATAGGGTGAATTGGAGATAAATATGGGCTAGTTAGAAGCCGTAAGGAATTCGGCTAGCATGGTTGGTAGCTAAAAATGGTAATTTTGCAAGTTTCGGGTCCAGGGACTAAATTGCATAAAAGGTAAAATATTGGGGTACTTTTGTAAAATGATGATGGAAGGGCTTAATTGTATAAAACTATTTATTTAAGTGCTGGAATGGTATTAATTTAATGAAATTACTATTTAGATCAAGAAATGCATCAACCGAATTTAAATTGAGAAAAAGCTAAAGTTTGAGACTAGTTGTCAACTTTGTTTTTGCAACTGTTTTAGTCGAGGTAAGTTCGTACATTGTTTAAGCTTGTTAATTTTTATTTTGGATGACCATTTAATTAATGTTGTGCTTTGTACAATTTTAATTGTTTATAGATTAAATCGTAATGATAATCAAATTGATGATTATGTTTGAAAATTGTTCATTTCATGGAAGTATGTTTCAAATGGTATAATGCAATGCATTTAAAGGATTTGGATATGTAAAATGGTCCCATTTGAACCTCGTGAATACTTAGGATACAAATGACATGTTATTAGGGGTTATTACAGTTTTGGGTGCTGTCTCGGATGCCCTGCCGATGGTTGAGATCTTGAATTTGTTGCGGATTCTCCATAGCTCATGTGAGTAGCATCGTGTAGCTAACATCTTGACCCACAACTCGTGTGAGCAAGCCCATTTCATAGCTCGTGTGAGCATATACGGTTACATGTTACAATCACAGCTTGTGTGAGCATTTCCCTAGTATCCGATGGTATTTCATTTGGTTCAACGGGTGATTAAAGCTTAAATCAAATATGTATGTATATGAAGTGATCTATGATATGGAAAGATGAAATGGAAAATGTTGATATGTGTACTTGAAGTGAAAAGGGTGTTATTTAATTATATGATGGATGAAATATATTTATTGAAATGCTTATTATGATATGTTCCATGATTTGGTTGAATTCATATGTTCATTGATACACCTACTAACCTTGTGAAGTGGTGTGTATAGGAAATAAAAGTATGCTCATGATCTAATGAAATTATGTTTGGTTGTTTTAGACTTAATATGTTGGTAAGTTAAGTTTTCATTGTACGAGCTTACTAAGCTAATTGCTTATGTTAGTTGTTTGTTTCTCTTTTCTGTAGATCATCGGAAAACTTGAACGAATGGAATCTTGTCGGAGCACAATCACACTATCCGTTCGCCATTTTGGTAGTTTTTGGTTATTTTTGTTAATGGTTATTAATGGCATGTAATAAGGCCATAATGTTATCTTGGCAATATGGTATGTCTTGAATTTGTGCCAAGCTTATTTGTGTTTAAATGTCTTTAGTTGTTGTTTTGTAAATGTTGGTGTAACTATGTGATGTTGGACATTTATGTATGCCCTTTTTAAAGTAGGTAACTTCTGGTAGAATGGAATGCTGTTGAAATGATTATTTCGTATGTTTGGTATATGTTTAATGTGTGAACTTGAAATATTGAATTTGATTTGATTTGTGTATGAATTGTGGTGTCAAATGATGACATATTGGTTAGGCACATAAGATGAATGATTTGACCTTAGTTATGTGTGTTTGAATGTGTTTTAACCTTATGAATGCGTGTGGAATTAGTTTGGTTTAGTGCCCAAGTAATTGAGGTTGAATTGGCTTGCATTAGGGGTTATTTAAGAAGCACGCGACTTGGGACACAGGCTGTCACTCGGCCATGTGCCACACACTGCCACACCATATGACTATGTATCATTTAAATTTTAAGTGCAAGATGAACCACAAAGTCACAGAGAGTTACATGGCCTGGCGACATGGTCGTGTGACCTAACTTCGAATGCACACACAGTTTGGCACACAGCCTGCAACACGACCGCATGACCCTATTTCGAATATCCACATAGATGGACACACGGGTTGGGACACAGTCGTGTGTCCCATATTTCAAATTGTACACGGTTGGCCACATGGTCTGGGTTATGTTACATGGCAGTATGACCCCTGTTTTCAAAATTTTTCAATTTTTTTAAAATTTACTATTTTGTTTCAAAATGGTCCCTAAATGTTCCCAAACCATTTTTAAGGCCCCATAGACTCAGTTTAAGGCCCGTATGTGCATTTATGCTATAAATGAAATGCGTATTTGAATGTTAGTATTAAATTTGAATCATTGTTTCTATATGAAGTTAAATGTTCTGGATTGTATTGTAATACTTTGTAACCCTAATTTGACAATTGAGACAGGTTAGGGTGTTACACTTGTAACACCCTGAAAGTTGTTATAGTAAGAAAGTGAGATATTATCTTTGATACAGTAAAATAAGGAAATAAAGTGAAAAAAAAAGGGAAAGTTTGAGTTATGTCAACAAAATCTGTTTAGAAAGTATATTATGATGTATTAATTCAAGGAAAGACTAAATTGTAAAAGTGAGAAAAGTTTTGTAATCCAAGAGTAAATACTCAAAATTTTAGGGGTTAAAGTATAAATTTGAAAAATTTAAAGGACTAATAGTGCAAATATTTTAAGGGTGGAAGGATCTAGAAAGTAAGAAAATGGATAATTAGGGCCAAATTGAATAAGTGAAAAAGTATGACAGGTTAAATCACAAATTTACTAAAATGAGTGATGATTCAATGGAGGAATTTTGAAGGATCATAAGGGTTAAAATGGTCATTTAGCAAGGAACATAATTTTGAAGAGTAATGATGATGTTGGTGATATTTTAGATTAAATAAATAAATAAATATTAGTTTATTAATATTTTTATTTGTAACATGAGAAGAAGAAAAGTAAGAAAGAAATTTTCTTTTCTTTACAATTTGGTCCTTTTACCAAAAATCCACCATTTTCACTTAGAAATCAAAAGAATTTCCATAGCCATCAAGAGAGAAAAATATTAAGGAGACTATGGGGAGCTAGAATATCAAGTTAGATTCAAGAAAATGGAAGTTGGAGGGGAGAGAAAGTCAAGGTAAAGTTTGGTTTCAAGAGAACAAGGTATGGATGTTAAGGTTTTATGTTATTTTAAGCTTAGTAGTGATACAAAAGCATAAAAATGGTGCTAAAGTAAAGATTTCTCATGAGGAAATATTGTGTTTTTGACATGTTGATGAAAAGAGAAGTTGAGTAAGTGAATCAAGTGGTAGGAGAAGAGAAAAACAAGAGATTTGATAGAAAAGAGGTAAGTACCCATGAACTTTCTTGTTGTTTAAGGATTAAAATGTGATTTTTGTAAAGTAAGTGGTAATTAAGTAAAATATATATAGTGTGAAATAATTTCTTAAGTGAATGAGGAAATTATAATAAAAGTACAATAGTTGGGTTATGTGTTAGCAAAAATATACAAAGTATTAGACAAGTGAAATTATGGGAAAATGTGAAATTTTACGGAAACAATGATTAAATTGAAAGACTTGAAAAATATATGTGGTGGAAATAATACAAGTGAAATATATAGAAATTTGATGTGGAAAATGAGATAGTGGAATTAATTATTTGAATTAAGGGAGATGTCAAAGAAAAATTGCTTAATAGTGAATAGATAATTTTTCTTAAAAAGTGATTAAATAGGAAAGTTATAAAAGTTTACAAGGAAATATTGATAATAAAGCATATAGTGGAAAATAAAAGAATATATGAATTTTGTAATCCAAACTACAATTATTTCCTAAGTTGTGGAAATTAAGGGTTAAATCGTAAATTTGGAATTTTATATTAGAAATAGAAAAGTGAAGTGCATAACACTTAGAATGAGAAACATTGATGTTGCAGTGAATTTTGGAATATTAATAAGTATTGAATTATGTTATATGTGTTATTAAAAGTAAAATATATTACTACATGAAATTTTGTGCTAAGGATTAAATTACAAAATATATAGAAGTGATATGTGAAATACATGATAAAGATTATTAGTGAATTATGGATGAATAATGAATTTAGAAATATATTACATGTATTAAAGATAGTGAAGATATAAGTATACGGATTATTGGTGCAATGATTAAATTGTAAAGTATGTAAAAGCTTTATGCAAAAAGTGTAAAAGTGACATGTGTGCATGATATAACTTGCCCAAGTAGACAAGATTAGAACTATTAGGATATTAGTGGTATGCCATTAAAGAACCTTAGCGCGCTCTCTGATTATTAGCATATTAGTGCTCTCCGATTATTAGCACATTAGTGCTTTCTATTTAATAGTACATAATTATGCACCTCTATATCAGTTCCGTATATCTTATGTGTTCTGTTTAGTCTACTGGGCCTCTACTAAAAAGGTAAACAAATTTCGTTACAAGGTAAAGGTTTATCTTTGATTCATGTTTGAAATATTGAATTGAAAATAAATTGTGAAAGAAATAGTGAAAAAAATCATGAAAATTTGCATTAAATGGCGAAATATGACACATGTATAAAAAGAGTAGTAATTTTTATAAGTTGATTTGAGGACTTAAGGACTTAATTGTGAAATAAGTAAAAAGTTACAAATGAATATGATAAATAAACAAAGAGATGAGATATTGGAAATTAAGAAATTTAATAGAATTTAAATATCATAGGTACTTACTAAGTCTTCACCGAATTAACGCGTTTATTTTCAACGCGTAGGTACAGTGATTTTGAAGAGTTGTAATTGAGGTTTGAGCATTGATCTCATCACATCTCCAAGTACCAAGAGGGTATGTTTCAAAATTTTGAATAGAATGGCATGTACTTAAGAAAATCAAGTGTGTTCCAAGTTGTAGGGACTAAAATATAAGTTATGAAAACTTTATTTTTTTTAATGTTCAAATATATTAGTGATTAGCCAAAATCACTTTGGCACCAAATGTAATATTCCTATATCAGGTTCCTTGGGTCGAATCGGGTATAGGGGTGTTACAACACTACTAATTAATTCTATTTGTGTTTAGGTTAACTTTAATTTAGTACTCGCCTCCTTTAAGTACTATCCTCAAAATACTTATTGATTCCGTTGTAAAAACTATATTACAACCTGACCTGTATACTTGCGGACACCACCTTAAATTCATATATTTAGTTGCAGCATTCACACCCAAGACATTAGTGCGTTCAGAGGCGGTCAATAATATGCATCGTAATTTTTATCTACTTCCATTAAGACTTAAAAGATGAGAGAGAAAGATCAAAAAGGTTGAAAAGAAAAGTTTGAGCTTTCGAAAAAAACCCCATGGGGGAAAAAAGTTTTAGAGAGAAAACTAGAAACAAAATTAGAAAGTCAAATAAAAAAATAAAACCCTAAACTTAAATGCAATGATAAAATATAAAAATATAACCAAAAAGTTTTTCCTTGCTCTCTAAGGTAACTCTAGTCTTAATATATTTCCAAATAAAATAATGCTAAAATCTAAGAGTGTTGCATGTCAAATCTTCTATCTTTTAACTTATTTTCCCACACATTAAACAATTGTCATACTAACATAAAAATAACCAATAAAATACCAAAATTAATTAAAATAAGTCATAAAAATATTACCATTGTTTTCGAGTTGAATTCATTTAAACTTTTCTCCAGAAGAAATTCTAATAATTTACTTCTTATCTTACCACCAAAGTCCAATCACCTGAAGAAAACAAAAGTCAAACTAGTGGACGATTCTAATAATACTTTATTAAATGCTTAAACACTGAAATACTCTTATCAGGATTAGGCCGTCATATGCTAAATTTTGGAGGGAAAAACCCTAAAATTTCCAGCCAGGGCAAGTTTCCCGCCAAACAGAAAAGGCCGGGCAGTCGGGGCAGCCAAGGCGAGGGCCGGGCGGAGACTCACTAAACTAAAATAAATAAACAAATGAAACCGCGTGAAAACCAAAATGAAAGCCGATGATTGGTCTGTAAAATAAGAAGCGTACTACTGCTGTGATTATTAATTTTATATTTCCTTCTTCTTTTTTACGGATTTAAAAATTCTCCTGCTCTTAGGATTCCTGGCTATGCCCATCTGTACATGTCTCTCTCTTTTACCCTTTGTTTTTATTTATTTTTTATTATTTACATTGGATTCCTTTGTTGTATTTAATTTTGATTTACAATCTTTTCTGTCTCTTCTCTCTAACATTAATTATCTCAATTCTTTGCAAAATAAAATTTTCAAAGTCAATGATCCAACATTTCACCTATCAACAATTTTAATTTTAGTTTGATAAAATTAATTATTAATTTTTAATAATAAAATTATGAACATTGAATTTAAATTATAATTTTTATACTTTAAAAATTAAATATTTTATACAAAATTAAATACTGAATTTAATTACATTATTTGATAATAATAATAATGGTTGAATACTAAAAAATTACCTTTATTTCCATTTTAATTCAAATAAAATGAAATTTTATATTAACATTTTTTTATTAACACTTCATCTTGAAAAATAATTTTTTTCCCTAGTCAATTATTGTTAAAAAGGTTTAAAATATATATTAAATATTTTTTATATTTAGGAATGTGCATCATGATTGCTAATTTATATATATATACAATACCTAGAACTATCCATAGCTCCTCCCAACCCTTAAATAAGAGTATAATGCATTTCAATGCACTTGAACCCTCGTCCTCTTGCATTGACAACAATATCGATATCAACTGAGTATTAGTTAACTGAAATCTTTTATGAAAATCTTTCAATGTCCTACTTTTAATTTCAACTCACTAGGTTAAATATTGTAAACAATGAAATCATAATAATAATAATAATTCTACAAGGTTATAAAAACATAGACGTATATAATTGGTAAGCCCTAGCCCTTAGGTTTGAGTTAATTAGGTGCTTTTCAAACTTGAAGAACTTGTTTATATTCATATCTCAATATTAATTTATAATTTCATTTTTAGATTAGTTTTAATTTTCGATTTTAATTTATCAAAAGTATATTCAAAATATACATATTTTTGGTGGATAAGAAAAAGCTATGCTGGAAAAAACAATTCAGCTATTGGAATTAATAAAACATTAATGAAACAATAGTTATGGTGGGAAAAACTTTATTTTATGTAGGATTTGGTCAATCTAGCTCCTATTATTGATGGAGAAGAAATTTAAAGAAACGTACCAATTGGTTGATGAGTTATGAATTGGGGAATATGTTTTAAAAATGAACTTCAAATGTCCTATTATTTATTATTGGTCCCACCACAAACAAGGAAGAAAATAATTAAATAAATCATCAAGTTGTCCAACTAAGATTTGGTAACACCACATTCCAATACCACAACTCACTCCCTTCGTCTTAGCTCAACAAAATACACCCAAATTATATAAATCATTTTCATTGCTCATAAAGAAATCATTTCTTTTGGGTATGAAACCCTTTCTTTAAAGTCCCTTTTTTTTTTTTCTTTTGAAAGATAGAAAAAACCCCCCTTTTAAAAGCCATTGATTCTACACTGGATTCAATATCTTGAAAGATGTTCACTATATGAAATTGTATTGAAATACGTATGTGATACAGCACCTGAGGAAAATAAAAGCTAGCAGGCAAAAAATATGTATGCTGTTTCCCATGCAGAGACAGAAAGGAAAAAACCCCTAAGAAAATTAAGTAAAAGAAACCTAATACAAACAAGCTAAGTTCATGTGAAATTTTATTTACAAAGTTTAGGGTGAAAAATGTGTAGAATCTGACAAACTTCAGACCTCAAAATATTTTCTACACCTTAATTACTACCATATGCTTTCATTAAATAAAGGAAGCTAATCCCTAGATAAGCCTTTGGTTAATATTCAATAAATAAGCCTAAACTCTCACTCTTTTTTTTACCCTTTATATTAATAAATTTTAGTAGGTATTTACTTCTTTTAGATCATGGAGAGGATAATAGGATATCATGTCTAATCCATTACAACCAAATATATGGATTTTTTTTAATGACAAACATGTCTGAAAGTCTTATCCACGCTATTCACTATCTGTAGTTAGCCATCAATTGCTTTGAAAAAAAATATATGCTTACAAGCCCTGGCATTGGATTCCATGGTTTTCTTTTTAACAAAAGCTGGAAAACACCAAATTCCGATAGTTAAAACACTACATATCTATATATATAATCCACCAGACTTTAGAAACTGTTCTGTTTTTTTTTTTTTTTTTAAATCTGTGTCTTTGCCATATAGCATGGAGACAAAAGATTTTTATTAGCTGGAAAGTTTAATTATCAAGTTTGAATGGTACTTTGATATTACTTCCAAACGAAAAGCCTAAAGGAAAGAGTTAAAAGGAGTTTCTCGTTGTCAAAAACCACATTCATTCTAATCCACCACTCATTTTTACCTTAAATCAGTTTATAAGGATTACGGTAAATATCGAATAACGATAAAATTTTAAAATATTTGTAACCTCGTGTTGCAGTCTATATTTAAACCCTAACAGGTTTACTATGAAGTTCCAGCCAGGTTAGAAGTGGGTCACGTACAGAGATTAAAGATGGTATTTGCAGAGGTACTTTGAGGCAAGTTCAAATAACAAAACAGTGTTAAATAGGCTCCGAGTTTAATTTCAAGTTTGAAATTTTTGTTTTGGTACCATGTCATCTTTTGACATTTTTTTTACTGAAAATATCTAATGCCAATCATTTACCGAGAGCCTGCAACTAGCCCTGCACTGATCAGTGAACAGAGAAAAGAATTTGATGACCCAACACTATAGAAACTTGTGATGAATTATACTGCTAATGGAGCAAATTCGAAGGCACGTTTGGCCATTGCTCAGTCACTAGACCTGTTTTTTCCCTTACAAGTTAAATGGTACAAGATTCTGTAGCTAAACTCGAATGACACAAACCTCCAATAATTCTATCCCCTCAAAAAAATCCCAAATCTTTTCATTTGCATAACATCAAAAAAGAAATAGAAAAAGAAACTCGCCATTCACCACCATTTTTTAAGGTTCAATTCCAACACAGCAAACATCATAATCCAAACCAGTCTCATACAAGCACCAAGCAAGAAATAAAGTATGAACTTAAACTACACTAGTTATTTCATAAATATATGATATCTTTGTACACCTTTTAAACCCTCTCCACTATATTGCTTAGAGAAGGAGTTACTAATGCAAAAAAAGACCCCCCCCCAAAAAAAAGATAACATAAACCCTAGAATGCTAAAAACACACGAACTTTACTCTAAAATGTCAAACTCAAATAGGTTTCTCGACATGGCGGAGCTTGAAAACTGATTCCAAATCAGGAGGTGTAAAGAAGTCTCTAACTCCATTATAATGGCGTCTTAAAGGAGGCCTGCGTTTTCTTGGCGGTGGAGGGCAAGGTAATTTCTCTGGTATTCTTGCTTCTTTTGAAGTTGGAGTCGTTGAACAAGCTTCTTCTTCTTCTTCTTCACCGTCATCTTCTCCACTTTGTTTTCCTCTTGGCTTTGTGTTTATTAGCTTCAATGATGTCCGTATAGCAATACCCGCTATTACCCATTTTTTCCCTTCCGAATCTAGTACTCCATCCACTTGTGATTTTTTCGAAAACCCCATTTTTTATCACGAAAAAGGGGATTTTGAAGCAAAAAACAAACAATAAAAAGACACCCAAGGTGAGAAAATGGAAGAAAATAGAGGGAAAACAGGGGAAAAGCTAATGGGGTTTTTTAAAACTTGGGCTAAAATCAACAAGAAAAAATATGAGTTTTTGATCAAAAACAGAGGAAATGGAATAAGAGAAAAGGAGAGAGCTTTGAATCAGTGGGGGGAAAAATAGAAAAAGAGAGAAAGGAGCTTATATTAATATTTAAGCTTTGATTTTGTGAAGTGAAAAAGAGAAAAGAAGGGCGGCTAGCTGCCCGGATATTTACGGGCAGCCGAAACCGAGTGAAGAGTGTTTTTTTTCTTTTGGCGCCAAATTGGGCAAGTCTAATGAGCAACGGCTCTTATTCCCGCCGAGGTTTATGAACTTCCCATTTTGCCCTTTGTTTTTGACATTATTGATTTCTGGGAAGTGATGCCCTTGCCTGCCAGTGGGGGCACAATCACCGGCGTATGGGCGAAAGGAGTTTACGTGACGACACCGTTTGGCATAGTAGTACTAGTTAGAAAATTGCTGAGCTTTTATTTTTGGAATTAATTAGGCATCGCCAATTAAGCCAAAAATCAAGGTCTATTCTGCAACTAATTTCTCGAGAAATATCCGCTTTATTCTCAATGGAATTTTTTGATAAAGAAAATAAAAATTTTCAACTTTATAGTAAGTGATCTTACACATCCCATTTATGTTTTAAGAGACTATGTCTTATGGTATTAATATTTCGAATCTAGATTATCGGTATATTGATTGGGTTAATGTTTTTAGATTTTTTACTTGTGTAGTTTTTAGTTTTTAATTTTAAAAAGTAAACTTTATTTTATGCATTTTAGAGTTTTTCATAAATATTTAAAAAAACAATAAAAGTTGAGAAATTATTTGATACATTTTACCGGTACAAGCAGAAAGAGATTGACATAAATCGAAAATAAAAATAATATACTACCAATATATTAATTACTAACTTTTATATGATATTTACACCATAAAAAATATATATGTATTTCTTTTCATATTTTGATTCCATAAATCGTGTTGATTTTCAAAGTTTCCGACCATACTTAAAACCAGTGTCAACAGTGGAATTAATTAATTGATGAAAGATTCCCCAACAAAATTAATTTCTATTCATTTATAAACCTATATTTCTAGGTTTCAGCTATGATTTGATCCAATGTCTTCTTTAATTATTTCAATCATAATTAAGAGAAATAAATCTATATAATAAAGCAAGGTACATGGGTGATATTGGTGGAGGGCAAGAAGGAAATGTAAAGAGAAAAACATTTTGGGTTTGTTTTAAACATAAATTTATAATTGTATATTTTCTCATTTTATATTTACATCTTCTTAATTTTCTTGTAAAAGGAATTTTGAATTGACGATAATTTTTTATTGTTAATTATATTATTAAGTTGACATTAAAATAATTTATTAGTATCTATTTCTATATTTAATTGTTTTATTAAGTTTATGTTAATTTTAATTATGTTACCAACTCGATAATGAATTTACCAAAAGTTTGTCATTGGTAATAAGTAATAGATATTATTTTAATGGTAATTTTTCATTTCATATAAAACGTAAAAATACTTGCACATAACAAGATTCAAACCCAAAACATTATAATCTTTAAAGTTTACCATTTCAATCAAATGCATTTTTTGTTGTTGTATCATTTCAGTCTTTTCCCTCCATGCATAATGCTTCTTAACCCTTCTTTCTTCTAGAACGTGTAACACGCCAAACCTAACCCTATAATAGGATCCGAATATGGTGTGTCACTACTTAAAATCAAATTAACTTTAAAACATTTTGGCTAAAGCTTTATATAATTCTTACAAAATTATAAATATAAGGCATATATTAGTTGTTACTTTACCAAGGTTTGAATGAAAACATCAACAATTTAAAAAATTATATACAAACCATACTTTGTATAAGTTTAAATATAATAACTTCATTAAACATAATATATTAATTTAAAAACTAAGTATTAATGCTTCGTAGAAATCTCATAAAACAGAGTCTTATCAAAACAAAAGTTCTTAGTACAAATAATTTCCAAATACACTTATGCACCACCCCACGAGTCATGCATGATACAAAACAAAGCAGTCAGCTCACAATAGCAGCAAAGCCTTCTTTCAACCAACAAGCTTGAGAAGGAAAAGGTAACAAGGTAAGTTCATACGAACTTAGTGAGTTCCAAAGAAAATCATACATAACATTACTGATAGTACAATTGAACCTTTCTAAAGCATTTACACACATTCATATAGTACGCCCAATTACATATACAGAACACTGACAGAATCAGTACTCCAACTTGCTCACTTGGGTGTATACTGTACGCCAACTCAACTTAACTCAGACAAATCCATTCTCATGCTAGCCACATACCCAAAATTCAGAATCATATCATTCAGTGTTATTCATATACATTCTCCCCCTTAACTCCTCATATCATTTTCATTCAGATCAATATGTTTTATTGTGACATGCCAATCCAGTTTGCAATATAGTTTCCCTACCGGAGGCTACACAAACATATCTCCTTATCTCCATCACCTCATATCAATTCATATTCTATCATACATATCAGAAGTAGATGATAGTGGCTTAAGCATGAAGAATGGCGCTTACTTTATATCACAAACAGACTGCACTCAAACTGAAGAGTTTGGATAA
Source organism: Gossypium raimondii (assembly GCF_025698545.1). Taxonomy (NCBI): domain Eukaryota; kingdom Viridiplantae; phylum Streptophyta; class Magnoliopsida; order Malvales; family Malvaceae; genus Gossypium; species Gossypium raimondii. Next base: position 41,484,016 of record NC_068568.1, read on the forward strand.
CCATTATCCACACATCTTTCATTCGTTACAAAAGGGGATTACTTACTTTACACAAGTTATAAAATAAAGAAAATTACAACACATGGATGTAAAAAGGAACTTACCAGAAACTCTAACACAAGTCTATAAAGCAAGTCATTTGCCTTTATTACTTAGACATTCGTTAACTTCTTGAGCTAAAATAAAGATAATTAAACATATTAGATCATTAATCAATCAAATCTAATCATGCATGCAAGAATCAACAACGCTCAATCCAAAATCAAGAAGATCATGCATGCAGAATGAGAAATACGTAAATGACTTAAAGGGTAACCTAGGGTTCATCAGTAATTACCATTGAGATGGTACTAACGTAGAAGTTAGTTAAATATTGCGAACCTTACTTCGAAGAGGTTTTCTAAACTTAGGTTTTTAAGGAGTTTTTAGAGGAAATCAATGAAGAAGAAGAAAATGTAAAAATGTTCAGGAAGACCACCACTATCTTTATATACTTAAGCTCGAAAACAAGAATTAGTGGAAAAATCAAATAATTCCACTAACACTCTTGGTTCCCATGATTAAATGCACTTAACATAATTTAAGTCTTATTATCTACAGTAGTCTAATTTTTTTTCTAACTAAATCTCAACTTAGCTAACCAAATTACCATACTTAAATAATAAAAAATCTAAACAACTACGAACTTAACGAGTTTGCCCAAAGCATGGGCGGATACTTAACAGAAAAGTTCGCCAAACCACAAAACCCGCCAAAACTAAGAGTTCGCCAAATAGTGTAATACACATAATTATATACTTAGCCAAGACAATCATGTTACTTACTCATGTCTATCCTTATTTTACCAATTATATGCCAAATAGTAACCAGATATAGAGACTTCGTCGGACAGGCTGTTATAGAACGAACCAGAGAAAAAAAATGAAAGAAGACTAAAAAAATGAAAAGAATATCCCGGAGAGAAACGTTTCACCTTTATATAATACTCTGCACTTTCTTCATTGATCACAATTTCAATAGCCAAGTGTACATGTCCATAATCACCATGTCTCCCACTAAGATATATTCCTAGTTAAAACTTAACGGAACCAAGGTTGAAATCCAACTTTTCCACAACCAACTCGCCAGTTTCTCTTATTTCCACTAGAACTCGCCCAATTTGTAAGCTTTTCAATTTAGTACCTACAATCACTATTACAACTTAAACTTGACATATCAGGGTGTGATAGGTACACGTAGTGCATCATCAGATAAATTGAAGCAATCACACTGACATGTAATTGCATCATCGGATAAATTTGAGTAATCATACTGGCACATAAGTGCATCATCAAATATACCGAAGTATAAACCTATATAGTTAATAGAGTAACCAATTTTCCAATTTTCCCATTTCATCACATAGTTCAATTCACATCCCATCATTCTCAATTCAACATTAATTCATCATATATCAGTTAAGCCATACAATAACATAATTTAGCTCAATTTCATACAAATTTCCTATATTAGTTAAGCCATACAACTTTCTATTTTATTCAATTTAATCCATGTCTCGATATTCACTCTCAATCGAAACAATTCAATTTAAAAATCCATTAAAAAATCACCTCAATATTATATTATGCAAATTAACACGAACATGCAAAAAATAAATAGTTTTTGAATCATAGAAATACAAATCGAAAGCTTGCATCACTTGTTGTCGACTATCGCATTTCCTTTTGCTCTCAACGGTCCTACGTTATCTTTAGCTATGGATAATATATCAATAATAATACAATATCAGATTCCACATCAAATCACATTTAGTTTCAAATTCATACATATTTTTCAAATTATGCAATTTAGTCCCTAAAACCAAGACAAGCATAACTTCCAATCTAGACCTTCAGATTAAAATATGATTTCACAATTATTCATTAGGGCCCTCCTATTTTTCATTTCTACTGTCAATTTTACATTTTATTCAATTTGGACCCTAATATACAAAACTATCAATTAAGCTTTACAATTTAGCCTTTTCCTTAAATAAAACTTAATTTTTATCAATTTCATACCTAAATATTCAAGAAATCAACCATGGAAACTTTCTAAAACTTTAATAGTTTCACAAATAGGTACACGAGACCTAAATCAAGCTCCTATGACCTTGAACCTACAAAAATTACAAGAAAAGGACCCAAATGAACCTACCAATTTTGGCTGAATGTTTTCAAAGCTTCCACAAGGTTTTTATTTCTTTTTCATACCTTTATTTTTCATATATATATATATATATATATATATATATATATATACCTTGTTTAGTTTTTAATTAAAATTAATTAATTAATTTTGATTAATTAAACATAAACCTTTAATTAAATAAACTAATGGCTTATTAAATCACCATCCACTATCATCCATTTTAATTTGGTCTAGTTTCCATTTTAATCCCTTAACTAATTGCAATTTAAGTCCTTAAATCATTTCCTAATTAAAAATCTATAGCAATTAAACTTTTATAATTTAGTCCACGAACCTTAATTAATCACTAATTCGACTAAATTACCTATCTAAAATTCAATTCAATGGTACAATAGCTCCATAAATATCTCTATTAAATAATTACAAGCCCGATTTATGAAAACAAGGTCCCGAAATAATAATTTCGACACCACTAATTTTTGGATTGTTACAAGATTTTATTTTGTTTTTATTTTATTTCTTCTTTCTTGTTTAAGATTTTGGGTGCCATTGGTTCTACATTTAAATGAGCATTTCTTACCCTTACCTTTAATTACCTTTAAATTGTGTATATCAATTGTTCAATTGAAATGTCTATTTTGGTGTTAAGCTTTATTATGTGTTAATATTGCTTGTTAGTTATTTGATGAATTGATTGTTAGATTAAGTTAATGTCTATGCTTGATTGTTTGGTTGTTCTTTTATATCGAAATGCTTCATATGCTAGAATTGATGCCTTTAGTGAAAAATCTAGATAAACGAGAATGAAAAGAGAGTTTATCATTACATAGTTCGATAAAATTGTGTCAAATAGTGAGATTGAGAGACGATTTAACACCTAAATGAGAGCCTAGGTGGTATCTTTTAGTCTAGGATGAGACTTAGAGGAGATTTTTAGCCAAGAGTGACAAACAATATAATCGGTATAGATTTATTGGCTTAGTTAGTAACCAACGAATCAATCGACCATTGGTTTATTCATTTACACTGTCTAAAATAATAGGAAGAAAGTTTAGCTTAGTTTGTTTAATTGATAATTTAAATTTAGTTTATAAACAATTTATATTTGAATTTGCACTAATATTTTCCAACTTGATTAGATCAGTAATTGCTAGCTTATAATTAATTTAACAAACATTTTTACCAATTTGGCAACCCTTTGGGTTCGATCCTTGAAATACTTGGAGTGTTCCATTGTAACACTTATAAATATTATAACTGATCTGTTATACTTGCAGTAAAAGTCACTTTTAAATCCTTATATTTTGTGCTAATTCTCTACTCGGCGTTCGTACGCCGTGGTGCGGCCAGACAACCATTGATCTTCAAACCAAATAGATAAGACTAATTGGAGGTTGTACATCGGTTGAATAAAACAGTGGCTAAGATTCTTCATTGAAGAAAAATAATCAAAAAAAAAGTAGAAAAGATGAGAAGAGAAGAAAAATAAAGAAAGAAAAATGTAAATACTTTCAATTTAATTACTTCAGTAAAATAGATTTCACATTTTTTTAATGTAATTGTCATCAGATTTTTTTAATGTTCATTATTATTATTTTGGGCTTAATTTTTTTGGTATAATTAATTTTATCATTCATTGTATTATTTTAAATAAAATAATCTTGACAAAAAAGTGACATGTGTCATCATTTTAGTGGTCCACATACCTTGACAAGTTGAAAATTAACACCGTTAGTAAGAGGTACCACATTGATAAACGACATAAAAGTATAGGTACCAAAATAAACATTTTGAAAGTAAAAGTACCACCTTAGAAGATTTGATAAAATTCAGGTACCAAATATAACATTACTCTTCTTTTATTTGTTACATATATTCTTTACTCATGTTATGGATGTGAAAAATCTAATATTAATAATTACGACTTGATAATAACAAAAATCATATTAATTAACTATTAATTAACATGATATATAGTATGTTAATATGAAATTGATTAATTTGGTAATATTTTTAAAAGTTATATTTTAAAAATAGGGATAAATATCATACTATACATGAACTTTGATCCAAGGTGTAATGTTATATGTCAATTTTGATTTTATGCAATTTTATATATGAAATATTGATTTGATTCAGTTTTCACAAATCATTGATAACATTATTGAATTAACACAATTTTACGTTTATATATTGCATACACAAATAATTATATTATTCTAATATAAAAAATTGTATTCATTTTTTACATGTGTATAGTTGAATTAAAATTAAAATTTCATGTATATATATGAATCGCAACTCAAGTTTCATGTATATAATTACACAAAATCAAAATTCATGTATCAAATTACACATTGGATCACATTTTATGTATAAATTTGGTATCTATCCTAAAAAATAAAATAAGATATTATTAATTAATAAAAATAATTAATGTAAATAGATAAATTAAAAATAATAAAATCTAAGTTCTTTATAAGTAAATGTTTTAATTAAATAAATATAAAATTTATAAATAAATAAAATTTTATTTTAAATATGTTACTAATTATTCATGTTAATATGTTTTTTATATTTAATATAAAATAAATATGTGAGATTAACATTATATATATAAAAGATAATATCAACATATTAGTAATCTAATAGTATATATAATGTATAAATTTATTTATTCTTACTTTATATGTCAAAACTCAAAAATAAATACATTTTATAATAAAATTTATATTTAATAATTAAATTAAAAATTATTTTTATAAATACTAATTTCATCTAATCAAATATTATCAGAGTTACCAATTTTTTCATTATTATTATTATTTAATTTTAATAATACTTACACAATTTATGCTCTTCTTTCCTTAGAAAACAATTTACTTGTACAATTGTGAATATGTTTTACCTTTGTGTTTTGAAATATCATGTTAAAAGCAATGGGTTATTAAAGTAACGATATTTTTGTAAATAATATTTTTACTCATATTCGAATAACAAGTTATTTTATCTAATTTAATTAATAGTTTAAAATGTTGTTTCCACTTTTTTATTTTTCTTACTTTTAAAATACTATTTTATTCTCTTAATTATTTTTAAATTAATCTACTTTTTATAAATTATATCGATAATTTAATTGGAAAATATATATTTAAAATTATAAAAATATAATATTTAAAAATAATTTTTATTATATCCCATGAGACACATGTCACACTCTTAATTCACGTAAAATTTTAAAATTTTCACAAATTATATTTGGGATAATTTTCTTAATAGATTATCATCTTGCACACCGTCAATGAAGTAAATAAAACTCCACAAGTATTTAGGATGATGCTATTTGTTTTATGGATATAGTAAAATAATAATAAAATAATTAAGAAAGACATCTGAATTGACTTGTGGTGTTTTTACTTCACTGACAATGGAAAGAACAATTATCCTAATTTAATATTTGTTTATGATTTGATTTAAGTTTTTTTTTCTTTTTAATGTTTAAATAATTGACTCAAAAGATCATTTAAGGTTCATAATTAGGGATGGTCATGGAGCGCGGCAGGATGGATGTTGCTACTCATTGCTCTATAGTTGATACACTTTGTTCCATCACTTATCTCGCTCTATTGTAGATTTATAATATTGAAAACCATTATTACCCTATATATTTTGGATGCATTCATCAAAACTCCACCCTGTTTCACTTTAATTTAATTGTTGCTACTTATGTTTGATATTTTTAATCTTTTCCGAGGCAAATAAATATTTAAATATAATTCTAAAATAAATTAAACATAAAACATATGGATTTTTCTATAACACATTATTATTATTTTACCCTTTTAATAATTATAGGATAAACTACCCATTTGGTCACCCAACTTTTAGGGTGTTTTTATTTTGGTCACCTAAAAAATTCCTTGCAATTTCATCACCTAACTTTTAAGGCGCTTTCATTTGAGTTACTCAAGCTTAAATCTCTAACGATGGTCAACTGTACACACCACATCATGTTTACACTTTCATTTTGGTCGCCCAAAAATATCATTATTTAAAAGTATTGATCAAAGTAAAAAGAAAAAAAAACATTAAGGATTAAAGTGGAAAAGCAATAGAACCTAAAACAATGCATTAAAAACATTGTCAAATTGTACTTGTTTACCCCATTGCCGAAATTTCAAAATATAAAAATCAATTAAATAAATTGTTGAAAAATTTGTATCCCTTGATAAAGTCATTTGATTTGTTACTATAATAAGTTGGTCCTGACTTGGTACGAGAAATAGAAGAGAAAGTTTCAATCATTCGAATCCATTTAAAGGCTGCTCAAGATCAATAGAAGGTTTACGCTGATAAAAAAAAGAAAGGATGTTTTGTTTGAAGTGAGAGATAAGGTATTATTGGAGTGAGTTGGTCCAATGATTTATAGATTGACACTACCTCCGGAACTGTCAAAGATTCATAATGTGCTTCATGTATCTATGCTGAGGAGATATCGATCGAATCCAGACCATGTGGTGCAAGTAGAAACGTTGGAGGAGGAACCCAATTTATCGTATGAGGAAGAACATGTTCGTATTTAGGAAAGAGAAGTAAAAGAGTTGAGAAAATAATTCTACTGATGAAAGTATTATGAAAGAACGACAATACGGAGGAAGTGGAAACACGAAAATATATAGACTTTTTCATGCCCTTTTAACTCAAATTCATGCAGTTTCGTAGTAATTTTTACAAAAAATATAATATAATTATAAAATAATTAAATTTACTTAAATTATTTACATATTTAATTTTGATTAATTTTATAATAAAATTCCATAAATTTTGATTTATTTTTGTCAGATTTGCATAAAGGGTGAAAATTGGCTCGGAGACATTCTTAAAAGCTCAAAACCGTGAAGTGATTTCTGAAGCATTGAGGCGAAATAAAATTTCAGCCTAGTATAGTCCAAATTATAAATATTAGTACATAATAAAATTAAGTTTAATTTTTATCCAATTTATTTTGGGTTAAATAATTATTATTAATTATATTATGGAAATGAGACCCAGTTGTGCTAAAACAAAAGATTGATCCAACCGAGCAACTAGGCTGCCCAAACTTGTCCAAAATGCTGACCTAATCATTTCAAATTAGCTGATTTATTGACTTGCAAATCAGCCCTTGAATTCTTCTTGAAATCACATTCAAACCCCTCCACTTATTATGTTTTAAACCCCTCCACTTATTATGTTTTTGTAGATTTGCTCCTAGCTAAATATAGCAAGTTGAAATGTTCAACTTGTGCATGAGTAGTGGTCGACCATGGGGGGAGTTAATGGCTGCTAATTATTTGCTATTTTTAGAAGTCACTCCCAACTATAAATACCCCCTTCACCTATTCATTCAACACACCTCTCATTTCCACACATCTCTTTCTTTCACTCACTTTCTCTCCTTTGTTTTTCGTGTGGAGAAGGAGAGGAGCAAACTAGTCAGGCTTCGGAGAAACACCGAATTTGATTCTAGTTTCCTATCCTTTAACTTTTCTTGTTGTTGTTATGAACATGTCTATGAATATTTGTCATGTTGTTATTATAAATTTAATTAACATGACTTAAATTTAATTTGTGTTAGGTTGATTGCATTTCGTCTACTTAAGTTATTAAAATCATGTTTATGTTATTATAGGTCTTGGTAAATTGTTTGATTAAGTAAAACCATGATTATGTTATACTTGCATTACAATTGTAAGGTAACTAATGAATTAATTATTAATCGTATTGAAATTGTAATTAATTGACATGATACTTAATCAGTGCATGTTTAATCTTCTAAGGTAGCTAAGGGTTAAATTAGCGACGGTATTAAACGGTACATTAGCCTTGCATAACTTCCAAGATTATTGTGGTTAAACTATTTCGATGTAGGAATATGTTGTTACTTCACTTAATCTTTTACTTGCTTATTAAATTTGATTAATTGTTTGAATTGACATATTGCAAGATTATTGTGGTTAAACTATTTCGATGTAGAAATATGTTGTTATTTCACTTAATCTTTTACTTGTTTATTAAATTTGATTAATTGTTTGAATTGACATAGTAATATGTTCAAAAGATTAGTTAATTTTGTAAGTCTGTATGTGCTATAGTTAAAAATTACCAAGTTGCCATGAATTTATTCGTAACAACATGAATATTGTTTTAAAAATATTAAGTTAAGAAATATAATTGATCTAACATAGTTAAATCGTGCATTGGAATTATTACCTTTTAATTTTCTTAGTTAATTTACTTAGTTAAAATCTAGTTTTTATTAAACCCTTTTTCAAAACAGACGATTTTCCTTCACTGAAGTGTTAATTGCATTTCATAAATAATTTCTTACACAATCTTGTGGGTACGATAACTCGATATTTACTTGTCACTTTATTACTTGATAATGATTGTGTACACTTGCACATTTCCATTGTTCCAAGAAGCCACTTGGGAGAGAGAAAGTTTGATGAAAGAGCAATATCCTCAGCTATTCACAAGTAATAATTTCGAGGACGAAATTTTCTAAGTGGGGAAGAGTTGTAATAGCCTGCCCTATGCAGACCGTATCGATATGTTGCTTGGCATATAGTTGAGTAAGCAAGGGTAGAAAAAGGGGGTGAACTATCTGTTATATGTCTTGGTGGCGTATTGCATAGATTCGATAGTATGCCTATTTGCAGAACGCTTTGTTGGAATTCACCATTTGGTGACTCTTTTGAGTGATAATTCGCCAACCCCAAATACTTGAGGCGAAATCTTTAGTTAGTAGATTGATAGACTTGTTTTTCATGTTTTAGCATGAAAACGATGACTTAGTGAGTATCGTTAAAGTTTAGTTGAAACCTAGTTGGAATTGAACTAAAGTACTGTAGATGATAGCTTGATGTGTTTAGGTAGCTGAATGACTTGTTTAGTTACTTATTTTAGTGTACAAGCTATGTTTTATTACTCACTAAACTGATTAGCGGTAGTAGTTAAGTTTGGTAGATGTATAGGCAAATCTACTCTCGGGTTTCAAGGGCTGTAGTGGGATTTTCTAACCCTTCCACTAAGTTTTGTCCTCGTTGCCTGTGCTATATAAGGATGTCGATTGCTAGCATGTTTTACCTTTTTTTTTCTTTGCGTTATTTTCTGAGTCTCTGAAAAATTTTAAGGTATATTCGTTAGTGAAGACAAGAAAGGTTTCCAGTAGCTAGTCAAATCACCCTTATTAAGTACAAGCTTACTGGTAATTTTTGGAAAGCCCTTAGGTTGTTGTCGAAGGGATTTACGTTTTTGCATTAGTGCATGCATGATTAAATTAGATAAATGGTCGGATGGTTATAATTATTTCTTATTTAGCTCAAGAATCTAGTGAAGGTCCGAGTAATCGAGGCAAATGACCAGTACTAGTGAAGGTCTGAGTAACCAAGGCAAATGACCAGTAGAGTAGATTCTATTCTGAAGTTTGTTGGTGTGTTCCTTCTTACTTTCTTTGAGTTGTGAAACTTCCATGATATGTAGGTTGTATGTGGTAAGTTGCTCTTATTGTAAATGAATCGATGTGTTGTGTCCGGACATGTGTGTGAGTATGACCATTATAAAAACACCTTCCTTGTTACATAAGCCCAACACCAAAAAATTTATGATATGTGAAAATTGTGGAAATGAGATCTATATGTGATGCCTCCGACAAGGCAATTATATTGCAAATCGGATTGGCAGATCACGATTCGACCTTACGGGAGAACACGTGTTCGACTTAGCAATGATATGAAATGAAAATAAATATGGCTGATATGTGATTCTGATTTCTGAGATATGGGTCCGAGGTGGACACAAGGATGGATCGTTGATAACCATGCAAGGTTGTGGGAGATGTGTGTAAGTTGGCAGAATGTGTTTGCCTCAGTGTTGTAAGTGTTATGTTAAATTGGGGTAATATTGCCGCCAAAGAATTGTCGATGGCAATTAGCGTATTATGTCTGTATAACAGAGTCTCACAAAAAAGCCGGTTGTTCTTTTCTTACGAGTACCGATGCTTGTTGGTTATCAGAGTTCTTGTCAAACTAATTGTGTCTATTGTGGAACTCACTAAGTTCAAATGAACTTACTACGTTACTTTTCATCCTCAAACATTTTGATAGTAGAAGAAGGATATATCGAAGGGAAGTAGGCCGGAGTTGCGGTTGTGAGTGAGCCACTTGTTTGTTTTTGTATCATGCATGGCTATGTGGTGGATGACGTATACATATGTTTTGTATTTAACTTTTGCAATTAACTACGTCGTTTGTATTGTTTTATCTTAAAAGAGAATTGCCCCTTCTTTTGAAAGTATTCACTGAATCCCTTTGATTTTCTGATAATGAATTTTTATGATTTAAATATATATACCTAGGCAGTAATTGAATAATAGAATTTTCTTTTATAACTCCCATTATTTTCTCTAAACATGCATCACCAAAATGACTTTTACACTAAGGAAAATCTTTATAATTATTTTTCTAAAAATTTTAAGTTAAGTCGAAGGATTTGAATCCGATAGTAATGCCCCAGTCTGTTGGGCGGTCTGTCTGGTTGAATGATACATGCCATGTCTTCTTGACAGGCTAAGGGGTGTTACAACTACTTTAATTACATTATTTAATTATTATAATTCATTAATTCAATTATTAACTTAGATACTAAATTTTTTTTATAATACTAGTTGGATAATTATTTGATACACTTGTGGTAGAGTTTTATAATAATGTAGAGGATTAAATTTGTTGAATTATTTAGAATTATGATCAAATTGATAGAATATGTAATCGTTGAGGACTAAATATATAATTATACTAATTAAAAATGCCACGTCATGATTTCAATTAATGATTTAATGGATGGTGACCAAAATAAAACAAATGATAATACTAGTGACAAAAATTAAAATTTTTATAATTTGATAACCAAAACAAAAATATGATAACTGAGTGACTTTATAGTTTACCAACATACAAATATATAGTAGGAGGTAAAAATATAAAAAAAGTATTTAGTTGTTTAAATCAAGTAATTAATTAAAATGGGTGGACCAGTTTGTTTGCGGTGGTGGGTCGGTTGGCAAATGGGTAGCCAGCCTTGACCACCCGGAAGGATAAATATTTTCATAATCTTTAGGCTGGCAGCCACACTATATACGATGGGGCATATTCGCAGTAAATTTATTAATTGGTGCGTTGTTTAATTATAATGTTAAAATTTTATTTTTCATGAGAGAAAATTCTCTCACCAATTCAGTAAATACAAAACCAATATATATAGAGAGAAGTTTAGGAGAAGAAAATTAATTTTCATTACATATTTATATTTAATAATGTTTTAAACCAATTATTAAAATTTTGAAGTATCTTTTAAAAGTAAGTTTAATTGAATAATTAATCAAAATAAATTTAAATATAAAAATATTGATATAAAATAATTTATTTTAAAATTAATTTATAAAAAGAAATATAAATCCTACTTTGGAGGAACATGTATATGTATATATCATGATAGAGTTGTAAGCTGTGGTTTTCCTTAGATTAGACGTGATTTATAGATATCCAAATCAATAGAAAATGATATTGATGTATGAAATTGTTTGAGCTAACTTTGACTAAAATAAGGACTTATAAGGGATTAATTTAGGCAAATGAGATACGGAAGCTAAAGATAAAAAGAGTAGTTCACATCGAAAAGATGGAGCCAAGCATGAACCGTCCATTAATTATCTATTATTAATTCCCCTTTATTGACTGACTGTGACCAAATGAATTGGGGCACCATTGGCCTCTTTTTTTTCAATTGAGACACTGATTTGTGCACTATTTGGTAACTTGTTAATCTTTAAAATTTAAAAACTCCATTTAAATATTTTTCTATACATATAGTTTTATTAAAATAATCTTTTATCGTGTACATATGATATTTTTTACTAAAATTAATTGTAGAAAAATCAAAATTATGTCTACCTTTGTACGATATTGTTTGATCAATGGGTCCTATCATCTTTGCAATAATATAAAAGTCTTAAAAGAAAAACCCAATTATTTTACTATTTGATTGAAATACTTGAAAATATTTTCTTAAAATTGAACTAAATTTGTGGTATATTTATGTGTATACGTCAGGGGCGGCAGACACAGACAATCTATACCTGTTGGATCGTTGTGTTGAGTCTTATATCTATAAATTGTAAATTAAAATAATTATTTGCACTCATAATTCAGAAATATAGGCCAGCTTGGACTTCACTTTTAATCTAATGGAAAGCTGACGTGGTTATAACAGAATCAATTTTTGAGATATTGTTGATACAGTATCTTTTTGATGATCGATGAAATGAGACAGTCAAATTTATTTAGGATAAAAATTAATATTTTAGCATGATTTGTTTAATGTAAATATATAATCTGTGAGATTGATTAAAATTATTTTCATTCTTCAAAAAACATGTGCAAAGCAGTAAAAGAGAAAAAATAAAATAATGGAGACTGTCCCTTTAATGTTCTTTTCATGGACCAACCAATACTTCTTTTCTTTCTTCAATTATTATATTAATACTTCATAGTCACTGTCTGAGATAGTGGCACCAAATGATGTGACCTCACCAAACTACCTAAATTTTAATTTCATCTTTAAATTGAATTATAAAAATAAAATAAAGTTCAACTATTATGATAATTATAAAAGACAAAACATATTTAAATTGCAAAGAAAAAAACAAAGAAGATTCTCCCATGCTTTGTTAAGATAAGTATTTAGGTTTGAAAATTCTTAAATAGTCATCATTATCTTCAAAAATTACATCATTTTCGTATTAAAAAAATTCCTTTCTGCACTAATTCAATGGTTGAAAATGATGCATTTTACCAATTTAGATTTGGAGCTTCTACTTCAATCCTACTCCACTTGTTAACTCTTGTTTCGTGTTAATTTGTGTAAATATAAATTAAACATATTAAAATTTTTAATATGAACAGTGGATTCGGTTTTAACTCAATTACTATGAGTATTATTATCAATGTAGAAAAACGTTGGCTCAAGTGTGTTGAAACGCATTATCTTTCTATTTATGGGCTATATCTAGTTCTAAGCATTATGTTAAAAAGAGCGAGCCTATAATAAAATTATTAAAAAAAACTTCAAATACGAATATAATACGTGTATTAAAAATGTTCTACTAACCAATGTTGATACTTTTTGAAACATGTTATATCTTACTTTAAAATTGGACTAATTGTTCCCACAAAACCCTTGATTTTTGTATTTTCAAACTTTTAAAATTCAATTTAGTCTATCTATTTATTTGATTTAAAATTAAAATTTAATTGATACTGATGTTGAATGACTTTATTAAATCATATGTAAATGCTACACCAATATAAGGTTACAATATTCATATTACAATTTTCTTTACATATTTATTTTAAGTAAATTATTTTTTACTCTTTACCTTTTAATTTTTTTAAAGTCATTTCATGTCTGTTGTTTAAAATTTTTCTTTATAACTTTTATATGTTAAAGATGAAGTTTATTTTAAATCAATATCTCTTTATTTTAAGATTTTATTTAATTGAATTAAATTTTAATTTTATAATATTAAAATTAAAATATAGTTTAAAAGATACATATTAATAAAATTTATTAAGTAAAATTTTTATTTTTAGATATACTAAGATTTAATTATATTTATTGATTAAAGTACGGAAAAATAAATATAAAATCACAAAAATAAATATTAACAATTTTAACATTAAAATAAATTAATTTAACAAAATATATCAAATAAATAACATGTAAGAAATTATTAATAATATTATTTAAATTATAATATATTAATATAATATTCAAATCATGACATTTTGTATTACTTTAATATTAAATATCTTTAAAATTAAATAATGTTAATATAATTGATTATAAAATAATTAAATATTTTAATTGTATTAATTTTGTAAATTTTAATAATTTTTGAAAAGAATATTAAAATTTAAACAAAAACTAATATCATAAATCGTATGGGAATACATACTAGTTTGAATCTATGTTATTAATTGAATTTTAATTTTTAAGTCATACATTTAAACATTAAAATATGTGAGATTCAAAATTAATGGAAGTTCATTAATCGCATTATTAATTTCACTTTAATTTTCAAATCACAGAATTAGAGGGACTAAATTTTAAAAGTTTAAAAGATACAGGGATCGTAGCTGGAATCGTTCCTTTAAAGTTCGTATAGGAATTTTTGTACTTGCTGTGCTCCCCTGCCGTTGCATGGTCAGGTTGGTACGTGAATATGACAGGGTAAAAAGGATAAAAACGGAGAGAAGGTTTGGGTTTTTTCGGATTCGAATTTCTCGAATACAAGTTTTTATTTTTCATCAAATCGTTGATCGAATTTAAATTTTTTCGAATTAACTTTTCGATTTGGACACCTTTAATCATGCCCACAACATATGGTTAGTTGGGAAGAACTAGTCCCAAATTTTAATTTACAAAAGGTGTTAGAACCCCACAAGACAACTAATCACTTAGCCTTCAGACAAAAAGGAAACTATTAGAAAGGTTTGTCCGATCCTTTCTGTTAGTGGAAACATCTCAAAAATTATTTTTTTCCCCCACTCTGAAAACCAATCCATCTTTAACCAAAAGACCTGTTATTGCAAATATCAACAGCGCTGTATTAGCCCACTCCAAGCATGTGAGTGACAAATCAGTAGGCCCAATTTACATATATGGCCAACTCAGCAAGTGTATTAGCATATACCAAGTGGGATTTGTCACCTTATAACCCTGCTTTAAACATCATCGCTGTCACCTTTGATCATTCTTACATATCTAACAATCCAACCTTCGATTTTTCAAAAACTCATCAAAGTTCCAGAAGAATCATAGTCAATTTTCTATAGTATTCTCAAGTTCAGATTTTCCGATTCAGGTTCGGAGTTGATCACTTTTTCCTCCATGAAAAGATGGCAACTGAAGCAGAAATCATTCCAGAACCCATTTCTGTAGTGGTAAATAGTTCTTTTCTCTATTACATGTTTTTGTTTTGCTTGCTTTGTGTATTTTGTCTCTGTATAGTAAAAGATCATATGATGTTTTCCAACAAGGATACTGCAATTTCTGACCAGAAAGCCAAGAGAGGTCACTTTAGTTTAGCAGTATGCAACCTTTTTGATGTTGTTGAAACACTTAAAACATGATGATCTTTAAGTTCTTTAAGACATAAAAGGGCGAAAACAAAAGCTGATCTGGTCCTTAGATCCTTTTTCTATCCCCTTTCAGAAACCAGATTCATGAGATCAGTTTCTTGTGTTTCACTGAAACTTTCTCACTTTAATGGATCTAGCTTTTTAGCTTTTCTGGTAACTTCTGTTATGATTCATAAACAAAACATCTAGAAAGTTCAATCAATTACTTTGATCATGATTAGCTAAACTAGCATTAAATATTTGTTAACATGAATCGATTTATCGTAATTACTAGCATAAATGGTTGGCATATTCACGAGAACAGGTCTATCTCATATAGGTTCATGCATTAAAATGCTCACGAACAATTTGGCAAAGCCGTAGCATTGCCAATATAGAAATATATCCGCTGACAGTAATGTGATAAGATAGATTGACTTTGCCTTAAAACTTGAATATGATGGGCTAAGATATTAGGAATCTGATTCTGATATAACACAATCCGACAGCTAACTTGCCTTAATGTCGCTGTTCTTCGTAAAAACAGTGAGCTGCATATGCATTTGATTTCTGACAGATATGTTTTAGTTTTGCAGAAATTAAGATTTGTTCATACTGGAAAGGAAAGAATGATCAGAAATGAATAAATTTACCAAATTTAATTTTGTTACCAAAAGAAGCATATTTTTTCCAGCTATAAATATCTCCAATATACAATGAAAATAATGATAATAATAATTTCCTTATCTATGCAGAAAGCAGAAGAGGAGATTAGCAAACCTATTTTGGATTTGAAGAAATCCGAAGGTGGAGTCGCCGCACCTGCCGGAACGGATGAATGTTTGGACAAAGCAACCAACCAAGAATTAGCCAGGAATAATGGGGTTGAAGCCTTGAATGCTGTCTCTCAAGGGAATCCAGAAATATCCAAGGGTGAAAGTTTTTCAATGTCACCTGAGGTTTCTGAGACCTGTGGAATGCCAGATCATAACACGATTGATGACACTCCATTGAAAGCTGATAAGATACCGGAGAATGATGGAAAGATGTCGAAGAGTGAGGCAACTGCAGACCATGATTCTTCTCTGGAAGAGAAATGTGGGAGTATTGTAGAAGAAACAAGCCAAAATGCTGATGTTGAGTCCAATAAACAAGAGGCTAACTTAGAGCTCAAGAAACAAGCTTTGAGTGATAACCATGATCTGATAATTGAAAGCTCGAATGAGGCTAATGAAATAGTTAGCAAGGACGATCACTCAGATATTGTTCAAGAGAAACTTGAAGAGAAAAGCATTGAAGAAACAAAAGACACCGAACCAGAGAAGCTGCCTGCCATAGTGGGAAAGGAAGAGAGTGCTGAGGCAACTGATCTGATTGAAACATCAGCAAGAGAAAAGGACCAAATCATTTCTGATAGCATCGGAGACACCTTAACCTCGAAAGTAGCTGAAACCTCAGAGATCAAGGACAATGATACAACCTTGGAAATCAGTGAGATCGCCAAGAAAGAGAATGAGAATCCACACGAGGAGGCCACTTGCATGCATGAACCTGCAGCGGAAGTGGAAACAAAGCTTGAAGAGGTAAGCGGAGCTACAACAGAATCAAGTGAAAGTTCCATATGTAAAGATTATGGAAATTAGGATTCATAAAACATTAGCGTGATTTATTCGTGTTTATAATCTTATTCTATATGTTACCTTGTAGTACTTTTGTGTTCAAATTTTGCTCATCATGCAGGTGAGTAAAGAACCAGAAATGGAGGAACATCCTATAGCTGACATCTCGAGTTCATCGACAGGCGATGAAATCATGAAAGAAAGCACAGAGGAAAATGAAAGCATCCCATTGAAGTTAACAGAAAATGTCAGCTAATACAAATGAAAATTGATTTGGGCCCAAAAATTTGTTAATTTTTTTTTACCATTGTTAGTTGCTAACTTAAACATTCAATGATTTACAGGCAAGTCCTTCATTAGAAATTCAAGACTCAAAAAAGGATACTGAAGAGAGAACCTTAGTAGAAGGAAGTATCGATACTGCTGACCCGGAATCGGCACCGGCTGCAGCAGAATCAGAAGAGACAAAGCTAAAGGAAGCTCCTATATCTGACATCTCGAGCTCAATGATTAGTGATGAAACTGTGAAGGAAAGCACAAAGGAAGATGAAAGCACCCCATTGAAGGTAACAGAAATGGTCAGCTAATATAAATGAAAGTCGATTTGGGTCCAAAAATGTGTTCTTTTTGACCATTGTTAGTTGCTAACTTGCACATCCAATCTTTTTACAGGCAAGCTCTTCATCTGAGCTTGAGGAATTGAACAAGGATGCTGAAGAGAAAACCTTAGTAGAAGAAAGTATCGATGCTGCTGACAGGGAATCTGCACTGGCTGCAGTGGAACCAGAAGAGACAAAGCTAAAGGAAGCTGAAGCAGATGCAGAAGAGAAAAAGCAGGAAACAGAAAATGTTGTTGCCACTGAAGAAAACAGGCTAGCAACAACCGAACATGAAAGTGTCCACGTAGATGGTGCAGACAATGAGGTGGAACAGGACAAGTCCTCCTTATCATGCGAGAAGGACAAGGAGATATCCAGGGAAGAAGATGGAATGCAGGATAAAGTTCCATATGAGCACTCTGAAACTCCTGTGCCACAAGCAACAGATGAGATATTAATGGAAAAGGCAGATGATCCAACATTAGATGTTCCAACAATAGAGTCCAAAGAGACTGGGCCAGAGCAGTTGGCCGAGGAATCATATGTGCATACAGAACAGGAGACTGGAGAATGCATCTCTGTAGCAAAAACATCGCAAGATGAACAATTATCAGATTTAGGATTGGAAAAAGAGAAGATCGAAGATGGAAAGCAGTCAGATGAAGCCGTGGATTCAGGAGACACCTCAGGCATGTACAAAGATGTCGAAAAGGCCATCCAAGAAGAAGGTAATTTAGCTGAGAGCTTGGCAGAAACTGAAATGCCAAAAGGAGCTCAGGATCAGATTCCCGAGGTCATAAACATGAATGATAATGAAGGACAAAGTAAGAAACCAATCGCCGAACTGAGCAAGAGCCAAGCCGATGAAACCATTACCGAGGTTCAGAACCAAGAAAGTGAAAAACAGATAAACGAGGAACCGGCAGACAAACCCGAGGTTGAACAAAATGCCTATGAGGTTACCAAGGCTGTCATCTTGTCTGAAGAGGTAAAGAACATGTTTTTATTCCATCATGACTTTTTTAATGATGTTCTAAAATTTTCTTTAATTTTTGAAACTTTTTAACTATGTATTGATAGGTGGAAGACTACAGTTCCGTCTCAAAAGAATGTCTGAAGGAAGGAGAATCAAAGGAACAGGTAGAAGTGAAAAACTTGGAGTTTGAAGATCATTCAATCAAGGACCGAGAAGCATCCGTCATCGTAGAATCAGAAGATAGGAGACAGGATCAAGAGTCTGGAGACCCTGTAAGTACAGGCACCAAAGACGCAGAATCAGAAGAAAAAATTAAGGACATTGTTGATGAATCCAAGCATGATTGTCAAGACAAGAGTCACGAAATTTTGACAGAAGTCGGAGTTGAGACAAGCTTAGACAACACCAAGGTGAATGAGGAGCTTGCGACTTTGAGCTCAGTCAAGACGAGTCTAGAAACTTGTGAGAGTGATGCTAATCAAGAGACTAAAGAGGTCGAAAATCCACAACATGAACTGGAGAAAACAGAATCAGCCTTGGAACCAGAAGTGAATGAAGTTGAACAAGCCAAAGCTGTGCCTGAAACATCATCCGAATGCTTATCTCAAAGTCTTCAAACTTCTACCACGACATTGGCTTCCAAGCAAGAAATTGAAACCACACAATTGAGTGAGAAGATAAAAGAACAGATACAAGAGGTTGCTGAAATAGTTAAACATGAGAGTTCGGAGGATTCTTCGGAAACAAAAACAATAGAAGAGGTAAGCTTGCAAAAGGAAGAAGAGACAGAGCCCAAGGTTGTTTCAGTAGAAGAAACCATAGTTGATCAGGGTCTTCAAAATGAGGAACCCAAAGATCAAATTCAGACAACATCTTTGACATTGCCTTCTAAGGATGAATTATCTGATGCAAAGCAAATGGCAGAGATATGCTTGGAAAAAGAAGAGGTTGATGAGCTTGGAGATGGTAAGAAAGCTGAAACTGGTGCTGCTTGTGCTATTCAAGTGGAGGAACCAAAGGATCAAATTCTAGCTTCAGAATTGCCTGAAGCTGTTGGGGGTCAAGAAACTACTGTTGCTCAAGCTTCAATAACTGAGGAACCAACTAAGCTTGAAACAAAGGAAGATGACAAAACAATGGAAACTGAAGTGAAAGAAGATGAGAGTCCAGAGAAGATCCAAGAACAAACAACAGAGGTTGAAGGAGCCTCAAATGTCGAAGTTGAGACAAGTGAAAAGGCTTTTGACAATGAATTAATCAAAGAGGAACTTGTCAAAGCAATAGATGAAGAAAATCAGTGTGACAAAACAAATGAAATCATAGTGAATGAAGTTTCAAAAGAAGAGGTAATCAAGCAAATGCATCACTTAACAATTTCCATCTACTTTCTTTATTCATTCTCGATTATATGTCGACAGGTCCAGGGTGTTGCTGAAACATCTTATCTGACTTCAGAACCGGAACTGCCGGTGAAAGATGGCCTAGGAGAAGACAAGCTAAAGGGTAAACTGATTGAAGACAAAGCATCGGAAACCACTCAAACTGAAGAGGTAAGAAAACTCAAATGTGTTAATCTTATTCTTGTCTTGATTCTCTATATATCTATCTATATTGAAGCTTTAATCTGTAACAGCACGTTGTGGAAGCTCAAAAGATGAGTGAAAATGAGATAGCTGAAAAGCAGATTGTTTGTGAGGATAAAACTGTTGGAAATCCTGCCCAAGCTTCAGTTGCAAAGATAGAAACCGCAACAGTGGTACAAGAGGTTCGAACTTTTGCACTAAATGATGTTTTTAAAAGGCAAAGGCAAAAAGAATTCGATTCAATGGGAGATAAATACATGAGAGTAGTCTATGTTATTCGGATTCTTCAGTTTTTTTCAAAGTATTTGGAACACGTTTTCTGGTATTGGACATTCACACTACTGAAATTATGTAATCTACCTGAGTTATTTCATCTTTTATCAGGAATCAAGTTTAGAATTACCAAAGTCAGATCCAGAAGGTACCAAGGGTTCAGATAATCAGATTTCCAGGGAATTAGAGCCGATTGAAAACACAGAGATAACAAGTTCACCAGTTAAAGAATATGTTCCAATAGATTTGCAGGACAAAGTTGCAGAATCCTCTGAGAAAGCTGAAGTTGAAGATGTCAAAGAGGTTTACCTAAAGGAAGCAGAAGTTGGCCATGGTGGAGACAAAATAACAGACGAATCCAGTGAAGAAATAACCAAGAAGTCTACATCGGTGGAGGATTCAACTGAGGTACCTGATGCATCCTGGACATGGGTTTGGGAGTTGATCCTCTAAGGACCTTCCAAATTTATAAAAAAATTAGAAAAAATAAGTTGAACATACTCATGTTGGACACATACTCGTGACATCTATTTTCTCTTACTGTCTTTGCTTTGATCATTTATTTATGAACTCAACAACTCCTACTGGTGGAAACAAACATGACAGATTAAGGAGCTAAAAGATGAACATGCGGGAGACAAGACAAATGAAACCTCAGAAACCCCAATATTAGAAAATCAAAATGAAAAGGTCAGTATAGAGGCACTCATCTTTTATTCAACTTGTTCTTCTCTTGCCTCAAATCTTTCTTCACTCTTAATTTTACAAACAGCTCACTGTGGAAACTCTAAAGGACGATGGTTCAAACAACAATTTTAAGAAAGAGATTGTTGAAGAAGATCGAACTGTGAAGGATCAAGAACAAGCGCCAGTTGCCGTGAAAGAAGCCATAACTGTAAGTGAAAATACAGTATATAAGAGAGATGAGATATTTTAAATGGAAGGCAAAGAAACAATTTCAGGCTAGAATCTAGTTTCAAGGGACTTTAGAAGCAAATGCAAGTTGAGCTGCTATAAACTGTATTGTTTCGTCTCTTCATTTTCCTTGAATTATCCATATCAGTCTCTTCAATAACCCTCCAAATACATAGAAAAACTTTAAAACACTGAATATACCTGTGTCCAGCTCATAATTGTATGTAATACTCTAGTCCGAATCTGAATAACATAGGACACATAAATAGTTTCAGGTCCAGGCTTAGACATAGGAGACTAACATAAATCTTGACAAACAGGTTCCAGGAGAAGCAATTGAGAAGCCTGAAGCAAGAGATTTGCAACCTGAAAAAGCTGGGGTTGATAATGGAGAAGAGAAAACAGATAATTCAGGTGTTGAAATAAAACTGGAACCTGCATCCACAGGTACTGGTAATTTATCATTGTCCGATCTACTCCAACAATCTACAGAAAAGAAAGTGGAGGTGGCTGAACGTGTGATTGAAGAGAGGGAACTTACAGTAAGCAAGGAAGCAGCACCGGTGGAAGCTGCAGGAACTATTCAAGCCAAAGATTTAAAAACTGATGAAGTACCTGAAGGAGAGGAACAGAATAAGACCGACTCTGGCTCGGATGCTCCAGTGATGGTGGAAGCACCGAGAGAAGCTGAAACTAAACCACCCAAGAAATCTCAAAACATACTATCAGGTGTTGGGTCCAAAGTCAAGAACTCAATTTCCAAGGTGAAGAAAGCAATTACTGGTAAATCTTCTCATCCAAAAGAACCAAAAGCAATATCACCAAAGTGAAGCGAGAAATGAAGATCATCCTCAATTCTTAGTACATAATCACATATTTTATGATTTGTTTTATAAGGGTTTGTTTTCTGTCAAATATTTTATGATTTGTTAAGCTTGGTGAGTTTTTTGTGCAGATTGAGAAAGCAGTTTCTGTATTCTTTGGTATAAAAATACTTGAACAATTACATGATTGTGAAAAGGATTTTAAATAGTTGCAGTCTTTTTTGAGCTTGCTATAATCTAATATATATAAACATTTGTTTGTTAATTAAAGCTCAACAAAGATCACCTTATCAAATTCTTGCTTACAATTTCCATTGAAAATTTTGCATTGATACAGCACCAAAGCATACAAATTTGGAATTAAACCACACATAAACCTAATAAAGCAAACATCTTTTTCACGTCTTGCTTGAAATTTCTGCAGAACCAGAATTGGCATTCATTACTCCAATTGGAATGCAAATGGGGGCATCAATCAAACAACTAAACTCTTAGCTCAGAATCTAAAATGAAATTCAAAAACAAAAATTAATGGAGTCGACCATACCAGAAACTAAAATTACCCATTTCAGATTTCTTCAAAAATAAAGTACACATCACACTTGATAAAATTTCAGTTCCACTTAACTAGTACTGTTCCAAAAAAAACACAAAATTAGAAACTACCCCAAAACAGAGAAAAAAACATAGAAGCTTAAAAAAAACCCATGAAATCCATGAAGACCCACCACTCAAAACCTCCTCCCGGGTCCACCACCGCGACCGAACCCAACTTGAGGAACCGAAACAGCAACCGGATCAACCTTAACAAGGCCGGGAATATCACCCATTCCAAGAACCGAAAGCATATCAAGTGTTTCCTTATCAACTTCGATTTGGTCGACCTTGATGGCCGATTCATCGGGGACAAAATCCATGCGACGCTCGCGCTCTTCTTCTTGAAGCTTAAGAGAAATCCCGCGAACTGGTCCTTTCTGGATACGTTTCATAAGATGGGTCGAGAAACCGGCAATCTTGTTACGGAGCCTCTTGGATGGGATTATAGCTACTTCTTCGATAATCTTTTTGTTGGTGTGAAAATCGAGGGTCATTCGAGAATAGTACCGCTCGATTACCTGACGGGACGATTTCTTCACCGTCTTTGTGCGAACGCGGCCCATGGTTTAAGATCGGCTGAGACTGAAGAGTAATTGGCTGTTGTTTTGCAGATGCTTAAAAATGTTAGAATTAGGGTTTTTCTCTTACTATTTAATATTTAGCCAGTTTGGGCTGGGCATGGGCTTTTGGGCCTAGCTCAATACGAAAATGATGGGCTGTTGTTTGATTTTCGGCCTACGTTACGACATTAAGGAAGTACAAGGTTTTCATATGTAGTACGACTCAATATCTGTTCTTGTTTGAATTGTAATAATCATTCGTGTAAAATTATTTTGTCTCTGTCATCATGAAAAAAACTATAACAGTTTAGTGTTATGGTCTGAATTAGCAGCAGGAATAAGCCGTTATGTTAGTTGATGCAACGCAACGTTTAGAGTCTAATATGTTAGCAAAACCGTGAGTTTCGTTTCATGAAAGGGGTCGTGTTTTCTTTTTTGAACAATCTGATTATAGATTTTGATTATATCTGTTCTTTTTGACACAATACTTAGAGCTACCCATCCCCAATTCATAAATAGGAGGATAATGTGTTTCAGCACACTCGAATCCATGTCTAATGAAACGGCGGGTTAACAACTATTATATAACAGCTCCTTAACCGAATTTGAATTGCCTGTAACTACCTTCCCTGCCCTTTTAGCAAGGTGGGAAAACGAGAAGCAATTATGGAAGTTTTGGAATGAATTTATGCTCTCTGAATCTTTTGCTTTCTTTTCTCTTCTCTAGATTCCTTTTTCTTCTCTTTTCTGGATCAACTTTTATCATTTAGTTTTATCAAGAAAGACTCATTTCTTGTAAAACTAATATGGATTTATTTTACATCAGTGCCTGAAAACATTTACCCAATCAACTTATAACTTATACTATATATAATTAGATTACGTTCAAGATTTGTGTTGCGAATTTTCCTGTGAAGAAAAGAAGAGAGAAGGAGCAGAATAGCAGAAGAGAATTTGAGAAGAAGAGACGGTTTTGATTGATCCAAAATTCAGTGAAAATATCATGTTTACACTGTTTTCCTTGAGTGGTTGAGATGAACTAACTAACAGCTAATTAGTTACCACAATTGGCAAAACTCACCTTTAAGTTTTAATACAAAACGCACCGTATCACTGATGGAAGTGCATCATTTTACTGAACAATGAAATTCACCGTTTTAAGCAATATTTCCCTCTCTCCTAACTAACGGTTACAACTGAAATTTAAAACTACTAACTACCACATCAATAGCAATTTCTCCCGTAACAATTAACCTCATCTGCCAAAAGATCGTTGACCTCAAGATTCAAAATGTGGAAACTGGTGCTGCAGGTCCTCCAGCCTCTCCCAAGTAGAGTTCTCTGGAAACGTATTAGCCTACTCCACAAGGACTTTAGTTGCAGCACAATTGCCATGCTTAACCATGCGTTTGTCGAGTACTCGAATTGGTTCTTTTAACATAGCCCTATCAGTACCCACTAAAGGCAATTGAGCCTAGTGAGGAGCCTTGCCAATGTGTTGTTTCAATTAGGAGACATGGAATGTGTGGTGGATGTAGGATCTCGGAGGTAACTTCAACTTGTAAGCCATTTCACCCACTTTAGCCTCCACTGCAAATGGCCCAAAGTACTTAGGGGTAGGTTTTTGGTTGGATGCACGTCACGCAGTAGTCCGTCAATATGGCTGCAGTTCCAGGTAGACTAGGTCACCCTCTTGGAATACACAGTCATTTCTTTTTTTTGTCTGCCACTTGCTTCATTCGAGTTTTGGACCTAGTGAGATGGAACTGAATAAGTTTTCTGCCAGCTTCCCTTTGCTGGAGGCTTCGACCTACTTTGTCCACACTCGAAAGGCCAGCTAGGTAAGGTAAATAGGTTGGTGGTTCCTATCGATACAATGCCTCGTATGGTGTGGTTTGTATGGATGAATGGAGGGTAGTGTTATACCACCACTCAGCTAAAGTCAGCCATAAGTACCAATCATTGGATCTCTCCCTTGTCATACGAAACAGGTACCCTTCGAGACATCGGTTGAGCACCTTGGTTTGGCCATCGGTTTGGGTGTAGTAAACAATGGACATGTGCAACTTTGTGCCAAGGTGTTTGAAATTTTCTTGCCAGAACTGGCTGATAAAAACTCGAGCTCGATCAGACACCAGTACCTCAGGAACTCCATGCAATCTGAAAATACTATCTAAATAGAGTTGAGCAACTGTGATGGAAATAAAGGGATGGGTCAAGGCAAGGAAATGACCATACTTGGTCAACTTATCTACCACTACAAGGATAGTATCCTTGCCCTTGGACATAGGTAGGCCCTCAATAAAATCAAGGCTGACCACTGCCCAAGCTCAATTAGGAATTGGCAGTGGCTGCAATAAACCAGGATAAGTAGCATTGTCAACCTTACAACGCTGGCAAACTAAGCATTCTCTGATCCATTGCTTAAGATTCTTAGACATACCCTTCCAATACATTAATCTAAACATCCTATAGTGAGTAGCGTGAACACCTAAGTGTCCTCCAATGGTGCTCTCATGGAAATACTGGAAAAGTTCCTTCCTGAGTTCCCCAATATCACCAATGACTATCTTTCCCTTACTACACGGCACTTTGCCATCCTAGGAGTATTTAGGATGCAGGTCAAGCTACTGTTGAATCTCCTTGCAAATGGTATGCAGCCGTGGGTCCAATAACCAAGAATCCAATGCCTTCTGCCGTAATTTAATAAGGATCATGCTTCATTTATATTGAAAGAGATAACCCTCCTGTATCTGAGGTTGCCTGGATAAGGCATCAGCCACTGCATTTGGGACCCTTGCCTATAAGACACAACAAAATCATAGCTAAGCATCTTAACAACCCACCTCTGCTGATACAGGGTGATTACTTGCTTGTCAGTGAGGAACCGTAAGCTTGGAGGTCATGAATTATTGGTAGGAATACAAAATAGAGGTTCCCTAATGATTTTTGGTGAAATCGGATTTTAATCCAAGGCTTTAAATTGAAAGTTATGCTTGTCTCGATTTTAGGGACTAAATTGAATAATTTGCAAAGTTTGCAAAAATTGGTATTTGATTATGTTTTGATTGGAATTTGATATTGGGATGTGTTTTATGATTATTTGTAGCTAACATCAAAACATAAATGTTGAGAGAGAAAGGAAAAACGAAAGTGATCAACGAGTACCTGAAAATTTCAATTTGTGCATTTATAATTTAAGTTGTATAAATTGCTTGCATTTTCATGATTATATGTATACAGGAGTACCAAGGCAAGTATATAGTAATGATATGAGTTATTGGATCGAGTTTAAATGAGAATCCTCGGGTTAACAGTGAGTTACGTCATAATGTCAACCCAAAATTTTATAACCCTTACAATTTGTCATATTTTGACCTCGGGTTAACAAAAGAGCTTTCACAACCTCATATAAAATTTGAAAAGGATTATGTATCATTTTATATACTCGTTCTAGTAATAATGTTTAATGGTTGGTAAATAAATGTAATTCAACTATAGTTGCTTCGGCAATCGGGTAATGGGGTGTTACATCCTAGATCCCCAACTCGCAGGGTGATCCCCAACTCGCAAGGTGATCCTCAACTCGCAAGGTTTTCAGGACCAAATCGGTGGCCTAACCGATTAGACCACTCGTTTTCAGTTTGATCAATTCAACCATATATAATAAATTTTATTATTTTTAGGTTAAAATATGTCATATGTCCCTATACTTTTCTTAAATTT
Organism: Gossypium raimondii; assembly: GCF_025698545.1. NCBI lineage: Eukaryota > Viridiplantae > Streptophyta > Magnoliopsida > Malvales > Malvaceae > Gossypium > Gossypium raimondii. The sequence continues at coordinate 41,511,098 of NC_068568.1, forward strand.
CAAATTTAGTGTTACTTTCCATATGATATCTAAATAAGCAATATGTTTGTTTGTGGCGGTGCCGGGGGGGATCTACTTACGTCAGTGTAAAACTTAAGTGGTTTTACACCTTTTATAATATTTTAACAATGCAACCGTCATATTTCATTCTCCATTTATGTAGATCATGCATGTCAAGTTTGATATAAATTAAAAATTTATAACTATTCGTTTTACGTAAAAAAAATTAATTGTTAAATATATATTAATATAGACAACATGTTGAATCAATATAATACAAATATTAGATTGATTCAAAAATTTACATGCATGACAAGTAGAAATATCTTCATAAATTCAACGATTGGATTGTTAAAATTTTACTCGCATACAAAAATTACGAAAAATATAAAATCACTTAAATTTTATCTTGATGTAAATAAATCCTCCCACATATATAAAAACTTAAATAAGTAATATGATAATTGTTTCTTTGTAAATTGAAATTAAAATAAACAATCCATAAACTTTAAATTTTTAACATTACGGGTAGCTAATCTAGTACATGGTGCAACAATTTTGTGTACTTCCATCTTCATAAAAGTCTTGATAATTTTTTAAACTAAAGTATAATAATTACCATTTAAAATTTTTATTAATAAACATTCCATATCTATACAACTAAATTGACATGTGCCCCACCTAAATATTGATGTTTTCCTTTTTTTTTTACATTTTAATATATATTTAAATTTAAATTTTAGTTTAAATTTGATATTTAATATTTATACTTTAATTTTAATATTATTAATTTTTAACATTATTTAATCTTTATATTTTTATAATGTTATTATTTATTTCAAATAATTAATATTTGTTAACTTTTTTATTAAAATGTTGGGTAGTTTCTCATTTCTTTTGAGTTTGTTTTGCATTATTTTTGGTTTTAAGAGAATGGTCAAATTTCAGTTTTGGCCCTTCTACTATGTTGAAACTTGATATTTAATCTATATACTTTGATTTTTGACGTAGTTTGGTCCTCTACTTTTGTAATGCCATTATTTAATCTAAATAGTTAATATTATTAACTATTTCAATCAAAATATTGACGCCTTGAGTTTTTCTTAAAAATACTATTCCAGCAAAAGAATTTTTTTTTATCATGAGAAGTTCAAAGTGGTATTTTAAAGAAAAAAATCCACTTAAGCATTTTCAATGTTATGTTTTTGCTACATGACTATCAAATAATTTTTTAATTTCAAAATTGCACATCATTGAATTTAATAGAAGAATTTTATAATGGTAATAACAAGATAGATCTAAACTTTTAAATTCAAAAGTAAAAGGACTAAATTTTGAAAATAAAAGTAGGAGAACTAAATTTAGAAGGTATAAATGTATTGAAACTTAAAAGTATATTTTAACTATTAAATTTTATTAAAAAAAATTAACCAACACGAGACGGGGTCTAAAATTATACCAATTAACATACCAATTTAAGGGAAAGGCGAATTATTGAACTACTCAAAAAATCAGAATTTTTTTTAACAATTTCATTACAGATTCTAATCATATATGTTCTTTTTTGACATAATGCCTAGAACTACCCATAACCTTTCCTCAATCCATAAATAGGAAAATAATACGCTTTAGCGCACTCGAGCCCACATCCTTCTGCATTGACAATAATGCTCATGCCAATTGAACTAAGACTCAATCGACAAATATTGATGTGTTACTATATAATATATTATCTGGGACTTGAAATATATGTATTGGATCACAAGTCACCCCCACTTGGATTGGATTTGATTATTTGAAAAGTTTATTGCTTTTGAAATGGAATCTAATACCTCCCCTTCAAAATCTTTGTCTAAGATTTTTGTATTTGTTTTGTTTTGTTTTCCCGGTATTTGTGACGAGAAATTTTTCAACCTTATTATAAGCTGGAGAAAAGACATTTAAGATTAGACCATATTACCGAATTTCCAACAGCCACTGACAATGCCTAAAATTGTGGGCTAAATAGTGATTAAATGAAACAAATAAAGGTTATACCATAGGATTTTGTTAATCAAATAGTGTATTGGAATTTAAATTATTCTTCAAAAATATTAACACCCAACTAATAAATTCACCAATCATAGTTTATTAATTTCTGTTCTTATATAATTCATTCCTTGTATAAAGTATATTAAATATAAATCTTTATATTTACTTTTATTTTATTAAATCAATCTTTTGCTAAGACAGTAAAGATGCAAATCTTTATATTATATGTTTAAATCATGTATCTTATCATATATGAGATTTTAAATCTAAATTTATGGACAAATGATACGAAATTTTGATAATTAATTCACAGTTTTCTTTATATATATAATTGGGGTGGGGATGGGTTGTTATTTTCACTAGGTTCAAAAATTGTTGGCTAATTTATTTTTATTTAATTTATGGAAATATTTTTAAGCGGTTAAAATATGCTTTAGGTCTCTATATTTTATGTACATTTAAAATTTAGTCTTTTTACTTTTATTATAAAGAATTTAGTTCATCTACTTTTTATTTAAAAACATAAGTCCAGTTATTGATATAGTTAAATTTTTTCGTTAATTTAAGTCATTTTTTGTTACATGGATACTAAATGAGTATTTCTTTCATTTCAAAATGTCACACCAACAAATTTTAACAGAATGATTTTAATTGTGCTAACAATTTAACCCAAACTTTAAAATATGAAAAAGTAAAAGAACTAAGTTCCTAAAATAAAAGTAGAAATACTAAATTTCAAATATATAAAGAGTTTAAGGACTAAGAGCATATTTTAACCTTTCTAAATTCAGTTTTAAAATGAAAACCAATAGTTAATTATTTTAATATATCACCTCAAATATCTTGAGTTGGACTTTTTTTCAAGTTATAGAATCAAAATTAATCATTACAAATAATAAATAAAATACTTAATTAAGCTAAATTATTAGAATAAATCTAATCAAAATGATATTGTTATCAATCCCTAACTATTTTATGGTCACGACCTTAATCTCGATTTCAACTTGTAGGGTTATTGAAAGCCTTGTTCAAGCTTTTATTTGGGGTTCCATTTTGGAGTCCACAAAACCGATGTTGGTGAGCTAGGAGCATTGCTTTTGTTATGGTACTCGCTATTACCGACCCGCTACTTGGTTACTGGATTGGGTCATGACTCCTCGACCCATGTGGTTCGCACTTTGAGTTTGCACGTGAGCTGTTCACACCCCTCTATGGATCGCATGATGTGGGTTCGTATCACCATTCATGATGTGGGTTTGCGTCACCATGTACGTAACGCCCCGAAATTTGGGCCTAGAAGTATTGAGCCTTGAGCAAGGGAACGGTTTGGAAATTGTGTACAAAAGTATGTCTACTTTAGTGGTTAAGGGTCCTGAGAAGAGTTGGAAAAGTCCTAGGTTCAAACCTGGGCTTTAGCAAAAATTTTGGTTTTAAGTGGATAAAACCCTGGATGCTTGAATGTAGGCCTTTTAAATTATTGTGTTAAAAAAATGACATAAGGAAGCATGTGGTCTAGTGGTTGTGGCATTTTGGTTTTTCTTTTAAAGGAACCTGGACTTTGGCCTTTAGACCTTTTTATTAACTGTAGATAAAATATGACATAAAAAGAGCTTGTGGTCTATTGGTAAGGTGGTGTGTTGTGTACTGTGAGGTTTGAGCTTCAAGTCCTAGGTTGTGCAATGTGGTATTAATTTTGCAGCTTGGTTCGGTTAGTGGTTGTGTTGCAGTAAAATTCTAATAGATAAGAGGTTGGAGTGATATGTGGAGGATATCAAGGAGGATTTTTAAGAGTGGATTGTGGAGAGAAAGGAGGAGTTTGAGTTGTAGAAGGATGTGCCGATTGGTATGTGGGTGGATGTGAAATTCGACTATGAGACTTTCTCTTCTCATTTTGGTTTAATTTTTTGGTCATTTTCTTTTGGTCGGTTGCTCTAAATTCTTAAGTAACGAAAATAATTTTTTATTCTCCGTTTTTGGTTGTTGAAGTTTTGTCGAATTGACCGTTTGGGGAAAATTGGTTAGTATTGTCGAATTCACTTTTTTCAATATTTGTCGAATTGTTTTTCTTCTTCTTCCATTCTTTCTACTTCTCTGTTTCTCAAAACCGAATAGTGCTTCTCCCCTTCCTCTCTAATTCTTCTCATTTCGGACTCTCTTCTAAGCCGAACCTTCTCTCCACCTTTCTTCACTTTCTTCTCTGCTTTTCATTCCTTCAGAATCCCAACCAAACACATCTTAGGCCTTTCAAGTACTTTCATTTTATCATCTCCTCTCTCTAGTGTGCTTGGCCGAATACACCTATTTTTCTTTCTAACCGATTTTATCATCACTCTTTCTTTTGGTATTTAGCTGAATACTTCTTTCTCCTTTTGATTCTCTTATTGCCAGTTGTGTTCTTCGAGTTCTAGAATTCCGCGAGAAGTGAAGGAGTACTCAAGGAAAGACTGAAGCATTTCAAAACGTTCCTATCGTTAGTCATTTGAAGGTAACCCTGTTGCTATTATTGTGCTCAATCTAGAGTGTGTTGGTTGTATATTTTTTTGTGGCCGGATATTACTTTCCTTTACCTAGGGGTTTTGTGGGTATGATCAACCTTTAGGTTTAGGTAATTGTGTCTAATAAGAGTGCACTTGTAACGCAGACATTTGGCAAGCAATGGGTGATCGTTTTCAACCAGCGATCTAAGGGGATTAATGGCATAACTTTAGATGGGTGAAGAGGGTGCTGGTAATAAAGTGATGGTAAAGGTATCGGTTGAGTTTGAGCGTGTAGCCTCCACTCCTAAGTTTAAGTGGCATAAGGTGTCGGCTGTTTGGGATTTTCTGCCAGTATGCGGAAGGGTGGCTGCACCAAGCTTTGGATCAAGTAGGCAAATTTCAGTCGACCAGTCCAGTCAAGGTTCTAGCGCACGTGGATTTCTAGTACTCTTCGTAATCAGGTGTGTATTTGTACACCGTAAATCATTACTGTCGTAAAGCTGAAAGAGTGTGTAATCACACTGTCTTTTCTGTGAATCGGTAAAAGTCGAAAAGCTAAAAAGCCAGAAATACGGCGATTGAGGCCACATGGGCATACGAATGCTCGTGTGGTAAGCCGAGCCCATAAATGCGGGCATTAGACTGTTGAGGCCACCACAAGCGTTCTCGTGCTCTTGGGCCATTATGGGCTCGTTGGGTTGAATGGGTCATGTAGGCCCAATTGGCTCGTGGGCCCTACACGGATAAAATCCACGTTAAGTGGCAAATACTGAACTGGGCTATGTAGTTCGCGTAGCCGCGACTGAATTTGGGCTAAATGGGCCACACGAGTGTGTAGGCCCACGTAGGTTGAATATGGGCCTTGGGCCTATTTACACCGTTATGACCATTTAGGTTATCTGTGTCGCTCGAGGCGACTGTAGACCTTCGAAAAGGTTGTTAAATTATCGAAATACCCTCGAAGGGTAAAATTACCAAAATACCCTCAAAGGGTAAAATTACCGAAATACCTCCGAAAGGGAAAATAACTGAAATACCCCTATGGGGTAAAATGACCGTTATGCCCCTAGGAGATGAAATGACTGTTAAGGCCCTGTGCTATGTATGATTGTTTTGCTTTATGATATTTATATGACTGTTATTGAGTATGACATATTGTATACACGTATGATTTATGACATGTCATCCTACATGAGGTTGGGTTAATATTGACGGAGGAAGTGTATGGCTTGTAGCCATTCTGTTCAAGTTTTACTGCCTTTCTGCTTATGGCTTTTAGTCGTTCTGTTAACTGGCAGCGTTGTTGCGATACTTATGGCTTTTAGCCGTTTTTTCTATGATGCCGAGTCGTTCTGTTAACTTAGTGCTGCAACCGGTGCTAAGCTTGGTGTGTTGGCTGGGTGGGTCGATTTTATCCCCACATGGTGTGTTAGTTGGTACGAGTGGTGTATTGGTTGGATTGGGTGGGATTTCTGTCTGTATATCTGCATCTGATACTAATTCTGTAATGGGCTTAGGTCCACCTGATTTTGTTAATGGGCTAAGGCTCACCTGATACTATGACTGTGATGGGCTTGGGTCCAGTCTGTTTCTGCATACCGAATATCTGACTGTTTGTATTATAAGGGATTACACACTAAGTTTTCGCAAACTCACCCTTCTGTTTAACTGTACAGGTAATCCCCAGCCTTAGGTGATTTGGAGCCGCAAGAGACTCGGAGAGGGCCACACAACTGAACAAGTTTTATTTTGTTTTGCTAATTTACTAAAGCACTTTGATTTTGATTCAGGTTGTAAGAAGACCTCTAAAATTTCTAGATTTTAAATTCGAGATTTTATTGATTACGAGTCTTATCCGCTAAAAGTAGAACCCGATTTTCCAAAATAATAACTATTTTCAAATGCTACATTTTCGTAACTCAATTTTTAATAACACGTTTTCATAAATCATTTGTTTTAAATTAAGCTTCCGCAACAATAAGGTTTTGAAGGTAACAACGTTTCTTTAATAAACCTCGATTGAAAATAAGCAAACGCAAACTGAGGTTTTATACAAGTTTTAAATAACAAGAAGTTTGAAATTTCAAGAAGGGTTTTCAATGAAAACATGGTTTTCAAAAAACACTTCAATGTGACACACCAGATTCGGCAATAACGTCTAGGCCGGGTTTGGGGTGTTACAATGTAGATGAACCCACATCTAGGAAACACGTGTTAATTCTAGAATAGGGTACATGTTGGCATGCATGAGACCCACCTAAGACATCACGTCGATGAATAGTAACCCTTTTGAAGAGGACACACACTCTACAACACTCAATAATTTGGTGCGGTAAGCGTGGATAGGCTTTCGACCTTCAAATCTTCAGATTGCTAAAAAACCAAGATGACTCACTTAAACGAGAATTTCTTTGGTAATTTTTCATCGGACTAGACAGGAGGTTTTGGCATCAGTAATCAACCCAAATAAATGGACCTTTTCACTCGTTGGCTTGCTAACAGACCAGAAAATCTAGGCAATTCAGGTCAAACAGGTGCCTCTAATTCTATTTACCTCAATGCTCTATTGGGTCAGGGACTGTCATTTCCCTTTGACCAAGGAGCATCACCGTAGCAATTATTGGGTTTATAGGAGCAGCTGAGGTTGATGAAGGAATCGATGACTCAACAAAGTGCTAGGTTCGAATAGCAACAAGTGTTTCAACAAGAGTTGTTAAGACAAAACGAGGAGTTGAAGAGGAAGATGCAGTTTGACAACTCTAATATTCAAGATCATGTAACACTCTCTAGGATGAGGCTGTGGGAGTACATGCAAAGTCATGGCAGAACGAGATGGATGCTTTGTGTAGATATGTGTGAGCATTGCTGTAAAAACCCTATACTCGGTCCAATCGTACAGACCAGGTAGAAGACTATTACATTTGGTGCCAAAACGGTTATGGCTAGATATTGTTTAATTAAAACATTTGTACATGGTATTTTAAGTTACCAACCATATTTGCAAACATACTTATAGTTTCACTAATTCATTTCATAAATACCAAAATACTTCAAGTACCTCAAAATAGATAGAATTTTAAGAGTTTACATTTTAGTCCCTAATACATGGGAACACAACTAAACTACCTATGTACATGTCATTTTAATTCAAAATATGGTACCTACTTTTGAAGCTCTTGAGGATGTGATGAGATGAGAAATATTCTAGTTTGACTTTACCCCTTTGAGTCTAACTGAAGCTACGCATTAAAATTAAACGCGTTAAGCCGGTGAAGGCTTATTAAGCACTACAACAATAAATAGATAAATAAATCCTAATAAAATATTTTAAATTTATTCCGTTAATACATATTTACATACATATAAGTTTCTTTAGCTATGCTATATATTAATAAAATGTAATATATCTATTTTTTTTTGTAAGTTATAAAACTTACCTTAACACGTTGATGATTCGCTTTTATTCATGACTCATATTCTTAGCCCAAAGTAGATTTTATAGAACACACCAGATATACAAAATAAATACAGAGGTGCATTATTATGCACTAATGAACAAAAAGCACTAAAGTGCTATACAGAGAACACAGATGTGCTAAATAGAGAGCACTGACGTGCTAATAATCAGAGAGCGCGCTAAGGTTCCTTAATGACATGCCACTAATATCCTAGTAGTTCTAAATTCCATCCACTTGGGTATTAAAACTGAACTTCATACATTTAAATACTTTACAAAAATATTTCGAAAAAGATTTCTCATTTCTCTATAATTACAATTTAGTGCATATTTCACAATTCACAAATATCACACCTTTTTCACATATATATTTTTGTCACAACATTTACTTAATGTTCAAACAATATACTATCTTATATTCTCCATCTATAATTTTCTTTACAAATTTCATAGTTCCATAATCTTTTATTTTTATAATGATTTTATTTTATAAATTTAAATATATATATTTTACATTTTTTCTAAATAATTCTATACTATAATATAAATATTTAATTAAAATAATTTAAAAATCTTGTAGTACTTACAACAAAAGGTTGAGATGATGTCTTCCTTCACTCCTTAGCTTTCTCTTTTCCTTTTTCTTCAATTAGGCCATCTCATTTATTTTCTTTCTCAATTTAAGTTTGAACCCTTGAAATCCCAAATTTTCTTTTTTCTTTTTCTTTCTTCTTTCTTTCTCCTATTCTCTCTGTTTTGATTCTGTTTCTTTCTTATTTCTTTTCTTTCTTTTGTTATATATATATAATAATATAATATTATAATAATATAATATAATAACATACTTATTAATTAAGTAAACATAATATAATATATAATTTAAATTAAAAATATCTTAGATTTTTTTGTTAAACCGCCTCAATTTATAATAATGGCATATTTGCTTATTTAGACCTTTTACTTTCTTTAATCTATAATTAAACTTTCACACTTATTTCAATCTAATCCTTCTTCCTAATTACTTCTAATTAAGTCAAATTCAACTAATCAAAACGTAATTAGACACACAACTAACTTCGTAAATATTTATAATAAATATTTACGAATTCGATTACGAAGCGGAGTCGAGGAATGCATATTTTTTATTTGATCCTTTTAAATCAATTTAACCATATAATCAATATTAAGATAAATTTTCATGCAACCTTCCTATCATAATATAGACCATACCACAATATTAAGATAAATTTTCTTTCTAGCTCAGATTTGTGGTCACGAAACCACTATTCTGATTTCACTGAAAATGGGTCACTACAACTCTTCATTCCTTAAGGATTTTCGTACTCGAAAATCTTACAAATAAAGAGGTTTGGGTATTGTTTCCTCATTGCCTCCTCCGGTTCCCAGGTAGCCTCTTCAATTCCTTGTCATTGCCAAAGAACTTTCACTAGATCTATCTTTTTGTTTCTTAATTTTTTTGTCTCCTGTGCCAAAATTTTGATCGGTTCTTCACTGTAAGTCATATCGGGTTGAATCTTAATCTCTGTCAGAGAAATAACATGTGAATGATCTGACCGATACCGCCGTAACATGGATACATGGAAAACATTATGTATTCTATCAAGTTCCAGCGGCAAAACCGGTATGCAATAGGTCCAATACGTTCAGTAACCTCATATGGGTCGATGAACCGTGGGCTCAATTTACCTTTACAACCAAACTGAAGGACTTTTTTCCAACGTGATACTTTCAAGAATACCTTGTCACCGACCTGAAATTCTATTTTTTTTTAAGATCGGTATATGATTTTTGTCGATCAGGAGCTGCTTTCAAGCTATCTCGAATCACCTTTAATATTTCTTCGGTTTCTCGAATCAAATAAACGTCATGTATCTTTTTCACTGAGTTCAGTTCAATATAATGGTGTTTTACATTTTCGACCATACAAAGCCTCATACGGTGCCATTTTAATACTGGATTGATAACTTTTATTGTATGCAAACTCAATCAAAGGCAAATAATTTTCCCAATTATCTTCAAACTCTAGTACACAACATCGAAGCATGTCCTTCAATACCTAAATTACACGTTCGGATTGGCCATCTGTCTGAGGATGAAATGCAGTACTAAAATACAACTGAGTACCTAGAGCTTCTTGTAACTTGTGCCAGAAATGAGACGTAAATTAGGGATCTCTATCAGAGATAATGGAGATTGACACTCCATATAGCTTGACAATTTCAGATATATATAGTTCAGCCAATTTATCTAAAGAATAATCTATACGTACCAGAATGAAGTGCGCTGACTTTGTTAATCGATCAACGATCACCCAAATAGCGTCTTACTTTTTTGGTGACAATGGTAATCCCGAAACAAAATCTATAGTAATTCTTTCCCATTTTCATTCCGATACAGTAATTGGCTGGAGTAATCCTTAGGGTACCTGATGTACGAACATAATACCACTGTGTGCCTCGTGTAAAATATTCTGTACAAGCTCTGAATTCTTCAGTACACATAATCTGCCTCTGAATAATATACAACCATCAGTCCCAATCTATAATTTCGAATCATTACCTGACTCACATTGTACCCGTTTAGCCTGTTAATTCATCATCATTTTTTTGAACTTCACAGGTTTGTTGTAGAAACATCGATTTAGCTTTCAGTTCAACTATAAGTGTACCATCATCAAAAAATGACAATCGAGTATTCATAGTTCGTAAAGCAAATAGAGGTTTTCAGCTTAAATCATCAGCAACTACATTAGCCTTACCCGGATGATAGTCAATAACCAGATTATAATCCTTTAGCAATTCAAGCCACCTGTGCTGTCTCAAGTTCAAATCTTTCTGTGTCATCAAATACTTTAAACTTTTATGATCAGTATAGATATGACATTTTTCACCATACAAGTAGTGTCGCCATATTTCAATGCAAACACAATAACTGCTAATTCAAGATCATGTACCGGGTAATTCTTTTCATGTGGTTTTAATTGTCTTGAAGCATAGGCTATTACTTTACCTTTTTGTATCAAAAGACAACCTAAACCATTTAATGAAGCATCACTATAAATAACAAATTCCTTACCCTGTTCAGGCTGTACTAGAATATGTGTTTTCGTCAATAGATCTTTCAATCTGTCAAAACTCTGCTGACATTCATCAGTCTACTCGAACTTTACATCTTTCTGCAATAGACGTGTCATCGGAGAAGCTATCACAGAAAATCCCTGTACAAATCTATGATAATATCTAGCTAATCCCAGAAAACTTCTAATTTCAAATACATTCTTCGGTGAATTCCAATTGACAATAGCTGAAATTTTACTCGGGTATACCCTGATGCCTTCAACAGATACAATATGTCCAAGAAACCCAACTTTCTGAAGCCAAAACTCACATTTACTAAATTTAGCATACAACTACTTTTCATGTAAAGTTTGCAGTACAATTCTTAAATGGCCTGCATGCTCATTCTCATATCGAGAATAAACCAGGATATCATCAATAAATACTACCATAAACCTGTCTAAGTACGGTCTGAATATTCTGTTCATTAGGTCCTTAAATACAGCATGTGCATTTGTCAGTCCAAACGGCATCACAAGGAATTCATAGTGCCCATACCTAGTTCTAAAAGCTGTATTCGGTACATCAGACTCCTTTACTCGTAACTGATAGTAACCCGATCGAAGATCAATCTTTGAAAATATAGTGGCACCCTTCAGCTTATCAAATAAGTTGTCAATCTAAGGCAATGGGTATTTATTCTTTACGGTAACTTTATTGAGCTATCAGTAGTCGATACATAATCTTAAGGTTTCATCTTTCTTTTTCACAAACAGAACCGGCGCACCCCAATGTGAGTGACTAGGTCGAGCAAAACCCCTGTCAGTAAGCTCTTGCAATTGTGCTTTCAACTCTTTCATCTCGGTAGGAGCCAGTCTGTATGGTGCTATAGAGATCGGAGTTGTTCCCAGAACTAAATCTATAGAAAATTCTACCTCTCTTTCCGGTGGTAACCCAGGTAATTCTTCTGGAAACACATCAGGAAATTCACATACAACTAGCATTGACTTAATTTTTGACTCAGATACTTTAGTGTCTAATACATAAGCAAGATATGCATTACACCCTTTTCTATCATACCTCAACGCTGCCATGACTGAAATCACATCAGGCAACCCATCTAATTTATCAAATTCAACCCGGAGCAATTTACCATTATGACATTTTATTACAATGTACTTTTGTTTACAATTCACTACTGTATCATGTTGAGTTAGCCAATCCATTCCCAAAATCACATCAAACTCATCAAAAGACAATAACATCAAGTCAGCTAGAAAACAATAGCCCTTTACCATCAGTGGTCAATTTTTACAAATTTTATCCACTATAACATACTGGCCCAGGGGATTTGAAACTTTAACCGCAAATTCAGTAAATTTAACAGGTAAATTTTTAACAGACACCAACTTTGTACATATGTATGAATGTGTAGAACCAGGATCAATCAAAGCAGTAATATCAGTATCAAGTAAAAAAATGTACCAGTAATGACATCTAGTGTAGTAACATCTTCTTTGGCATGAATGGCATACGTCCTGGCAGGTGCTCGTGTTTCAGATCTAACTATTTCTCTCACTGATCGTGTACAACTATGAGTGCCATCATAAATTCTAGGTCTTTTACCTCTTTGTGGAACCGAGCTACCTTTCGCAGACTGTTCTATAATACTTTATGACATTTTTGGACAATCTTTGATCAAATGATCTTTCGATCCACATCGAAAACTAGCTCGGGAATTCAGTCGACATTCTCGCCAATGATATCTTCCGTAATACTCACATAATGGCAATGTTGGTTTTCTTCTAAAATCCCCAGTACTAACTATAGAGGTCGACTGCTGAATTTGTCTTGTCTGACTTTTGGATCTTTTCCCAACGGTAGGATAAGTGTATTTAAAATATCTAGAACCCCTCACTCTTTTTGAAGACGGTGGTGGTGCAGAACTAGTTGCTAATCTCTTCCCAAAACTCTTCTCTTTCGAACGAGCTAACCTTTCTTCCAGTCGTTGTGCTGTATCAACCAAAATAGAAAATTCTTGTAGATGTAATGGTATAAGAGGAACATAAATTTCTTCATTCAATCCCCACTCAAATCTCCTGCACACATCTGCTTCATTTGCTATTAATTCCTTAGCATATTTACTTAATCTGATAAATTCACATTCGTACTCAGCAACAGACAAGTTATTCTGCTTCAAGTCCAGAAATTATCTTTTCTTCTTTTCCAGATAAAGTTGACTCACATATTTCTTTCTAAATTTGGACACAAAGAAATTCCAATTAATTTTCTCTGCAGGATGAATATTCATGACAGTGGTCCACCATTGGTAAGCCTAACACTTTAATAAAGATACTGCACATTTCAACTTTTCATCCCCTGTACTCAACAATTCTTCAAATATTCTTTGACTCTTTTCTAACCATTCTTCAGCCTCAGCTAGATCATCATCTTTATTTCCTTTATACTCTTCAGCTCCATATTTTCTTATTCTCTCCAAGGGAGATCGATGACTAGTTATAGATTGTTGTGGATGTGGAACAGCAGGAGAAGAAGATGGTGGTGGAACAGGTGGAACATTATTAGTTCTTACAACTTGCTGCAATAACTGATTCATTGTTTGTAACAAAGCTGCAATTGGAATTTCTTCTCTAGGCGGTATCAGCTCAGTTCCAGATTGAGTTCTTTCTTCCAATTCAGGCTATCTATCATCCCCTAAGTTTATCGATTCACTTCGAGCTTGGGCTCTATGTTGATCTCTTTTCCTATCAAATTTTAGTGCCCTACTATAAACTTCATTTTCCGACTCTTCACAAGATCTGTTTAACATCTTTAAGTTTCTACAATATTCACAAATTATATAATTAAATAGATAAACCTCATCTCATCACATCAATATATAAAATGACATGTACAATTAGACTTATTCTCGACCCAAGAATTCAGAAAACTTAGGCTCTGATACCAATAAATGTAACAACCCTATACCCGGTCTAATCGTACAGACTCGGTATAAGACTATTACATTTGGTGCCAAAACGGTTATGGCTAGATATTGTTTAATTAAAACATTTGTACATAGTATTTTAACTTACCAACCATATTTGCAAACATACTTATAGTTTCAGTAATTCATTTCATATATACCAAAATACTTCAAGTACCTCAAAATAGATAGAATCTCAAGAGTTTACTTTTTTGTCCCTAATACATGGGAACACAACTGAACTGCCTATGTACATGCCATTTTAATTCAAAATATGGTACCTACTTTTGAAGCTCTTGAGGATGTGATGAGATGATAAAATATTTTAAATTTATTCCGTTAATACATATTTACATACATATAAGTTTCTTTAGCTATGCTATATATTAATAAAATATAATATATCTTTTTTTGTAAGTTATAAAACTTACCTTAACACGTTGATGATTTGCTTTTGTTCACAACTCATATTCTTAGCCCAAAGTAGATTTTATAGAACACACCGGATATACAGAACAAATACAGAGGTGCATTATTATGCACTAATGAACAGAGAGCACTAAATTGCTATACAGAGAACACAGATGTGCTAAACAGAGAGCACTGACGTACTAATAATCAGAGAGTGCGCTAAGGTTCCTTAATGGCATGCCACTAATATCCTAGTAATTCTAAATTCCATCCACTTGGGCATTAAAACTGAACTTCATACATTTAAATACTTTACAAAAATATTTCGAAAAAGATTTCTCATTTCTCCATAATTACAATTTAGTGCATATTTCACAATTCACAAATATCACACCTTTTCACATATATATATATTTTTCACAACATTTACTTAATGTTCAAACAATATACTATCTTATATTCTCCATCTACAATTTTTTTTACAAATTTAGTTCCATAATCTTTTATTTTACAATGATTTTATTTTATAAATTTAAATATATATTTTACATTTTTTTCTAAATAATTCTATACTATAATATAAACATTTAATTAAAAATAATTTAAAAATTTTGTAGTACTTACAACAAAAAGGTTGAGATTAGTTCCTAGGGTTGTCAGGCATAGGGTTTGTTTCATGTTCTTCCTTTCCCAAACAGCTAATCCGTTAGTCCCCCATAGGAGGATTAGTTCCTCATGGCTTTTATAAAGAATATGGAATTGGTGTAAAGAGGGAACGTGATAGGTGAATTAGATTGTAGAGTGTATAAAACGTCTGATTTGTATTAAGATGAAAATGAATCCACGGAGTTTGACAATCTCCACAAATCAGATCTCTTGTAAACAATTAACAACTGAAAATAAATTCTAAAAACTTAAGAAAAAAAGAAAAATAAACTAAAATTAAAAGAGAGAATCTAGGCTAATTGAATGATGTCTATAACATGTGCAAAAGGAACCTATTTATAGATTCTAAGTGGTCGTCGTCCTTAACCCTAGGCTAGCTGACGTTCTCGAGCTTTAAGTTTGATTGTGCAGACCAAAACGCCTCTGTTTTGTATTTAATTTTTGTTCTAAAGTTGTTGTCGCGACCCACCAGGACCTGTGTCGCGACATGGTAGTTAATGTACTCCTCTTAGGATATCTTCAGGGGTATGTCATGACACCCTCAAGCTGTGTTGCGACATTGAAGGTAGCCTTGCAACTTCTCCATTTTGCTCCCTATGTTACAGCATCAGTCATCCCATGTTGCGACGTAGTGACTAGTATCAGTTTAGTATGCCTTCTAAAGGTCTCATGCATAGTCACAAAGTGCATTAGCTCACCCTTAGGCCTCATTCGGCCCTTGAGGTCGATAAAAGACTCAATTTGCACATTTTATTCACTTATTAAAAACTTAAGAAAACATAATTCAAACCTATTGAAAATGCTTGTTTTCAAGCTCCTAAAGTGCAATAATTAGTTTAATCTGCTACACCGAATTATGGCAGATCAGTAGTATAATGATTATATGAATGTGCTAGGGGCCTCTGATGCAGTAAAATGCAAATCTTTCTCGACAACTCTTAGAGGAAGTGTGAAAGATTGATATTTATCTCTACGATAAGGCTCCATTTAAAGGTTCTCGCAATTGGGCTATATGTTGTAACACCCCTAACCCATATCCATCACTAGATTAGGGTTACGGAGCATTACCACAATATACAAATCAAATACAAACATTTCATATTATTTAACATTCATGTCAAAAATTATTCATAAAATCCTTTATATGAGCCCTTGATGACTCAAAACATGCATTAGAATCAAATCGGAACTAAACTAGGTATTCAGAGAATTTTTCACAAAATCTCAAAATTTTTCAAGGTGCAGGGGAAACATGCCCGTGTGGTCAGGCTGTACGACTCACACGACGAAGAGACACACCCGTGTAATAGGTCGTGTGGCTCACACGACGAAGAGACACACCCGTGTCATAGGCAGTGTGGGCATTCGAAATAGGGCACACGATCATATCCTAGACCGTGTTTGTGCCCGTGTAACTCTCTGACTAAGGTCACATAGCTAAGTTGCATGCCTATGTGCTAGGCCGTGTGAACATAAAAATTTGCATTAAATAGGTGCAGGGGTCACACGACCAAGCCACACGCCCGTGTGATCAATTTTGAGCATTTTGTTTTGAAAATTTTATGTTGCAGGGAACACACGGCCAAAACACACGCCTATGTGCTAGGCCGTGTGTCTCACACGGCTGGACACACAACCGTGTCTCTGTCCGTGTGGACGAAATAGGGCTATTTCCAAGCCATATTTCTCACCCAAATTTTCCTTTCACCTACATAAACACACATATTCTCAAGCCACTATAATACATATGACATATTAATAGATATGACCAAGTCTTCATTTTTATCAAGTTAATCTAATACATATAAAAACATCTTTGTACTAAATATGTCATTTCATCCATTCATCAATTTATCCATATGATTTACATCACTCATCCATTTCAAGAACATATCAACCATGTATAGACTCTTATATACTCTACAAATCATATCTATCATAAGCTATTCCAATGGCTAGTTACAACCAAAATCACATACATGCCATTAATGGCCTAATTTAACTTATGGATGCCATTATTACCAAAAGTAATTTACTAATTATACCAAAATGAGCCGAGGGATAGTGTGATGTTGCTCCGACCAACTTTCAACCAAATTGAGCTTCCAAATTACTATAAAACAGAGAAAATAAAATAGAGTAAGCATTTAATGCTTAGTAAGTTCGTATAACATGAAATTTAACTTACCATTTAATCAAAATTAAGGTAAGCATATAAAGCATACTCAAGCAAGATGACCAAAAGCCCTAGCATATATCCTCATCAACCATGTTAGACACATATTTCTTACAAATGTCAAGGAGCATGTATGAGCTCAACAATATCAAGTTTCCACGTTCCTAACTTTGCACTTCTTGTATTCATATATCAATTCCATATACTTCACATATATACGGGTAATGATTCACTTTGAATTCATTTATTTTCTCATATCAGGATTTTATCTGTTAAATCATTTAAAATATTGATGGATACCCAGATAGTACACTCGAAGTGTACAAATTTGTAATCCGTCAATTTATATTCGGGAACACTCATGTGAGCACATAAATGGGAAGCTTTCTCTCGAGCCATATAACGGGAAGCTCATATGAGCCATGTAACAGGAAGCTTATCTGGGCTGTATAACGAGAAGCTCATAAGAGCCATAATCAGGAAGCTCATGCGAGCCAATAATGGGTAGCTCCGAAGAGCCATTAATCAGGAAGCTCTGGATAGTCATATATCAGGAAGTTCAAGCGAGCCATATCGAGAAGCTCCGGAGAGCCATTAATCAGGAAGGTCACAAAGAGCCTTTAATTAGGAAGCTCACGAAGAGCTATATATCGGGAAGTTCATAAGAGTTGTGATGTGTCTACAACACATGCAGAACCACAACCAAACGGGATGCTCCGAAGAGCTATTAATGGGAAGCTCTCAGGAATCATATAACGGGAAGCTCAAGTGGGCCAAATATCAAGATGCTCATGAGAACTAATAACGGGACGCTCTTTTGAGCTATGGTGTGTCCGCAACATATGCAGAACCATAACCAATTCGAGAACCCTGTATCCATCGAATCTCATTTATCCAAACGAGACTTATTATTTATCAGGTATTATCGAATATGTGATCAATTTCATACATACAGAATTAATACAATTCACATATACAACATCCAATTCAAACATATAAATATACACAATTTAGTTACACGAACTTACCTTGACAAGTGTTTGTGAATTGTAATATACTAATCTGATACTTTTTCTTTTCCTCGATCTAATTCCATATTTGGTCTATCCAGATTTATACGATTAAATTTAGCTCAATTTAATACAATTCACATCTTAGGAAAACTACAAATTTGCCCCTATACTTAATTACGATTTTATCCCTAGGCTCGAAAAATGAAATTCATGCAATTTAATCCTTATTCCAAGCCTAGAAAATTTTTACATATCACAATAGCATCCCATGTATTTCATAAGATTTAGAATTTTCCATGAATTTTACATCTTTACAATTTAGTCCCTAACTCAGAATTTCATCAAAATTCACTTTATAAAAGTTGTTTATCTATCAACAACCTTTCATTTTCTACCATAAAATTTCATAATTAAATTGTACTCATCCATGGAAAAATCCTAACACTTTGATAACTTTACAAATTAATCCCCGAGATAGCTAGATTAAGCTATTACGATCTCAAAAATATGAAAATTATTAAAAACGAGACAAAAAAGCATACCTAATTAAGCCAAAATAGCTTGCTTGAGTTCAACACCCATAACTAGGGATTTCATGTCTTTATTTGGGAAAGATGATGATAAATGATGATATTTTTATAATTTAATCCATTTTCATCTTTTCATCTTTTATTTCCAATTTAGTCCTTTTCTTTATTTAATTTTCCATGGATGAATCATCATAATTATCTACTAACTCCTCTTAATGGTCTATTTTCCATATAAGGACCTCAAATTTTGAATTCCATATCTATTTAATCCTTTTAGCTACTAGAATTCAACTTTTACATTGTAAACAATTTGGTTCTTTTTATCAGATGAGACATAAAATCAATAAAATTTCTTATCAAAAATTTCATACGATATTCCTATCATAATGTAGACCATAAAATAATATCAAAAAAATTTCTTTTAAACTCAGATTTGTGGTTCGAAACCACTATTCCGATTTCATTGAAAACGGGCTGTTACAGATGTTCTTGGGAAGATTTCGAACTCATAGGACAATAATGAACACTCCTATGGGTTTGATGTCAGTGAAATAAATGGATGGAGAATCTTTACAAGATTATGTCAAATGGTTCCATACAACCACTTTAAACACAAAAAACTGAGAAGGCCCGTGGGCCATTTGATGCCGTCATCATGGGAGTCCAAAATGAGCATGTGCAATATTCATTTATTGGTAATAGGCCACAGAGATTGGCAGATTTGTATGAGAGGACGCAAAAGTTCGCTGAGGCAAAGGAAATTAAGAAGGCAACTTGCAACACTTTCCAGAGGGATGATAAACAATTTAGGGGTCGTTAGGGAATTTGTAATCAGCAAGGTCCTCCTTCTTAGAGTCTATGTGTACAAGGTGGGGGACAATAAAGGAGCTATTCGAAGAATGAATCACTGAGGGAGTTTCAAAACCTCAAGCTGAGCATACAAAAAGGTACATTCCTCATGGAAAACTCTAAGCTTATACTCCCTTAAATACTCTGCGTACATAGTTTGGGTATTCTACCAAGCCTGCCACCCATGTGACTCAACTATTCAAGATCCATTTGTATGGTTTTACGAACCATCCAGTTGAAGTGAAATGATGTATTACCCTGTCTGTTACCTTAGGGGATGGCGAGCACAACACCACAAAATATGTTTAATTTTTTATGGTAGACCATCCAATGGCTTACAATGTCATCTTTGGGTGTCCTATTATGAGAATGGCTAAAATTATGATTGCAACTTTTTGTATTAAGATTAAGTTCCCTACTAGGATATGGATAGGTTTTGTGAAGCCTGACTAGCGAATAGGTAGACAGTGTCATATGTTGCTAGTTAAGTAAACATATGAACAAGTACCGCAAGGTCAGAGTTCGCAATAGGTAGAAGTTGCTAATCAAGTTTTAGATTTGGATAGTTTGGATATTAGAAATGAGGAGAGAAATCACAAGCTAGAGGCAACAAAGGCCATAGAAACTTGTAGTTGTTTTATGATAACACGGATCAGTTGGTAAGGATCTCATCAGCGTTAGCAGAAGAAGAAAAAGAGGACTTAGTTCGGTGCTTGAGGGAGAATCCAGACATATTTTCATGGTTAGCCATAGACTTGCCTAGTGTAGATCCTTAGGTGATTTTCCATCAGTTAAATGTGTACCCCAAGGTCAGTTCAGTCAAATAGGCAAGAAATAGGACTGGGTGTCAAATGTTGTGGTTGCGAAGAAGACCAATGGAAAGTGGAGAATGTGCATTGATTTTACCAGTCTTAACAAGGCTTACTCGAAGGATAGTTTTCCTTTACCCTCGACCGATAGGCTGGTAAATGTATCCTCAGGCCATAAGTTCATGAGTTTTATAGGTGCATTCTTATGTTATAATCAAATTTCCATGGATCTAGAAGATTAGGATAAAACAACCTTTGTCATAGAAGAAGGCTTGTTTTGTTATTGAGTTATGCCATCCAGGTTGAAGAATGTAGGTGCAACCTACCAGAGATTAGTTAATAAGATTTTTAGAAAGCATATTGGTCACAGTGTTGAGGTCTATATTGATGACATTTTGGTAAAAATATCTACTTTGAGGTGGCATATTTAGGATTTTTCTGAAGCTTTTGCTGTTCTGCTAGCCCGCAATATGAAGTTAAATCTGGAGAAGTGCGCTTTTGGTGTGAGAGCAGGGAAATTCTTAAGCTTTCTGGTTTCAGAAAGAGGCATAAAAGCAAACCCTGAGAAGATGAAAACCATTCTAGATATGCCTCCCTCGAAGACTAATAAAGACATTCAACGCCTAACGGATAGGGTGGTCGTCCTCAACAGGTTTGTCTCTAGAATGCCAAATAAGTGCTTACCTTTCTTTAATTCCTTAAGAACTTATTTTAGTTGGATAGAGGAGTGCCAAGTTGCTTTTGAAAAGCTCAAGATGTATCTCACGTCTCCACCGCTCCTAATGTCACCTCGAGTGGGGGAGACTCTTTATCTTTATCTTTATCTTTATTTAACGACCTCTAATGAAACAGTAGTAGTAGTTTTGATTAGGGTAGAAGGGGTTCGCCAATTTCCAATATATTATATTTGAAAGGTGTTACAAAATGGCAAACAAAGATACTTATAGATAGAAAATTTCATTTTTGCTTTAATAGTGGTAGCTTGCAAGTTGCGACCCTACTTTCAACCTCATCCTGTGAGTCATGACAAATCAACCCATCAAGTAGAATGGCCAAATAGGGAATTGAATTGATAGAATTTGGAATAGAATATGCTTCGATAATAATGATCAAAGCTCAGATCTTAACCAATTTCATGGTGGAATGGTCTTTTGATAGATCATCAGACCCTACAAATAACTTTTAATTTCAAACACTATTACTCACGCAAATGACACAATATCATGTCACATAAATTATTAGAATTTTATTTTACAGATGCTCATTTTCTCTTATGATATTATATTACAAGTATGCATTTGGTTCTAAAATTATTTCTATTGGTTACATAAGATGTAGTAGTTAGCTCATCACAGGGACAAACAAGCTCAGTTGTGAAGCCAAAGTGTTGGACAATTTATGTGGATGGCTCAATAGTGAAGACAATATTAAGAGCAAGCTTTCTTCTTATAGATCCTGGTGAGAATGAATAGCAGTATGGACTATCCTTCAGCTTCTAGGCATCTAACAATGCTACGGAGTATAAAGCATTAATTTCAGGACTACAACTGGCTCTAAAGCTAAGGGCGATGGAATTGGTAATACACAATGATCCTCAACTATTAGTAAAGCAAATGAACTCGGAGCATGAAGTAAAAGAGCCGAACCTAAAGAAGCATCATGCCATAGTCACCCAGCTACTTGCTCAGTTTGACAAGGTAGAAGTTAGATAGTTATCCAAGATGGAGAATACCGAAGCTGACATTTTGTCTAAGTTAGCGTCCTCTATTACTATTGAGAAAAGAGGAAAAATTCTGTTAGAGCATAGAACCATCCCAAGCTGTGACACACAACAAGTACTCAATCTGAGCCAAAAAGAAACATGGATGATCCCCATAATCCAAGCTCTACAAGGACAAATTCACCACCTCAATAAAAAGGAGCTTGCCAAAATATAACATAAGGCTGCAAGGTACGGTACTATTCTTTACATTTAATATATCTTTGTATCTATAAGTTACTCATCTCTCAGAAAATTAAAATTTTTTCGTCTATCACCCTTAGATATATCCTATTAGAGGGTGTGCTTTATAAAAAAGGTTACTCCCAATCGCTTTTGAGATGTCTCGCAACCACAAAAGCTAAGTATGTTATGAGAGAAATTCATTAGGAAATATGCGACGATTATCTAAGTGGGAGGTCGTTAGTGCAGAAGGTTCTCAAGTAGGGATATTACTGGCCAACTGTAAAGATAGATGCACACCATATGGTTCGCACTTGTGATTCCTGCCAAAGACATGCTCAAGTGAAATGATCACCAGCTGAACCTCTGCAAGTAATGCCTGACCCTTGGCCACTTGATACTTGGGAAATAGATATTTTGGGTCTTTTTCCAATAGCCACGGCTCAGAAGAAATTCAGAAGAAATTCATAGTTGTAGCTGTGGACAATTTTACTAAGCGAATAGAAGCTGAAGCTCTAGCTACAATCATAGAAAGACAAATGGAATTTTTTCTCCGAAATTCCATTGTTTGTAGGTTTGGCATTCCATGTCTGATTATAACAGAAAATAAAACCAAATTCCAGGAAAAATTCAAGAACTTTTGTAAGGACCTGTAGATTGCTCTCGCTCAAAGCTCTATAAAATCTCCCGAAAATGGTCAAATAGAGACAATGAACAACAAGATTCTAACGACTTTAAAGAAAAAGGTTGATAAGGCCAAATGTGCCTAGTTAGAAGAGCTACCAGAGATTGCATAGGCCCTGCAAACCTCACCTCACACAGTAATTGGAGAGATAATATTCTCGCTAGTATATGGGTAGAAACAGTAATCATTGCTGAGATAGGCTTGCGATCTCACAAGACATCTTATTTTGATAAAGTGGCAACCAATAGGCCATCGATTCAACTTAGATCTTATTGATGAAGTTAGGGAGACAACAAAAATTAGGAATGTAGCACAAGCTCAACAAGTCACTTGATACTATAAGTTTCAAGTGGGTGATACCAAAATTAGGAAGAGTAAGAAGTTTCAAGTGGGAAATCTTGTTTTGTAAAACGCTGAAGCCAGTTTCCTAACATCATAATAAGAAAAATGGCCCCTAATTGGGAGGGACCCTATAATTTTTAAAAAAAAAAAATAGGGTATGGAGATTATAGAATAGCAAAAAGTGATGGCCCTATAAATTTGAAAACAAGGGTCACACGGCCGTGTGGCCAGGCAGTGCGCCTCACACGGTTGAGACACATTACCGTGTCTCAGGTCGTGTAACCTTTGAACTAGGGACATACGACCGTGTCCCAACCAGTGTCTTCACCTGTGTAACTCTCTGAGTAGGGTCACACGCCTATGTGCCAAGCCGTGTAACTCTCTGAGTTACCTCACACGCTCGTGTGCCAGGCCATGTGTTAGGCCGTGTAACTCACTGGCTTTTAACCTAAGAAATCATCAGATAACACACGGCCGTGTCGTCAGATCGTGTGTCTCACACAGCCAAGTCACACGCCCGTATCTTAGATCGTGTGGACCCAAATTTACCTAAAATCAAGCAATTTCCAAGACCATTCCATTGAAAATCTTTCAACCTATTTAAACATACTTCAAAGGAGCTTAAAGATTACCAAAAAGTACACCAAAATGACATTTTAAAGTCCTAATACAACTAACCAATATGCTATTTAAAGACACCTCAAACACATAGAAACATCACCTACCTAAACATGTCAAAAACAACACAATCCAAGCATCCTGTTCTAGTTCAATACTCACCAAAACATACCACAATTATGACCATTGACATACCATTCCAAAGTTACCATAAAGAGCCATACAAAACATGCATATTAAGATAACCAAAACGACACAATTTGGCAAGGCATCAAATGGTACCAACTAAGTTAACTTCTAAAACTTATACATGCCAAAATACCAACTAAACATTCATCAAAACACCATTACAATTCATCCTATACATGCCATTATAAACCTCGGCCAAAACGTTCAAAAACTACCAAAATGTCTGCTGGATAGTGTGATAAATCTCCGACAAGCTTCCAACCAGATCGAGCTTCCAATAATCTATAAAACATAGGAAAGAAATTACATAAACAATGAATGCTTAGTAAGCTCGTATAAACTAAACACAACTTACCAATGCATTTGCAATATATAAAACATAAGCCTATACATAAGCTTGACATAAGCCTATACATCACCATCAAATACACAAGTTAGCTCCCTTGTGCATAACTCAAATGAATTAACCATAAGATAAGTCAATTTTCCATGTGAAATTTATCAGGTAGTTTATGCATTCCTTCCATAAGATTATGCTTAATTCCATTTGAATACTTATCATTTTATTTCCTTTCCTTGCTCGTTGAACCATCTACAATTTCATCGGATACTCAGGAAAACTCTCACGAAGTTTGTCTTTACATGTAACTGTAACCTTTCCTTTACATCATTACTCACACGAGCTATGAAATGGGCTTGCTCACACGATTTGTGGGTTGGAATGTAAGCTACACGATGATGCTCACACAAGCTATGAAGTATCCACAACAAATGCGAGACCTCAGCCATCGGTAGGGCATTCAAGACCAGCACTCGAAACATGAAATCTCTAATGACATGTCATTTGTATCCTAAGAATTCTTAAGGTTCAACAGGGACTCGATATTCGACGTAGCATTGATAGGTTTATACGTCGATCCATTCATATTATAATTAACATAACATTTAATTTAAAGAACATTAATACAATAATCGTTCATTCGAACTTACCTCGATGACTAGAGGCGTGGAGATTAAATCAAGCTAATCCAAAGCTTTTGTTTTTCTTCGATTTAGGTCTGCACGTGGTTTATCTTGATCTAAATAGATAATTTTATTTAATTAAGTACTTAAATTAACCTTAAACATTCAATTCAGTCCAAATTTCATATTTATGAAAAAGTACCAATTTGCCCCTAACATTTTAACTTTTTTGCAATTTAGTCCTTAAGCTAATAACTTCAAATCTAACCATTTTATTCTAAATCCATGTTAATCTAACATGCAAGGGACTTTGAAACAACTCATATTCACCATCATATCACAATAAAACCTTAGAATTTATACCTTTAACAAATTAGTCCCTAAATATCATTTTCATCAAAAATCACTTTACAAAACTTGTTTATTTTTCAACAAAGGTTCATAATCTATCATTTTACATCACAACCTACTCAAAAAATCCATGGCATAACCCTCAACCTTTAACAGTTTTACAAATTGACCGCTGGGTTAGATAGATTAAGCTAAAACGAACTCAAAAATATAAAATCATTAAAAACGGGATAAAAACACATACCATGCACTAGTAAGAACCTAGCCGAATGAAGTATTCATCCATGGAGGTTTTTATTTCTTAGAATCGATTTAGGGTTGAGAAAATGAAGATGGTATCTATTTTCTTTTCTTTTGTTTTAAATTTAATTACCTAATTACCATTTTAATCTTAAAATTTATCATAATTTCAATTAAACCATATCGATAAACATCCACTATCCCATTTATTGGTATAATTACTATACAAGTACATTAGTTTAAGATTCCATGGCTATTAGACTCCTCTAACTATTCGAACTCAACTTTTATACCTTTTTCATTTTGTCATTTTACTTAATTAACTAAGTAAACATCAAAATTTCTTAATGAAAGTTTAATTCAACCTTAATGAAATCTCGTAAAAACTAAATGAATAATAAAATATTAATTTACTCATCAGAATTATGGTCTCGAAACCACTATTTTGATATCACTGAAAATGGGTTGTTACATCACCACCAGTAGACATAAACCTCGTTGAACCTCCAAGAGGACCATGATCAACAATCGAACCCAACGTACACCCTGTAGGTGGTCTTGGTTGAGGTGGAGGTACAAGAGGAGAACTAGGGGCAAAATGAATCACAACAGAGACTATAACAATGTTGGTCATATCATTAGATGTTGCAACGAGATCTTTCCCCCTTTTTTTCGAGGAAGCTCCCTTACAGGGATATCCTTACATTCGTTACTTAGAACAATATTGACAGCTTCAGTAGTAGTTTTTTGTTTCCTTATACTACTTGCACTTTCTTCCCTAGCAGAAGTACCAAAGGGACTGTTGGAAAAATCCCGATTTGAAAACGGTTTTCTTGCACAGCGAAAAATTAAATTTTTTAAAACCAACATTGTTTGTGATATTTATATCAATAAACCTTAGACCAAAATCATACCTATGTTTTTCGATAAGCGGATCCTTAATATTTTTCAAATTTTAACCAAATGATCTTCTTCGCTATTCTCGTACCACGAACTACTTCGAGTGTGGGCTCGAACCAATTGAATTGAAACATAAAAGTAAAAAAAGGTTTTCTCTCCATTTGGGGTGAAAAAGAAAAAACTCTCTTCTTTAATAGAAACCGGTAAAATTTTTATCCTGAAAATATGTTTATAAGTTTAGAATAAATTCTCTCTATTTTTCGACAGAATAACAATCTCTCAAAGTTGTATAAATAGATCTTCCAGTGCCATCTATTTATAGGAAGAGAAGATAGAAACCTTGTACAGTTATGAAGGTTTATTTTAAATAGAAAAATAACATCCTACTTAAAGTCGGAGAGGGGTGAACGACTCACCCTTGTATTTCTACTAGGGTTGCTGCCCCCTTCCTGCTATATGGGGGGTTTTGCGCCTCTCTTGCATCAGGTCCAATTACGAGTACTTCTCGGGCCTTTTAGACCCAGTACTCTGTAATATGTCCAACCTGATTCAGTTTTTCTCTTTCCCAAAATAAACTTTAATATTTACATATTAAATAATTTTCTCATCCCAATTTTATCCTAATAAAATTTTGACAATTTTACCCTATGTAAAATTTTGATGATTTTATCGTTGGTAAAATTTCTAGAAAAATCCATTCAATGTGTCACAACTCAACATGCTCACTATGACTGAATTATTTATTTTCATTTTCAGGCTTCAAAATAGTCCAAAAACATAAACTCATTCTTCCATCAGTTTTTAAGTAGTTCTATATAGGATTGTAAGTTTCCATTTTCATTTTTGGAAGCCTACATTCATTTCCAAATGATTTCATTTCTCCATTTCGGAGAAAACAATAATCATTCCTAAATGTTTCACATTTCTCTTTTTCTATTCATTTCGTTCATTTCTATTCAAACACACAATTCATTTATGGTTTTACTAAGCTAGTGGAGGGACCGATTGGACATTTATAGTTGAGGCTCAAATGATTTATAATTAAGTTCTGGCTTTTCGCCTATTAATTGTAAACTCATTTAATCATGAATTCATTCCACTATAGTATCATGACTTAGCTCTCCCTAACGACATGTCATTATGAAATCAACTACTCAGTACTCATCCAATGACCTTGCCATTAGCGTGTTACCCTCATAGGATATCCTTGATCTTTTTAGGATAATATTTGTTCTCCCAATATGATCCTATTTGATCTCAAGGTAACCATTATATCTTTCTTCATGAAAAGTCAATCACTATCAAATAGTGATCAAGTCATCCATCATAAAGATGGACGACCGGTGGCCATGTTTACTTTTTATCAACCATGTAATGCTAATGAGAGGATATCGTTTACCCATTTTTTGGGGTATGATCTCCACTTTTGTGAATGATGCTACATACTATAGAATCCATACACCCAACGCACCAGCTCTCGATTCCTTATCTATTTGAACTCAGAATTTTACTTAGATAAAAGTGTGCGAGTCATGCATACATAGTCTACCATCCACTTAGAATTTAGGTATGCTACACTATGAACGTCACAAGTGAACAAATCCATAAATAGATTTAGGATCTATTCTACTTGGGTCATGTCTGATGTACTGTTAGTCTAGTCAGTCACATTTATGTCTTTATCTTCTAGGAGTCATTCACTCTAATGCCCAAGACAAGACATCTCCCCAATTGGACTTGATAGACGATACATTATTCTTTCAATTAGTTTTCCCATTTTTTATTAGACTAAGGACATTTTTAGGTTCGTCTGCTAATACAAGTTGTCTTTCTATACTACGATCTTACCACGTAATACCGCTTAGTATTAGTTAAACATTTAGACAACCAATGAGCAACATTTGCCTCCATTTTTATTTGTGTGCAAAAACCATGTGAGGAAAATTATGCAAAGTGTATATTGACGAAAATACTACACTTAGGGCATCATATCCAACAGGGACCACCTTACAAAATTTGCATAAATGATTGAACGTTCTTGTATTTGTTAATCTCCCTCGATAAAATTATGGATTCTCCTGAGTTCTCCTGAACAGTGCAAATTATTCCTGCATCACCAATAAGTGTATCATCAGCACCAGCAATTATCATAAGGGGTTCACACTAGTTTTTGGATCCCTTGACGGTTTAGAGGACCACAGACGAGGTTTTAGTTCATAAAGGGAATAAAAATAATTCTTAGGCTCTTCCTTCTTTCTTAAGAGAATAAGCCCTAAATCATCATTGGGTCCATATGGTCATGCAAACTGCACGAACAATACAGTTACGATGTCTGCACCATTGTTATCATCAATTGACCGCCATCCATTAAGACTCAAATTTAAGAGACAGTACTGAAATACATTTTTACAAGTTAACATTTCCACTAAATCTAGTACGCGACCTCTGTAAAGCCTATAATATTGAGCACATGTACTTTAGATATAATCTCTCGTTTTTTCAAGCACATGTTCTTACTAGGTATTAACCATTTAATTGGGAAATCAAAGATAGTTCCAAACTTGCACTTAACTCATATGTATTTACAGTAGTTTAGGCGAAGATTCAAAGCCCAGTTCGAGATGATTGATTGCACACTTTTAGTTGGTTCAAATTCTAAAAAATGACAATCAATGACATTTTCTCTCGTCGACTACATTCGATGAAATACGCCATTGGAACCCACCATGAAAAGTTAGATAATTGCCCTGGTGTTATCTTGTATTCGTCGAGAAGATGGCAGGAGAAAGGGTGGAGTGGTAGATGGAAACCTACTTCTATCACGTGCAATGAAAGTAGGGAACTTCCATCAATGGTGTTGCTTAATCAGTTCGATCCTTCAGCGATTGAGAAGTCGTACGCAAAATTAGGTAGTTGAATTCCTCGAGTAGCCAAAACATGACTTATTTCTTTCTCTTTGATGGTACAAACATATGTTTTTGCCTCCATCGAAGCATTTACTTCACGGCATTATGAAAGGACATCCAGAATAACACGACCATTTCCTCTCGCCCTAACCATCGTGTTCGAATAAACCCAGAAAAAACCATAAAAATGATGGGAATTTTAAGAAAATTACCTCTAAAATTGTTCTTCTTAACAACAGCTCCTTAAAAATTTCAAATTTAGATAGTTTGATTTTTAGGGTTTAAGTAACCTCTTTTTAAAAAGGGTTTTACACTTTAATGATTCATGTATCTGAGAATAAAGACACAATCAGTTGTGTATAACTGGATCACTCCCTAACATGTGGTGAAGTGTATGTAACAAGTTAAAGTAAAAAGCGTACCCGTTAAGCTTCTCCTTCAGTAATTTCTCTCCCTTCGCGAAATCAAGTTCTCCAAAAAGTAACTTTGTAACTTTTGTTTGAACTAGGCGGGGGACAAATTGTTATGGTACTTGCTATTATCGACCCGATACCTGGTTACTCAATTGGGTCCTGACTTGTCGACCCATGTGATTCACACTTTGAGTTTGCACGTGAGATGTTCGCACCCCTCTATGGGATCGCATGATGTGGGTTTGCACCACCATGCATGATGTGGGTTTGCATCACCATGTAGACGAACCCACATCTAGGAAACACGTGTTAATCCTAGATTAGAGTACATGTTGGCATGCATGGGGACCTACCTATGACGTCACGTCTATGAACAGTAACCATATAATATAAATACACAATTTAACCCTTTTGAAGAGGACTCACACTCTAAAACACTTAATAGTTTTAAACTTATTTCCTAAGATGGCCTGGGTCTTAGGGGCCTTTGCGATCAAAATAAAATGTTCTTATTGAAGATTGAATTGATTTTTCTATTATTACAAATATAAAGGCATTTTGGGTTAGAGTTTTGAAAGGAAAGTATAATATTCAAGGTGTTCTCCCTTAATCAATTTGATGCAATTCATCTTGACAAAGTGGTTGATCGACAATGGAAAGTTGGTGAAGTTTTGGTATTACAAGTGGGTGGATGGAGTTAGTCATTTAAAATATTTGTTTATTAGAAATGGAACAAGTCGTGAGGATTCCACTATTGCAGACTATTGAAAAAATATGGTTTAATAAAATGGTTTTATCACAACAAAAAAATAAAAATTTAAAAATCTTATTCGGTTTGTGATATTTATAGCAATAAAATTTTCCCGAAAAATACCTATGCTTTGAGTAAGATGGATCCTAGACGTTTCTAGCTTTCAACCGAATGACCTTATCCACTATTCTTATACCATGAATTGCTTTAAGCATGGGCTCGAATAATCACGAATCAAACAAGAAACAGAAACGACTTATTACTTTAAG
This sequence comes from Gossypium raimondii, assembly GCF_025698545.1. NCBI lineage: Eukaryota > Viridiplantae > Streptophyta > Magnoliopsida > Malvales > Malvaceae > Gossypium > Gossypium raimondii. Next base: position 41,542,149 of record NC_068568.1, read on the forward strand.
TAAGAACATAATTCTCTCTTAATAGAAACTGACATAATTTTTATTTCCGAAAAAAAGAATTTATACTCATAAAATAAATTTTCTACTTTCTAGTAGAATAACAATATCTCAAAGTTATGTGTAACTTACGTAAAACTTGTATGAATAGTTATACCAATGTCATCTATTTATAGGAGGAGATAAAAGAATACTAATTGAATTAGTAAAACTCAAATAATATTTATTTAATGGAAAAATCAGTCTTCTATTCTAACTAGAAGAGGGGGAGGCACACCCTAGTTAAATGCACTAGGGTTGTCACCCCTTATATGTAGTATGAGGGGAATTTGGTCCTCTCTTGTATTGGGTCCAATTATATCCGTTTCCTAGACTTTTAACAAAGCATTTTACAATGTAATCCAACCCGAAACATGTTTGTCTATTTCCCAAAATAAATATGGTTTATTAATTAATTTAATTAGATAAATCAAAATTTTCTAATTAAATAATTTTTTCAAACCAATTATAATTTCGTTAAAGTTATGACAACTTTTTCGTAAAAGAATCTATGGGGAAATATATTTAATTTTCATATTCAACAAATTCACAACGACTAATTAATTAATTCCAATTTTAACTTCAATTATTTAATTAAATAATAATATAAAAAATTAAATTAATTTTCAAGTCATTTTTATATTTAGTGAGAAAACAAATTCATTTGCGAATGTGACGCATTTCTCTAACTTTATCATTTTTATCCATTTTTGTCCATTTGATTCTACATGCTATTCATTTTTGGTTTCAACGAGCTAGCGGACAGACCGATTGGAGATATATTAGGGGTCAAATGATTTATAATTAAGTTCTAGCTTTTCGCTTATTAATTATAAGCTCATTTAGTCATGAAGCTATTCTACTATAGTATTGTGATTGAGCTCTCCCTAATTACATACCATTATGAAAGTTATTCAATCAGTGCTCGTCCAATGACCTTGTCATAAGTGCGTTACCATCATAGGATATCCTTAATCTCTTTGGGATAAATCTGTTCTCCCAATATGATCTTATTTTAACTTATGGTAACCATTACATCTTCCTTCATGATAAGTCAATTACTATCAAATAGTAATCAAGTCATTTATCAAAAAGACAAATGATCGGTGACCACATTTACTTTTCATTTACCATGTAATGTCGATGAGAAGATATCATTTACCAATTATTTGGGCTATGAATTACACATTGTGAATGATGCTACATACTGTAGAAGTCATACACCCAACGTACCAGCTTTCGATTCCTTATATTTTTGAACTCAGGCTTTTACTTACATCAAAGTATACAAGTCCCACAAACATAGTCCATCATCCACTTAGGATTAAGGTATGTCACTCTATGAACGTCACAAGTGAATGAATCCATAAATGGATCTAGGATCTATATTACTGGGGTCATGTTCGATATACTGCCAGTCCAGTCAGTCACATCTATGTCTTTATCTTGTAGGAGTCATCTGCTCCGATACTAAAGACAAAGCATCCCCCCAATTGGACTTGATAAATGACATATCATTCTTTCAATTTATTTTCTCATTTTGATTAGACTAATGACATGTTTAGGGTCATCTAATAATATAAGTTGTTTTTTCATATTATGGTCCAACTAGGTAATAACGCTTAGTATTAGTTAAATTTTAGATAACCATTGAAACAATATTTGCTTCCATTTTTTTTTTGTGCAAAAACCATTAAGGACAATATGCAAAGGGTTCTAATGTAATTAATGGATATTATTATTAAACTAGCTTATTCAAAAAAATTCAAGTGCAAATAAATGAAAATACTACAGTTAAGGCCCTAGATCCAGCACGGACATGGTCGATCACAATGGTTCTTGGATGTCGCATATCACATAGAACCATCCTTTTACAATTTTTTTAAAAAATCACTAGGATACTTCCACCTTCTCCCGATGGTTGTAACAATGGTCTTTTTTTTAAGGTGGTCACAACATCGGGGCTTCTCAATATCAAATATTTATATGGCCACTAAATTTAATTTATGGTGAAAATCAAGAGGTATGGAATGTGATTTCGAAAAGTATTGCACTTCACAGGGTGAGGCATTTTTGTGGTTAGTTTTTTAGGAATGGTTTTAAAGAATGCTGAATGGGTTCGTTGCCCTATGTCTTCTATAAGTTATTGCCTATGGTGTGGTACTAAAATAGGAACATGTATCTATGTGCTTAGAGATAGCAGTTTTGCGAGGAATGTCTAGGCCTTGGTGATTCTAGCTGGGTTTCTGGATAGATTTTTCAACATGAATTTACAATGATGGGTGGTGTGTAACTTTAAAGCATACAAAACGTACATGTGTGAATGGGGCATATTGGAGAACTTTTTTTACCATTATAGCTTGGAGACTGTGGAAGAATAGGAATGCATTTGTTTATGCTTAAGGTCATGGAAGTAGTGAAGGCATTTTGATTATTGTATGACGTGGGCTCAAGATGCATAAGAATCAGAGGTAGTGGCCATTAGTGTAGAGTACGAGCTTTGTAATACATGGCATTGCCTAAGGATTCGTTGAGCCAAATTAAGTAATTATGCCTGAGTTTATCTCAATTCAGGAGTTGTTTCAATAGGTGGTTTTCTACATGATTTTGGTGTTTGTTGACCTTAGGATTTGCTGGAAGTATGCGGACTACTGGTGTCTTCTAAGTGGAGGTTCAAGCGCTTTTCCAAGGACTAAGGTTGGCTTGGGACAGAAGGCTTAAACAGCTACAAATAGAGTCAAATAATGTACTTCTCATTGACATGATGTAGCAAGAACATGGTGGCTCTCATGTTCTAACAATGATCTAACAAATTCGGTGCTATTATAAATAAAATTAAGAAGTTGTTGCTGAGATATGTAAAGCGTGAGGTGAATAAATATGCGGATAGGCTTGCGAGGATGGGACAATTGTTCGACACTATGGTCATCTTCGATCAGCCACCATTTGAGATGGTGAGCATTTTGGAGCAAGATAGAGCAGAGAACCAAAAGTAGCTTGAGGAGTCACAATGCGTAGTTTTTCCTTTTTGTTATCTTTTCTTTACCAAAAAAAACCTTATCAAACCAACACATGGGATGTGATTTTGCGACTTTAAAGTTCCCAGTGCCTCTTCATTACCACTAAGCTAATGCTTCAAACACTTTAGTTTGATTTCTAAAATAGAAAAGATAATATTTATATAAGATAAATAAAGATAGCGCAAGATCCACTTACATTATGTAAAAATCATTAGTTTTACATAAACTTTTAACCATTAGATGAAACTATATTAGTGGTTAAGATTAAAACAAACTTTTTAATCTTCCCAATTTTCTTTAATAATAAAACACTTTAACTTTCTAAATATATGAAAAAAAACTAAAACTAAACCATTTTCTAGCACATTTTAGAATTATCTTCTTTATCACATTGTAACTCTTATTTTTAAAGATAAAAATTTCATCAATGTCTTATTTCATCCTTTTATTTTCATCCTCTAATAAATATTCAGACAATATAACCCATTAAAAGGTTTTGAAACTTTAAAGTCGTTGCTGAGATATAAACTAAGTATTTAGAATGAGTGACAATAGAGTAACTTATTCAACATTGAATGAAAATAGTAAACACAAGAGTTGTTTACGCAGTTTCGTTTCCCTTCACCCACGGAGCCTAGCTCAATGAGAAATATCTACTATCTTCAACACTTCCAACAACTGATCCTAATCTTTCCCACACTTGTAACAATTTCGTCACCTTTGTACCTTGAAGAATGATACTCTCACCACTAAATTAACCCCTGTGAACTCAACATGTAAAACTACAACACACAAGGTTTTACTATCAATTCACACTCATACAACAAATTTCCTTACAAGGAAAAATTAAGTGCTTAATTTTCTCAGTACAATAATGTATACAAGTCTCTCAATTATATAGAATATCTCAATACTTGTTAATATAAGAACATATATATCAATATCTATTAAACAACAATAGAATAAACAAAATACCATATAATAATAAAGTAGAAAGTAAAATGGACTCTTCGTAGCTAAGCAATCAATGTTTCAATTCAATCCAATATCTACGACCCAAGGGATTATATAAGGGTGATCCAATTTGATCCAATCTCCAAAATATGTAACACCCCTAACCCTTATCTGTCGCCAAAATAGGGTTACAGAGCATTACTAGACTTTTCAGATAAAATACGAACAATTCATATCATTTAACATACATATCAGAAACTAATCATAAACCACTCATATTGTCCCTTATATAAGCCCTCGAGGCCAAAAATACGCATTAGAAATAAATCAAGTCCTCCAAAAAATTTTTAGAAAATATCAAAATTTTTAAAATGAGTAGGGGACAGATGCCTGTGTGGCCAGGCCGTGTGGCTCACACGGTCAAGAGACACGCCCGTGTGGCCATTTGAAATTGGGGCACACAGCCGTGTCTCAGCCCGTGTCTAAATTAGGGTGTTTACTGACTTGGGTCACATGGCCAAGCCACACGCCCGTGTGCTAGGCCGTGTGAGCATACTAACTTGTAAAATTCAAGTGTAGGGTTAACACGGCCAAGTCACACGCACATGTGCTAGGCTGTGTGAATATTTTGAGTATTATGTTTCTCAATTTTAAAGATCCAGGGGACACACGGCCAAACCACACGTGTGTGTGTCTCAGCCCGTGTGGATGAAAAAGGTCATTTCAAGGCCACATTTCTCACCCATTTAGGTGTCAACCTAAACACAACATTTTAACATATCAATATTCCACATCAAAGCATTCAAAACAAGCCAAATTCATGTATTATGTACAATATATCATCACATATACCTTAAATACTCAAACTTACCTATTTAGTCTATTTAACAAATTTTACTAAGGTTTACTACTAACTAAATACCTATAAGCATATATCCAACATAACCACATCACAATTTACTTCATTTCCAAACCAATATATATATATATATATCTAGGCTGATTATGTAAACAAACCATCATTCATAACATCTATATATATCAACTTTAAAGTAATCCACATCAATCCCTATATATGCCTCAAAAACTGTTGAACGCTTCAAAAACTGTCGGAATAAGCTAGATAGTGTGACTTGGTGTGCTGATCCAATCCTCCGACCTAACGAAAATCTATAAAGACATTAAATCTTACCAAACCTACGATAACACATCAATTAAATAAATTCATTCAATGTAAACTCCCTGCCAATCACAAGTTCAATCGATGAATACACTTATTTCAAATCAATACCAATAGCAAACAATATGTCTTTCAATTTCAATTACATAGTCACTTACCAAATCTTTCTAAAATGGAGAATGACTTACGGATAAGAGTACATCATTTTCAGAAGCCTAAAGGCTAAACAGCAGCTCATGAGAGCTAAACAGAAACCCATAAGGGTTGAACGGAAGCTCGTAAGGTTGGACGGAAACCCATAAGGGTTGAACAGAAGCTCAATAGAGCTGAACGGAAACTCATATGAGTTAAACAGAAGCTCGTGAGAGCTAAACGAAAAGTAAACATGAAAGTTCGCAACAAATGTTGAACCCTGTTTTACTTGGGTAATTTACTGTCATTTTCCTCCATTGTCGTCAATTCGTCGAATGCTGAATGTATTCAAATCCTGCGTTCCATTTAATCCGAATATTCAATTCAAATTTATAACTTTAACAATATTTTATTTTCAAAAATAGAATAAATACATAATACCATTTATCAATTCAATATAAATATTAAAATTTAACCATACAAACTTACAGTTAAATTTGTAATATTTGTAAAAGTTCGAGGACTATTCGCTAATTTCCCTTTTCACAAGTATCTATGGGATCTTGATCTAAAATATAAAATTTTTCATTCGTTAGCATATATTTCAGTTCCAATTCATTTCATAATTAATACCCTTTAATTTATTGAATTTACACAATTACCCTAAACTTTTAAAAATTTTGCAATTTAGTCCCTTAACTAATCAATCTATCAAATTAACTAATTTTTCTCAATTAATAATTCATCTAAATCTTCTAGTCTATCATAAAGTCCTTGATGATATAAAATTTAATACTAAATCCTAATATTTTAATCTTTTCACAATTTGGTCCTAAAATTAATATTTAACAAAATCACTCTATAAAATCATCATGCAACAAAATTAAAGCTTTAAATCCATGTTATTCATCAAAAACATCATATATTCATCAATGGTAACTTTCAAAATTTTCAATAAAATCAAAAACTAAGGTAAAATTTAGTTGGACTTAATTGTAACAACCACAAAATAATAAAATTACAAGAAAAGGTCAAGAAATAAACTCACTTGAAGAAAAATATGAAACCAGATTATGAAGCTCTCTCTTATGGCCATTTTTTATTTTTAATTTCAACTAAATTACCATTTTCCATTAATTCACTTTATTTTATTTTCTTCTCTACTTATGCCACCTCATACATTTACTTTGGGCTTAATTGCTCCTTAAGTCCTCCTTATTTATTTATCAAGTCATTTAATCAATTATTTCCTATAATTAGAAATTTTTGATCTTTTTCAATTTAGTCATTTTAATTAATTAACTATCAAAACATTAAAATTTTCTAATAAAACTTTAATACTACCTTAATGACATTCCGTAAATATTATATTTATAAATATTTACGATTCGATTTACAGAAACGAGGTCTCGATAACTTATTTTCTAAAGCCACTTGACTTAATAAATTATTATAAAACACCAGTTACCAATTCAAAATCTTTCTAAAACCATATTTGACTCGTAAATACTAAATAATAAATTTTATGAGCTTGCTCGTTGAATTTAGTGGCCTCGAACCACTATTTTCGACACTATTGAAAATCGAGCTATTACAAAATATGTTTCCCCAAATGATATGATATTCATTGATGGGCTAAGTATTATCTATAAACTTAGCACAACTTATAAATATTGTTCAATAAATTGCCAACATCTCAAATATGGAAATTGTCTCAAACAACTCTAGTGGTCAGGGAGTGGGCACTGCTTTAGCATTCAAATACATTTTCCATATTTTTCAATGATCCCTCTTTGGCAATTTTATGAACAAAACATACACAATGCAAGAAGATATAACATAAAGTAACTTCAGCTCCCCCTTAGCAAATTCTCATTAACTCAATAAACTTAACTTAGAAAATAATTAAGTAAATTAATCATCAATGCTTAGTTGACTCTGCACCAATAACCAACCAACCAACCATAATTATAACTAAGTAAGCTAACCAATTAATGAAATAATGCGTCAAATTAATTGAAATTCATAACAAAATCAAATTCATCATCAGATAATGAATTTGTAGTAGCAACAACAGCAAATAAGTAGCATTAATAGCAATCATCCAAAAAATTTATATAATAAAACTTAAAAAATTGTAAACTACTCTTTAATACAAAAGTAGAAACATCACATCTCCCCTTTTTAATATTCCTCCCCCTCAATCCACAGCCTCCTCCAGCATTTCTTAAATTCTCCTCCTTTTTAGTCAACAAAGTGCCAAGCTATTCCTCATTAGGTAGGGCTAGGAGATCATACAGTAAGGAATTTTCTTTGTCAATCATATTCTTTACAGCTTTAGCCTCAGCTCTTAGCCTATCACAATGCATCTAATTAAATTCAATTGAAGCATGGAGTTCAACAATGTGATAACTAAGAATTATGAAGTTGAGAATTCACTTGCTATGAAAATGATGAGACAATGAATAAGTTATTAAGCACTTATTTGCAGAATAACCTCTTAATAATAAATGGCATAACTTACCGAAAAAATGTGTTAAAGTGATATGGTCACCTAATGATCCAATGATTAAATGTATTAAGAAATAATAATAATTTGTGCCTACATGAAATAGGATAATGTGTTAAGCATTTCATTATCCTATGAGGCCTTGTCTGGTGATACAAGTCATTTATGTGACAAGTTAATGATATGAATGAATATATGTAATATTTGGGTGTCATTAAGCACCAACCGTGTGATATGTGTTATGTGAAACTTGTTATATTAATTATGAATATTGTAATTGATTAATGGTATGAAATATCATTGTGAGCTTGATAGATTAGCTGGGATAGTATTGGCATCCCATAGGGACTAGATGCACCCTTGTATGAGTTTATTTAGATTTGTGGAGATATGATATGATGCATTATGGCATAGCACTTTGTGCTCTTAGTTGTGTTAGGATGAATGCACTTATAGTGTAATTTATACTTATATTTTGGTTGTGTTTGGATGGAAATCTCGTGTATCCAAATCTTTCCTATTAAATCGAAAAAGGGCTAAGATAGCAAATCTATTGTAACGCCCTAAAATTTGGGGTTAGAAGAATTAAGGTTTATAGGTGAGTCAATGGTTTCAGATAGAATTTTACATTTTCTTTTGAGTTTGAAGGACAATGATAAGCCTAGTGGTTCAATCGTTAAGTTTCTATGTGCCATTTGGTCGCGTGTTCGAATCCTTGTGTATGCAAAGTGAAAACTATTTTCTGGTTTCAACTCTGAAAATTTTGATAGGTTTAAGTTTTGTAAACCTTTTTCTTAATTATTTTTATTTTATTTTACTTTTGAAAGAGGAAATTTTCTAGAAAAAAAAAAACTTCTCTCACGTTCTGTTTTATTCTCATTTTCCTCTCACGTTAGTGTCCTTCATTTTTTTTCCCAAAATGGAGATTTTACTTTCTTTTGGAAACTTCATTCTTTTATAGTATTTTCCCTTTACTTCAATTCTAGTTATTTCATGTCGTTCTTCAAAGGCCTCGTTGGTACTCTGATCCTTCGTTTAATCAAGTGTTGAATCGGGTAAGTATAAATATTGTTTTCTTTTTGAAGATTTACATTGTTTCCTTGATTCTTGTACATATAGTTGACATCGAATTTCTTAAAGATTTAGTACAATTGTGTAATTAAGTTTCAAAACAGTAAAGTATAAGGGAATCGATCGATTGTTAGTGAATGGCATCATCTTTCAGGTGTTTATTCTTGAACCATCTAAATTAGGGAAAAAATTGTGGTTGAATGTCATGATTTACAGCAAGATTTTGGGTGGTTTTGAGACCACCCGGGCTGGCACACGGGCTTTCCACAAAGTTATGTGTTATTTAGTAAATTAGGGTAACTTTCGAGTTACATGACCTGGAGTGGGTCACAGGAACTGGCCACAATGCTGTGTTTGGGAATTTTTTTATCGCACATAGTCATGTCTCCTCTGCTTCTAAATTGGGTAATTTTTTCACTCGGGGTCAAAGAGTTACAAGTTCTACCCTCATGGGCATGTGTCTCAGCCTCACGGCCATGTCCCTCAGTCACACGGCCTAGCCACATGACCGTGTGGCCATGTTTTTTTGTAGTTTTCCCCTCTTTTTACAAATTGATTCGTTTTAGTCCTCGAATGCTCCTGAATTCATTTAAGCCTCTGTAAAATTGGTTAGAACACTATTTCTATGTGAGGAAGGTTATTTAAGGGCATTTTACTTCTCAATTGTGTATAAGAATATGTATTCGTAAGATTTAATTCGTTATCTGAATGAGTACCTAGTGATTTGGTAAACTAAGTTTGAAATGTGAGAATGTTTGGATGTAATAATTGAAAGTATCTGCATTGTTGTTCCTTCAATTTGTATCTGAATATGAATATGTCTTATTCTGACTCTGATTCTGCTAAACTAAACTGATTACAAAATGTTCATTGATTCTGTAAGTTCAGAAAATAATTATGTTCAATTTTGTATACCTATATCAATTTTGTTCTATGCATTTGCATCTATATTTGGGATTTGAATATGAAGTGAAGGAAATTTGGTTTGGAAATTTAATCACATTATTTTGTTTGGAATTAAAACCGCAATAATTCAAGTGGCAAACGACCACATAACAGTGTGATTTGGCTAGATGGGTCCACCATTGTAACGTCCCGCTTAATTTATTTCTGTTTCAGTAAAAAATTGTCACAAATGTGTATCTGCTTCAGTGGCTAAGTGTTCTGGGTGTGTGTGTGAGGTCTTGGGTTCAAGTCCCATTTATGGAAAACTTTGTTTTTCTTAGATCCAAGCCTTATCCTTGATGAGTGGGCTTCTATAAAATTATCTATTAATTTATATTAGAATGAGCTTGCTGGTTCGAGTGATAAGGAGTTAGTGTGTTGAAAGATCTATGTTCAAATCCCTACGTGAGCGTAGGTGTTCATTTTTGCTCGCTTGTCTAATAGAGTTTCGATAGAGCTAAAATTTAGAGTTAGTTATGAGTGAGGGGGTTAATGAGAGAAAAATAAGGGATATGTTGCCATATCTTTTATTTTTCTATTTTCTTTCAAATTTTTATTATTTTCTCTCTCCTCTCAATTCTCTCTGACTTTTTTTCTTCTGTGTTCTTTCTCACTAAAAGTTTTTCTTTCGTTTTACTTTATTCTTTCAATCTGTGTTCCAAATCGTTGTGATACGAATCCTTGTTATCTCCGTCTGTTTAGGTAAGCGAAGGGGGTGAGCTCTGGTTTGTTTCTATGGCAATGGTTAGTGAAAATTCCTATTAGTATTTCTTTTCTTAGTTTGGTTTTTGGGTTTTCGCAGCAGTGATTCAAGAAGAATGGGACTTTCCTCTCGCAGAATCATAGTCGAAATCCTTAGGGTTATGGGTAAGTGTCGATCACTTGAATTGAACCATTTTTGGTTTTGTTGGTTGGATTTAATTGAGCATTAAAACTAATTTTGGGAGTTTAGATTGTCAATTTTAGGTTCTGGTGGTCTCGGCAGTGGTATCGCATCAAAATCATACAAGGTGTGTACTCCTAACGTGAAAAATTGAGCATCAGTGAAAGCCGAAAAAGCTTTCTGTCGACGTCACACGGATGTGTGCTTGGCCGTGTGGTTGGCCGTGTGCGAGACATGGTCGTGTGTTTGACAAAGGCATGGCCGTGCGCAAGACACGACTGTGCTAGACCTGTCCATGGGCCGGACGGCCCGCCCGAAATATGGGAGGGTTCGGGTAAAAATATAGGCCCGAAATATGGGCTTGGGCAAAAAAATGAGGCCCGTTTAAAAAATAGGTCGGGCTCGGGCTCAACTTTTTTGGCCCGGCTCGGCTCGAATATAATAAATATATATTTTTTATTTTTATTTTTTAATTTTAAAATACTTTTAAAAAAAATTTATTTTTATTTTTAAAATAGTTTTTTTGTGTTTATTAAAAACCGAGCTGGGCCGGGCCAGGCTCGGGCTTATTATTTTTTTCCCGGGTCGGGCCTGGGAAAAATTTTAGGCCCATATGTCGGGCCGGGCCGGGCCCGGGCCTAAGAGTCGGGCCGAATTTTTTTCCAAACCCGGCCCGACCCGGCCCATGGACAGGTCTAGACTGTGCGGTGGTGTGAGTCTGGCCATGTGAGCCCACACGGGCATGCCACATGGGTGTATAGGTTTTGGGCCAGGCCGTGTGGCCCACATAGGCAAGGCCAATCTAGGCGTGTGGGCCCATAAAGGCATGTGGGCTCATAATTCTGAAATTTTTTCTAGGGTTGCACAGGTCATTCCGATCGACTGTGGGTCTACCATAGGGTCGGTAAGGGCTAAACAAACCCTATTTTGTATGCTAGGATATTCTGATAAACTGATCTGAGTAGGATACTATATGTATGTCTGACTGTACTGTTTAAGTATGTATGTTGTTTGTATACAAGCATGTTAAATATGTTAATTCTGTATATGTGTTTCGTATATGTGTTTAGGGTGGGTTTTGTATATGTGGAGGAAGTGATCTATGTAGCGACACTCCGCCTATATTCTGGCAGCTTGACTGCATATTATCTGTAATGTGTCGCATCGACACTATATGGTGTGTAGCGATGGGTGGGTGTTTTTAACCCCACATGGTGTGATGGGATAGTCAGAGATGGTGTATAGATGATGGGGGTAGGACTCGCTATATCTGTTCTATTTATCTGATTCTGATAACTGCATCTGTTATGGACTTAGGTTCGAATCTGTATCTGACTGATTATAAAATTTGTGCATGTTGCAGGTCTATTTCTGTTGGGTTACACACTGAGTTTACAAAAACTCACATCCATTTCTCTATTATGTTTAGGTAATCCACAAACTTAGGCGGATTGGTGCGGCAGAGTCTCACGGTGACCACAAGTTTATGAACTGACTTTAAATATGGTTTTTAGTTATTTAAGGATTATTTTTGGGAGTTTTGTAATTATTAGACTCTCTGGACTGTTTGGTTTTCATTTGGACTTCAATTTCGTTTTGACTTCTTATTTGCAACGATTGACTAGAAACATGGTTTTTATGAAAACAAAGGTTTTTCTGAAAATACAAACTGGATTTCTAAAAATATAACACTTTCTAAGACTTCTGCTGTGGAATTTGTTTTGGTAAAAGAATTAATTAAATAACGCTTTCAATAATAGTAATAAACGAATATAGGTTATAAAACTTGGGTGATTTATCGAACAACTATACAAAGCTTTATTGAAGTAGCACTATTTTCAAAACCCTTCATCGTAACATCACCATATTCGGCCATAACGTCTAGTTGGAGTATTACAACCATAACCCAAAACTGGTGTGCAGAGGAAGGAAGGGTCTAGTAAACTGAAAGGTGCTAAAAGTAACATGTTCTAGTCTCATTATTAATGCGTTTTTGGGTGATTATTCAATATTAATTTTGAATTTATGCTTCTAATCCTTTAAATTCATGTTTTTATACTTAAGAGAGCATTTGGTTGCAAAAGGAGAAAAAATAAGTAAAAACCAAAAAATTAGAGCAAGGTACAGGGGCCACACGAGCTAGACCATTCCATACGGCCATGTGAGACACACGGGTTACCACATGACCATGTGGCAAGCCGAGTCAATTTCATATATTACACTCTGAACAGTGGAATAACACAATTTTTAGGTTTTTCGGGCAGTCTAAGACCTATATATGACAAAGATAAGAAGAGAGAAGGAAGTCGTCATAGAATATTAAAGAAATTAACTCAGAAAACACCTTTGAAGTCGACTCGAAACTAGATTTTCATCAAGATTGAAGATCTCATTTTGTTTTCTTTGAATTTTATTATGATTTTCTTTATTTCTTGTGGTTATATTGTCTTTGAGATGTTTTTATTTTCGATTATAAACTAATTTTCTAAATACCTAGGGAAATTAACCCTGGGATGGATTTTGTCTTTTGATATATTTTTTATACAATAAATACTTGGATATTGTTCTCAATTTTGTGTGCTTAGTTCTTGGTTTACTATTTCTAGACTATTAATTCATGTTTGATGTGCTTAAATAGAGGAGGAAAAGTCTCTGTTTAAAAGTAGATTAGCTTAATTGAGTGGAGTTGCATGCAATCTTAGAAATAAAATGACATAAATCTACTGAATTAGAGTCAAATCTAATATGGGGATCCATAGATCGAGTTAATGCGGCAATAGAGGTTTTAATTAGAAAGAAATTTCAATTAATCAACCTGAAGTTAGTTGCTCCTAGTTTGAAAAAGATATTAGCATTGTCGAAACCATTTTTTTAAAAGATAAAAAAAATTTAGTTGTCGACGTAAAAATAAATAAAAAAATTGGGGTCGCCACCGATCTGTTATTGAGGTGTGATCGGATCACCTTGAAAACAATTTTAGGTCTTCGAATTTTGAGAAAATAGGTTCGGGAGTCGGTTACGCACGAGGAAGGGTTAGCACCCTCGTAACGCCCAAAAATTGGTACCGAATCATTATTTAATGTCTTTATGTCGAAAGCTGAAAGTTTGAAAAGATTTAAAATACGATCCTCTTTTATTAATGTTGATTTTAAAATGCTTTAATAAAATCAAAATTGGAAAATGCCTCCTTATCTCGAAGTAACAAGACGTCACACCCAGTAAGTTAGGACCAGACATCTCATATTTTGAGAGTAAGTTTGCATTTCACTTTTTATTTAAACCTCATTTATTTTAATTTAAAAGGATATTTGATTACTTAGAATCAACGAGAAAAATCGAAGCCCAGTAAGTTAGGGCATGATTTCTCGAATTTTCTAAATATAGAATATTACCTTTATTTTTTGAAATTTTATGCGTTTGGAAATTTAAAAGGATATTTTACTATTTAGGTTTAACGAGAAAATCGAGACCCAGTAAGTTAGGGTACAATTTCTCGAATTTCCAAAATGTAAAATATTGCCTTATTTAGCAAAATTTCATTTCGAATAATAGCGGGTAATTTATTTGAAGGTAAGCATTTATTTTGTTTGAAATAAAATAAAGTAACCTAAGTTGGGATAACTATGTCGGAGTTTAATTTACAATATGATGACGTGAAATAATAATATAATAATAAATATGGAATAATGATACATGGATAATTACACGAATGTATGACAAAATATGAAAATACGAGTAAACTAATTATGGTACACACAATAGCAAAAATCTCACAACATTCATCATTCAAATACAAACATTAATAAATAAAGACCCATTAATTAGACAAACAATTAAGAAATGTAAAAGCAAAGTAAAATCGAATAAGATGTAAAAAACGATGTTAAAATGATAGTGATGAGTTTAAAATAAATAATGCCAAACAAGAAATTTAAGGTTAAAAATATATAAGTCAATTTTTTAAAATGTATATAAGTATAAGATACGTAATGTAAGAAAAGAAAAATCTTTGAAAAGAAAAACAAATGAAGTTGCGTTTAAAAGGTATATAAAACAATTTTAAAATAATAAAACGAATTCAACGAAATGATGCGTAAAATGAATTCAAAATAAAAACAGTTTATAATAGTTAATATATATTTATAACACATCTTAACATAAAATAAAATAAACAATAAAAGCAAACCAATATATCATAAAAAAAATTTGGAATGTTATATAGAAAAGATATGTATAAACAAAAATGTTTAATATAAATAAAACGTAAAAGTAAAATGAAATAAAACTATTTAAATGTAATAATATATATAAAAGAAAAAAAAAGTTACATAGTTAAAAAGCAAATAAAATGAAATCAAAACAAACAAAACTAATAATAATAAACAAGAGCAATTTAAAAGAAAATTAAAGAAATTAAAGAACTAAGGATGAAACTGGAAACGGACAAAAATCTGGGGGTCGAAACTGTAAATAAATGAAACAGGTGGCTAGGGGGCTGAAACGAGATACACGAATAACAGGGGACCAAAGGGGAAATATTCCCGTCCCTCAAAATGCGGCACTTCGTTGTGGATCAAATCGAAACAAAAATGTAAGAAAAGATTAAATTTAAAAAGAAATAAAATAAAAAAGGTATCGAATTGAAATACTGTACAAGGTGGAGGGGTCATGGTTGCAAATAACCCTCCCCCTACCAAAACGCGCGAATCTAGCCGCGGTTGGATCGGGTCATCGGGCATGGACGCTAAACGGCATTGTTTGGGCGCTAGGAACCCTAACTCAAAACGGCGTCGTATGATGCCATTATTTAAACTAAAACTTCCTAAAAAAAACAATTGTAACTTATGTTTTTTAAAAAATATGCTGCTGATTTTCTCTGTTTTGGGCTGCGGGTATTTGGGCTTGGTTTTGGGTTTAGGCTAGTTGGGTTTCTGTAACTTGGGTTGGGGATATTGGTTGATTCAGATTTAGGGTCTGTTTGGTTTGGGCCACATAGAGCCCGGTGTAAAGGGACTATTTTTGGACTTTTAATTTTGGTTTTATATTTATTATTTATTAATTTTTGAATTGGGCCGGGCAAATTTGGGCCATTACAAGCATAATTTAGAGATTTCTACGGATCAAGATACTAAGTGAACAAATTGTTTAATACAGATTGATAATGACAGATGAAGTTTAGGTGAATTCTTTCCTGGGTATTGTTTCGCTTCTTAGTTGTTAATTGTTTGTTTTCCTATTTTTTTCTTTGTCATGCTCTTTAGTTAATTAATTTAGTTAATTTCAGTTTTAATCAGTCACTTCAATTTGTCGATTAAATAATAGAAAGACGTTAATTACTAGTACTTTTAGTCTTCGTGGGAACGATATCTGTGATCACTGTAGCAATACTATTAATTGATAGGTGCACTTACCTTTGTCAAATTTTTAGTTGGTTTCGTGGACATCATAAACCCTACTTCGTGTGATTAGGTGGACGAAGATGGTGTGTAGCGGTTGGATAGGTGGGATCACATTGCATTTGTTTTGGCATTCAAGTGTGTATTGCATATACGTCTAATTGTATTATTTACATACTGATTCGCTTATTCAACATGTATGAATATCGTGTATTATTCGATATTTTTGTTGTATTTGGACGGTTGTTGACACCGCTTATTTACGTATGTTTTGGAATCACACTAAGCTTTCATAGCTCACTCCATTAGTTTTCTGTCTTTCAAGTAAACCAAGTGGATAGGTCTCGAACTCAACGGATTGAAGGATCTCAAAGTATTATGTTCTTGTTTGATTCAAATAAGTTTTCTATAGCATTTTGATCTGGTTCAGTTGGTTTTGTAATTAAATTTAAGTAAACTTCGGTATGAGATTTTTGGTTTAAGTTAACTTAATTGTTTTCACGCTTCACATTTTATTAAAGTATGTTGGTTACTTGGAAAATTAGACAGTTTTAAGTGTTTGTTTGAAATTTTCAATTGACTATAAAAGGGTCATACTTTTACGTTGTATTACTTCAAAAATTAAGATTACTAAGTCCATTTTGGTTTTAAAGCTAGTACATAAGTATTTCTATCTGGTTTTAAGGTCTCTAAATGACATTTTGTTTTGAGCTATCTTGCTGGTCAATGTAACCTCTAGAATCTGGTCAAAAATTCTAGGTCAGGTTTTGGGGTGTTACATTTAGTAGTATCAGAAGCAAGTTTACAAAAATTCAGCCTGTGTTTTTAACGTGTCCACTTGCATGAATTTGAAAGGGGTATCTTGATAAAAACATATTGTAGTGTTTTGAAATTGTTTTTCTTTAAAAAAAAGTCTAAGACTTTGACGCTGGTCCATGTTAAACTCTGAAATTGTAAGGTTTAAATATTTATCTTTGATTCTTTTTCCTGATATGAAATGGTAGATACTTTAGTATTATACGCGAAGACTGCTATGGAATCTAGCGATCAACAAGGTCATGAGAATCAGCCTAGTGGGACTTTAGATGAGTAATCGATTTCTCTGGGCGTGTGTCTGCTCAGGAGATAGAGGTTGTCGTGGTTACGCTAGTTACTGATGACGGTAACTTGGGGGTTGGTGTTCATACATTGATCCAGTCTCTATTAGGAGTGTTGGAGAGAGTCTTTGAGACTATGTTGGAAAAGAGTAAGTCTATTGAGTGTGAGTGTAAAATTCATGGTAAGGCTCGGAGTAAAAGCGGTTTTAGTCCTTCTAGATCAGAGCCACGATATATCAAATGAGTTAGATTTCAGCGAAATTCTAGGAAAAATGATGCGAGAGGTGCTAGTGGTGGCACAGATTTTCTGGTATGTGGGTTTTGTAGTTAGAGATATCCGAGCGAGTGCCGGAAGAAGTCTAGAACGTGTTTAATATACGGGTCCATAGAGCACCAGATTAGAAATAGCCATCGTCGACCACCTGGTTAGAAGCAAGTCTTGAAAAAGGCTCAAAATCGGGGAGCTGGAATTAGCGACAAGTTAGGTATTATTCTAGGTTATTGAATTTGTGTTTTGTTTTTTTTTGTTTGGACATGGTTTGGTCTTTTGTTTGATTGTTGAGGTACTGTGTTTGAATTGATGTGCTTCTGTGGCTAAGTGTTGTGTTTGTGTGTGTGAGGTTCTGGGTTCGAATCCACTTACTTAAAAAATAATTTATTCTGGTTTAGTAGTTAGGAGTTGTCTTTGTGTGTGAAAGTGAATTAGATCTGTAAGACTGTTCTTTTTTTAATTGAGGTTAAGTATGGGTTGGTAGTGCATTTGAGAATAGAGTGCGCAGCGGAAGCTTGGTAGTGAATTGTGCGACTTAGTGATTGTCATGTTAGTAGGAAATTTTGGGGACAAAATTTATTTAAGGAGGGTTTAGTTGTAACGTCCAAAATTTAGGGTTAGAAGAATTAAGGTTTGTAGGTGAGTCAGTGGTTTTACATAGATTTTTACATTTTCTTTCGCGTTTGAAGGACAACAATAAGCCTAGTGATTCAGTGGTTAAGTTTATGTGTACCCTTTGGTCGCGTGTTCGAACCCTTATGTATGCAAAGTGAAAACTATTTTCTGGTTTTAACTCTGAAAATTTTGATAGGTTTAAGTTTTGTAAATTTTTTACTTAATTAATTTTTTTTATTTTGATTTTGAAAGAGGAAATTTCCTACAAAAAAAACTTCTCTCATGTTCTGTTTCATTCACTTTTTCCTCTCTCGTTATTTTCCTTCATTTTTTTCCCTAAAATGATTTTACTTTCTTATGGCAACTGCATTCTTTGATAGTATTTTCCCTTTACTTCAATTCTGGTAACTTTGTGTGGTTCTTCAAAGGCCTCGTTGGTACTTTGATCCTTCGTTTAATCAAGTGTCGAATCGGGTAAGTATAAATATTATTTTCTTTTTGAATACTTGCATTGTTTCCTTGATTCTTGTACATATAGTTGAGATTAAATTTCTTGAGGATTTAGTAGAATTATGTAATTGAGTTTCAAAACGGTAGAGTATAAGGGAATTGGTCGATTGTTAGTGCGTAGCATTGTCTTTCAGGTGTGTATTCTTGAGCTATCTGAATTAAAGGTGAAATTGTGTTTGAATGTCGTGATTTGCAGCAAGATTTGGGGTGTTTTTAGACCATACGGGAAATCTACACAGCCGTGTGCCTTTTTAGTAAATTAGGGTGACTTTCGAATCACACGGCCTAGAATACGTCACACAGGCTGGCCACACGGTCGTATGACCTCTGTTTGGGAATTTTTCGATCTTATATAGGCATGTCCCTCAGCCACACGGCCGTGTGCTTCAGTTACACGGGCGTGTCTTTCAGCCACACGATCGTGTCTCCTCTGCTTTTAGATTGTGCAATTTTGTCATACTGGGTTAAAAAGTTACACGGTCTGACCACACGACCATGCATCTTAATCACACAGGCATGTGTCTCAGCCACACAGTCGTGTGCTTTAGTAACACAGGCGTGTCCCTCAATCACACGGCCTGGCCACATGACCGTGTGGCCCTGTTTTTGCAGTTTTTCCACCTTTTTGCAAATTGATTCGTTTTAGTCCCCGAGTGATCCCGAATTTGTTTAAGCCTCTTTAAAAGTGGGTAAAACACTATTTCTATGTGAGGAAGGTTATTTAAGGGTGTTTTACTTCTTGATTGTGTATAAGAATATGTATTTGTAAGATTTAATTCGTTATCCGAATGAGTACCTAGTGATTTGGTAAACTAAGTTTGAAATGAGATAATGTTTGGATAATTGAAAGTGTGTGCATTGTCGTTCCGTCAATTTGTATCCAAATATGAATATGTTTGATTCTGACTCTAATTTTGCTAAACTGAACTAATTACAAAATGTTCATTGATTATGTAAGTTCGAAAAATGACTATGTTCAATTTTGTATATCCGTATCAATTCTGTTATCTGCATTTGCATCTGTGTTTAGGATTTGAATATAAAGTGAAGGAAGTTTGGTTTGGCAGTTTAACCACATTATTTGATTTGGCGAAAAAAACGCAATAATTCAAGTGGAAAACGACCACATAACGGTGTGATTTGGCTAGATGGGTCCACCATAACCCAAAATTGGTGTGTAGAGGATGGAAAGGTCTAGTAAACCCTATTTGGTATGATTGGGTGGACGGAGATGGTGTGTAGTGGTTGGATAGGTGGGATCACATTGCCTTTGTTTTGGCATTCAGGTGTGTATTGTATATATGTCTAGTTATATTATTTGCGTATTGATTCGCTTATTCAACATGTATGGATATCGTGTATTATTCGAGATTTTTGTTGTCTTTGGACGGCTGTTGATACCGCTTATTTACGTATGTTTTGGAATCACACTAAGCTTCGTAGCTACTCCCTTAGTTTTCTCTCTTTCAGGTAAATCGAGTGGATAGGTCTCGGACTCAGCGGATCGGAGGATCTTAGAGTATTCCATTCTGGTTTGATTCAAATAAGTTTTCTATATTATTTTGATCTAGTTTAGTTGGTTTTGTAATTAAATTTAAGTAAACTACAGTATGGGACTTTCGGTTTAAGTTAACTTAATTGTTTCTGTGCTTGATATGATTAAAGTATGTTGGTTACTTAGAAAATTAGATAGTTTTAAGTGTTTGTTCGAAATTTTCAATTGACTATAAAAGGGTCATATTTTTACGTCGTATTACTTCAAAAATTAAGATTACCAAGTCCATTTTGGTTTTAAAGCTAGTACATAAGTATTTTTATCTGGTTTTAAGGTCTCTGAATGACATTTTGTTTTAAGCTATCTTGGTGGTCAATATGACCTCCAGAATCTGGTCAAAACTTCTAGACCAGGTTTTGAGGTGTTACATTTGTTAATAAAGATGATTTATTGTAAGTAATAACTGATGAGCTCAACATTAAGACGTAATTATAAGCTTATAAGTCCTTATAAAATGGAACTAATTTGTTAATGAAATTATTTCTGGTAATAAACTTGTTAAGGTTCAGTGATTTAGTAAAAGTTGTGATAATATGGTATTCGGATATATATAAGACAAATTTGTTATTAAATATTATTATAATCATGTCAACCTTTAGTATTTGAACTAAGAAATCAATGTTAAAAGACATTGGGCTTAATAAGAAAAAAAACTTAATTTCGGAATGGTAAGTTTAGTGAAATGTGCATAACATATGGAACTATTGATGGAAATGTTTCTACATATATATTGGAAACAAGACGTCATGTGTGAAAGCTCGTTCAATGGGGAATTAAGTTCTAATAAATAGAAGCACCTTAAAAAGTTAGGTGAATTTGTAAAAATGGAACATGCTTGAATGTTAAGTCCTAAAGTGATAAAGATACAAATTTAGTATAATTCAAACTTGGCCTTGTGTTTATAAAAGAATCAACACTAATTCAAATAGGATAAGATAGGAAATCCTTTTGTACTTACTGAGTTCATCGAGCCCATAGTTAGTGGTTTAAACTCGTAGGTATCAGATTCACTGAGAAGTTATGGGTTCAACTTGGAAGCTTCACATCACTCTTCAATTGATCTTGTAATGTATTCATATTAGTTTTCATTTGCATAAGAACTTGAGCATGTACACAAAGACTTAAGTTGGATTTGTAATTATAAAACTTGAGTTGTAATTCAAGCCATTTATATGTTTTTAATCAAGTTTTATCACATGGTTACCTCTTATGTGTTTATAACTTGCCTTTTTAAATTTTAAATGAGTTTATAAATTGATTTATAATGGTTTGGAACTCAATAATATGTTATAAAAGGGTTTGGGGATGCTTTATAGTGTCTTTGGACTAATTTTTAGCTCTAATGGCTTTAGTAACGGTACTTGTCCTCTATGGTATCGCAACAAGTCAAACAAATTTCAGATGTCTAGGTAGTTGTTCTACAACTTGGAATAGTTGTATCAAAACAATTACCTGTGCTTTTATGAACTTGTGTTTTTAAGCTCTGAGATGACCTCGAATGATGTCCAAACATTCTCATATTGTAATGAGACTCTGGAAATGGTCTAAAATGTGTGTATGAAGTGTGAAAACTAATGGTGGATTTTGTATTTAGATTTAACTTATTTATTACTCAAATCAATTTGAAAATTTGTATTTTCAACCATTTAAGTGTTTTAAAGTTTGTTTGATGTATTGGGTGTGTCCAAACACCTATGAAATGAATTAAAATGATTTTAAAAATATATTCAAGCTTATTAAATGTTGAGACTTGTTTTTAATACTGCTAGGCCCGAAAATACCAAGACGGGGGGTGAATTGGTATTTTAAAAATCTGTACAAACTTTTCTAAATGATATGAAAATTAAGAAAAGCTTGGACACTTCAATTTATAGTGGTTCAACCCTGATTGCCTACCTCCGCTACCTTAGCTTTCCACCACTAAGGATTTCCCAATTCACTATTAGAATTGATACCTTTCAATGAGAATGTATAACATTTACAACACTATCTTTTTCTTAAGGCTTAGATAGAACATTTCCCTTAGCTTTTATGGCTAAATTAGAACCCTTCTTAGTTTTTATGGATAAAAATTCTTCAAATTTACAATTGTTGATATGAAAGAAAATAAACAAAGAGGCCTTTACAAGGTGTGTGTTTACAAACATTAAGCTCTCAAAAAATTAGAATGAGAGTGATAAAATATCTAACAGTAAGCTCCTAGAGATATGTATAAGAGGAAATGAAAGAATAAATAATTTGAAGCTTTTCTCTTAACTTTGATGCTTGGATGTCTCTCTCTCAAGTCTTGAAGTGTTCTTGTAGAGTATTTATACTAAGAAATAAGTTTAAGGATGCTTATGGTTGTTGGGGATGAATTCTAGCCATTAGAAGCATTAATTTCGGGCTTAAAAACTATCCTTGCAACCAAAGTCTCAAGACTTGGCAAGATGTTTCGAGACATGGCTTAAAAATAATTATTATATAGTTGTTGGCAGGCTATGTCTCGAGACATACAAGCTTATGTCTCGAGACATATGGATCAATGTCTCTAAACATGCAAGTCATGTCTCTAGACATGTAGCCCTTGGAACAAAATTTTGTATTCGAACTTTTATGTCTCAAGACATGGTCTTATGTCTCGATACTTGACTCCTAAAGTGTCTTAAAAACATTTTAAACATCTTAAAACATTTTGGTATTAACTCAAAAATATTTAAATAAATTAAAACACATTTAAAACATGTTTTTTTAGTATATTACAAGTCCTTATTTGATAAAATTTTCAACTATATTTTTACCAAATGACTTAGGAAAATATAGTATATATAAGTAACATCTCAGTATTGCCTTCACTAGTAAGTCGGCCTCTCTGCTATCAATCGCTATATAATTTTTCACATTCACCTTTTTAAACATATCACCAGTTGCTGCAGACTTGCTGGAGTTCACTGTTACTTTGCCAACAAGCGCCTCCTTATAGGTTACGTTATCCTTGCTTTTCGGGTCTCCTTCAAGCACTTCATGCTAATAATTTTTCTTATCTCTGTCCCCAACCCTCAAGTTGGACTTTTTCCAGTATGAAAAGCAGCTGTTAAGCGTGCCAAGTTGACATCGATCGTACATCCATAATAACGAAACCCATTCAATCTCCGAACAGCTCTTCTTGCGTCAACAAGGTCCTGAAATCTGACGAACCCAAATTATTTTCCACTCTTTGATGTTTTTCTATTGGGATAAAGACATCCACAATCTTACCCAACGTTTTGAATAGATACCTGATGTCTCTCCAGCTAACCCTACTAGGAATGTTGTTGATGAATAAAGTTGTACAGCTTCTACTCTTTGCCTCTTCCATATCCCCTCAACTAGCATTCCATGTTGTAGCAGCCATTGTCGATTTAATTTCTATTGTGACCATTTAATTTTAGCAAAAATGCTTATAATTTTAATGTCGAAAGTTTGACATAATTGCTTTCAATTCACAAAAGGAAGTGACAGCTTCTTAACTGTTGTTACAAATACAATAGAGATGAGTGACTGTAATAACCGGATTTTATAATTCTTGTAGTTTAATTTAATTTATAAGTAACATCTTAAAATTTGAAATTTAAATTCTAGTATATATGTGCATATAAAAGACAACCCATCCCCACACACACAGACTTTAATTCGGTATTAGTCCTTATATTTTGTATTCCAGCTGCTTAGGTTTTTTGCCACTGTCAATAGTGAAACTACACTGAATAAAGGGTAATAGTACTGTACGAGCTCATTATCAATGAATTTCAATCATGGAAGTTAAACTGTACCAGTTTCAGTCCTTCATTTCTAATAGTTTAACTCAATGATGCAACTTACAATTACCCAACAGATCACAGTTCCAGAGAGCTCAAATTATATATTCTGTCTTACCAATCATCAACATACTCCTTTTGTTTATTTATATATTTTATAATCCTATTTAACATGCTTTAATTGGATTCTAAATGCTATCCTTTCAATACTTTTTCAATGTGCCAACTATAGCTTTGATAAAACTTTAGGCTTGGAGTGGATATCGATCTCATTGACCCAACTTATATAATACTACACTCTCCCTATATGGAATTTCATTCATCATATAATCATTATGTATAAATACACCAACTTACAATTTTTATAATATATATTGAAAATTCAAAATTAAGAGTGAAGGATGATAAGTGATATGAATACACATATTTATATATTGATAAATAAACACATAAAGAATGAAAAGCTAAGACTCAATTACAAAAAATTAACGTAATCAGATTTAACCTATGTTTACAAAGTCTTACTTAAAAGATTGTTTAAACCCGACCTTTTACAGATAATTGCGTTCTCGCTATTATATAAGAGCTAACCAAAGAAATACCCATCTTTCTACTGAATGTATAAAATTATGACACAAATTTTATTTATTTAAATCAAATTGTGGGCTCAATCTCTTTACCTCACCTAAGACCACACCACCTATTCATAGGATTATAAGACTTTGGCTTTAAGCAGAGAGCGGAGGAATACTTGTTGATTCTGATGGTATCAATTAATCAGTATAAATTTTGCTACCGAAATAAATGGTTAGTCAAAATGATCAAAATAAAGCAGAGTTGATCAGAGATGTACAACTATAGTGTCTGATCAAATGACAAGGAATGCATAATCGAAAAGAATCTGGAGCACGTGGCTAATTAAGTGTTGATTGGATGATTAGTTGACGATTACAAGTATAAACATTTGTGTTTCTCTTTTACCAAAAAAGACATTTATGCTTTTTGGCTATATGACAATTAATAATCGTGATCACAAGTTCCTTTTTCTTTTTTCTTTTTTTTTGCTTAACTATAATTATATATAATTATACATCCAAGAAAAGACTTATGCAGATTGTTTAGCTACGTTTCTGATATGCTATTTGTCTTTTTTATTTTACACCAAAAAGTTTCTTCTTCTTCTTTTTTTTTCAATATTCAAATTTCAAGGTGATTTTCACCAGTTTCTTGAAACAGTGGTATGATATAATTATTGTAAGTGCAGACAGTGTCATAGTCATCCTTTTGTATCCCCATTTATTACCCCCCCCCTTGTCTTTGTCTTTTGCTTTTTTTTTTCTAAAATAATAATAATTTAGTTATTTATTTTCTTCCTTTGTGTTTCAGGATCACTGCAAAATCCTCTTAATTCCCTCTCTTTGCTTCCATACCTTCCTTACCTTTTGTCACTGAATTTTTGCAGGCCCCCTCCTCCCACCCCATCCCTGTTCTTTAACTAATAGGGTTTTTT
Source organism: Gossypium raimondii (assembly GCF_025698545.1). Classification (NCBI taxonomy): domain Eukaryota; kingdom Viridiplantae; phylum Streptophyta; class Magnoliopsida; order Malvales; family Malvaceae; genus Gossypium; species Gossypium raimondii. The sequence continues at coordinate 41,567,609 of NC_068568.1, forward strand.
CTTTATAAACATCCACATTCCACTCTCATACATATATTAATAATATAACCCTAAGTGAATTTTTCATCTTTCTGTTGCTGCATAGTCTTCCTCATTGGGACAAAATAAACCATTTATCAAAGGGTTTACAGGAACCTACTCAAGGGGAATAAAGGTATACCTACATCTCTCTTTATATTACACATATAGATAATATATGTAGCATGAAAAGGATATACTATGGTCGAATCTTTTGGAAATTTTTGTGGCCTTCAGGAATGGGATATATGGGAGGGTTTTGGTTCAATTTTGTGCAATTGTTTCTGCATGCTAATGTAATATTTTATATATGTTTTCCTCTTTTTTTCCCTGTATTTTGTCTTTGTTTTTCACTCTTGGTTTTTTTTCTTTTGGCTACAGTTTAAGCTGAAATTATCTGACAGTCCTCTTTAAATTCAAAGAAAGCTGTTTGGCTGGCAGGTCAGGAAAAAAAAAGCAAAAATTGTTTTTAAGAAAACCGCAGAGTGTGTTTTTTTTTTCTTAAGCAATTTCTCATGGAATCTCGATGATACCTAGCCTAGTGTTTTTTTTCCTCCACCAAGTCTTGATAATATTGAATTAGAAACAAACCCTTTTTTTTCCCAGTTGAAAGTTAGTGAACCATTAGAATTTAGTTAGAGTTAGATGCATTAAAATTGTTGGTTGGCAGTGCAGATCAAAGAAAATGGCATCTTCAAGCTATTCAAACCCACCATGTGCAGCCTGCAAATGTTTGAGAAGGAAATGCATGCCAGATTGTATATTTGCACCCTATTTCCCACCAGAAGAGCCTCAAAAATTCATCAACGTTCACAAGATATTCGGTGCAAGCAATGTTAGCAAATTGCTAAATGATGTGCCGCCCCATCAAAGGGAAGATGCAGTCAACTCCCTCGCCTATGAAGCTGAGGCAAGGATGAAAGATCCTGTTTATGGCTGCGTTGGAGCCATTTCAGTCCTTCAAAGACAAGTTATGAGACTCCAAAAGGAATTGGATGCAACAAATGCTGATATAATCCGCTATGCCTACAACGAAATGCCACAGCCGCCGCAGCCACCAGCAGCATCCCAGTATGGAGGAAGGAGAACAGCCGCCGGGCATGGCAGCTCTGGGGGTGGTTCTTTCGATCAAAATTCTGGGTTTTATTATCCTTCACAGTGGAATAACAATGACCCTAGCGGAGACAATGAGAGTGGAAGCATGTGAGAGTTTGTTAATTGATTATTAGTATATCATGTCATTAATTAATAAGCACATCAAGATTTGATATATGTAATATATATATATATATATAGGTTGGGATTGGAAGAGCTCCTATTTGGCTGGCTCTAGGGTTTTCTCTAGTTATGGAACTTGACAAAGGGACCATACATGGATATTTTTATGATATGCAAATTACCCTCTCATGGAATGTAATTGTTAGTGTCCTGTGAAAAGTAATTTCGATATTTGATATGTGGCTATTCTTTCTGTTTGAGCCTTTTTTATTCTTATGTTCGATGTTTATTTTTATTTTTATTTTTATTTTTTTATGTATTTCAAAGTTGAATATATGTAGGATATGAATACTCCAAAATAAAAATAAAAAGTTAGACTATAGTATGCCTGTTTTGTTGCCCTAATTAACAATCATTTTATCATATCCTGTACTAATATATATGATCCCACCAATCTTCCATAGCTTCGTATTTTGTTTATATATAAGTTTATGTTATTAGCAAATACATATTCCTTTTATGTTCTCAAACATCATTTTTGCTTCATTTCCTGTTGAATTCAATTTCTACAATCAGATTTTATTTTCTTGCTTATGGCAAATCATATACTTTCCAACCATAAAATATTTTTCTTAATCAATCTTATATATTCGGATTGATTACATTCGAATAATAAGTCCAAGTAATATATATATATATGATTATTCACGCCGTTAAATTTATTGGCGTGACATTTTAAAATCTGAAAAAGAGAATAGTATAAGAAGAGTAAGTAATTTATGTTATGTTTGAAGCTATATGAGAATTCTCAAATTTAAGCAAGCAAGAGCATATAGGCATAGAGGCTAAGTGTGAAGAAAGGGAAAAAGGAAAAGGAAAAGCTTGTTTCTCAAAAGCTTTATTAAACACACACCAAACTCTCAAGCCTTGAGTTTTCCATAAACGGATAGTAAAATAGTAAGACTGTAAATTTGTTGACTTCCTCCGACCAATAATTTAAAACCCCCAAAAAAAAAACGTAATGTAAAATTCCCCCACACAGTCATTATCTGAAACAGTGCGAAGGTACAGGTACCTAGCTTTGTAGGAAGAATAAAAGGGGGTTGTTTGCCCATGTGGAAGGTACGTGCACCAACAGAATATTAAATTGCATGTAAGATGTTTCTTTAAGTCTCATTTTTATTTTCTCAAATTTGTGGCTTTTATTTTTGCACATTTTCAAATCATCCATGTTTAGACCCCTCAATCAACAAATTTTACTGCTGATTCACATGTTGTGGAAGTTATAAATAGCCACCCATTATCATTATTTTACTTTTTAAATTGAACAGATTCTCTTCCTTCATTCTTTCTGGGAAGTTAATTATCCATAATTTCCTAATCATCAATGCATGTGTTTATATCAAACATATTAATTATATCTTATCCAATCAATTTAGAACTCAAATTTTAATATTTGCAATCTGTTACTATTTAAATCTACTTAAGTCTCTTTGGTTTGAGATGAGTTTGAATAGTTGGCAAAAATTTGGATTCTGAAACACTCTCCCATCTTTAAGACAATGATTGAGTTTTATAATGAAAAAAATAAAAGAATAAAATTATAGAGAATATATGAAGAAGATGAGAGCTCCCATGGAGGGATTAGCACATGTGGCCTTATGCTTGATCCCCAACATTACTTATTGGCTGGTCTGCAAGTATTTGACTTGTACTTATATTCACTGGTCTCCTGAATATTTGACAATTAACAAATTTCATATGATAAAATGCCTCAATTAAGTTACTAAAGGGTTATGAGGGAAGATGTGGCCTTCTTCTCAAATCAGGTGTGTATTACTTAACTTCTATCTTTTATCATTTTTTTATTTTCATTTCTGAATCTAACATTAATAGATATACGAGAATTAGTCAGATAACTTAAGAAATCAAAAATAAAATAAATAAAATTTTAAATAACCAGTGTCTTGGATATTAGTTAGTTATTATTGTATGTATAATATTATTTTACTAAAGTCAAAAACAATGCATTAACTGGACACTAATTAACATTTCATAAAATAAAAACTCATTTTTATATTTTCTAAATTACGCATAAAACTAATTAAATTGAAAAATTAAGCGTTTAAGTATAATTCAAACTCCTGACTCTCAAATTATTGTAATAACATGATAAATCTATCGGTTCATAAAATTAAAACTTAAATATATATTCTATAAGTAATCAAACTAAACTATCTTAGTAAAAAAAAAAAGAGTTTACATACATGCATGTATCATCATTTTCATGAACTGAAAGTAGAATTTCAATAATGAACTGAATTTTGGTAAACTAAAACATTTTAAACATCACTAGTTATGGTATAAGATGAGACATAATAATCCGATCACTAGTAACAGTATAATAGTATAAGATAATCAGCAGTGATATAAGATGTGTGGGTGTGGGTTGAGTTCTTTGAATACTGCTTCAGCTAAGGTTTGGTTTTATATATATGGATAGTTGTTTCTATTTAAATTCCATATTTTGATACAAAGGAAATTTTAATGGCTTAAAAATGAAAGTTAGTAATTAATTTTGATTGAGATGGGAAAGTGGTCTAGTTGGGATGGAAAAGGGAAAGCATGGAACAAAGAAAAGCAGGGTGAGAAAAGAGTGGGGGGCGGAATATTTGAGGTTTTTGATGAAAGGGGAAACTCAAAAGATCCTCTCTGTCTTTGAATGACATGCAAAGCAAGGAGGCAGGCCAGCGTAAACTCGGAAAAAAGGCTATATATAATATATACTAATATAAAAAGAAAAGGTTGATTGAATGATGCAGCTTATTCAGGCCATAAGGGTCCTCTATTTCTTCCACACCCAGTACTTTCACTAGTTCAAACACCTTTCGTTTTCAACTTGGCATTTTTGCAAGGGCCACCACACAACCGCCCAAGTCGGGGAAAAAACACACAAAAAGGGGATCAGAACTGACCCAACACCTCCAAAACCAAAGACACCTCTATTCCAATTTTACTAATGCGGTGTTTTTCTTTTCTTTTCTTTTTATCTGATTGATTGATTAGACGTTGCTTTCTATGGGGCAATTGAGGTTGGGTGTGCAATGCTCCTTCTTGCGCTGCTGGTAGTCTTCTCATGAATTTGCATTCAAATAAAAGTTTTCATGAATGGTAAATATAATACATATATAAGAGGCTATACTCGTGTGTGTGTGTGTGCGCGCGTCTTTTAAAGTTTGAGGATAGAACCAACAAATTATTCACACGTGAAAGGTTAGGTCATTGCACATGTATAACCCCCCCCCCCCTTCGTTTTGTTTAACCTTTTCCAAGTCGACCAGTCCAGTCCCTACCAAAGGCCATTGGGATTCTCATTCGACAATTCCCCGTCGGCTTCGGGTTGGTGGGTGCGATAGCGTTGTTAAGGGTTCCAGCACCCGCACGTTCGCTCCTCTCTGCTCTACTATTTCTCTGTTTTATGTTTTCTTTTTCATGTATATTTTTAGCCCCTGGAATTGCTATTTTATTTACCATCCACACACATTTCGTGGATAGGTGACGACTATAACAGATATCTAAGGTTGGATCACCAGCCCCACCTGAATATGACTTAACCTGAAATACATACATTTCAACTTTAAAATTTTAATTATAAAAAACATATTATTATTACTACCTTTCGAAGCAATTGGCAAATGTTATCGTCCTATTTAATATGTTATCCAAATATATCATTAATCAAAAATCAATGCTTCGTTATTAGAATTAAAACAGTCCAATGGGTCACCATCTACAGATGTAAACTCAAGCATCAATTCTGCAAATGGAAGATAATGTAAAACTGAAATGGGAATCAGGTCCCAAAGATTTTTCATATGAAAATTTCAAAGTAATCTCAACAGAAATGTTTTCTTTTTTACTTTAATCCCTTTTAGTCCTACAAAAACTAATCTCCAAAGACCATACAATGAATTTGCCACTCGAGTAACGGTTAACCTTGAAGTGGCAATTAAAGATCAGAAAATTCCTTTTTTTTTTAAACCCATGTCCCAAAGCATCAAACAAGATATACTGGGTAAAGAAAAGAAGAAATTTCAGTAATTGAGAATGCGAGATTGAAAACTAGAGATCAATAGATTGAACATTTTACCTCACTGTACAGATCCGAAAACAGCTCCAGTCCTTAACATGCGTCGCCTTTAGGTGACTCTTTCATGCAAGACGATGGGGATGAGCTATGCTCGGAAACTTCAGGCAATGCCATATTCTCCACAAAACTCTCGCCTTCTGAATTCTTAGATTCCTTATCACCTGAAGCAATGACTTCCGGGGAGACACTGAATTCTAATTCTCCTTCTGTCTGGACATCAGCTTCTAAAGTCCCCTTCGGTGTAGAAGATGAAGTTTCTTTGCTACTAGGGTCATTGCTAGAATTGCTAGATGTCAACCATGTAAATTGCAAATTATTGCCCTGCCAGCATTTACCATTTACGTATGCCCTTTCAGCTGACCAGCGTGTGCCATAAGTTATAACAATGGAGCAATTATTCATTGCTTCTGATCCCATATCATTATCATTTTCCACATCTTCTATCTCCACGGCAGAAAGATCACCATATTGTAAGAAGTGCTCCTTCAGAACATCAACCTAATTGACAGACACAGAAAAGCCAATTGAGTTTAGGACATTGACTCAAAGACCTTTGTATTTTGATAGAGAGGACAGACATGTGCCTAGCATTTTAGGTAAATTTGGAAGCCAAGAACATCCCCTCAAAAAGAGCCATATTCCAACAATATGCCCAAGGGACAAGAATGTTTGGGTAGAGAAGATAGATACAAATATACAAATATATATCAATTCTCAATATCATGTAAATAGCACAAAAATACATTAGATGACACATTTTTGTGTTCTACATCATAAAGCTCTCTATTCACTATCACATGCCTTATGCTATGCCTTTCACCCTTGGAATGATTCATCATTGAAATAACAAGACATGCTAAGAAGACCCATTGTTTGTGAAATGTGCTTCTTTTACCTTTTTCTCAAAATGGAATAAAAGAATAATCAGGTAAAATCCATCCTCATAGAAAGACGGAGCAAATACAATTTTCTCAGAGGAAGAGATAGAGTGACTCACATCTGCAAAACCAGAAGGCAAAGGTGGAATAACTCTAAAAGCAGTAGGCCGGTTGTCTAATTTGTATTTATTCATCAAGAATGGATACCCAGTAGGTGCTGATGGACAAGATTGCTGCTTTGAGCTCTTAGACTCCTGCAATGACATAGTGGCATTTGATGTTGGACCATGAGACCCAACATTCTCTGTTGATTTGTTTTTATCTGTCATCCCTACAGTGCATGGTATTGTTGTAGGTGCACCAGGTTCAGACAAACTTGGAGTTGAAGCTTTTGCAGGATCAGCTGCAATTCCCACCTTTTGCTTCTTAGCAGCTTGCTCAGTTGGTAGATCACCTTTGACACCAGAAGACTGCAAAAGGTTACCAAAAATGTTAAACCAGTGGTGGATAATACCCAACATTTATATCTAAAAACCCTTAGGTTCTGTTTTCCTGACTTCATCATTCTCACTCAACACGTTTAGCATGTGCATGTAGTCAAAGTACTGGTAAATAAAGGCATGCATCTCTGACAATGCCCAACACCACCAGTAAAGTTTTTCAGGACTTAGCTACAGTTCTACAGCAGTCTAGCTGATTAAAAAATACACTGAAAACATGCAATTGCTGAAACTGATTGCTACATGTAACAGTTATTAGCACATGTAAAATTACTGAAGAAGCAGATATTAGGATTATGGTACGCAAGAGTAAAGAAGTTCCCAATACTTGTTTTTGAAGTTTGTCCAACTGGCGCCTGAAGTCATTCCGCTTCTGCTCCAGCATTTCCTGCTTCTTGCGTAGTTCCTCTTTCATCTGCTCTAGAGTTTCTAACTTTTTCTGCAATGGAAGTTGAACCTTGGGACCATTAACACCAGATGGCTTAGGGGAATTCACAGAAGGTACAGCAGCACCATGGACAGCATTGCTCTTCTGAGCAATAGGTTGAAGGTTATCCTTCCCTCCTCTATTAACAACAGCCTGTGCTGGAATAACAAAAACCGTTGGACCGCGTGAAGTTAATGTTACACTGCTTCCACTGTTTATGCCATCATCAGGTACACTATCCCGATTAGCCCACCAGAGCTTAATAAAGCGATTACCCATAACAGCATCAGGAGCCTTCAGAGCAGCTTCAGCCTCTTCCCTCCTTGAAAACTGGACAAAGGCCCGTTCACTATTTTTCGGAATATAAATGTCAATAACCTCTCCAAACTTACGAAAATGAGAAAGAAGAGCCTCTCTTTTGTTACTTTTCAGGGGAATCCCATTGACAAACAGTGTACGAAGTGCCTTCTGAGTTGGTTTTCGGCTATTATGCATACTATCAGTCTGTGATTTGAATGATGTATCCATAAATTTGGAGCCATCATCCTCAGTGCTGATCCGCTTTACCTGACAGGAAGTGCCTTGAGAGCTGGGAAACGCTTCTTGGTCTTCTTTGGTTTCATTCTCAGGATAGGCCGACTGTGCGAGATCAATTTTCTCTTTTGTGTCTGTTCTACTTCCTGGGCTACCAATTCTACCCCAAACAGACAAACTTGTGCCCTGTGACCCAATGCTTCTACTTGCCAACTCATTATCAGCGTTTTCATGTAACCTTCCATGATGGCGATCAGAGATATCACCACTTAGAAAGGGTTCTGCTTCATCAATCTTGGGTGAATGTAGTCCTGAGACTGCAGTCGATGCTTCTGGGCCATTGTTATTCCATAAGGGTTGATCAGGATCATATAGATCAGCAACACTTGCACTAGTAGAGCCAGTGTATGCACCATTCAAACCCAAGGCATCATCAGTCATTCCAGACTTGCTACTTTTGCTATGTATACCCTTGCTGCTCATCAAAGTGGTTGGAGGAACACTTGAAGGTAGAGGTCTAGGTGCAGCAGGGGTTGCCAATAGTTGTGCACTTGGAACTGTAACAGGAAGGTTAAACTGTGACAGACTCTGCAAATCAGAAAAGAAGTTACTATTAACTTGAATATATGACACTATAAAAGAAGGGGGGAGGGGAGCCAGTCCACCAGTCAATATAGATCATGGATCAAATATCAATGATGTGAGAAAAGTCTAATCATAGAGATCGTTATTCATGTAGTACATTAGTCAATACTTAAAGCAGAGAATTTATGTGTAAACATAATTTTTCTTTATTTTTTTTAAGTGACCCCATACTATCCAGGGGCTTCCCTTCAAGAAGATACTTAAGGATTTGTGTAAGCAAGTAATCTGGCAAGCATGTTACTTTTGTTGATTATGGAATTGTTGAAAGTAAAAAGGGTATCAGTAAACGTAGCAGGGAAAGAAAGGATAGTAGCAAATGAATTCATTAGAAAGTAGCGTGAGAATTTAACCTGTATCTGGTAGTACTATAATATTTAGAGTAGAAATATAACAGCAAGGCTTTGGTAAATGAACTCAATGCAACAACAATTTAACCCATCTATGGTAGTACTGAAGCATTTTGATGCAGCTAGATTGCCACCAAGCATTTAAAGGGTGATATTAACAGTGAATAATTTTTAGCACATAGTTCATCCTACACATTGTTTGGTAGCTAGAGGAGATAAACCAGATGCACATGGTAACTTCCCTGGCTGGTCCTTACTGAAACTACATTGCCAAATGACACGATTTTCTTTATCAATTTTGTAAAATCTCGGGAAAGGCTATAAGCCAAAATGTCTGAATCAAGATAAAAAATAGCAAATTGAATACCTGAACATCTTCAATAACAATACGATTGACACCATGCTCCATTGGGCACATGTCTCCTCTTAGACAAAATCCACGCTCCTCAAAGTCTCTGCAACGTTGGCGAGGAATGCCCATATTCAATGAAGAATTCATAGGTGGCCTCAGCACCCCTGGTAAACCAATAGGATGGAGTGTATCTAGGCCACCATTTGGTATTCCAGGCATCATCCCAAAGGCACCCCATGATGGACTTTGCGCATTTGAAACATTAGGCAATCCCCTTCCTGCAAAGAGACTTGGAGCAACAGATCCAGGATGAACCATTTGAGAAGCAATATCAATTGAATTGAACCTAGAATCACGTTGATTCCAAGAAGAGTTATCCCTTCCTCTACCCCTACCAGGACCAGAATCTCCACTAAATGGTTGGTTTGACCTAACTCTCTGGTTCACATCCACATGTCCTCGGGGTAGTGAAGCTAATCCTGGGCGTCTTCTATCAAACTTCGATGTCAAGTCTTTGTCTAGAGGCAAACTGTTATTACTTTTCCAGGTTTCACCTGCTTGAGATTCATTTTCTCTGAAAGGTTGCCCATTTTCAAAAAATTTATTGCGTTTTCTGTATGACTTTGTAAAAGCCGGATCCATAGAATCTGTCTCTAATGATTGAGAACGTGTCTCTCGCCTACGGTGCTTATGGTTGCGATCATCATCATCCTCATCACTGACTTCCTTTTCCTCAGGATCGCTAACACAACCAGGAGGAGAAAGACCACCAAGCTTAGGAGATGAAACTTTCAGCTCCATTGGATCCTTCTGAATAAATAATAAACCCAAATACTTTTACAGCTTGCAGAGTTCCAAACTCTAACCAAATGCAACAGTCAAACAAGATGAGAAGCAATTAGAAGGAAAACCTATGAATAGGGAAAAGTGTTAAGGTCCAATCAAATGGTTAAAAAAAATTGAAATTTGATGAGGTTTTCATGCTCCACAAACTCGTATCAAATTAATCATACAGTAAATAATAGCAAAACAGCTATGAAATGCCTTTTCTCACACAACATGCTTCAAGGTTATAGTATTAGCATATACAATAACTTAAACAAAATAATGAACCACCTATCACCCTCAAGCTTTCCACTATCTTAAAAGTAACTTACAATCATCGACACACCAACAAAAACTAAATCGGATGTAACAACATCACTTTGAACACAAATATCATTGCCCGAAAATTCATATACAGAAATTGTGCACCAAACGTTTATTTAATGGCACAAAAGTTTCAAAATAACTAAGTTCTTTGCTACAGGCTTCAGAGAAACAAGTTCAATAAAAATCTCCCAACTGCTTAAAACCGTATTTTGCACTTAAAACTATATTAAAACTAATAACGACGAAAATATTAGGTTCGAATTCAGTCGATAGATAAATTAAAGAAATTCTCAGTAAATCCAATTAGATAGATAAATTCTCTAATTAAATTATAAATAAATCAGCTAGGTTTCGTAAGAAAAAGAAATATAAAAAAGGCGAAATATTAGTGAGCCAAAAGAAAAGAACTTACAGAATATTCTAGAATAACAGAACGGGCAATGTCTAAGGAGCTATCATCCGATTCCAAATTGAACCCGAACTAACGTGGAAATGAGAGTGAAGGTAATTAAATAGGCGATGGAGGGGTATTTCGGGAAGAAGAAAAATCAAGTCGTAGAGAAGAAGGGAAACCGGTGAAGGACAGGATCGTAATAGAGTTACAATCGAGGGTTTATGAGAGTATTTTGGAGGGTTTGAAGAAACTGTGAGAAAATTAAGAAAACTAGAAGGAAAAAAAACGAGGTTTTAGAGAGAGGGAGAAAGGGAGATAGACGACGGAGTCTGAAAAATAAGGATACAAAATGTATTTGAGGAGAAAGAAATCGAGAAGAAAGAAAAGGATAATTTCGGTTTGTGCCCATATTTTTCTGTATCTTACATGTGGCCCCCTTATTTTATAAATTTTAGGCTTAAATCCTTAAAATATTCATCTTAAAATAATTTTAAAAAAATCAATTAAGCTTGTAATTAAAATTTGCAATCAATCTAAAGTTAGCAACAAATTGACACTTGAAATATAGAATTTTGTCGAAGCTCATGACCAGCCGTTAATCTTTAACGAGCTCTTAAGTAATGACATGACAGTTGATCCTTAATAATAATTAACCCTTAATAGCAATTAAGTGATAACATGACAATTGTCATGAAAAAAAACAATTTTATGATAGTTGACTTGACATTTAACTTCGAAAACATGTTGGCATAAAAAGCTTAAGAAGGTTTTTTTTCTTAATTATTAGATATTATAAAATATTAGCAATGTGTTATAAAAATATAAAAATTTATAAAATTTTTAGAAATTATAGAAATATTATAAACTTATTGTAGAAAATGAAAAGAAGATTCAACTTTCATTTTGGCGTACAAAAAGCTTATATTTGTTCTCTATTGATAGGGTCTCAATTACCGTAGGTTATAAGAAGAGAATTAAGGCACCATATAATTTTTTTAAGGGTTACAAGAGTTACAAGAGGATAAATTTGGAGGCTTTGAGAGTTATATGGACATCCATTTATTAATGAATTTATAACACTCCCCTTTGAATATCCATTAACGAAAATGTAACTCGTTAAAACCTTGTTACGAAAAACTCTGTGAGATAAAAACCTAATGAAAGAAAAAGGGTACACAATCTCCTATTACAAGCTACCTCATTAAAAAACTTTATCAAAAAAACTCAGTGAGACAAAACTTTGATTAAAGGAAAAGAGAACAGTGTGTTTCAAACACCACTTAATGGCAACATCACATTACATCTTTGAGTCAACACATTTCAATAAACTTTCAAATGTTGTGGTTAGCAATGCCTTGATAAAATGATCTATCAAGTTATCACTAGAACGAATTTGTTGAACTTTTATATCACTTTAATGTAACCAACATTCAATTGAGCTATACATGTTGCATTATCTTTATATAAGATAGTTGACATCTTTTCTTGTAGAGGCAAATCACATATCTTCTGGATATATTGGGTTAACAACCTTAACCAAACACACTCTCAACTTGCCTCATGCATTGCAATTATTTTTACATGATTTAAAAAGGCAACAACTAATGTCAACTAATAGAGATCTTGAATCACTTGAATAAAATGACATCATTCCAATAGTTCCTCTGAGATATCTAAATACATGTTTAATTTCATTCCAATGTTTATCTGTTGAAGAGGAACTAAATATTGCTAACAAATTCACAATGAATGCTATATAAGATCATGTGTTGTTTGCAAGATACACCAATGCCCATATGGCATTTAGATATGGTACTTCAGGACCAATAAATTATTCATCATTTTTACAAGGACGAAATGGGTCTTTATTCCATCCTTTAAATGCTCGATCTACAGGCCGAGACATAACTTTATTTTTCTAAAATATTTCATATCAATATCTTTCTTTAAACAAATTATTGTATTTTAAAGCTCTTCAGGAGTTCCAATAATATTTAAATCATCAACATAAATAATAATTATCACAAAATTTGATTCAAACCTTTTTATGAAAACATATGGACAAAGTGGATAATTTTTATAACCTTCTTTCAACAAATATTCACTAAGATGATTGTACCACATATGTCTAGATTGTTTTAATTCTTATAATGATTCCTTTAATCTGATCGAACAATTTTCCTAGGGTACTCTATATCCTTCTAGGATTTTAAATCATTCTAGGATTTTCATATGAATTTCACTATCAAGTGAGCCATACAAATAGGTTGTAACAACATTCATTAGACGCATGTCAAGTTTTTCACAAACTATCAGACTAAAAAATATCTAAATGTGATTGCATCCACCATAGAAGAGTATGTCTCTTCATAATCAATTTTAAGCCTTTGCAAAAATTCTTGTGCTACAATTCACGTTTTATATCTTACAACTTCATTTTTCTCATTTTGTTTTCACACAAATACTCATTTATATCCTACTGACTTTATATCTTTAGGTGTTTGGACTACAAGTCCACAAACCTCACATTTAACAAGTGAATTCAATTCTATTTAAATTGTGTCTTTCCTATCTAGTCAATCATTTCTATTTCTACATTCTTCAACAGAGTTAGGCTCATGATCCTCATTTTCTTTTATTATTTCAATAGCAACATGATTTGTAAGAACGCTATTAACAACTTTTTTATTTCGATTTTCCATATTTTCTCATATTGATATTGTAATAGGCCCAATTTGCCCGGCCCGCTACTAAAGTAAACCAAATAAAAAAACACATATAATCAAAAGTCCACAATCCAAATACATGGGCCAAACGTGGCCCAAATCATTTTAACCCAATGTCTAGCCCAAAATTATAACCAAACCTAAATAAACCCTAACCATCAGCCCAAAGTTGACCCAAGCCCAACACAAAAAGAATCAGAAACCCTAGCCCTTTAGCATCATTTCCTCCGTACCCCATAGCGGTGGCCTCCTCTCCCCAACCACGCGCACCTCACGCACGAAGCGCCACCACGAGCCTCCGGTGGCCTCCGACGACTTCGTACCACTTTGCAAAGCAACAAAGGCGACAGCAGCAGAGACACAGGAGAATAACAGAGAAAAATAGCAGAAATATAGAAAAAAATTTCCTGTAAAATTCTATTTTATTTCCGGCTATATAAAGCCATTTTTGGAATTTGTAGAGGGGGCTTTTTTCCCTTTTTTACGCATTCAATATACGCATTGAGAATACAAAGAAAAAGATTGAAAGGTGATTTTAGGGGTTTCTTTCATTTTTTACAGATTGCTTCTCGATTCCTTTTTTTTCTGTCTTCGCTTTTATGTTGGCTAATTTATTAAGGAAAGTAACAGTAAAAGAAAGGGGAAACATACTTGATGACGAATTCCTGGCCTTCTCTGTCGTCATCGGAGTATAGGCTAGGTTAAGGAATCGTTCATATGCCTTCGGTGTAGAACGGCGCAGCATTCATCTGATTCAATTTAGGTTTTTAGGAAATGAAAGTATTTTAGGTTTTGGCTTCTTAATGCAGAGACTCACACGACGACGTTTGGAGTCAGTGCAATGACTTCGAAACGACGCCGTTTAAAGATCCAGACCCGAGTGGTAACCCGGTTCGGGTAGGACCCGCGGGTGATGGGTGTCTGGTTTATTTGTCTAATAGGTCCTTGTGCGTTTACTGGGATAGCGATTTAATTTCTTTAATTGTTTGAAATTTGTATCGCATATTTAACCTTATTTTCATTTAAATCCAGTTTTAAATGTTGCCGTTTCTATGATTAATTGAAATAATCTTAATGTTTGCGCATAATTGCTGATTTGGTCCTTCATTTTTAAAATAAATTTTATTTTAATACTAATTTAGTTTTCCTTTCAAAATTCAACGTTATTTTAATTCTATTTTACATATTATAGTATTTAATATTTTTATAATATTTATTTTGATAGTATTTAGGCTTACTATTATTATAGTCCAAATTATAATAAATTATTGTTTTAGTTTGCTTTTTCTTATATTTTCAAAACCATTATATACCGATATTTTGAATCTATTGTAATCATTTAGTTTTGTTTTAATTGTTATTATCATCCTATTTTCGTTTGAAACTTTGGTTTTAAATTTGTAAATTATTATTTTCAATTTCAAAAAACGTTTCCTTCATATTTTGTTTTGCCTTCATAGTTTTTGAATAAATCTATTATTATATTCATATATTTTAAAAAAAACATTTTTACTATTGGCTTAATATTATTTACAAACCTTTTATACATTTATTTTCCCATTTGCTACATTATTATTTATTTTATCACACTTAATATATTTTAAGAATTGATATGTTACTTCATATTTCTCATTAATGTATTTTAGACTATAGCTCTAGATTTTATTTTCACCATGACATCTCGTGATTATTATATTTATATGTATAATTTATATTGAATTATTTTAATACACATATATGCATATAAAATGCATCATAGCTTGTAATTTGCGTGTTTCAAAATTTTATTCATTTTAGGCGATTTAGTTGTGATTAAATTATTTTTATATTAATTACTCTCGTTTTGTTATTTGTAAGATTGACTATTAGTTTATTTGATTATTTAATGTTGATGTATTATATGTTTGGTTGCTTCATGTTGTAAATCTAGTTTGTTATTTATCATTTACTTTATATTTGGCTATTCAATTATATTGTTTGAGAGAATCGCATTTCATTAAAATATTATAATCGTTTTATTTCAAGTCTACTAAAAAGTTTGGCGTTCGTAAGTTCTCGAGAGGTTTGTGCCCTAACTTACTGGGCTTCAATTCTTCTCGATGAATTTAGATCATCAAATGTTCATTTTGTAAAACCATACGACGGCGAATAATAAAATTCTTTAGATTACAAAATGTTGGATCCTAACTCACTGGATACAACATTTTGTTGTCTTGTTTTTAATAAGGGCAATATTTGAGGTTTAAGATTTTTGAGAAATTGAACCCTAACTTACTGGATTCTAAATTCTCGATTAACTTAAACAATCAAGAAACCTTCTTTAAACTCATGATTTTCTTAAAAAAGGAGCATATTTAATTTCAAGGATTGAATTGGAGCACCCTAACTCACTGAGTGCAAAATTTATTTCTTCGAAATAAGTATGTCTTGTCATTCAATTTGCTTTATTCAAATTTTCTCACCAAGGATCGTATTTTAAAATATTTTCAACATTTCGACACTAAGACGTTAAGCAATCAATTCGGTACCAATTTCGGGCATTACGAGGGTGCTACCCTTCCTCGTACGTAATTGACTCCCGAACCTATTTTCTTAAAATTTCGTAGATCAAAATCATTTTCAAGGTGAACCGATCACACATTCAATAAAGATCGGTGGCGACTCCATTTTAAAAAAGTCGATCCCATTTTTCAAATTTAAAAATGGTTTCGACAGATATAACTTATTGAGATTTCTTGATTTTCACCATTTTTATTTTCACTTCCAAGTACTTGAATCTCTTCTTGAGTTTTATAATTAGTTATGTCGTGGGTCTCTTCAGGAACCCCCCTTCCACTATGTGACCATCTTAAATGTTTTCTCCTCTCTTTTTACAAGAATTTTTATCTTTGGAACTAATTAATCTATTATACTTCAGGCATGCATTACTTTCATTTACTTTAGTAAGTTGTCCTACTGGGACTTCAATTCAAATCAAAACATTAATTTGTATATAACATTTGGTTATTCTAATCAGGTTAGTAAATGTATCTCATAGTTTATTTGTAAAATAAATTGTTTGTTGAACTTCTGGTTCACATTGCTTTGTACGAGGATCTTAGATAATGATAATTTATTTCAAATATTTTATTCATCCAGTTTTTTATTCTCTCTCCCTAATGTTGGGAAAACCATCTCATAATAATTGACAACTCGTGTCATAACTAAATCTCCAATTAATAGCTCGAAAATATTTAATAATATAAGGATATTCATATAAATGTACATTCCCAACCTCTTATGAAGACCAATCTTTGTGCGTGTGTGTCAGGATCTAATGTCGTTAGCATAATATTTTTGTCTAAGTATACTTGTAATTTTTTGAACAAATTGGTTTAATAAAAATATCCATTAATTACATTAATATTATTTGTATATTGCCTTTAATGTTTTTGCACATAAAGTAAAATGAAAGCAAATATTGACTCACTGGTTATCTAACATTTAACTAATTCTAGGCAGTATTAAATGGTCAGATTGTAATATGGAAAGATAGCTTGTATTAGTAGATAAACCTAAACAAGTCCTTAGTCTAATAAAAAATGAGCAAACCGATTGAAAAACTAATATGTCATCTACCAAGTCCAGTTGGGGAGATGTTTTGTCTTGGGTATCGAAGTGGATGATTCTCAAAAGATAGAGACATAGATGTGACTATAGTACATCAAATAGGACCAAAGTAGAATAAATCCTAAATTTGTTTATGGATTTATTCATTTATGACGTTCATAGTGTGGCATACCTGAATCCTGAGTAAATGATTAATTATGTATGGTGACTCGTATACTTTGATGTAAATAAATGACTAAATTCAAATAAATAAGGAACCGAAAGTTGATGCGTTGGATATGCGACTTTTACAATATGTAACATCATTCACAATAGAAGAATTTATAGGCCAACTAATGGGTATGTTATCCTCTCATCAACGTTACATGATCGATGAAAAGTAAAGGTGAACAAAGATCATTTGTCTTCATTTGTCTTTGTGATAAATGATTTAATTATTGTTTAATAGTAATTGACTTTTCATGAAGGAAGATGTTGTCTTTGTGATAAATGATTTAATTATTGTTTAATAGTAATTGACTTTTCATGAAGGAAGATGTAATGTGTAACACCTCTAACCCGTCTCCGTTACCGAATTAAAGTTACAAGATATTACGATAGTTAACAAGACCAAAAATACTATGAAACAATTCAAAGATTAATTTAAACATCATAAATTAATAAACAACATACATTCGAAAATGAGACTTAAATTGAGCCTACAGAACCTTAAAGTCAATTTAGAAACAAGTATGGACTAGACCTGTCCATGGGCCGGGTTCGAGTCGGGCCCAGAAAATTTTTTTGGCCCGACTCTTAGGCCCGGGCCCGGCCCGGCCCGAAATATGAGCCTGAAATTTTGCCCAGGCCCGGCCCAGGAAAAAAATAATAAGCCCGAGCCCGGCCTAGCCCGATTTTTAATAAACACACAAAAAAATATTTTAAAAATAAAAATAAAAATATTTTTAAAGTATTTTAAAATTAAAAAATAAAAATAAAAAATATATTTATTATATTCGGGTCGGGCCGGGCCCCGGCCAAAAAAGTTGAGCCCGGCCTATTTTTTAAACGGGCTTCGTTTTTTTGCCCAAGCCTATATTTCGGGCCTATATTTTTACCCGAACCCTCCCATATTATGGGCGGGCCGTCGGGCCGCTCGGCCCATGGACAGGTCTAGTATGGACTAATCTAAAACAAAATAGAAAAATATGGTAAAAATTGAAAATAGGGGTCACACGGTCGTGTCGTCAGGCCATGTAACTCTCTGAGACCATATGAACAAACTTGCACCAAAAATCAAATAAGCTACATGGTCGTGTGGGGTGACTGTGTGTGGCACATGACCATGTGATAGACCGTGTCCTAAGCCATATGTGCCCAAAAGTTCCTTATAAAGCAAACAATTTTAACCCAAATCACTAATGCAAGTTCTACCATTGAACTCGCATAAAATGCAACAAAACTTGCCAAAACACATCATATATCACTCAACCTAAGTGCCTAACTAATATGCCACCACTGGCACCACAATTCAAAATTTAACCATTTAGCATTCAGTACCATTCATACCATTTCCTCAAGTGACCTATAATTTCCTTTCATGCTATTCAAACCAACACCAAAACATGTATATTTCAAAGCCAAAATACCAATTCACCTAATCATTTTAACATACAACCAAATATGTTTTAACCATCTCAATTTACAACTTTAACAATGCCAATTATAACATTTGCTTATCACAAGCCCAAGTTTATAGCCAATTCATGTCACCATCTAAAACATATGCACAAGGCCATTCAAAATACCAAACTTGGCATTTACCATATATCAAGAATCAAACCTCAACCATAAGCTTATATACAAAACTATTATACCAAAGTTCATACCATTTTACATAAGTCAATCCAACCTAAGTACATGCCACAAGTAACCAAAATGGAACATCAAAAGTCTACCGAATCAAAAGACAGTAGGTGTGAGCTTCTCGCTGATCCAATCAACACATTCCAAGTGTCCAAAATCTATAGAAAAGTAGTAACACAAGTAAGTATATAAAATACTTAGTAAGCTCATACAATATAAACAAATAGCTTACCTTAACCATTTAACAATTACATGAATCAATATGAAACAATTTCACCTATCATAGCATTCAAAACAACATCAACCATATGAGATTTAGTCAAACCACATATATAATTTCAAATGATAAAATACCAACTTCAACTCAAAATTCATCATGAATCCATTTTCTAATTTATCACTTTGCATCACTTTCATCATTCAAATTGCATCATATATCATTGCCATAATCATTCTGTTGGAAAATTGGGTTTGGAAAACGCAACAGAAAATAAATTTAGGGGAAAACCAAAGTTTTAAAAAAAAATTCCAAATCAAGAACTTGGTTGTGATATCTAAAGTAATAAATACTTAATCAAAATTATACATTTTTTATTCGTCTAGGATGAACGCTTTGACCAAATAGTCTTCTCCACTATTCTCGAGCTCACGTCTGCCGAGTGTGGGCTCGTTTCGAATAAGAAAATTTTTCACAAAAATTACCAGTGGGGTAATTTTTTAATTTATGTTAACTTTTGGGACAAGTTGTAAATAATAAAAATATCTATAGAAATTTTCTGAAATAATCTCTTGAGTGAATTTTCTCTCTACAACTTTCTCTTGAGTTCCAGTGTATGAAATAATGACCCAAGGTTCTTTTTATATAGGGAGAGTTTAGAGAGTTCAACTATGATTAAACTTAATCACTTTAATATTAAATTAATATAATACTTATCAAGATAAATATTAGATTAAATTTAATCTTAAATCTTATTAAATTAATAGAATATTTATCTACAAGATAAACATTAAATTAAATTCAATATTAAGATAATCGCTTTAATATTAAATTAATAAAATACTATTAAGATTAGTATTAAATTAAATTTAATATTAAATCTATTAAAATAATATTATTTTTGAAATATTTAATCTGAAATCAAATTCTCTAGTAGAGTCCCAATAGGAGTGTAATTCTTCCACTGCTCAACCACCAAAGACCCACCACCGTCGACCATTTGCAGGCCACTGGAATGTCTTCGTCGCAGCTACCGGCACCCCAAGCTGGTTCGATTTCTGTTTGTTCGATCCGGGCTAGTGACGGCCTGACCGATCCGGTCTAGCCACCAGTTGGACCATCGGCCCTATTTCACATACCAGGCCTGGTCCGACCAGTTTTTAAGTCTTGGTATTAGTTTTGGGATCCTAGGCCCAATTTACGATCTCAAGTCCAATTTTCAAGTTCAATTACTCATTGGACCAATTGTCTAACTTGAAAATTAATTTTCAAAAATATCATATTAATTTTAATTAATTTGATTAATTTAATTTTACTTAATCAAAATTAATTTTTCCCAAAAATCACTTAGATTTTTCAAATTAATTTTTCAAAAAAATTCTTTAATCAAATTCTCTAGTCGAATAATTCTTATGACTGTCCAATTTAATTCCACATCGAACAAATAGACTCAATTAAATTATTTCCAAAGTTGTAGAATTTTTTTCTGATTCAAATGCAGTCCGATTAAGCTTTTGTTGAGCCAGTGGAGAGACCAATTGGACATATACAATTAGGCTCTAGTAATTGAAATTATGTTCAGAAGATCGCTTGATAATTTGCAATTACTTAATCATGGAGTCAGCCCACAAGAAGTACCATGATTTGAAAACTCCTTATTATATACTCTTTACAAAAGTAATTCATCCAACTGCTTTGTCCAATGACCTCGTCATGTGTGTGTCACCCTCGTATGATATCCTTGATTCATTTGAGTTAAATCCGTTCACTCAATACAATCCTATTTTATCTCATTGTCACCATTGTGCCTTCTTAATGATTAATATGATCATTGTCAACAAATGACTGTGATAAATTACTCGTTCGAGAACAAGCAACTCATGACCACGTTTCATATTTATCAATCCACACAATGCCAATGAGAGGATATTGTTAACTCTTTAATTGAGCTATGAATTCCACTGTAGCTAGTAAAGCCATGCCATACACAAGCCATGTACCCAACATACCGGTTATCGGCTCGATCATCTTTAGAGTATAAGTTTTCACTTATATCAAAACACATGGGTTACATATGCATGGTTAGTGACTAACTCAGGATTTAGGTAAATCACACCATGAACGTCACAAGTGAATTAATTCACAAACGGATTCAGAATTAATTTATCTTGGGTCTAGTCCAATGTATCATTCTCCCAATAAATACATTTATGTCTCTTCCTATGGAGCCAATTGCTCCGATAGCCAAAACTAGCCATCTCCTCAATTGGAATTGTAGATGACATAATAATCCTTCTTAGTATTTGAATCAAATGCTCATCTTGATTCTTTTACGGGATTACGGACTCGTTTAGATTATCTACTGAAGTAAGTTGTCTTTCTCGCAA
This sequence comes from Gossypium raimondii, assembly GCF_025698545.1. Classification (NCBI taxonomy): domain Eukaryota; kingdom Viridiplantae; phylum Streptophyta; class Magnoliopsida; order Malvales; family Malvaceae; genus Gossypium; species Gossypium raimondii. Next base: position 41,589,008 of record NC_068568.1, read on the forward strand.
TGTAAACATTCTTACAATGCCACTTATCATCTGTTTGAACTTAAACAATCAATGAGCTAATAATTGTTTATCACAATTTCGCTATGCATGCAAAATATGAAAAATAGAAATACAAAAGACATAATAGTGAAATGAGAAATTAATTTTATTTATTTATCGTTCAAATAAATAAAAAATAATTACATGTTTACTACAATATAGGCACATCTCCCAACACATTAATATCATGTTCATCCTTTTTTCCAACACCAATTTCATATTTTTCACATTTCCATATTTTATTTCTACCCAATGAAACTAATGAAAGAACTCAGTACACAAGTGAAAATAATATCAGATACTCGTCCGAGCTAATCATAAACACTAGTGTCAGATTACTCATCCGGGCTAAACCTACACAACAACTAGCCTGGTCTGGGCTTTATATATATGTAAGGTTACCACTCCATGCTAAACTTTTAAAACGACAATAGATTACCAGTCCAGCCTAAATTTGTGTCACATGTATCTTCGAGTCCGCAACAAATGTTGGAGCTTGGTACCATCAGGCATCAACCCGTAACCTTATATACAATACTTTTATTAAGTTCATCGGGATTTAACCTCAACATTTCCATCTCGTGTCAATCCATTTTAATTAAATTCAATCCTGAATTTATGTAACAATACATATACAATTCAAACTATAAATAAAAATTAATATACATTCAAATATAATCCAAAAACAAATTAAACTTATTTATACTGTATGAACTTACTTGACAAAATGGTAACACTTTAGATACTAGGGACTATTCGACAGTTTTTCTTTTTTCGCCTAAGTCAACAACTTGATCTAAATAATATTTAAGATTCAAAATATCAATATCAATCTCATAATACTACTCAAATTCATGCTTATAATTTTTAATTTCATTTTACACAATTTCCTAAATTTTTACATTTTATTTAATTTAGTCCCTAAAACCGAAATATACATAATTTTCACAATTGAGTTTCATTTTTCATTCTAATTTCAATTATGTCCTTCCACAACCTTCAAAAATCCAAAATTACAGAAATTTAATGTCACTATTGACATATTAATAATTTAGTCCCTAAATGCAAAATTAACAAAATTTACTTAATCAAACGGTCCTTAAACATTTCATAGCTTCCAAGTCTACCAGTTTCTATCAAAAACATCTAAGATTCATCAATTACAATTTTTAAAATCTTTAACAATTTTAAAATCAGAGGTACGAGTTGGCTGAACCTAATTATAACAATCTCAAAAACATAAAAATTATAAGAAAATGGTGGGAAAATGGCTTGCAAAGGATTTAACTTGGCCCAATCTTCCCTAATTACTTCAATGGAGTTTCAATTGGTAAATAAAATGAAATGGGGAAGACGAACTTGTTTCCTTATGTCTTGTGTATTATTAATACATTTTAACATTACTTTAATTAATATATAATTATAAAAACTCAATTAATCATATATATCAACTGGCCACTAATATAAATATGGCTAAATTTCCATATAAAACCATTCACATATGCTTTTATATTCATTTAACACCTCTAAATTCATAGTAATTGAATTTTTGTAGTTTTTACAATTTAGTCCTTTTTCTTTAATTAACTATCAAATCACTAAAATTTCGGGATTGAACTTCAATGCACCTATATAGGAGATCGTAAATATTATTTACGAGCCCAGTTTATGAAAACGAGGTCCGATACCTTATTTTCCAAAACTATTTGACTTTAGGGACAAACCACTTGTACTTAACTAATCATTCGATTAGCAAAAATTACCATATAAAAATTTAATATAATACTATATTTGACTCGTAAATATTAAATAATAATATTTACGGACTCACTTGTCATAATTATGATTTCAAAATCACTGTTTTCGACACCACTAAAAAACAGGTTGTTGCATAATGGTTACCATGAGATGAAATATGTTCATATTAGGAAAACAAATTTTTCCCAAAGATATTAAGGATATCTTATGAGGGAAACACACTTATTAAAAGGTTATTGGGCGAGAACTTATTGAGTAACTTTCGTAATGGTATGTAATTAGAGAGAGCTCAGTCACGCTATTATAGTGGAATGACTTTGTGACTAAATAAGTTTATAATTAATTGGTGAAAAGATGGAACTTAATTATAAATTATTTGAGCCCTAATTATATATGTCAAATCGATCCCTTTGTTAGCTTGTTGAAACTAGAAAGCGAATTGTATGTAGAACCAAATAAATAGAAACAAATGGATGAATGTGTTTTCTCACTAAGTAAATAATTTAAGTTGAAAAATAAAATTAAATTAATTAGCCATTATGAATCTATTAAAATAGAAATCAAATATATTTCCTTATAAATTTCTCTCGATAAAGTTATCATGACTTTAGAATTAGAATTGGGTTAAGGAAATTATTTAATTGAAAAATTAATTTAGTTAATTTGATTAATTAATTAATTAATATTTATTTTGGAAATAGAAAACAAATATTGAGTTGGATTAAATTATAAAGTGTTGGGTCAAAAGTTTAAGAAGTACATATAATTGAACTCAATACATAAGAAGCCCAATCCTCCTCATATGATAAGTGAGGGGTGACAACCTTAACAACATTTACTAAGGTGTGTCACCTATCACTCTCTTAGTTAAGCTAGGAGAGTGTTTTCTATTAAATAAATATTATTTGTGTAATCTTTGTTAAACCAGGATTCTCCTATATCTCCCTATAAATGTATATCACAAGTAGAGCTATTACCACACAAGTTTTATATATTATTGTTCAGTAGGAATTTATTTTCTAAGAATAAATTCTATTTTTTGGAAATTACAATTTCTACCTGTTTCTATTGAGAGAATTATTTTCCTACTAAAAGTAATTAAATATTTTCTTATTCTGTATTTGGTGTGTGTGGCTCAAGCCCACACTCAGCTTCAAAATTTTGTTGTAACTAGAAACTGTTTTCTTAACCGAATTTTTTCAACATTATGGTGGAGCAATTGGAACATATATCTCACATACAAAAATTCTAATATGGGAAATATTTAGCTCCTGACCAAAAGTCAATTATAAGGGAGTATTTATAACTTATTAGTTTGATGAGTACAAGTGTTGTAGCACGTAAATCAACACAATCTCATATTAAAATAAGAAGTTTTGTTCTCATAAATAATGGTTTAGATATTAACCAGAGGCGTTCAATTAATAATTTCTCTAAACCATTATGCGTATAAATAATAGGATTTACAAAAGTTTTTCAAACTCATATACAATAATCAATAAAAACCCGATATATTAACTCATCGGCATTAACAAGACAAATTGTCTTAATTGCATAATTCAAAATGAATTATTTAAACAAACAATCTTGCAAATGATAGCTTGCGAGTTGATAAGACATATTTGATTGTTTTGTAGATGCATTTACCAGAATCATATAATATCAAAACCATCCACATGGTGGATGAACGAGTCCATGTTCATTTTAGAAATGCAAGACATTAATCTCAACTTTAGCTAGTGAATTTCTGATAATCAATTTTTATTAAGAACAAGCAACACGTGATAATTTTTTAAATTAAAGAATCTTTTGGTTCTTTAATGGATATCCATATTAATTATTGTTTAATTTTAACATCATTAATGATTTAAGATGGTCAAACTGGTCACACCAAGTAGTACATGTATATGTATTAGTAAATTTCGCTTTACTTTAATATGCATTTCAGTTGTACTAATAATGTCAATATAAATTGTGACAATTGAAAATTTTATTGTCATTCCTTTTACTTTGTATCCACATATAAGTACTATTGTGACATTTACTTCAATTGTTTAAATCAATGTGAAGTCCATAATATCATTAACTCAACGAAAGAAGTATAATTTTTAAATAATTATATGCAATATTCATTTCAAAGAATATGTCAAAATCTTCAAATGTCCAAATTGACATTAATGATCAAAAGTGATTATAAAATTTATTATATTTATTTTAAACATTCACTTGAGGAATGTGCAAAAATATGTCGGATAATAATGTAAGTATATCGATATTCCTTACCAATAGATCCATAGAGACATCATCTGCTTCAAGGAATGATTAATTAGTATAAATCATTGATCATTCTATTCGAGAAAGGACATTTAGCAACATTTTGAATCATTTATCCATTTTCATAATTACTATGTGTTGCTACATTCACTTCGAGGAATAGAGTAAAATCAATGGGACGAATAAATCATTATTTTGTTTATCCATAAAAAACATGAGATCAATTCAAAATATTTTAAAACCCTTTTCACAAGAGTTTTACATTGTCAATTAACAAGAAAGAAGTAGCCAAGTCAAGCATGAAGTTTATTGTAAATCAAATGTATGGATAAAACTAACATCTAAAATATCAAACTTGATATGACACTAGTACTAGCAAAATTTTTAAAAGTCATCGTGACATGAATGAACTTTACCTTAAAATCATACATATCATGTTCAATAAAACTTTCCACTTATAATTGTTCATCAATTACCAAATTGAATAACATAAAATGCATAAAATAAACTCAACAGCTCTACAATAGTGACGATAGTCAACTAAAATCATTCATGAATTTTTTAAAATGGTTATACTTAAACTTGAAAATCTACAATAGAATTGACTCAAAAATCAATTAAGGCATTCCTCAAAATGTGTCATTAAAAAGACTTAAAGCAAATATGTTTGATGTGAAATAATCTTTGATTGTTTGGTGTGAAACAATATTAATTTTAATAATATATGTAACAACTTTAACCATTGTTGATTAAGAGAATTTTAAACAATGTCAAAGTCCAAAAACATATGCCGTCTAGGAAAATTATATATATCAAATTCCAAAAATATATATTCAAATTGAAACCATCAAATAAACACATAAAACAACTAGTTTAATGATGATTAAGAATTGGTGCAATGTCACATATTATGATGAACCTTAGGCCTTGATTAATAAAAATTATCTATAAAATTATGGATCGTGATTTACAAATCTATCAATTTATAACATTAAAATTAATCTATCGCCATTCAAATATAATCACCAAGCAATTATCAAATAGCATATTAAGAAAAATATTTTTTATGAAAAAATTTAGGTACATCTAAGCATGTGATGTGATAAGTAAATTTACCTCAATTTCTTATATTATACTAAAGTTTCAATAGCTACGACAAACAATTCATAAAATTTGACATGAAATTACTTTTGGTCAAAATCTATATTGAGATCAAATCTTTCAAAATCCTTAAAGTATAAAAATAAGATAAATTAAACAAAACTGTCATAATTATTCAAGACTTTAAAAAAGAATAATAATCCAATATGAAACGTTAAATAAAAAGTCCCAGCAAAACTTTTTGCATCTTGTGTCAAGCTTGAATGAAAAATCATGAAGGATAAATCTAATCATTAATAGATAATAATTTTACTTCTAAGCAAGATTGTATTGATAATATATTATGAAACTAAGAGAATCATAACAAGAGAGAAGAGTAGAAAATGAAAGGATATTCAACTTTCACTTTGAGATATAAAAAAAAAACTTATACTTGCCATTTATTTATAAGGCCTAAAATATATGGGCACCCATTAATTAGCGATTGTGATGTGAGCTTTGTTAAATGATTTTTGTTTATATTTCGACTACACTCATAAAAATCTCTAATTTAGATTTAAATAAATCCGTAAAAGTATTATGGAAGTTCTTATATTAAGAATTAAATTGCATTTTCTCCTTTATTAAAAAATAGACAAATTAATTCATGTACATTAAATCAAAGAGTAAATTTGTCTCTCTTTTTATAAAAATTTCATTTATTAAAAACTAGTATGCCTAACGAAATAACTAAATAGTGACACATAACATGTCACATGCTAATGTACAAGGAATAGTTTTTACTAGTAAAAGTGCAAGAAAATTCAAACAAACCAATTTGCTCTTTGATCAAACATTTAAGAACTAATTTGTCTATTTTTTGCATAAAGAACATAAAATACAGTCCAATTCTTAGTACAAGAATCTGCATTTTTGCCAAATAGATCCTAACCCTGGACATGTTCAATAATATTATGAACACTTGTTTGGAAAAGTGATATAATTCAGGATTTTTTATATTTTAATCCAATAAGGAAAAAAGCAATACAAATTCATTTCCAACAAAATGAAAAAACTTGGGCAACTTAATTAAAATTATTGCAAGTATACACAAATATAAAAAAGCATGACGCTGAAAAACACAAATAGAAACAATTCAAGTTTAAGCTAAGAAAACAAGTTAAAGTTCAGAAACAAGAGCGAAGCAGCAAGTGGGGTGAAATATGGCAACTAAGCTCCAAACAAGTTCAACGAGAATCAAGCGATAAAACACACACTATACATCAGCATGAATGAATCGGTGATGCCAGGTTACCGGCCGAACCACCCTCGCGGTGGCTGTACGTCGCTATCATTCATTAGCTTATCCAACACCACATTGAGGTCAACAGACTGGCCATTCTCTGTTAACTTTCTAACAGTTGCTCTAACATGATCTCTGGGGAATCCCATGGTGGTTACTTTGTCAATCACATCATCAATGGGAACCCTGTTACCAGGTCCAGAAGGACTGGATCCACCACTGACCCCAGAAGCGGTGGGCAATGCATGAGGTAATATCTTAGCAGTAGGAAGCTGTGGGTAACCGCTTCCGGAATTTTGTCCCATGGGAGAAGATGGGAGTTGCTGCATTTTCATTGGGTTGCCACTGCCATATTGTGAAGGTGATCCACCATAAGCATAGGGTTCACTTGGACCAGATTGTGGGATATATCCGGTAGAAAAGCCTGGACCAGGCCTGCTGGATGGTGATGGCTCACGCAACTGGGGCGGAGCCCCATAATATTGTTGAGAGGAAGAAGGACCACCACTGGGTGGTTGAGAAGGTGGCTGGCGCAGATTCGGTGGATAGATCTGAGAAGGGGGGTAAGGTGCCTCTTCCGGATGGTGGCCTACAGAAGGTTGGAGTTGAAGGGGCTGCGGAGGTTGAGAATATTGCGGTGGAGGTGCTGGTTGATATGGTTGATGAGGTGGTGTTGCAGGAGGGAGCTGTGGTTGCTGAGTAGGTGGCATTGGAAATTGCTGACTTGGAGTCTCTTGAGTTTGACCAGGCGGTGGATAGTAAGGGTCTTGCTGAGGAACAGAAGGAACATGGCTCTGAGGGAACTGGTTCGCATGCTGAACCTGTGGTGGCAAACTCGGTTGGGGAAGAGCTGGAGGAGGAACAGAAGGAAGTGATTGTGGGAAAGAGGCAGCCAGGGGAAGCTGTTGGTGAGATTGAAAAGGAGCAGATGCAACTTGCTGAACGGATTCTGTCCGCACAGTATTCTGGGTTTCAGATGGCTGGTCTACCTTGCTCACCTGCAGCTTTGCAAGCTGCAACTGAGCTTCCATTATCTCTTGCTTTTCTTTTAAATCATGAACCCCGGTTTGCACCTGCATACAATTGATCAAGAACATCAAATAAACACAAACCAGTCCATGATATAACCTACAACAAATCCGAAATATAGATGACAAAATTCCATACTTCCACAATAACCTTATTATAAAACCTCAACAGGACCTTCATAGGTTACGCAACTCAGTTTCACATGGTACAAGAAGACTATTCCTCCTGGCAAGTTTACTGAAGAGCCATTAAAATCGGCCATGAAGGTTTGTCTGAAATCTACATTCGTGTTGGGATCTAGATACGTGTTTCCCACTTTGCTAATGTATAAAGACATTTCCAGATTGCATAACATAACTTGTTCAGGTTACAATTTAATCAAACCAAGAACATAGAAAAGACAAACTTGACTACTACAACTTAATAACACTTGTTATGCTTAACTTCTATAACTGAACTGATCAAACATTCCCAGATAATGAATCATCAAGTATTAAATTTTTTTTTATCAAAACCAGTTCATTTGAGTGAAACATCCAAGAACATTGATCAAACAGACTGAACCAATTTTCATAAAGAAAAAAATCCGAGCTACATATAAAGCTTTCGACTTGAGCTCACAAGATACACAATGTACTATAGTTCTACCTTTATATACCAAAGGCAGCCACAACAAACCACCAAGGAAGAAGATTGTTTTAGAAAATACCTCGGTCAAAATATTTTCCAGCTGTTTCATTTTCCTATCGGTGCTTCCGTGATTGTTTACTACAGACACCTTCAAATCATCCAAAGAATTCTCGAGGTGACGAGTTCTACTCTCCAGCTGAGTCAACCGATCACTTACTTTTTCCATCATGTGCATCAGATTATCGGTATGTTTCTTCATGGTTTGATCAATCTCAGCCAAAATTGATGTGTCGAAGGCGCTTTGGTCCTTGTCCAAAATGCCTTTTGCAGGTTCAAGGGAATCAAGAGAACCATAATTCTGTCCAATACCAAGGAAAAAAAATCAAGTAAACAGTAACGCAATGGAAAACAACCTAAGTGAATTTCATAACTTATATACTAAGAAACCAAGATGATACCAGCCAAAAAATTATTAATCAAACTATACTACATTATACTAAATAACCCACAAAGAAATTAAGTTCAAACTCACAAAATTACTAGTCAAACCACAATTCACTGAGAAAACCGCACAAAAATTGATCGAAAATTATCAAGAAATTTAAGGTCATGACTAGCCTAAAATCTACTGATCGAACTAAAACATAAAATTAACGACAAAAAATCAAACTCCCAGAAAACCCAAATTTTTAATCAACAAGAAGAAGTGAAAAACAAAGGAGGTCTAACATATACCTTAGCTTTAGAATCGATCGAACTCCAAGACCTGGGATTACTAAAAACTCCAGCAGCATCAAGACTGGTTGAAACGGGTCTGATCGGTTCGAAATCATAGTCGGTAAACATCTCCACCTTGCTAGCCCCGTTACTGCTAGCGCTAAACCCAGAGAATTGATTGTGATTATCTTCGTTTTGTGGGTGACTCATCAGATCGATGAAATCTTTGTGGGAATTATGGGGAGGTGAAGAAGAAGATAAAGTTAAGTCCATTATTTGCTTGTCCATGAACTGAGATGCATTCATCGATTGAAAACTCTTCAACTTATTCTTTAAGTGACGAGGAAAAAAAAGGGTTATTTTTCTTGACTGATGAAGAAGAATTTTGGTAGTTTGGGGCTCTTGGATTGTGAGAAAAAAAGATGGGATTTTCGAGAAAATTATTTGACCAAAAAGAAAAAGATTTCCTTTTTTGTTTTTGTTTTTCTTTTCCCTTCTGGTAATTTACCAAAAAAACCATTTTTTTTTAAATTTACCGAAATAGGCCCTTTATGTAATTATTTACCGGAATTATCCGTTTTTCGCGAAATCGCGTCGCGTCGCGATGTCGAGTGCAGCGCCAAAAATCGCGTCGCGTCGGTGCGATTTCTTGGCGTGAACAAATCGCGCCCCTAGACGCGATTTGCTAACGTGGCATGAACAATTTATGTTTTTAGCAGAAAACTTTAAAAGGCCATAACTTTTCACTCGGTTGTCGATTGAGGCAATTTTTTATTTGAATAAATTTTGAGATCTCTGTGACAAGCTGTCAAAAGCGGTTTTGCACTTTTCATTGAAAAGATCCTTTTGCCCTAAATTTGATTTTTCGGTTCAAAATTGAATTTTGAAACATTCAAATCATTATTTTCCTTATTTATTTAAAGTAAACACGGATTTTTCTGAATTATTGTATTATTTTTGATTTGACGTGTATGGAATAGGTCAGATAAATCGTTAGAGCGTAAGTAATATAATTAAGATAATAACGATATTTTTATAATATATCGATTAATTAGTTTAGTTTAGTTGGTTAAGATATTTGCTCTTTTCCTTAGAACCTTAGTTCAAATCTTAACAAGTACAATTTTTTTGAACCAATTAACTCTTCAATATTACATCAATAGCAACAAGTACAAAAAGATTCAAAATTATTACCAACAAGATTTGAACCAAGGTTCTAAGGAAAAGAGCAAGCATCTTAACCAACTAAACTAAACTAATTAATTGACATATTATAAAAATACTGATATTATCTTAATTATATTACTTACGTTCTAACGATTTATCGGACCTATTCCATACACGTGTCAAATCAAAAAAAATAATACAACAATTCTGTAAAAAAATCCAGTGTTTTACTTCAAATAAATAAGGAAAATAATGATTTGAATGTTTCAAAATTCAATTTTGAACCGAAAAAATCAAAATTTAGGGGCAAAAAGGGATCTTTTTCGACGAAAAGTGCGGCAAACCGCCTTTGACAGTTTGTCAGCGCGTAGATCTCGAAAATTTATTCGAAATCAAAAAAAAATTCTTCTCAATCGGACAACCGAGCGAAAAGTTATGGCATTTCAAAGTTTTCCAAGCTAAAAAACATAAATTGTTCATGCCACGTCAGCAAATCGCGTCCTATGGGGCGTGATTTGTGTCCACGTCAGCAAATCGCGCTGACGTGGATGCGATTTTCTGGTGCGTACCCTGACATCGCGCTGATGTGGACGCGATTTCGCGGAAAACGGACCATTCCGGTAAATAATTACATAAAAGGCCCATTTCGGTAAATTTTGAAAAAAAGGAGTTTTTTTGGTAATTTGCCCCCTTGTTGATGGATATGGACTAATCTATCTCTCTTTTCTTTATCTGTTGGTGGGGTTGGGTTCTGGGCTGAATTTTTTAGTTTTTCTGAATAAAGTTCTTTTTTAAATATAAAAAATAATGTATTGATTTAATATCAGTAATAATATACATACATATATATTGGTTATGCCTATAATACATGTATACATATATGAATATCATTTTTTTAAATAACGTCTTCTTATAGATAATGGAATTTCTCAAGAAAATGAGAAGTCTTTTATTAAAAAATATAATATATAAAAAGTTAAATAATAATTAATCTTATGTTATATTATGATTTGACTGAATTTGTTTAAAGAAATAAATATTTTTATAATTTTAATAACATCAATTAGCTTACTATACCAATAGCATAATTGAAAAATGTGAAAACATAGGCAAAGCTAGAGGAAAATTGTTGAAGAGCAAGCGTAAAGAGAAAAAATACTTGTATATTATAATCCAATTAACTTAAATTCTTACGTAGTCTTAAAAGTTTTCACTCATTTGGAATTGAAATAACGTCATTACACTGTTATTCTACCAAGTCAATAAGTCAGTAACTTAAAACAGATACTCTAATGTGGATAAACCAGAAGGAGCTGGCCATGGAACATGAACAACGACCATGTTGTTCTCGAACTCAAACCCAACATCTTTCCCATCAATTTTGCAAGCTGTCGGCTTGTCCGAAGCAAAGGCTCTCATTTCACCGGCTCCCTTCAATTCAATTCGAACTGAGCTTTCATTGAAGGCTAATGACTGGATGGCACCACCGGCATTCAGCATGTTCACTGGTCCAATAGGGGCGAATTGGACTGATTTTCTACCAAATACAGTGACCGGCGATACGGTTATAAGCTCGAAATCGAATGGTTTCAGCGAGATTTCCATGTTTTCAGCCGGTTTTGAGAGGACTAGTTTCTTGGACTGAGAAAAATACATGGCGAATACTTGGACATCTTCAATGGAAATTGGGTTCTTTCCACTGTTCCACTCAATGCTTTTTGGATTCATCTCGGCCTTTACCGTATGCGAAAACTCGGAAAAGCATTGGTTTCTTCTAGTTTCTCGGCACCATCCGCCTCCTTGGCAGTTAAATGCGCCAATCACACCAGTATACTGTAAAATACAGAAAGCAAAATCGTTATATTTAAGCAAGTTTAGATAAAAATATCAAGTCCATTTCGATGCTTAAATGACTGACCTTATTCAAGTTCCAGATTTTGAGCATGGTTTTTCCATCATGGAGAGGGTCCTCAAATAGGCAATCCCTGGTTGGAAGAGCGTAGTACTGGCAGCGGAGGATCGAACCATCGGGTAAAACGAGGCGTTTGAGGAGAGCAAAGTTGTGGTTGCCAACGGTGTCACTGATGTAAATTGGGCCACCGGAGATGGCCCTTGAAGCAGCGTGGAACTCAGCACAAGGGTGGGAGGACTGGAACATGTCCCAATCAGGGTGGATAAAGTTGCCCATCCATAAACTGTTGTAAGCACAGTGCACCATGTGACAACCTTGGAGCCAAAATGTCCCATTAGGGTCACCTGATGGATCAGTGCACCAAAAGTCGTCCCCTATAAAAGCAAACAAAGCCATCAGATTAGATCAACCAGGCCCAAAGCCCAAAAATTAATGAACACTATTTATTTATTTATGTCAAAATCAAGCTTACCCAGAAAACAGGCAATGTCCCAATGCTACGTTAATTATACATTTATGTCTTTGATTAGATGAAGAAACATATATTTGTCAATTAATTACTTACCGACACGACCAAGACAAATGGCTTCTGTTCCAAGAAACATGAAATCGTTGCAGTGTTCCATACTGGCAATAACACCATTGCCTTTGAAATGCTTTTTAACTGAATCTGTTAAAGCTTTATAATAAGCTCTTGCAAGATCAACTCTTCCACCATAGTTTTCACACAACATTTCCAACAGCTGTTTCAAAAAGCACAACATAATTAAATATTTAAATTATGATAAAACCAGATTAAAAGATGGAAAAAAATATTTGTTTTAAAATTTTGTGACAACGATTTGTTGAGAAATAACCAAAAATAACGTGTGGCAATAAAATTATTAGGAGCAGTTACGTGCCGACCAAATGCGAAATATGTCAAAGTAACTGAACCAACCGAAAGTTTGTCTGTATATTAAAACTCTAGTCAAAGTAAAAGAAAAAACAGAAAAGAAAAAGTAAAGGATTAAGATTTGGTCGGTCATAGCATAGACACTTTCAATTTTTTATTTTCATGAATTTTCTAGAAATCTTGGATACCTATTAAAACTCATATTTAAAAAAATCATTTTTTTAAGAAACAATTACATCTAAATATTTTTAAATAAATCAAATTCTTTTAATTAAAAAAAAGGTAGTAATCACTTACATGAATCACGTCAACTTTAACTCCGTCAATTCCAACATTTTCCAAATGAGAATGGATTCCTTCATAAAGTTGATCAGCCATCTCCGGCGGCACCAATCCAATACCTGTATTGACAATCTTATCGACGGCAAGATCCTCCATCGTTTTCTTCAATCCCGGAGACAATTCCGGCTTAATAACCTTGGTTTCCGGCAATCCAGGGACATTAGGCCTTAAACCACCCCAATATCCACACAGGGCATGCCACACATAAACAAAGTCTACAGTGTTGAATTCCTCCTTAAGGTCCTTGATAAAGGCACCCATGCCCATATTAGTGGAACCATTAGCCAAACTCCTTGGGCTAACATAGTCCCTAAACTTGTAATTCTCTTGAAACTTCAAGAGCCTGCATGGCATTTGCTCCCCGGCCACGGCACAATTCATGCCTTCTTTAGTGATGGGGTCCTCATCATGGCTAATGGATTGCCACCCATCATCAATCAACACCAGCCCTGGTGGGCACCCACCGTCGACAAGACCTTTCACACCTTCCCAAACACCTTGAGGGTGCACGGTAAGGTAAAATGCGTCCCACGTGCACCAACCAAATTTGTCCACGATCCCTGGTGGGGTTTTCTCTTCTAACAACTTGAAGGTTCCAAGGTGAGTCCTAATCACTTTCATGGCATCCTTCACCAAAATGAACGGATCTTCGCCGACGTGAACGTAAACAACACTCCGGAAGCTGGCTGCGGCCACCTTCGTCGAGCCGCTTTCGACACAAACGTCGACGTTGTTGTCTGTTCCGGGCTGAAGCGAAGCCCTGAAAGGGCCCTCGATGAGAGGGAGGAGGAGGATATAAGGCCTGCCGGAGTCTGATCTATCGAGGATCACCATTTGAGTTTCGTTTTCAAGGTCGCTCCCGTTGGAACCAACCCAATGAGTGGTCCACCAGACTTTGAACCTGAAAATGCTCATGAACTTGATGTTCTTCAGCTTCCCAATGGGAACAACATGGCGGCTGTTGGATTCAACAGTGTCGAACCCTACAAAGGATCCAACACTGGGAATTGATTTGTCAGTGGTGGAAACATAAGGGGAAGGAGTAACAGTGATGTTAGCAGGGACATCAGTGAGAAAAACGTGGCCATTGGCAATGAAGTTTGAGCCTTCCAGTGAGATTAATGACTGGTTGTTATGGCCATCAACTAGGCCTGAAACACCAGAACTAACCTTCGTCAAGCTTGGAGCCATAATGAAAAACCAAACCAAAATAAATAAAAAAAAGGGTTTTTGCTGTTTTGTTTTAAGAAATCAAAAGAGATGGAAACAGTCAATTGACTGAGGTAAGGAAAAAACTGAGATTTTGAAAAGGAAAAAAAAAGCAGTGAAAATAGTTTGCTTTGACTCTGTGTTTTTAAAAGCTTCAAAATTTGCTTGCTTTGGTTGCTCAATCGAACTGGCCAATGCTCTAATTTATAGGCTTAATTCAGAGCGACGGTGGAGAAGTTTCATTTGCAAAAAAGAAGGAAATATTAAATTTAAAATAAATAAAAAATATAAAAAGGTGAGGGGGTGATTTGAAATTTACTTTATTTAATTAATTTTACTTTAGATTACCCAAGATACTTTTTTTGCTATTATGTATCATGTCAAAAGTTTGAAAGTCCAGAAGGATCGACAAGTGTAAAATATAGAGGCTCCCTAAATCTTGGTATTATGTTTTGACTAGATTTCCAAAAATAATAAACAATACTAACAAAATCAGTCTCAATAAATATGGCTCCATTTAAATTTAATAAATTTACAAAAATATAAAACTGCTATTCAAATTCGAAAACAACTTATTTATATTATTGTTTTGTTTAAATCATCAATAAGTTGTAATTAAACCCAGAAATGATTAAAATATTGTATTTTTTATAAAGTAAATTATGCTGTAGGTAAGCCATAGCATTGATCACTTATTAGCCATTTGTAATGGTCTCGTCGCGCTAACTAAGATCAATTTAATCCACTTAAATATGCTATGTGAATTTTCTAATTTCCATATTAAATGAAACGATGCGTTTTACACCAATAAATTTAAGCTTTTTTGCGCAAACCTAGCATGACACTAGAGTAGATGGAATAGATGTTGTCAAATTCATTATCGGTTTCGTCATTCATTTCGTTACCTTATAAATGTATAATTTTAAAAATTATTGTCATCTCCATTAATATTGGATACATTCATTTCTACCATTTTTTTAAATACACATAAATATTTAAATAAAAACTTTAAAAATATATTTATAAATTATAATATCTTCTGTTTTTTCTTTAGTATTGGAAACTGTGATTAAGGAGAGAAAAAAAGTAAAAAATAATTGGAAAGCTAGTGATGGAAATTAAAAGATCATCCCTCCAATATTTTGTTTGAGTAAGCATTATTTGCGAAATTGTATAAATATTTCATTTTCAATAGTATCTTTAAATCCGAATTTATAGATAGCCACGTTGCCCTTGGAAACAAAATTGAAGAAATTTCCGATGGGACGAAGAGGGATTACGAGTAAAATATAACTTCAACTTTGTTTCTACTTTCTAGAGCATTCATTCAAAACCTCCAAGGCTCTTTATTCCTAAGGCAACTTTATTTTTATTTAAAAAAAAAAAAAGAAGAAAGAAAAGAAAGAGAGAGAGAGAATCTGTTGATTAAAGGAAAGGAAAATTGAAGCAAACGATGTGAATTTCATAAATGGTTTGATTTTGTTAGTAATTCGTACGAAATTTTGTTATTAGGAAGAAATTTAATTTTTCAAAAATCTATTGTTTTATTGAAACAGTTCATATAAAATAGTAAAAGAGGAAAAAATATATATTGTATTAATATTGGTTATTTTGTAAATTTATTGATTGAATTAGTGTCCTAACTAAATAAACTAAATTATATGGTACTTTCACTATGTTATTTAGATATTGATTTGCATTAGGAAGATTGAGATTTTAAAATATTTTGCACTATAGAGTAGTTTTTATTTTTAAAATAAAGGTAAAATATCTAGTTGGTCATTTAATTTTTAGGGTGCTTTCATTTTGGTCACTCAAAATGAAATAATTACAATTTCATCACTCAATTTTTAGGGCATTTTCAGTTTAATCATCCAACCATTAAATCACTAGCAGAGATTAATTATACATGCCATATCATGTTTGTACTTTCATTTTGGTAATCCAACTTCTAGGTCACTTTCTTCTTGGTCACTAAAAAAAATACCATTTTTTAAGTAATGTTTGGGGTAAGAAAAAGTGATAGAAACTAAAATAATGTTAAAAAAAAAGTTAAATTGTACTTATTTACCCCATTGCGAAAGTCCTAAATTTATTTTTTTATATTGAAATTTACATTTCAAAACATAAAATTCAATTAAATAAATTATTAAAAATTATCCCTTGATAATATCAGCTAATTTATTACCATAATATTGAAATTAATTAGTTCAATGTCCTTGAATTTTAAATTTTTATTTTATGTTTTCAAATAACTCATCTTTAATAATGGTCTATGAAACCCAAATTTCTTTTGATTATATAATCTTAAGTTTTTCATGCTAAGCTAAAACAAAGAAAAATCATTACAATTATAATTGAATTAATTTTGTCTTCCATGTCAAACGAAACTCGAAAATTTTTCATCACTTCTTTACCCAAACAAAGAACTTAATTTAATTAACCGTAATGATTTTTTCTTTGCTTTTAGTTTAGTATGGAAGATTCGAGATTATATTGTAGATAAATAAAATTTTAGACCAATTACAAAGTGCCATGTGTCAAGAAACATACATAAAATAAGTCGGTACTTATCATTTAATGTAAAAATGTTAAGTTGATTTTATTTTACTAAAAATTGAAATATTTTTTAAAAATTAAATATTTAAATTACCATATGTATCTTTCCTTAATTAATAGAACATATAAATTAATAACGATTAACTTTTGCAGCTTTTACGATTTCATCCTTTTTCCTTAATTAACTAAGCAAACTTTAAAATTACCAAACTAAATTTTAATACGACACTCTAAAAACATTGTAAATATTAAAAAAATAATATTTATCAATTCACTGGTCAAAATTGTGGTCCTGAAACCACTGTTTCCGACACCACTGAAAATAGGTTGTTACATAAATGATGAGGTAATATTTTACAAAAAAAAAAAAAACTCTCATCTACTTGATTTTTGGTCTATAAAATGGGGTCACTGTCAAACTATTCACTACACATTCACAAATTCAAAAATCTAAAAGGTCTCTGAAGAAAAGATCTTGCAGACTCAAAGCTCTCTTCAAAATCTCAAGAAATTTATCAAGAACTTGAAGAAACCTGGAAAAATGTCATATCAATTTTGAATAAAGCTGCCTTCCGATCTTATTTAACCAATGAATGGAGGTAAAAACTCGTTTCAAGAGAAAGTCATTACAACACTTGAAGCATCCTACATTCTTTCAATAACAAGTCGAGATGACCCTTGAATCAAGGCTCTTCCCTATTTCGTTGCATTAGCACAAAGAAGATAAAACCCATTCTTCAATATCAAGACCAAGTCTAGAAGACCCTTGAAGCAAAACTATCCATCCAACATCAAGTCTTAAAGACTCTTGGATCCAACATCAAATAGGAGGAATGTTCTAATTCGAACTTTTCTTTAGAACTAATGCGATGTTCTTCAGAATTTCTTCAAATTCTTTAGCTTCTTCAAAGGTTTTTTGTGGATATTCTTTGGACTTTTTGAACTTGTGTATGTGTATAATTGTTTGGGGTGACCCCTTGTTATAGTGTCAATTACTTGAATAAAAGAGAGTTCTAGTATAATTTAACATTTTCATTTGGTTGTTCTACAATATTATTAACATCTTTTATTTATTATGTATTTTTATTAATTTGATTATTTAGAAATAACATAATAATTTAATATTATCACTTAACTATTTTATTTTTAATTAGTGATCATATAACCTTTTTATTGATTATATTTTAATTAATTTAAATTAATTAACAATAAATATTTATGACATAGTATGTAATGTCATCATTTTGTCATGGTAACTCTGGCTTTGACCCATGATAATTTCAGTTTGACACATATCATTTTGTAATTAATTCAAACATTTCATTGTCTACAAATACGAGTCACCTTTTTAGTTAATTTAAATGTGAATTTTCAGAAAATTCAAACCATTATAAAAATTCTTAAAAGAAATAAAATTATAACATATAAAATTAGCTAAAATTTTCTAAAAGTACAGTATTCAACTTTTGAATATATTAATTTTAAAAATATATTTTAGGTAGAATTTTAAAAATAAAAAAATCCTGAATATTGAAATGTTCTTTTAAAATTTTAAAAAATTCAAAAAAACAAAAATGTTGGAAGTTTAATGGTGTTTGCCGAGTAGACTGACGGTCAGAGTTTATTGCAGCAACACCGATCAATGACTCTCAACTCTGGTCAGTTTTCATTACTGGTGAAGGTTAAATTTTTATCAATATAACGAGTCAAATTATTTGATTTAATAAATTAAAATAATTAATAATATTCCTTAATTAAAATCTTTATTTGTTGATAAAAAAAAAAACTAAAGCATTTGTTTTAAAAATATCGTTTTGATTTTCGGAGAACTCGATGTACCTTTAAATCGACAATTGCCACGAGTAAGCTTGAGAATAAAAGAAATAAAATTATCCACCGACAGAACCAGATAAGGTTACGTGGAGGCTCATGTTAGTACCGCGTGGGAATCTTTCCCCAGTAAGAAACCAGTATTGGAGGGACGAACGTCATAGGAAACGTTAATGAAAAGACGGTGACCGTTGGCTCCTAACGACCAAATTATTCAACTACCACTCCACCCAATAGGACATTTCCACGTGTACGTCAGTTATTTGTACACATGTTATCAGGATAAAGGATTTGGTGACGAACACTCCCGCGGATAAAGCGTAAAAACGCAGGAGACCGGGCAACGGGATTTTCTTTTACAACGGTTCTTTGAAAGAAATTCTGATAATCTAGAAATTGGAATTATATTTTACTCTTAATTTTTTCTTTTTAATATATAACTGTTTCTTTACAGGAAAACAACGAGAATATATATTTTTAATTTTAAATATAATAAAAGCAAAATTGAATAATAAATTTATACAATGCATTCAAATGTACATTGATAATATGAAAGTAATATTCTCATAGATTATCAAGTTTGTTTCTACTCTGGAACCCTTAATGAATGGATGATAGAAAACCTCCAAACAATGTTATTTTTTTGGTTAAAATGAAATTGACTGGTCTTATCTTTTTGGGATGATTTCTTGGCATATATGAAAAAATTATAACAGTTTTATTTTTCAGGATATCACTTGGAGCATGGAAGAAATCATTAAAATCTCTTCTAGTTTGGCAAGACAGTATGTGTCTGTTTCGAGGCTGCCTTCATAGAGGACTCGTAACTCCCCTACTAGTCCACACTTGGCACATAATTGGGTGCGTTTGAACACAAATAGGTCGATCAAAATTGAGGATGATTTTGTAACAGCTAGAGGCTTAGTATGAGACTGCAATGGTGAATGGATTTTCGATTTCTAGAACTATGGGACATTTTAGATAGGTTGAACCTATCACTAGATCGGGGTTTTGAGAATATCTTAATTCAAATGGATAGTCGTAAAGCTATGCAAGCCATTCAAGATTAACAGTGTTAAAGAAATAATTTTTTTTTCACTTGAATAAAAAGATGTGTTAAAATAACATTAATTCAGTATTATATTTTATATTTAAAGAAACAATATAAAATTGATATTAATTGATTATGTTTTCACGTGTTTTCCATTGTTAACATCCACTAAAGAGTTTTAATTTTTAAAATTGACACATTTAAAATATTGTGATCGTTAATTTTATTTAGTTAAAATAATGAAGGACTTTAATTATACAAAAATTTGAAGGCAAATGAATAGTTGGTTGCTAGCCTACCCCTAATTTGCAGCAATGAAATTTAGACAGTTTACAAAAAAAAAAAAGGCCAAATGTGTACCAGCAATGGTAGCGTCACTATAAACAGAGTCGGTGCTTGGTGTTGGGTGACGCTTTTTTGAGAAGGCCCAATCATGTGTTGGAAGTTGGAACCCATAAAATTCTTTCAAACAAGAACAGGTCACTAACTACCGTCACCTAAACATTTTCCTAAATGAGTCGGTTGGAAGCACGGAATATTCGGTATTCTTTTATATTATTAATACTAGTCTTATTGTAAGGTGAAAATATAAAATAATGTTAAACATTTTACAACTTCATAATTATTAATACAATAATATTTAAAATTTGTTGAATGCAAATGAGACCAAATATATTTTAAAAATTGTTTAGTTGTTGTGCACTAAGTTTATTTTTTTAAATGTTTAGAAGGTGCGTTATTGTTTTAAAAAAATAGATTAGCTTTTATCCTCTCCTTAATTATTAAATATTTAATTTCGATTTTTAATTTTTAAATAAAGTGGTGTTGGATTGATTCGTGGTACTAACTCAATTAGAAGTTTAAATAATAGTATAGATCAATAGGCACAATCGGAGGAACATTTTCTTGATACCAAAATTAAATTATAAAATTTTAAAATGGTTAAAATAAAATTTACCATTACATTAACTTATAAATTTATAATTTATGGAGGGCTAAACTAATACTTTACCATTTTTGAAAGAGCTATAGTTGAATTATATATTTTAAGGTCAAAATATAAATTTACCTTTATATTAACTTATCAAATTATATTATTTTTATAGGGGTATACTAACAATTCACTATTTTAAAGGCCAAAACTCTTGTTTCTCATAAACTTGTTCAAGAACAAAGCTAGGTTCGGATACAGAGATTTTATATTCACTTTCTTTACTTAAATTTAACCTGACCTGAATTATGGGCTCAATTTTTTACCCAAACCCAATTCGCATAAAAAAAAATTAATGTTTAAGCCTTACCAGACCTATAAATATTTTACTGGTCTTCTTTAAATCTACTTTTAAAATCTACATTTTCAATATACTATCATAATATTACGTTAAATCTAATAACTAATAATATTAATTGTACTAATTAATAATATAATTATATACTAGAAATTCTATCATATATATACATGTAAAAATTACATATTTAAAATAGAAGTATGCATTAAAAATACAACAAATAATAATATGTATGATTCAAAATTAATAATAATAAATATATAATATGTACGAAATTTAAAAAGAAATTAAGTTTTACATAAAGGGTTTGGATAAAAAAGTTATATAGAGAAAGATTGGTAGCAAAATTTGGTGAGATGTTTCTAATAGCGACCACTTATTTACATTAATCAATGCATAAGTTTATTAACCATATATAATCACAAAATCTAAATGTTATTTCAAAGTAGTTTAGGTAACTAGTGCTAAATATCAAGCATATTGAAACCCACTTAAATATTTAAATATCAAGTCTTAACTTAATTAGTACGAGTATTATTGATAATGTAGGAGGACGTGAGTTTGAGTGTACTGAAGTGCATTATCCTCTTATTTATGAATTGGGGAGAAGCTATAGGTAGTTTTAGACATTGTGTCAAAAAGAGCTGATATGATCAAAACATATAATAAGATTATTCAAAAAGAAAAACAAAAATCTAAACATCAACCCTATTGCTCTCCACCAACACTCCCCACTTAAGCAACTGGATTTTCGAAATTGAGAGAGATCAAGAATTCTTACTATTTTTAGATTCATGGACCCAATTCAATTCAGTGGGATCTTCATTCACATTTTTTTCCACCCAGAACGTTTTATAAAACTCTTAGACCCTCGAATTTGGAGTATCCTACTTTCATGCAATTCACAGGGTTCAACAAGCAATCGATATTTCACGATCAATGGTGTAGTACTATTTGTAGTAACGGTCTTTGTAAATCGTATTAACAATCGAAATATGGTCGAAAGAAAAAATCTCTATTTGACAGGGATTCTTCCTATACCTATGAATTCCATTGACCCAAAAATGATACATTGGAAGAATCTTTTGGGTCTTCCAATATCAATAGGTTGATTGTTTCACTCCTATATCTTCCAAAAGGACAAAAGATAGTTGTTTGCTGGCTCTGAAAGAGAGTACTTGGGTTCACCCAATAACTAAAAAGTGTATCATGCTGAATCTAATTGGGGTTCGCGGTGGTGGAGGAAATGGACAACAAGCACTAACGGGGCTTTTGCTGTATAATTATGCAGTCGTAGATATATTTTCTATTAACCCTTGTTTATAATTTAATACACACATCAAGTTTTCTAATAAAATCTTATGACATTAATTTCATAACAATTAAAAAAAAGAAAATAGTGAATGTACGTGAAATGTTGTTTTATTATAGAGATTTGATTAAATTAGTTATTCTATTATTAAATGGATCAATTTAGTATTTGTATTGTTAAAAAGAATTAAATAAGGCCAAATTTGAATAGAGTTAACATTTACTATTTAGCGAGTTAGTATTTTTAAAGTTTTTTGGTTACGTAAGTGAAATCTTTTGTTTAGAATGGAACTGTTATTAAAAAGAAAAATAAAATTTAAGACATTTTTATATAGTAAATGTTAACTCCGTTACAAGTTGGACTTATATGATTCTTTTAATAGTATATAGACTAAATCGATCTATTTAATAATAGAGGAATCGATTTGATCCTGCTCCTATAATACATAAACCTCTTAAGTACTTTAACCTATATAATTATTATGTTTTTATAAATATATTTATGTTATGATTATCTTATTAAGTGGATGGTCATCAAGATCAACATAAGTTTTGATGTACTTTAAATTCTAATAGTTATTAGAAGTAGATCTCTACTTCATTTATACTTCTTATGCCTATAAATAAAGACTTTGGAAAAGCTTTGTAAATATTTCAATTGATCAATAAAATATGTTTCTCTTTTGCTCTCCTATTTTTTTTGTTCTTTACTCCCTGTTTATTTATTTTATAACACATTATCAGCATGGTTCTCTTTTAATTGTTTTTCTCCATAAGTCACAAAAATATCCCAAAATTTACTGTTGTCGATTGCCTCCTAGAGCTGCTGCTATTTCAATTGAGGTCTGCGCACCATATGTAATCATTAGAGCCTTGAACCACTCAGGTATATTTTACTATGATTTGTTTATTATATCATGTTTATTATAATTGGAGACTAATTGTGAGAACATGAATAGATAGATTTTGATTTGAAATCCACACATATTTGCGATGGTGATTATGAAATAAACAATCTATTGGGACGTTTATAAGTTCGTCCTAGTAAATCTATTGCATTCCCCAAAGTGAACGCAAGCATAAAAGAAAATAAAAACCAATATTATTCCAATATTTGGTAGTACAAAATTAGTCGAAAACTCTGAAAGAGTTAATATATTAGTATTTTGTGATGGTTAATCCATTTGTTTTAAAATATATTCATTATAACAGATATCATATTGTGATTGTGAATGAAGAAAAGATTATATTTCATATGAAGCAAAAGAGGATTGAGTTTTTGATTTATATTTATTACTCTTGTTATAAATTGAATTGATCGTGACTATTTTTGTGATCTTCTTTTGCCATCATCCCCATTAAGAGGTTGAAAGCAAAATATTTAACTGTGAAAGATCTACTTATGAGGAATAGAATATGGTAATCTATCTAAAACTAGTTATGGTTGGATGCACTTGAAGTTGCAAGTTTTTTTGAAAATTGTGAGTATAATTCTACGGTATTCAGAATAAATTCTCAATTAAAATTACATGAAAAAATATTACTGATGAGAACTTAAAAGAGAGAAAACTTATCTATGAAATGTAACAGCCCGTTTTCAGTGAAATCGGAACAGTGGTTTCGGGACCACAAATCCGAGTCCGTAAGGAAAATTATTTTTAATATTATTGCATGGTCTGCATTATGATAGAACTTTCATATAAAAATTTCGTTAAGAAAATTTTACCGATTACATGTCTAATTTGAAAAAGAACCAAATTTCATGAAATGAAAAAGTTGAGTTCTAGTAGCTATAAGTATCAAATAGCTATGGAATTCAAAATTTGAGGTCCTTATATGGAAAATAGACCATTAAGAGGAGTTAGTAGATAAGTTTGACGATTCATCCATGGAAAATTAGAAAAGAAAAGGATAAAATTGGAAAGATGAAAATAAAGATGATAAATAATAAAATAAAGAAAATATCATCATTTTATCACCATTTTTCCCAAATAAAATATGAAAACCCTAGACATGGAGAATTGAAGAAAGAAAACTTATTTGGCCTAATTAGGTGAGTATTCAAGTCTCGCTTTTAGTAATTTTATATTTTGAGATCGTAATAACTTAATTTAGCTATCTCGGGATTAATTTGCAAAGTTATTAAAGTACTAGAGTTTTTCCATGGATGAATATACAAAATTATGAAATTTATGGTAGAAATTGAAAGGTTGTTGATAGATAAACAACTTTTGTAAAGTGAATTTTCATGAAATTGTGATTTAGGGACTAAATTGAAAAGATGCAAAATTCATGAAAAAATTCTAAATTTTATGAATTTTATGGGCTGCAAATGTTATATTTAAAAATCAGTTAGGCTTGGAATAAGGATTAAAATACATGAATTTTATTTTCCGAGGCTAGGGACGAAATTGAAATTAAATAAAAGTATAGTAGCAAAATGATAATTTTTCCTAAGATGTGAATTGGATTGAATTGAATATGAATTGTATCTCGTATAGATCAGGATAGACCAAATACGGAGCTAGATCGAGGTAAAGAAAAAGTAACGAATTAGTAGCATACAAGTTCATGAACATTGTCGAGGTAAGTTCATGTAACTAAATTGTGTATATTTATATGCTTGAATTGAATCTTGTGTATGTGATTGTATTGTTGCTATGAATATGAAATTAATATTATATCTGACAATGCCTGACAAACATCAAGTCTCAATTGAATAAATGAAATTGGATGGATACATGATTTCTTGTATTGGTTGTGGTCCTACATATGTTGTGGACACACCACAGCTCGAAAGAGCGTCCCGTTATTAGCCCTCTTGAGCTTCCCTTTATATTGTTCTTGCGAGCTTCCCGTTATATTGCTCTTTGTGAGTTCCCGATTAAAAGCTCTTTGTGAGCTTTCTGATTAATGGCTCTCTGGAGCTTCTCGATATGGCTCGCTTAAACTTCTCGGTACATGGCTATCAAGAACTTCCTATTTAATGGCTCTTCGGAGCTACCTATTATTGGCTCGCATGAGCTTCCCGATTATGGTTCTTATGAGCTTCTCGTTATATAGCCCGGATAAGCTTCCCTTTATACACCTCACATGAGCTTCCTGTTATATGACAAATTGCCAAATTTTTTTTGGATGAATTTTACATGCTTACTTTAAATATAAATGAATGGCAAGTTAAATTCCTATTATACGAACTTACTAAGCATAATATGATTACCCTGTATTATTTTTCCTGTTTTATAGTAATTCAGAAGCTCGAAGTGGTTGGAAGTTGGTCGGAGTATCATCACACTATCCTTCGGCTCATTTTGGTATATGTAACGAACTAAATTTTGGTATAATGGCATGTATAGGTTCAATTGGGCCATTGATGCAAATATGTGTCTTGATTATAAATAGCCATTGGAATGGCTTGAGTTGGACATACTGTTGTTAAGTATGTATTTGTGTGGCTTCTTTATGTTTGTTGTGTTTGATGTGGTTGAGTGATGGATAAGTTATAGGCATATTGCTGTATGAGATGAGATAGTATAGTTGGTATAAGTAAACAAATAGATGTTTTCATTAATCTAGTAAACTTGAATGATGAGAAATGAGCATATATGACATGTTTGTGACTTGATTTTGGTTAATTTAAATGTCTTGGATTGGCTTTTGTATGTGTTAAAATGTTAGTGTAGGTGGAAAACCAAATGGGTGAGGAATATGGGTTGGAAATAGTCTTATTTCGTCCACATGAGTAGTGACACGGGCGTGTGTTTTGGCTGTGTGTCCTCTACATCTTTAAAATTTTAAAATAGAATGCTTAGAATTGATCACATGGCCTGGCACACGGGTGTGTAGCTTGGCCATGTGACCCCTGCACATATACACGGCCTAGCACATGGGCGTGTGACTTGGTCGTGGACCCAAGTCAGAGAGTTACACGAGTACGGACACGGGCTGGGACACGGTCGTGTGTCTTATTTTGAATGGCCATACGGCCTGGGACACGGGCATGTCACACGACCGTGTGAGCCACACAGCCTGACCACACGGGCGTGTGTCCCTGCACATTGGAAAAATTTCAAGAATTTGTGAAAAATTCTCTGAGTACCTAGTTTAGTCTCGACTTGTTTCTAATGTATGTTTTGGGTCTCGAGGGCTCATATAAGGGACTTTATGAATAATTTCTGACATGAATATTAAATAATATGAAATGACTGTATTTGTTCTGTATATTCTGATAATGCTCTATAACCCTGTTCCGGCGATAGATATGGGTTAGGGTGTTACATTTATTGGTATCAGAGCTACGATTTAGCTGATTCTTAGACTAACGTAGCGTATACGAGTCTAGCTATACATGCCATTATATAACATGCGATAATGTGATATCTCCTGACCATTTTAAATATGTTTTTCATATAGTAATATCGTCCAACCGAGCAGAATTTGAAGAAGCTGAGAGTAATGCTCAAACTTTAGTTCAAAGAGCAGCCTCAAGTAGTAGAATGCCCGTATCTGAGAGCCGAGGAGGAGAAGCTAAAGCCTTCTTCCAAATGATGAATGAATGGTTTACCTAATATATAAGAACAAATCCGGCTGTATAACAACCTCCCCCTCCTGTCTCTCAACCGGTTTTGATATGCTAAAAGGTACAAAACTTGTAAGAACTGGTAAGCCTACTGTAGATAAAATTCGCAAATATAGGGCAAAAGAATTTAGAGTAACAGCCGAAGATGATCTTGAAAGGGCTAGATTCTGGCTAGAAAATAATATCAGGGTTTTAGATGAATTATCTTGTACACCAGCTGAATGTCTGAAATGTGTTGTATCATTGTTAAAAGACTTAGCCTACTAGTGGCGAAAAACCTTAATTTCTATCATACCGAAGGAAAGGGTCACATACGAATTTTTTGAAACTGAATTCAAAAAGAAGTATATCAGTTAGAGATTCCTTGATTAGAAGCAGAAGGAATTTTTAGAGCTTAAACAGGGTATATAACAATATCTGAGTATGAAAGAGAGTTTGTCAGACTGAGTAAATATGCCAGAAAATGTCTCGACTGAAATCGCAATGTGCAAGTGATTTGAAGAGGGTTTAAATGAAGACATAAAGTTGTTAGTTGGGATTCTGGAATTAAAAGAATTTGTGGTACTGGTCGACTGAACCCATAAAGCTGAAGAATTGAGTAAAGAGAAGAGACAAGATGAGATGGAAGCTGGAACTACAAGTAAAAGATTTACGGTGAAATCATAACAACCGATTTCAAATAAATCAAAGAAATACCACGAGTTCCCCAAAACCCATCATCCGAACTCTAAAATATTATGGGCTTAAGCCCGTTGTGGTTAAAACCACCGATAACAATATGCAGAAATTTTGCCAGTAAAAATGTGATAAATCGTCATTCCTGTAACACCCCTTACCCGAGACCGTCGCCGGAATCGAGTACGAGATGTTATCCAATTTAACTTACCGATTCGGAGCATAAAAATTTGCCTTTAAAATTAAATTCACTGTTCACAACAAAACTGTCTACCTGCGTGACTTTCACTAATTTAATTATAACTCGAGTTACAGAACTCAAAATTTAAATCCGTAAATTTTCCCTGAAACTAGACTCATATTACTACTTACCATAAAATTTTCAGAATTTTTGACTTGGCCAATTAGTACAGTTTATTCATTAAAGTATCCCCTGTTTCACAGCTCGACAGATCTGACCTCTCGGCACTAAAAATCAATTATCTCTTTGTACAGAATACATATAAGGTTATTGTTTGTTTCTTTTGAAAATAAACTCACTAAGAAATCTACACATATAAATTATGACCCATAATTCTTTCTGTACAATTTATAATGATTTTCTAAAGTCAGAACAGGGGACTTCAAAAACCATTCTGACCCTGTCTCACTAAAATTCAAATATCTCAAAATACAGAATTCGTTTTCCTACATCGTTTCTTTCATATAAAAATAGACTTGATAAGCTTTAATTACATATATAATTCACTCTCTAATTCCATTTCTACTATTTATGGTGAATTTTACATTCACGTCACTGCTGCTGTCAAAGAAACTGCTTCTTTGAATTAGTTACCATTTACACATACATAATACCAAAACATAATCTTTACTAACCATTTCAATAGCTAATCTTAGCCATATCATTTGAACATGCTCAAAATGATTAAGACTCTATACATGCCATAGTTCAAACATTTTGAAAAGCACATAATACCGAGATGGCTATGATAGTGTGATCTGAGCTCCGACGGTCCACTATTCGATCAAGTTCAAATCACTATAAAACAAAGGAAAGAAAGAGATGTGTAAGCTATAAATAGCTTAGTAAGTTACATGTAAACAATAATTACTCATTTAATAATTAACACTTTTAACATATAACTAATCAAAACATTTCTTAGCAATTTCAATCACTTACACATGCACAATCTTACCAATTCACTTGCATATACATTTTCACACTTAACATTTCATATTCACTTTAATTCATTATTAATCCCGTTGAACACTCGGAATATACACAGATACGTAGAGATTTAGCACATAAGTGCAACACTGATATGTAGCCGAAGCTACCACTGATATGTAGCCGAAGCTACCACTGATCAATAACACTGGGAATGTCCACGGGCCTGCTCACACAAGCTGTCAGGTGTCTGCAACACATGCTAGATCACCCAGCACCCGGGACTCACTGTAACACTGTAACACTGTAACACTGGTCTCTAGTGACATGTCACTTGTATCCAATTCTATTCCTAAGTTCAACCGGGAATTTACACTTAACACTTTATTACTTGAATAATTCATGAACAATTTTCCTTCCACATTCAATATTAATTCACATATCAAATATAATTCACAATTTATAAAAATATAACTATTATTTACACGTAACTTACCTCGGATGCAAAACGACTATTTTTTGTAATTTAGTCGATAACTTTCTCTTTCCCGATCACTTCCACTATTTCTTCTTTCTTGATCTATATTAACACAATTTAATACATTTTATCAACATTTCATTCAAATACAATTCATACACAACATTTTGGCAAATTTACATTTTCCCGAAACTTTTCAAAAATTCCACTTTTGTCCCTAAGCTCGTAAAAATAAAATTCACTAAATTTTTAAATTTCAAACTTCACTAAATCATATTTCATGCTCATAACAGCCCTCAATTTCACAAAATCACAACTTTATGCACACTTTACCATCTTTCACAATTTAGCCATTTTTCAACATTTTCATCAAAATTCATCTAGTAAAACTTGTAATTAACACTTCAAACATTCATTATCTAACATCACTAATCAATTTACAATTATATCATGAATGGGTCAATTTTAAACTTTAATTTCATTTAAATTAAATGGTAGAAACATGAAATTCAAGCTTCAATAAGCATAAAAATACGAAAATAATCAAAAGCGGGCAAGAAATCACTTAAAATTGAGCTTAGGAAGTTCAAGAACCCTAGCTATGGTGACATGAATTTTTTGGCAGCAAACGTCTGATTTTAAGAAGATGAACACTTGTTTTCATCTTTATTTTGTCTTTTATTCAATTTGGACAAAATGCCCTTGACCCATTACTTAGATATTTTTCTAGAAATACCCTTTTGTGTCCATAACACTAATTCATGGTCTAATTGCCACATAAACACTTCCAATTTCATGCAATAATTCAATTAAGTCATTTAATCACTAATTAGACACACTTTGCATTTTCTCAATTTAGTCCTAAAAATTCAATTAAGCACTAAAGCATTAAAATTTTCTATCCATATTTTCACACAATATTTCAATCAATCAGTAACTAATAAAAATTTATAAAATTAAACTATTTCACTTCGGATTTGTGGTTACGAAACCACTATTCCGATTAGGCCCTATTTCGGGCTATCACAATTCCCTTCAGTACTTTAGGTGCAGTGCATTGACTATGAATAATGCAGACTTAATATGCCACCGGTACTCCACGGAACTCCTCTGTCAAGCACAAAATCCCAACCCAATGCATATGCATTATGTCACACAATCTCATACATAATCATATCTCAATACTTTTCACAGTCATTTGACATGCTCAGCATGTCCTCAATAATCACATACTTTCAATAAATGGAAACAACATTCCAAACTTTCAAATTACCATTATGTTGATATCAATCAATATCGTTCAATTTCACTTACTTTACGAATTTTCATTGTGCATAAATAACACCCTTTTCAGTACACAATATAAAAAATATCTCATGCGTTTGAATCATACATAAGCTTAATATCTTAACACATTATATAATTCAATCAAACCTTCTCATATCTCATAACTCAAATATGCAATTACAAACTCAATCAAATATTCATACTACCAAACTAGCAATTTTGCCAACATGTCAATCTTTTAAAGCTTGAAACATACCTGGTTTGGCCCCTCACAAAATCAATAATTTGGCTATTAAATCATCCAATAAGCAAGCTAATTTATCAAATATAACATGATATTTAACATTTTCAAACAATTTTATGAGTTTAGGACCCTCACCATATTTTTCGCTTCCTCGCAGCACACTAGCAAATCTTCCAATTTTCCTTAATAATTCATTAAATGAACTAAAACCAAAATTAAGTATAAATTCAATAAATTTACCATTAAACCATCCCCCAAACACCCACATATGAGTTCAAACCAATTGTTAAAATTATAACTATTTTATGAATCCAAACTAGTTAGATTCCTTACACTGTATCGATGCGAACTGTACATACAATCGTTCTTCACCTTTACGGATGATTTGGGGTGTTTGGGTCAGCACCTAATTCAATAATATACTGGAAAATAAGTATCTAATTAATGATTAAATTCCTTCATTTAATCAATTCATAACCTTTACCCAACAACTATGTCAAAATAACAAACTAGTTACCCTTAATTGCATTTACGCTTCACGATTTATGGGTTTCGAATGGCCAATCGATTAAGAAAGTTTTTCCCTAATTGAAATGAGTTTAAAAGCTGATTAGGAGGGTTCAAAATCTCAAATTAAGGCTGGAAAAATATAAGCAAGAACCAAGAAACAAAATAGCCCCCTTTCTTAAACATAGGCGCATGCACCACCAACCATGGTAGCCAAAATTGGGGCTGAATTTTAAAATGGTTTGAGATCTCATTAAAATCTGGAAAAATACCTTTGAAATCATTTAAAATCCACTAAATTCCAGATCTTGAAATTTTGGTTTTTAATTGACAAAATTTATCAAGAAAATGAAGAGAAAAGAGACCTTACCCAAGCTAGTCGAAAGAAATGACAATGACACTTTCTTGGTAATGTTCGAGATGGATCTTGGAGTTCAAGATTTTAGATTTGGGGCTGATTTTAATGAGGAAAAATGACATAAATATGGTGGAGAATATGTTAACAAATCTTGTGGCAAAAAGAAAAAGAAAAAAAGAAAAGAAAGAGATGGTAAAACTAGGTGTAGGCGACGACAACAATGGTGGAAAGGAAAAAAATTAAAATCAAAGAGAAGGAGAGGAGGAGAGGAATGGATAGGGAAACGAGGAGGAGGATTAAAGGCTGATTATTAGTAAAAAAATAATATTTATAGCTAGGTTAACTAGGCTTGGATACCCCACACATTAAAACAAGGGGTTTTTGTCAAAAAATTAAATTATTTGCATGAGAATGGAATTGAAGTTAGGACCTCAAGGATAAATTCACTAATGTTTAACCATCAAACCAATTACTCATTCTTGATATAAATTTGAAATATTTATTTTTAAAAAATAAGACATGCCACAAACTAGGGTTTAAGGCAAAACTTGCAAAATAATAAAAATGGTGAGAGAGAAAGGATTTGAACTTGGGTTTCAAGGAACATTTCACTAACATTTAACCAACAAACCAATACCTCATTTATTTCCTAAAAATGCATAGCTAAATTTCAAAAATTAAGGCATGACCACTCTCTCTCGATTCACAAACTCGATTATACTAACCCTTGATTTTTAGTATGTTACATGAGTCATAAAGCTCCTATACTTCCTACTTGGAAAGGAAAGTAGTTGGCCTTAGCTCTTCTGAGGCCTTGACCTCTAGCAAAAACCCCATAATAGACCCTGACAACTTCTTTGATGTTTTTCTAAGACCCTTATGAACTAGTCTGTTCCGTGCATACCACATAGCCTAGTAAGTCATCACCATTAACTTTCTAGATCTTATGTCTACTTGTATGAATGCCTCTGCTAACCAAATTCTATATTCTGAGTACTCTAAGGCAGGAAACACCACAACATTCAAAATATTTAGCGTTTGTTTGGAAATAGAATAGTACCTCAAAAGATGGTCAACTGTTTCTTTAGCTTCGTTGCACAAAGGGCACGGAGTATCAACCTGAATCTTGCGCTTTATTAAATTCCTGAAAGTAGGCAAAAAATTGTTAACAAATTTCCACATAGTAATTTTTACTTTTTCTGAGAGTTGAAGTGCCCACAATTTTGTATAAAAAATTGTATTTAATTTAGGCATAGATATGTGATATAAGCCCTGTTATGTATATCCTATTATAGTAGTAGTTTGTACCCGCTCTTAGTAGAGTATTCCCCTGACCCCTCATAACGACACACAAGAGTATCCAGAGGCATTGACTATGCAAGTGGAATAAATAGAACTTTCTCAGCCTGATTAGTATTAATGATGGCCCTAACACGTCATTTAATCCAAGTACATGAGTCTGAAATGATCAGTTGTGTAACATTAGAGAATTTGACATCTACACGCTAATGTTTTATTCTACCATTTCCAGGGCCAAGAACCCACGATTCATTCCATATGTTAACCTTTTCACCCGTACCAATACACCACCCAAAACCTCTCTTAATTAACCCCCTAGCACTCAATATGCTTCTTCAGGTAAAAAAAGGGTGAATACCTAACCTAGCTGACATAAATTCCGTTTGTGGATGACACCTACCTTTTAGCACTTTTGCCAACAAACTAGCTAGATGAGTTATAACACGCCAACACAATTTAGCTAATAAGGCAACTTTAAATTTGGCCAAATCACAAAAGCCTAATACCCGTTCTGCTTTCGATAAGCACAACGAGTGCCATGTGCTCCAATGAATACCTTTAAGAGACTTATTATTCCTCTACAAAAAAATTGTTAAGAACATTTTCTAATTTTCTACGTAACATTTTTGGTAAAAGAAAGCAATGCATTGTTTAAAATAGTATTACTTGCAGTACCGCTTTAATAAAAATCTCTTTCCTACCCATTGACAAAAATCTCGTGCTCCAACCTTCAATTTTCTTACTAAACCAATCGAGATAGATCATAAAGGCTTGCTTCTTACACCAACCAACCATCATAGGCAATCCCAAGTACTTTTCTAGTTTCGTCGATACCCGAACTATACTCTCAATTTGTTATTCTTAAATTAGCCCTAGCCTTAGCCTCTTGAACTCTTGTGGACCCTAGCAAATTGTGATTAGGATTGGGATAACAATTTGTCCTATTATCTCCAAAATGACGCCTAATTCCTTGTCCTATTATCTCCGAAATGACGCCTAATTCCTCCTCTATCCTTATCCAAACTTTGACTCATTGTTCCATTCGACTCTCGCAACTATCTGCTGACCATTGTTGCTCATCTTCTTGTTGGAGCGCGTAATGAAATGTCCCACTCGAATATAATTTTAACAGGATCCACCCTCACCCTTACTGGGCAAAAACTCTACCCATGTTCGAGTTTACCATAGAGAAAACAAAATAGGCTAACCTTTTCATATTGAAATCTAGCATAAACCATTCGATCGGTTCCTACCATAATCTTCTTTTTTCGCTTCAAAGGAAACTGGACATCCAATCTAACTTCAATTCGCATATGTTTCTTTACGCCTAAAGCTAGAATTTTCGTATCATAATCAAGAAAAAAACCCCAAAACAACCCAAACTATCGTGCCATTGCTTTCGACATCAGACTCAGAGGCATATCATGTATCTACACCCAAAACTCCACATAGATCAGTGGCAATGTAATCAGATCCTCTCCTGGTTGGATCTTATGCATCAGTAGTAGATAATTGTTAAAAAACCACTTCATCCCCTTCAGAACCCGATTCATGTAAACTTTATAGAAAAACTAAAATAAAAAACGCTTCTACCCCAGATATGTAATGGATATGCCCCCAATAGGGTTCCATAGATCAACCATGGTGTTTACCAGTGAAGGAAAATGCACCACACTATGTCAGAAAACTTCCAACCAAACAAAACTTGTACTATTCTTCTAATTCAGTTGCTTTCTCTTGAAACGCCTCCTCCTTCCCATCAATGAGATTTAAATTTGCCATCTCGTCCTCTATAATGCCCACCAAAACCCTCAAACAAAACTGTAAAAACCTTAAACGATAGTGAAAAAACCCTAAAAAAATAATTGTGTCAAAATGACAGATGAAACTTCATGCCAAAAAGGGCAGACACAAATTAGATATGAATGAATAGTAAAAATTTAGTAAAGAATGTTAAAATCCTTAATTATAGGCACATATGTATAATATATAATGCTATTATAAAGTGTGATACAAAATTAAGTGATCAATTATGTTATAAGTATCGTAGGTATTAAAATGCATGGAAATAATGTGTAGATATCATAAGTTGTATTTATAATTTGATGATGGGCCAAATTATAAATACTCAAAATTGATATAAGAATCAATTATTTAAAAGAGGTAGTGGTCCCCAAGAAATATATATATATATATATCGTATTTTTTCCATCCCATCACAGAGTTATACAAAGAGAGAAAACTATTTTCTTGGAAGATCAATTCCACATATAGTTTTGTTCTTAATGATCCGACATGATAGTTCCTTATTTATATCGATTCTTTCAAGATTTACAAAGAATGTACTTTATACTTTATGGTTGTTGTTGTTGTACATGAAAAGTTGTTTATAGATGGTAAAATGAAAAATAAAATCGATTCTATAATAAACTTTGTTTATAATGAAATGATGATATAGTATAACTATTATAGAGAAAGCTAACTATATCATGTCAATCGAAATTTATAAGATTACACTTAAAATAACTAAACTTGACTAATTAAAAGAGAAAATCCTCTTCATTCTAATTTCAATAGTATTCAAAGTTAATTAAGATTATAAAAGGTGTGTAATGCTTATTTAGAAAAAAAAACTAAAATTATGTTAAAAGCGGATAAAAGTATTGTGAAAGTTTTTATACTTAGGAGCAGATTGCATTTTGGCCCCTCTATTGAAAAATGGACAAATTAGCCTTTTTATATTTCGAAACATGCAAATTAGCCCTCTGTTAAATTTTATCCGTTAAATGGTAACGTAGAATGTTAATTTAAATGGTTATTGACTAATTTGGTCCCTAAACTATAGCTAAAATATTAAATTGATTTTTTTTAAAATACTTAACAATAATTCTAAAAAATATAAAAAATAAAAAATCTTTAAAATAAATATGAATATATTAAAATTATTAAAAAATATTTATCGAATTAATTAACATAATTTTTAATATATTTAATAATTATTTTGACATAATTTAAAAAATGAATCGGAGAAGAAGATATATGATGCATAAGTGGCTCAATCGAAAGAGTTTGAGCAAGCAAAGGTTTCACTTGAACATTCCAAGCACCAAATCAATTCTCTCCTGGAAAACTTGCAGAAATGGGAAAACCCATCAAACGTTTCCTCTCCAACTTCCATGGGGGATGACCATTTAAAAAGACTTGAATTGGAGTTTCAAATTACCAGAGAGAAATTGGTTCGTGCGCAAGACGATGAGCGAGCGTCTTCATTAAGGGCGACGAAACTAGCTGAGGAAGTCAGCTTTCTGAAAAGTGAACTTAAATCCATTGCCGATGCAGAAGAAAACAACGAGAAAGCCATGGATGATTTCGCCTTGGCATTGAAAGAAGTGATAACAGAAGCAAACGAAGCCAAGAACAAGCTGTCTGCAACACAATTTGAACCGGAGAAAACTAAAAGGGTTGGTAGGAAATTTGAAGATGAAGCTGAAAATGGTGGCAGGAAAATCCTGTTGAAGTAGAAGTAATAGTTCGGCGGAGCATGCTCAGTTAACACAGATAGCAAAAATGATTGCGGTGGAGCAGAGCTAACTAATCCGGTGAAGAGTATTCACTTCTTAAAATTTCGTTATTCTGATTATCATGCGGAAAGTTAGAAAAATTTGTTTGGGGTGAAATTATAATTTTTACGATAATAAAAATATAATTTTAATATTTTAATAGCTTATATTTTTATAATTTTTAAAGAATTAAATAAAAATTTATTATTTTTAAAATTAGTTAAAGTGCAATTTTAACTCTATTAATTTAAAACTTTAAAGGATTTAAATAAAAAAATTTACATTTTAAGGGGCCGCCCCTCCAACTCCCTTAACTATGCCTTTGCTGATTATATAATTCGTCTAGTTGATGAGTGTGATATTTTAATGGATTCGATAAATGAAAAGATATAATTTCAAATACGGAATGTTCAAATTGAGAGAGTTTTAGTCATTTATGTTATAATAAATTAATCTATTTATAAATAATTTAAATCGTTGGAAAATTATTTGTTATAATATTAGTAGAGTTTTATACTCTATACACGAGTTAAGTGTTGTTAAGTATTTTATAAAGGAGATTATTTGATATCTTGTTAGTAAAATTTTTATTTTCCACAAGATCAATAGATTGACAAATATCCTAAAAAAGTATAATAAAATATTAAAAAAACACGTCAAATTTTTTAAACTACTTATGGAATAAAAAATTACATTAATACTAACTTATAGTAAAATATTAAAAAACATAATACAAATTTTAAAATTGCTTATAAATAAAAAATTACCCCACTGATATATCTTTTTTGGACGCTCCTTCTTGGTTTTGTGAAACCGTCAGTTTTGAGCATTGATGGATATTTTTGGGACGGAGAAAAAACGAAGGAACTAACTAGGTGTAAGGGTCGGTGTCTCATTGCTTCTAGAATTCTCTTTGTTTTGGTTTTTGTGTAATTTATTTATCATATGTGTTTTAATTTTGTTTGGTGTTATGAACTTATGCCTATTTTTATAATTTTTTTTTATTTTTGGATTAATGAGAAGCAAAAGCCCAATCTACTTATTTCAAGAAAAAAATTACCCCACCAATTTATCAAATAAATAGTGGCCCAACTTAAAACATTAGGCAAACATTTCAGATTATAAATATAATATCCAAATATGATTCAGGGCTAGTTTAACATTATTTTTAAAAAGTATGATTTTAAGAAGTATTTTTGAAAAATTTTATTTAAGATTTAAGCATTTAGATTATGTTTAACAGCGCTTGTTAAAAACACTCTTGATGCGGAATCCCGGATCTAGACACAAGAGAAACACAAATTAGAAATAAAACGAGAATAAATAAAATTAGTTAAAATAATAATAAATAAATAAATAATAAAAAGGATAGATTTGCTCTATGGAACCCTTGGTTAACTTGTAACCAAAAACGCCAATGATTGAGCGGCTCCCTACGAAACCCCTAGAAGAATAACCTCTAGAAACACCGATGAACGGGAAAGAAATTTGAATATTTGCAACTCCGAAATACCCTCGAAAGTAACAAACTCCAAACTAAATAACAAGAGGAGAATCACTCTACTCCCAAAAAATTTGCCTCACACAAATTTGAAAGAAAACAAATACTCTTCTTTTTATTCTCCCCTCAATGTGTAGAAAACAAGCCTATTTATAGGCAAATTACAAGAGTAATTGAATCCTAATAAAACTCTTTCAAGAGTAATTGAATCCTAATAAAACTCTTTAAAATTATCTAAGAAAATAAATAAATAATAACCTAACCAATAAAATTACTTAACTCATAAATGATGTGTCCCAACCAATGAGAATTAAGTAAATAATAATAATAATAATATACATAAAAGATTAATCCACCAATTTATGGGCTTTCACTATTCCAAGATTGGTCCAGTGAATTGCATTCTCGTATTTGTCAATGTCACGAACATGATGAATTAAATTTGTAGCAACAAAGTCTTGGACAAAAGCATTCATCTTTAATTTTAATTGTCGTGCCTTGCTTCGAGTAATTGGACCACTAGGAAAAACAACCCCTTGAGTGTCACCTCCTTGGCTCGTATCAACTCTTAACATGAAAAGCACTTTTGAAATAAAAAAAAACTAAATAAACCACTTTTGAAATAATTTTTTAACTTTTCAAAAGCATATTTTCTCAAATGGAAAAGCTAAAACCTTTAGCTTTTCTCTCCTACAAATATTTTTAACAGCTTATTTATGGAGAGATGAAAATGTAATTAAGCTATCAAAAATATTTTTAAAAAATAAAAAATAAAAAATTTAATTTTTCTATTCGGGGATAATACTTTTGAAAAATTAAAAATTTCTTTCAAAAGTTATTTATTTAATATTTCTTGCACTGTTAAACACAGCCGAAAAAGCGGGGAGGAGCATAAAATTGTGCGCGCCAGAAAGGATGAATTCAAGTTATAAATATCCAAGCGTTTATTCCAAAATTTAAGCACAACCTCTTGTGCTTTTTACAAAAATATAATATTAGTTTTTCTGTCAAAAGTGTTTGTAGGAGAGAAAATTAAA
This sequence comes from Gossypium raimondii, assembly GCF_025698545.1. Lineage (NCBI taxonomy): Eukaryota > Viridiplantae > Streptophyta > Magnoliopsida > Malvales > Malvaceae > Gossypium > Gossypium raimondii. The sequence continues at coordinate 41,628,096 of NC_068568.1, forward strand.
ATTTTTATTTTTTATTTGAGTAAAAAGTAAAAAATTCTTTATTTAAAATTCATTTTATTTAAAAATATTTTTCATGTCAAAGTTACTTTTAAAAAGCCCTGTAAGAAAAAGAAAAAACGGGGAAGAGCATAAAAATGTGTGCATCAAAAAAAAAAAAAAAGAATTCAAGTTATAAATATCCAAGCTTTTCAAAATTTTAAACAGAGACATTTTGGGCTTTTTTACAAAAAATAATATTAGCTTTAAAAAAAAAAAAAGCTTCTTCTTGCCTCAGATTGATAGCAAGAGAGTTTGATTATGGATTCATATTCACTGAAATCCGTGTTCGATTTACCAGAGCCTTTCCGTTCAATCTTTAACTTCAGGTAAATGTACTTCAACTTTAAATTTTGGCATTTTGAGAGTTTGAAAATAACATTGTATGGATTTAGCTTGATTCTGAACGGATTTAAATATTGACGGCAATGTGGTTTTAGTACTCAACGTCGTTGATATTCACAGCCAATATATACTGCAATTCATTGTGGTATCATTTATTATGTTTATAATCACCATAAAAGCGGTGCGAGTTCACGACTGCAATTTAAATCTCTTTGTAAATGATTACAAGCATAACTTGATATCATTTTTATCTATTTTCTTGAAAGGCTGAAGCAAATCCAGGATTCCATGGTTTTTATTGTTTTTTGCAGGTACTTTAATTCACTGCAGAGTGAATGCTTTCCTGTTTGTTTCCTCTCCGATGTAAACATGGTAATTTCAGCTCCTACCGGAAGTGGGAAAACCGTGCTCTTTGAGCTCTGCATTTTGAGGCTTCTTTCAAGGTTTATCTCTGGCGATGGAAGGTTTGTCCATATAAAGGGAACACTAAAAACAGTTGAGTCTCCACCACTCATGGGCAGTATTAAGTTTCTAGGCACTTAATTTAGTGCTTTAGTACATAAAAGCACACAAAGCGCCTTTTCTCTTGACTTAGTCTTCAGTTAACTCATGTTGAGACTATTCTTATTTTTTGTTTTGATTTGGTCTAAAGATCTACATAGCTCCATCAAAAGCTTTAGTACAAGAGAAGCTGCGTGATTGGACTCAGAAGTTTGGTTCATTGGGAATAAGTTGCCTGGAGTTGACAGGTGATAACGATTCTTATAGCACAAGGAATATTCAAGAAGCAGATATCATTTTAACCACTCCTGAGGTGAGTACACTTACCTGTCATACCAAAACCCAAACCGCGAATTTACTCCTTTGTTGCAATGTGATCCTCTTTTAAATGGTTCTGTTGAGGCAAGAATTGCATGATTTGATGGGTTTTCTTTTTTTACTTAGAAATTTGATGCAGTGACTCGATATCGCATAAAAGATGGAGGCTTGAGCTTTTTCAGTGACATATCACTTTTACTTATTGATGAAGTTCACCTACTGAATGATCTTCGTGGGGCAACTTTGGAAGCAATAGTTAGCAGAATAAAAATGCTTGCTCGCAACCCAGAAATGAAATCAAGTGCTCTGGCTTCTGTTCGTTTTTTAGCTGTGTCAGCCACTATTCCAAATACTGAGGACCTTGGTAAAACTTTCCTCTTATAGGTGCTAAAGAGTTAATCTGGTTTTATTTGAAACTTTTACTTCCAAAAGATGGAAAATGACTTAAATTTTAATAACATACACACTGCATACCAACAAGCACAGCTGAATGGCTCGAGGTCCCTGTCCAAGGAATCAAGAGGTAAGTTAATGATGGGATTTCTGCGTTTTCTTCTCTTAATTTGCAGTAGAATCATATTCCCATTAACTTTCTAATGTTTTAACAGGTTTGGAGAGGAAATGAGGCCTGTAAAGTTGACCACTAAAGTTTTTGGTAAGCGTTTTCCTTTTAGATGTTCCATCTTCAAAATTGTCTTTCCAAAGTTATCTCAAGTGCATTTCTTTCACAACAGTAAATGCCTTCCTTGCAGGGTATGCCTCTGCAAAAAATGACTTCCTATTTGAAAAGGCAAGTAATTGTATTTATATTAGTAAGTCATACACCTTCTTACTAGAAATATTTAGACTGTAAGGGAAGATATAAGAACATATATCATTAGTCAAAAAGTTCAAATTCATCTAACACTAGTGATTGTCTCTATGTGTCATCACCAGCGCCTCCAAAACTATATTTTTGGTAAGATTCAACTTCTTGACTTAATGTCTTATTAAAGGTTTACTGATTGTTTCTGGTATATGCACTCAAGTCATCTTTTATCGTAAAAGAGCATATATATAACTATTGGTCGAAACTGATTGCAGATATTCTAATGCAATATTCAAGAGGAAAATCCGCTCTAGTTTTTTGCTCAACTAGAAGCGGGGCACAAGAAGCAGCACAACGCCTCTCTCAGATTGTAATGACCTTTGGTTATTCAAATCCATTTATTAAAAGTAGTGAACAGCAGGAAAGGCTACGGGAGGCTTCCCTGTCATGCAGTGACAAACAAATGCAATCTTATATTCTTTATGGAGGTAAAGGGTGTACTTATACTGCTATGACACTCATTGTCCTGAAAAATTGCTTGTCAAGTTGATGTCCCATTCTATGTTTGCAGTTGGTTATCATAATGGTGGGCTTAGTCTCAAGGATCGTAATCTCATTGAAGGTCTTTTTCTTAATGGTGATGTACAAGTTTTATGCACCACAAATACTCTTGCCCATGGAATCAACCTACCAGCTCATACAGTTGTAATAAAGTCAACACAACATTTGTAAGTCAGACTGTTTCCCTCAACTAATTTTTGTTCCCATAGGAGGCCAGAGCATCATCTATTGTATCTAATGTTTCAAAAAATTCATTTTATTCAGCAACAAAGAAAAAGGCCTTTACATGGAATATGACCGATCAATGATACTACAGGTGTGTTATTACATGGATCTTCAATAGTTCTGAGTTACTTTTAAAGTCGTAAATCACTAGATTTTCTCTACTCTCCTACCTGCTGCTTATCTCTATCCCCATTAGGTTGTACTTGCATTGATGTCCATGTTTTTAAGTATTCTTGTATATGGATATATTTAAATTAGTTTTTTTCTATTCAGATGTGCGGGAGGGCAGGTCGGCCCCCATTTGAAGATACAGGGATGGTTATAATCATGACTAGACGAGAAACGGTAGTTTAACACTGTGATTTGTTCCGATTCCCTAGCATATTGCTTTACTATCACTAATTTAGCCATGCTTGATTATTTCTAAATTGTCTTCTATGATTTTCATACATGATCTCAGGTTCATTTATATGAGAATCTCCTCAATGGATGTGAAATGGTAGAATCACAGTATGTCAACAACTTTTGATATGTTGCTCTGACCTTTCAATTTTCTTAAATACTTGTGTTCGATATATATTCAAACATGGGTATAAGGATATACTCCAAATACATGTAAAAACTTAAAAAAAGTTAAACATATCCGTGATGGACACATATTCGTATTTGACACTCACACTTAAGTTTGAGTGATATAAGATTTGTTATTCTTGACTTCTGCAATAGTGTGTGCCTTCTATGAAAACTGGGCGATATCTTCTAATTGTGTGCTTTACATTTGTCTTACCAATGTAGGTTGCTCTCATGCTTGACGGAACACTTAACTGCAGAAATAGTTCAATTGACCATCTCTGACATCACAAAGGCAATTGAGTGGATGAAGTGCTCATATTTATATGTGAGAATGAAAAAGGCATGTATATAGCCATCTTTTGAATCATATAATTTATTTTACTTCAAAATTTGACACCTTGAATGCACAATCAGAATCCTGGGAATTATGCAGTTAAAAAAGGAATTCGAAGAGAACAAGTAGAGAAACATATGCAAGGTCTACTTCTTTCCATTTTGATTTATTGTGTTTGTTTTGACATCATATTACTCATCAATGTTGTTTAAACCAGAAATTTGTGTTCAAAATGTTAATGAGCTATCATGCCACCAAATGATCCAGACTGATCAAGATGGTTTTGCCTTGAAGCCACAAGGTATCTTGAAAATTTTAAGCTTTCTCTTAGTTTTCCTTAAGTATAAACATATCATTAATTCCTACCCTTTATTATCACTTCCTTTTTTCCAGAGCCAGGAAGATTGATGACAAAGTACTATTTGAAATTTAACACCATGAAACACATTATGCAAGCACCATCTAACTGTAGTTTGGAAGAAGTACTACAGATTATCTGCCATGCTGAGGAGATTGCTTGTATGTATCCCTATCTAGTAATAGTTGTTTCTTTTTCTTTTTGGTTAAAAAAATTGTTGTTTTCTCGATGATATTTGGATTCGGGTGTGAATATTGGATATATATGTTCGTTATGAGTATGCATAAATTTCTAAAATTTCTATGTATTCAAAGGGGTCCTTGGAAAATCGTAGTATCTATGTCCAGATAGACAAGTTACTTAAAAACAGTAAATTTTGTACATGATCAAGAAAGTATGAAAGTGATACACTAATGTTCTGAAAACGAAGGGATACAGCTCAGACGCAATGAGAAGAAAATTTTGAATGACTTAAATGGAGACAAAGATGGCCGCCTCCGTTTTCATGTCACCGGTGATAAGGGAAAACGGAAAAAACGCATTCAAACTAGAGAAGAAAAGATATTTGTTTTGGCAAATGACTGCTTAACCGGGGATCCTTTAGTTCCTGATTTATCCATGACCCAGGTTTATTGACCTCAATTCGATTATCCTTTTACTTTAATTATGGATATAACCTTTTTTAGAAGAATTACTTCAAAGTTGAACTGATGAAATTATGAATTGGCTTGTTTGCCTTAGGATGCAAATTCGATATGCTCAAATGGGGCTAGAATTGCCAAGTGTATGAAAGAATATTTTATATACAAAAAGAACTATAGAGGAGCCCTGAACTCGTCCCTTTTAGCCAAGTCGTTATATCAGAAACTCTGGGATGACAGTCCATACCTGCTGAAACAATTACCTGGCATTGGCATGGTGACAGCAAAGGTTTTCTTTGACGAGTACTAATTTGTTTGATAATGCTACATTTATTCTACCTACCTATGTTACTTGGACCCAGATGTAAGTGTTGGGTATTAGTATATGTCCGAATGGACATGTTCAAAATTTCTAACTTGTTTACATAAACTTAAAGAATTCATGGAATGTCATATCCTCATACCTATGTCTGGATATGCGTTGGACATAAAAACTGGACAAAGATACTTGGGAAAATAAAAAAAAGGGGTGAGAGCAAACAAGGATTTCTAAATATCTGTTAGATTCAATGTCCTCTCATTATATTTATGCCTTTTATTCAGGCACTGCATTCAATGGGAATTAAATCATTTGAGACATTAGCTGAAGCGGATCCAAGGAGGATAGAATTAGTTACTGGTAGAAAGTTTCCTTTTGGAAATCATATCAAGGAGTCTCTCACGTCATTGCCTCCAAAAGTTGACATTAAGATCGAGGTAAGTGAATGCCAGAGGCAAGGGAAGTCTAAGTTAGCAGTAACATTGACTAGGCTATCATCACAAGGGGTCCAATCAACCAAGCGACACTATGCTGACATGGTAGGTTATCCGAATGTTTTTTCATACTACTGAATTAGTCATTAATGAAATATAATTTACTAAACATATTCTCTTACAGATCGTTGCTTCAGAAGAAGATAACCTAATTCTTTTCCATGAGAAGATAAGGTGCTATTAATATTAATTTGGATACTACAGTTTTGAGCAACGATGGTGTTTTTTCTCAAACAGATTTCTTATTTAATCGAATATTTTAGTCAAATAAAAGTCAGGGAGACTTTTTGTTTTCCTTTATGGATTTTGTTATGCCAAATGGTGAACTTTGGTGGAAAGCTTAATTCTAGATGCTACCTGTGCTTGTTTCCTCTATATTACTTTCTAACTTTATCTGACTTGGTTGCAGCAGAGTGGATGAGTTTTTAAGGTATGCAATCTTCTTCTCGAACTCCTTATTTTGTAAACATCAGCCTAATAATAATACGTTGAAACAGGTTTTCGTCACTTACACGACAACAAGCGTATAAATTTAACAATTTAAAATGTTTTGAGTCTTGTTCGTGTTACTTTTTCATGTTCTATCATGTTTTAGTTATTATTTATGCCAATTTAATATGTTTTGAGTCTTGTTCGTGTTACTTTTTCATGTTCTATCATGTTTTAGTTATTATTTATGCCAGCCAAGTTATGAATTGGACGTATAAGTTTAGAGTTCAGACTAGGTGAAGACTGAAATGAATGCCCTTAAAACTAATGCTTTTTCAGAATCATTTTTCCCTAATTGCAGTGGACTTATTAAACTTACAGAACCGATTGGCAGTTCTACTTGATTGAGTTCATAAATGAGTTTAGTTCAATTTGCTAGGTCTTTAATTACTTAGTGTAGAATGTTTGGTTATACTTGCAGCCCCTACAGCACGACAACCCTCGTGTCAAACCCCCTCGGAAAGATGACCATAAAGGCTGATCTTGTTTTTGAAGAATACAGCTAAGTTTCTAAAAGTCATAAATACACTGTGCATAAATTCCAGGTTTAAAGACTCATTTTTGCAGTTTTATCCATGCAGTTGGAGTTGATCTCCATGAAAAACTTCTGCTGGTTAAGGAGAGCAATTCAAATGCCAATCTTAAACGTGCAAGGAAACCAACTCAGTTTTTTGCTCCTGAGGAAGTTTATGTTATAGAAGATGACAAAGCAGCCACACATAAATCTTTTGCCCAAAGACCTCCCGATTCGATTGGATCTAAAAGGGAAAGTTCTTCAATGTGAGAAACAGCGAATTCTTCTGGATTTCAAGTAACTCATTTCATTTACACCCTTTCATCGTGTCATCTAATTCCTTTTTTATTCCAGGCCCAGTTTCAACCTCTTGGATGAAGAACTAGAAGGTATGGGATTATGCTGTGATTTTCATTAGATATCCTAGCATCTTTTTTGCCTATTTCACGCAGTATTTCCGCCTAAAAAAATTCTGTAGGAGAGTTTGCTGCTGGAATTGAAAATGATGATTGTAAAATCATCACTGAGCAATCAATATTTGACCATATACGAGAAAAAGCCAAGAACTTTCCTCTCTTGACTCCAAACAATGCCTATTCCCCATCATCTGGAGGCTTAATTCTCACAAGAAAACGCTCCTCTGACCAAGAGAAAAGCAAAATTCGTCAACATATATTGCTTGATCCTTTACCTGAATCCACAGGGCACGAACAGGTTGCTAATGATCACAATAACTATCTAACTGGAAAGCATCATGTTATTGCTGGGAGCTCAGTTACAATTAATATCACGGATGAATCAGGTGCATTTTTTATGAAAAATTTGTACGCAAGTCGTCATTTCTTATTCTAGTTTGGTTTTTAAACCGTTACTTGTTCTCTCTAGGTTATCTTCCATCTGAACCTGAAGCGTTCTCGTTCAAAAGTCTGACTGAAGAAGCAATATTTGATCACATACGAAAAAAGTCCAAGCATTTTCCGGTAATCAACACGCCAAAGCCCGTTGATACCGACTGTTGCATTTGTACTGAGGAACACAACTCTGCCAATCAGCCAGAATCTGGCAATGCTACATTAGGAACATCAAAATATGCAATGGTCATTTCAGAACCTGAACCTGGCGAAGTCAACAGAGACGCCTGTGGCACCAAGGTCGGCACAAAGACAAAAAACAATGTACTCCAAGGAAGTTCCGGTGGAGCAAATGGAGAATCGGCCGTTTCTCCCAAAGTTTCAAGCACTAAAACTGCCACATCATCCGTTCAAATGCTATCATTTGATATTTCAATGGCGAAGAACAGCAAGCATCTAGCAGATCTTGGAAGCTCTATCCAGGATGGTCGGAAAGACAAGCCATCTCCAAGTGACTCAAAAAGGCAGAGCCGCTCACTGGCCTCTACAGACCAAGCCAGGGAAGTAGGTTCATTTCTTGGCTTTCAGAGTGTTTTTTCATTTCTCTGATTTCTTTTCACCTTTCTGCACTACAAAATTGGCAGTTACGTTTTTCTAGTTTGTCAATTTAGCAATGAAATACTTCAATTTCATCGGAAAAATTGAAGTATTTCATTGCTCTTTCGATCTTCATTTTCTTTAATAGGGCTGAAAACTGATAGATGAAACTTGGCTGAATCCTGGTAATCGCGTTTTGGTCGTGTTAATATAGTCAAGAGCAAGCTAAAGTTTAGTATTTTTAGAAAAAAAAAAGTAATTAAAAAACTGAGTTTGTCTTTATATACATTGACTCTTGCTTCGAAAAATTTGTAATGTAAATTTTCAGTGCTAAATTTGAAGACAGTAATGGGAGGCAAAAAGGGTCACTTGGCAGATTATCCCAATGGAGTAATTATGTAAAATACTGATGTGAATGCCATGAAGTATATTTGACAACATTTGAGCCATTTAAAAGTTCATTTTGAAGTAAAACTTTGAATCGAAAGAGATATGCCATAATGGAGCACTAGATGACGATAAATCAAGAAATGGGTCTGGCCACCTGTAACAGAATTATCACAGTTGTTTTGAATGATAACAGTAAAACTGACATTACCAGATCGAGGCACAGGCATGAACGATCCACTGGAAAATGACAAAAGCACCCGTCCATAAGATGAAGTAAGAGATTCGAAACCAAGGGAACTGCTGAAAGGTAGTTAATAGATATACACAATTCAATGTTACTATGATGAAAAGAAAAGCGGTACCAGTTAAACAAGATTGAAAAACAGCAATTATTTCCCCTGGCTATTCAAGGCTGTATCACCGAGAAGTAGGATGACATTGAGTGTATGCATGTTCACGGTCATCTGAAAAACGGAGGTGCGGATTAGGCTTTGTCTTAGTAGACTACAAGCAAGGAAGAAATACAAAACAAGTTCAAGTGGAAACATCAGCCAACAGTTTTGATAGAAGTATTATTAGAAAAATAATGTACCAAAAATAAGTATATTCTTAGCAAAAATAGAATGAACGGATCTTCTTTAACTGGAGATGAGGAGATATAGAGAAATGGCTATGAAATCGTCCTATAAACTTGCGTTACTTGGATTTTGTTGTTAATGTCACATTGGGTATGCATTGAACATCGGTATTTCGAGAAAAAAAGTGAAAGAGTTGGAACAGCATAGTATGATTCTATGAACTTGAGCTACATGATGTGATGATCATTTCTAAACTTTGGATGTGATTGAATTCCTATTATACCGAATATGTTCGTACGGGTTTTTTACCGAAATAAAAAAAAATGCCGAAATAGGTTGTCAGATAGATTAATTACCGAAATGGTATGTTTTTATTAATGGCGCCTATCTCACCGGCGCCAATGAATTTTTTATATTAATATTTTTTTTCTTTTTAATCGCGCCTATCTGACAGGAGCCAATGAATTTTTTATATTAATTGTTTTTTCTTTTAATAAAATATTATTAATTTTTTTTCCGGATCAGTATATGACCCGGGTATAGATACGAGGCGCGACTAGTTGCGCCTATCTCGGAGGCGCCAATGGTGGAGCCTATCTGACAGGTGCTATACCCCCGAAAATCAAATGAGCACAGACATAAATTTTAGTAGAGGAACATACACAAAATTTAGCAAAACGGAAATAAGAAGATAAGGAGAAAAAAAGAGAAAGGAAAACAAGAAGAAGGATAATGTATTTTGGTTTATTTCTTTTTAAATAGAATGTAGAGTATTGTTAGTAATTTTATTATTTGAAAGTTATTTTGTTAGGTTATTAATTTTGTTAGCTTCTGAATGAAAAATTTTGCATTACAAATTTTATGTAATTTTTTTGCATTTCGAAACTGTTTTAAGAATTTTGAAAATTTTTTAACAGATCTAGTATTGAAGATGGAGAATCAGTTTTTTGTATGCGTTTATTTCGATGGAGAAATTTTGACAACAACCGTGGGATGTATATTTGAATGTCGCAAACAAGTAGCAATGAGATTTAATAAAAATATCTCGTTTGATGATATGAAGGGAAAAATTAGTGAAAAATTTTATAGACATTGTGGGAGAAGGATATCAAAACTTTTCTACAAGTTCCCAGTTTCGACGGATCCAATAAAATTTATCGAAATAGAACTTGTAGACGATGAAGACGTGGAGACAATGGTCGCTCTTTATTGTGGGACTCGGAGCAACCAAAATGCACCGATTCAGTTATTTGCTGAGTTAGCTGGTGTGGAGGCAACTGAAGATCCCACTCCATCAGGTGAAGAAGATGGAGTTCAAGAGCCGTGTATGGTGGTTCCGGTATCATATGTTGATAGCCAATCAACTATACACGGGATCAATATTGATCTTAATGTTGCACCCGAGACTGATGTGGTTGGTGATGATGTATACTATAGTAGTGATCCTGTTGATCACGAAGTTGATAGTGAGAGCGATCCCGACGTGGACGAGGTCCCGAATGATATTGACGATGAAGGCGTGAATGAGGATGGAAACGTTAACACGTCTTCAGTCGAAAACCAGATTCGTGGTATTGTGATACACAATAATCCTAAGGCACACATGTCTCAGATAGACCCTGATGCGGTGTGGGTAGCTGAGTTTTCAATGTACCCTGAAATACTACCCGCTCACCGGATGACCGTATATTCTGATCCAGAAGAGTTGTTCGTGGGCCAGAGATTCGAAAGTAAGGAATAATGCATATTTGCCATTAAGCGGTATAGCATGAATATATCAGTAGACTACAAAGTCGTCGTGTCTAAACCAACATTATATATTAGAGAGTGTTGGAGGTCGGCAGAAGGATGCAATTGGCAGATACAAGCTACATTTATCCAGAAGTTGCAGATGTGGGAGATACGAAAATTTGTTGGGCCTCACACATGTACTTCAATACGTATGACAGATCGAAAACTTGACTCCAAAACTATCTGTACGTGCATCATGCCAATGGTGAAAGACATGCCGACCATTAAAGTTTCGATACTGATTGTCGAAATACAAGCACGATTCCAGTATCGAGTATCATACCAGAAGGCATGAATAGCTAAACAGATGGTAATTGAGTAATTGTACGGAGATTTCTATACATTGTACAATGAGTTATAGGGATGGATAGCCGTTATGAGGGAACACGTGCCGGGGACTATCATTGAGTTACAGACACGACCTTATTACGGGCCGAATTACCAACTACAATCGAGAAAAAGAATTTTTCATCGAATGTTCTGGATGTTTGATCCATGTGTTCGAGTATTTCTCCACTACAAACCGTTTGTGTAAGTAGATGGAACCTGACTATATGAAAAATACACACAAATCTTACTTCTTGCGGTTGCTCAAGACGACAACAGAAACGTGCTCCCGATAACATTTGCCATCGTCGATAAGGAGAACATGGAATCGTGAGAGTTTTTTCTTACCAACTTGCGGAGGTATGTTATTAGTAACGATAATATTTGCATCATCTCTGATAGAGGGAAATGATTAATTGCAGCTATTAGGCGTTTTCTGTGTACCATGGAGATCCGTTTACTGCATCCGGCACATCGCGGCTAACTTCCAGCGAGATTATAAGAATGCAGACTGGAAGAGACAAGTTGTGAGAATGGGTAAAGAATTACCTTATCTTTTCAATATAAGTTTTAATGTTTTAGAGCAATATTGTAACTTATATTTTCTTAATATATATGCAGCGCATGAGCTAGAGCCACACATTTTTTGCCAAAGAATGGCCCGACTTGAGATTGACATGGAGGGTCAAACCAACACATCTTTCCGACAGTGGTTGGGTACCATAGAGCCGTGGCAATGGGCTCAAAGTTTTGACGAGGGCTTTCGTTATGGTCAAATGACCACAAACTTGGTGGAGGGGGATCAACGCTGTGTTATTAAAAACACGACATCTTCTGATTTCATCTGTCTTCTCGGCTACATTCTACAGGTTAGAAACAAGTCAACCAGATGGAGGCGGGACACGTCTTTGTCGAAGATGTTAGGGATGCAATGGTTGCAAACCGTCGGATAGTGAGGTCAATGACAGTAGAAGTATATTTACGACGTAATAAAACGTTTCGAGTTACAGAGACCATTAGTCGTCGACCCGGTATACCACCTAGGTCCTATGGAGTTGATATCCAAAACAGACGGTGCAACTGCAAGAGGTTTCAAACAATTCATTATGTATGTGCACATGTCGTGGCAGTTTGTGCTAAAGTTCGGCTCAATGTAGAACTATTTATCGATGAAGTGTACACCATCAAACGTACGTTGCGTGTATGGGAAAACGAGTTCCCTGTGCTTCCTGACCTATCTACTTGGGAGGTACCTCCAACGACCTTCGAGCTTGTCCTAGACAAAAGGTTGCGTAGGAACTCGAAAGGTCGTCCGCAATCATCCAGAATCCATAACCAAATGGACATTAGGGAGAAATCCGACGGGAAGCTGTATGGCGTATGCAGATTAGTCGGTCATAATCGGAGTAAATACCCACTCCAAAACTACCATGTTGGACAATCGTCTCAATCGGGTAGAAATTGAGATGTAGTTCATTACATGTTGAGAGGATTGAATCATAAATTTGTCTACACTTTGTTGCAGTTAATCTAATTTGAAATTGCAAAATAAAAAAAACCATAAAATTTTATTTAGAAAAAAGGCAAAAAAGTCATTATATAAATAAAAAGTCGACTATTTAAATTGCAAAGGGAAAAAAATTAAATTGATAAATAAAATGCCAAAAAAATTCATTACATAAATATGAAGTTATTTATATTACGAAACCCCCTAAAATTGATGGTTTGATGGTGTGGTTCTAGGGGTATATTTTTGTGGAGCTCGACGTTTACGTTGTAGGTGATTATGGTGATGAACGTTCTCATCATCCATATGTAGGGGTGTGAGAAACATAGATAAAAAATCATGTCTCAAATGCCATCGATGAACTTGAGCCGGGAGGAGTAGAGTACGGCGGTGGATACGAGCCTGCGAAATAGTCATCACCCTCCAAATCTGGATGATAAGAATTATCCCTAGAATGTAGTTCCGTCTATGCCTCCGGCTTCGGCTCTAGCTCTGGCTTCGGTTCTGCCTCTGGGTCTGGTGCATGATACGGATCTGGAAGGGGTTGCCCAATTCGTGCCGTATGTGGAGGGACTACCATCAACCGCCTACCAAACATAAATGGTTTCCTTATCTCACAGTACCACTGTATGTACTCTAACGAGGGCTGCAGATCCAAAGCACGATCCATCTGAGGTACCCTCCCTAACCGGTTGTTCCACATCGTAATATATTCTTCATGCACTTCTCCCCAATCATGTCCATACATCCCCCTCTTGTTCATCCCTTAGATCTCCCCCAATTGTACTGGCAGTGTCGGCATATACTGTATGCAACTGAACTGCCGAAGTACTTGATTGCCATGATACCACTCCACTATCTGAAAATTGATACCGGGTGCGCTAATGCACCACAGGTTTAAGTCGATGTGGGCAGATGAGGGGATAACTGCCATAATTTCTGGAACAGAATACGCATCCAAATGAACTGCACAGTTAATAACATTGTTATATTAACGCGGGTCAAGTGAGTAAAATAATAAAATTAAGTTTATATTGGAAAAACTTACCCCCTCTCCAGTATGATTCTCAATCATTAGACAGTATATCAGAACCGTGTATGACCTCTTGATACCCGGATTAGTACTCCATCTACGAAAACAAATTGTTAGAACAATATAATCTAAAAAAAAGTCAACTAATTATTATAACGAGTAAAAATTCATCACCTATTAACGAGTGGAAATATATATGATTGGTGACTAATGGATGCCAAGAATGGCATCCGGTAAAATGCCCACGACTGCAGCAATATGAGGCATCCGCCTATGTCCATCGCAGAAGAATCTGTCGTCCAACAAAGTTCGCGATACAGTATGGTTAAAACTGCGGACCCCCAATTGTATGAACGGGTGTTATGCAAATTGGATAATAGGGGTAAGTACATCAAGTGGACCTTACCGCCGTTTGCATCCGACATGAGTACACCCCCTATAAGGTGCATAATGTAAGCTCGAACGGCTTGCATCACCTCCCATTCATTGGCAGTACTCGGCAAATGCTCAAAATTGGCCTTTAGCCATGAAAATCTCAAACTGGTAAATTTTCCTTCACTTGGCGAGCGTCCAAGTAATTCATAGCAAATGGTAGTCGGCCTAGAGATTGAACTTATACCCGTGACTGCATTCCCGTCGATGGGAAGCTTGAGCTGTAGTGCAACATCCTCTAGAGTGACGATACACTCTCCGCACGGCAAATGAAATGTGTGGGTCTCCGGACGCCATTGCTCGACTAAAGCGAAAATCAAGTCGTATCGCAGATCAAAAGTCTGGATCAATGCCGCTGATTTGAACCCGACTAACTCTAAGTATGGTATTAGGCGTTCATCTGGCAGAAACCCTACACTATTAACACGGCCCCTCAATACGCGGTACGGACCCTGACATTATTAAATTAGCAAAATAGTTAATACAATATAATTTCATTCAACAAATAACATGAGTATCAAATAAAAGTTTTATTACCATCTCATTAATAGTACTTGATATGTGATTATTATTATTAATCAAAGAACCCATTTGCTGCAAATCTGTAATTAAAAAAATGAATTCATTTAATTTGTTTCAAAAATACAATAAATTATTCCAAATTTCAAAAACAAAACACGGTAAATAATATCTAATAATTTCTCATAATTTACCTACAATAAAAATTTATGTCAAATTACAATAATAATATAATTAAAATTAATATAAACTATCTTAAAAACATACTAATTAAAAAATATATAAATAGATACATACCCGAGTAGTTTATGTTCAAACAACCTATTAAATTATATAACAACAAATTTAATCAATATTTTAATAAATCAATAAAAACTGTTAAATAAATAAAAATCAAATAAAATTATATTATATAAAAATTACATTATATAAAAATTAAATGAGTTAACAGCAACTATATGATTAAAAGAGTCAGTTATGATTAAACTTTTAATGAAATGAGTTTTAATTTTTTTATAAACTTATATGTTAAACTCACCAAATACTAAACTAAACACAACAATTTATAACTTAATCCTATCTGATAGGCGCGATCCGTTTTTTACCCGTATTTTGACCCGTTGGCCGTATTTTTACTTGTATATATATTTAAATATTTTAATAAAAATAAAAAAAATTAATATTTTATTTAAACAAAAAATATTTTTTAATATAAAAAATTGATTCGAGTCTGTCAGATAGGCGCGATTAAAAAAATTTTTAATATAAAAAATTGATTCGCGTCTGTCAGATAGGCGCAATTAAATTTTTTTTAATATAAAAAATTGATTGGCGCCTATCAGATAGACATGATTACAAAAAACATACCATTTCGATAATTGATCTATCTGACAACCTATTTCGGTATTTAATTTTTTTAATATATTTGGGTAAAAAACTCCCAAGTTGGTATAAAAAAAATTAAATGGGTTAACAGCAACTATGTTGATATAAAAAAAAAGTTAACAACAACTATATAATTAAAAAGTTAGTTATGATTAAACTTTTAATGAAATAATTTTAATTTTTATAAACTTATATGTTAAACTCACAAAATACTAAACTAAACACAACAATTTATAATTTAATCCTAAATTACTAATAAATTAATTTTTAATTTTGTAAAGTAAGAGATGAAATTCATAATTAAGAGATTGTGAAGGTGTCAATGATAAATTTCTTTGTGTTCTTTTTAACAAAAAACTTTCATTTATAACAAAAATTCCAAGGTAAATCCCACTTTAGTACTTTAAATCCCACTTATCTTTAGCATAGATAAAACTAGTTTTATACCCATCCATCTTTATTATTTATGTTCTTAAATAGATCAAATGTTATTAATCCCTTAGCGGGATTTATAATTTCATAATAAAAGATAAAAGATTAAACAAATTTAAATTTCGAATATGATATTGAAGTCTTACAATATAATATTGAAGTCTTACAAATTTAAATTACTAATAAATTAATTTTAAAATAATTAAAACACAAAAATTATAACATAATCCTAAATTACTAACAAAATAATTTTAAAATAATTATAAAAAGCAAAAAAATTACATTCATACAAAATACTAATCCAAGACTATAAACACTAAACATAAATAATTAATAATTAATAATTAATAACAAAAAGATCACAATATCTTAATTAAACTCTTTAAATTATAAATAGAATTATTTACTAAAATAATACATTACCTTCGTTCTTTCTTTCTTCTTCTTCTCCTTTCTCTCTTTTCTTTCTCTTTTCTAGTTGATACATGAGGTTTGGGAGACCATACTTATAAGTCCCCCATTTGTAATTTTTTTCCATTGAAGGGACAATTGCCTGGTGGAAGGGACAGAGGCAGCAGCATGGGCATTGGCGCCTACCTATCAGGTGCAATTAGTGGCGCCTATCTGACAGGCGCGACCCGTTGACCCGTTTTTTATCTGACCCGTTGACCGTATTTTACCTATATTTATATTTAAATATTTTTAATAAAAAAATAATATTTTATTTAAACCAAAAAAAAATTAATATAAAAAATTCATTGATAGACGCCATTAAAAAAAATACCATTTCGGTAATTAATATATCTGACAACCTATTTCGGTATTTAATTTTTCTTTTTAATATATTCCAGTAAAAAACCCTGTTCGTACACAGGCAAGATCTTGAAAGCAATAACCAGATGAACAAAGGGACATAGAACTCACAAAATTAAATGCATAATCTTCGATGGTAAGAAACGGAAAAATAAGGCACCAATAAATGAGGTCAGTAAGCATTTATGTACATATGAAAAATCAAAATGAGATTTAACATAAAAGTCCTGAGGAGTACTGTAAAAGTCGCATGAAAATCTCGAAGGCTTTGCAAGAGAATTTACCCGGAATATAACTTGAAAGAGAACTAATGATGCCTGCAGCCTGTGAAACATCGCACCGTTCCTGCAGATTTAAAGCTTTCATCTGTACATTAGTATCTTTTCTATTAGTTAAAGGTGTGTAGTATCCTTTCTCGCCATCTAACTTAACATGCTGTACGTTCATTTTATGATGCTGGTAACACCCGTAAATAGAGAGCAATGTTCCGAACTGCAAAAAAGAGATGAAACTCATACGTACTGCAAACAGTCGTATGGATACAACAGTTTTGTTGTGGCAGCAGAAACATTGGCACAGAGACTAGGAAAAAAATAATTGTGAGGCTTACCCCAAAATAAATGGTAACCAAAGTAAAAGTACACCTATCCAGAACCGAAAATGTTTTCTACAATTTCCTATATTTGTTTTATAGAAAACAGCTTTGTCATTAATATTTAAAATTATTATATTGATAATAATTTTTTTTTATTTTTAAAATATTTAAAATATTTAAAATATTATATTTTTCAATATTATTAAACATACATATTTAATTATTTATATTTAGTCATAAAATAAATATAATTTATTATTTTAATAAATTATTTAATATTTTAATTTTATTTTAATAATAAATTTTAAAAATAATAATTTTAAAAATGTTATTGAAAATATTCAATATTAATATTTTAATAATAAATATTTATTACAATTATAAATATATTAACAATAAATGTTTTGTAGTAAAATATGTCATAAGTACATGTACACTTCACATATTTGCAATTTAATCTTTGTACTTTTATTTTCAAGAATTTAGTCCATTTATTTTTAAATTTGAAAATCAAGTCCAACTTAGATTTTTAGTCAATTTTGTAGATGTCACATTTTAAATAAAAATACTTGATAGTCATGTAATTAAAATGACGTTATAATGAACTGAATTTAACATAACATTTTTAATATATGTAAAAACAATGTAATATATAAAATTATAGAAAAAATAAATTCAATAAAATGATTAAAAAATAAGAAAATCTCAAATGCATGTTTATTTCATTAAAAACAATTTTTATGAAATATTTTGAGAAATCTACCAAACAATAGAAAATTTTACATAAAGTCATCCAAATACAAAAAAATATTAACTTTTCCAGAAAAGTAAATCATTTTCCAAAAGTCATTTTTAGTGAAACAAACGAAATCTTAGAGTATGTTTGGTTGGGGGAATAGGAATGCATTCCTCTCTTCTGTGGGCCCACCACCAAACCAACGTTTGGTTGGCTGTAATGCCATTACAGCCTGATTCCATTCAGGCCCTATTACATGAAAAGGCTGTAAAAGGCTGTAATAGCCATTGCCCACATATCCGATTGGCTATTCCATCCCGCTCTTTTTTTCCATTTTCCAATTTCTGCCCTCCTTCATCTTCTCCTTCACTTTCTTGCCATATTTCAGAGTTTCTCATTCATCTTCTCCCACAGATCTGTAACTTTCTCTCCTTCTGTTCCCATATTTCAAGTAATTTTTTCCTTCTTTGATTTTTCCATTCTTTTTAACGTTTCTCTTCTGTGTTTTTTGTCGCTTTTGCAGCCATGGTTCTCGAGGTAAGCTATTCAATTAGATTCCTGTTTTGATCTCCTTCTTCTAAATCATCAATTATTTTAGTATTTTCTTCTTCTTTTTTCGTTACTCAAAAGGGTTTTGTTGATTTTTCATTTTTGGTTTTCAAATTTTAAATCAGTCAATTAGGCTACTATAATATGCATTGATAACTCAGAATGGATGCGAAACGACGATTATTCTCCATCTCGATTTCAAGCCCAATCTGATACTGTTAGTCTTATCTGTGGAGCTAAAACCCAGGCAAAATGATTGCCTTTTAATGGAATGTAAAATTATGGGAATTTGATTTCGTTTCATGAATTAATGGCAGTCTAATCTGAAGAATATGGTGGGGATTTTGACTATGGCGGGAAAAGGAGTACGTGTATTGGCTACTCCTACTAGTGAACTTTGAAAAATCTTGTCTTGCATGCATGGTACTTATTTTTTTCAGTCATGTTTGGAGACTATTAGAACCTTAGAAGTACGTGTATTGCTTTACCATTGCATTCCTAAAGAGAGAACTTGGGTTCGAACTTAGAACCTTAGAGACAAACCCAAAAGTTAGTCTTTATGAACTTATAACGGACATGGAGGATACTTTGTTTCCTTCTAATAAGAGAAATTGACTTATATGTTGAAGGAAAACAACATTAATAGTTTTACGGCTTGTTATTTGGATCATACGAGTACTTTACTTTACTTAACTTTAGCAAATCTGTACCATGACCTATGTAAAGCATGCAGTTCTGTGAGAAATCCATGTTTGATAACCTCTGTGAAAGACGAGCAGCTTTTTTATTAGAGTTTAGAAATGAAGAATTTGTCATTGCTGTTGGGTTTCAGGAGTTATATTTAGTGTAGCTTGTCATTTTTATGCAAAAGTAGCATGTAATTAATGAGTAATCTATGATATTTTATTTACATATTTCTGAATTAAAGGTCATATTCCTTCCACTCTATTATCTATGTCATCATCGTTACCTTCTTATTCTCTATGTACGTTTCAATGCATACATGTCTTGAAATGGGGGGAGAGATGAACCTAGAAGCTGGAATTCAGATTGCTTAGTTGGCTCTAAAACATCGCCAAAACAAAAATCAGCAGCAAAGGATTATAGTTTTTGCTGGAAGGTATGTTATATTGGCCGTTGATTTGCTGGAAGGTATGCAACCATCAAGTACTTTTGAAAGATTAAGATGCAATTCACTGGAGAAATTCAATGCATTTACTTTTATTGATCTGTTTATGCTTTTTTTTTTTTGTTGAAAATCCAATGATGATGAGTAATGGATGTTTGGTTCTGGAACATCTTGTTTGAAGAAATTGTAATGACAGTTGAAGAGGATGTGAGAGGAGACATTGATGTGATGATTTTGCAATTATAAATTTGTCATTGAACCATATTTGACTATGATCTTAAGTTTTGGTGCTAAATCACCATTGGTACAACAATCTAATAGATTTCTACTTCAAATTAGACTATGTTCCTAGTTTGCATTGTGTGTCACTTTTAGAAGGAAATCTGATTAAAAGCATAGAACATATGTGCAGACCTTGAGAGAAAATTGCAAAATTTTACTGCTGTATACTCCCTTGGCCTCAAAGCAGATGGTTAAAATGCTTAAAACCCCTATAGTTTAATCCTTGAAATTGTTGAGTTTACGGTTTTCCTTTGAAATGATTGGAAAGTGCTTGATGTGGTGCAGGGACTCGTAGCTTCAGCAATGGTGTTTGCTATACAAATATATGTTGTTGATAGAGGAGGCCCTTTGTCTCAATGTATTTGCCTCTGCAAACCTTACTTGCGGCTTTAATAGTTGTTGTTACATTGGGTGAAGAATTCTACTTGGGAGGGTAAGCCTTAACTTTTAACCCATACATTGTTGCATACAATCATACTTTGCAGGGTTGGAGTGACATTGAATATAGCTTGCGAAATATGTGAAACTTGCAGGGTAGTAGGAGCAGCATTGATAATAGTTGGATTGTATCTGGTTATCCTAGGAAAAAGTGAAGAGAGCAAGTATCTGTCTGAAAATGAACCAATTTATTCAGTGTCTGAAAATAATGACATGGAATCCACCTTCATTCGGCCATTGCTGGGAAATAAATTGCAGAGCTGAGGCAAATGGATGAATTTTCATATCAGCTCCATGGCAAAGTCAGTCATCCAATCCACACTAATGCCATTTGAAGCAGCTTGCTGCTATTGAAATTGAAAGACAACAAATGTAAATGATGGAGTTTCCAACAATTGAAATGGGAAAAGAAAAGTTGAATTGTATTTATATATGTTTATTTGACCCTGTTGGTTTGGATCATCATTTTGTGAAGAAATTCAATGGTAGTTGCAACTTTTTATGTTGTAAAATTTTATAACATATGGATTATGACATAAAAACTAATGATATCATGTAACCTTTTGTTAATATATGAATATTATGTTTATGCAAAATTTAATTCTCAAGTTATTTATTACTTCTAATATTTTTTAAATGTAGAATAATTAAATTATTTGTTTCATTAATGATATTTTAGCACATTAAATATATATTGCGGTTTAAAAATAATAAAGTAGATTATATATTATTTTTATATTATTATATATTATGATTTAAGTAAATTCATATAAGAATAATTATATTAAGAATTTTATTAAATTATATATTTTATTAAATTATATTTAATAATAATTATGTTAAAATATGATTAAAATATTTATTATTTATATTTATAATCTTATTTAAATTTAATAACAATAACAATAATCATCTACCTAAAAAAAATTCTGCTAAGGGTATTCTAGTCATTTTAGTTTTTTTTTTTCCTTATACTATTACAACATCATTCCATTCAACCAAACACAAGAATACTATTACAGTTCTATTCTATTCCATTCAACCAAACAATTGAATTACTATTACACCTCTATTCCATTACAGCGAACCAAACGTGCCATTAAAATATTTTGTATTACACACTCCGGAATTAGCTAAAAAGCAAGGCAAAATGCCCTATGATTCTAATCGAGATGAACAACACATTGGATTTAAAAGCTACAATAAATAAGCAGTATTAGTAACTTAATACAAGGCAAATTCAAAGAAGAAATATGCGACCTCCATTGGTGATGATTTTTAAAACAATGGTTGGGAGAGCTAAACAAAACGCAACGAACCGATAACCCAACAGCCAAATGGGATGGATTTGTTGAAGACAAGGCCTCCAAACATCTTCAACACTTGTTTCAATCCTTCCTATAATCAATGATACGACAATTGGTGTTGAAACAATCGATGAACATGTCCAATTCAACCAATAACTCAAGCTTGTTGTATCTCAAGTGGTCAACAGCTGCATCCTTCTAAAACCACATAACCCCAGTATAAGTAGCATCATAATATTAAACTTGCTACAACAACAAAATGTTTAAGCTTCCTTGCCACATGGCTTCAAATGCAGTTCTTGAATACACATTTTTATGTATTCATTAATCAAAACAGAAACAGAAATGGGTATTTGAGACCAGTAGCCATTTAATTGATGAAACCCAAATCAATTGAAAAGAAAAACAAGTCATTGCTACTGCATCAGATTCCCGTAAAACTAAATTAAAACGAAAAAGAAAAAGATAAGAAGAGATTACTTACATAAAGTTAGAAGAACCTTAATTTTACATTTCAAATTTATTTGCTCTAACATGACATTAGCTATATTGTAATAATATTTTAATTTGACATGTTTATTTTTTTAACTTAACTCAATTTGATTCAACTTGAATTTCAACTCACCCTACTTGATTCGAAAAAATTTAAAACGAGTTGAAAAGGATAAAAAGAGACTCGTCAATTCAACTAACTCAAAAATTTTTACTCGATTTAATCCAATACTCATCCTTACTTTTCACTGCGTTAAAACACATGCTTGCAAAATTCTCCCCCATAGCTCTCTTAAATAACAACAACAAAGAAAAAGATGCTCCTTAGATTCCAAACCATCACAACATAAAACACATTCTGGTATCCCCATGAGATCAATTTATTCTTCATAGTCAATCGATCTTGAATTTCAAGCCAAGTAATAAAAACATGCCTTGGTATTGAAAGGTTGCACCAAACAATTCTATCCCAAGAAACTGTACACTAAAAATTATGGGTATAAAAATAAATTTACGAGAAATTAACTAAAATTTTAATGTGTGTATCAATGTCACTTTTTAAGGTTTTATTCGTTCCTACCTATATTTTGGTATGCAAAAGCGTTATTAGAAAATAAAACTCAATGATACAATGAAGCTTGATGATTGTCTACGTTTTGCACTGACGGAAACAATTCACTGAGCATTGAGCAAAGCATTGCAAGAAAATCGATCTTTATAAAGAATTTTTGCAGTACCCATTTATAGAATAATCTAAGAATAATAGAAGATGATGGAGAATCAAAAGAAACAAAAGTTTCTATGTTTTTAGTGGGTAAAACAAATGAAATTTGACTCCTATTTATAGGAATTCTTATACATCTTCCTACCTTTTCAATTATAACTATTAAACATTATAAATATTTTGAAAATATTCCAACAATTTTGTGTGCTTTGTACATATTTGAAAATCCTTTAATGCATCAAACATCTAAGTCTCAATTACTTTCTTCACGCCTAATTATGCCTTGATGTTAGGGGTGTGCAAAATTTGGATAAAACTGAAAAAATTCGGTTAACCGATCGAATTCAGTTAATCGGTCGGTTAACCGAATTTTTTCGGTCGGGGCTGATTAATTCGGTTCGAAACAGGTCGGTTAACTGAATTTTTTCGGTTTAATCGAAAAAATTAATAAATAAAATTATCCAACCCAACCCAATTACCCAACCCAACCCAATCATAAAAATTGCAAAAAATTTAATAAATAAAAAAAAAATTCTAAAAACTAAAAGTCTAAAGTTGTAATAGGCATTCCATCCGCATGTTCCGATTTGGTTTCGTCACAAATTTTTCTCTTTTTCTCTAATTTTTCTTGTTCTTCTCTGCAACTTTGTCAACCCTCAACTCCCTGCAACTTTCCAAAAAGGTAATAAATCTCCATTTCTCTGCTTTTATTTATTTGTTTTTGGACTAGGGTTTCTTGAGAAACTGACTGAAACCACTTCCATTTTTAGAGTACGCTAGATGGGTAAGTGATTATCTTTTTATTAATCTGTAGATAGGCTTTTATTTCTGTAGGGTTAGCTTTTGGTGTGCTTGTATTAATTCATGCTAGCATGTACTTGTCTTAGATGCGAAAATCATAGCATCATTGTAAAACATTATTCAGTCAACAAATCAGGTTTGGTAACAATCTGAAAAGGATTAGTAGAAAGTTGATGCTCGTATGTTGTGGGATACTGTTGAGGATTTAGTATTGTGGTGCTTTTGTTCTCCAATGGCTGCCCTCGCATTAGATGCAAACTGGGTTCATTAATACTAAGATAAATTTATACTAAATGTGGTTGAATTTATAAGCTGATTTCTTGCAGAGTTTGGTTAGAGAAGCATGAACAATATCGGTCTAAACATAACATACCCATATGTTTCTTTAGCTTCAGTTGGAGAAAATGAGTTGAATTTGTATCAAGCTATGTAGGGTCTTTCACTGTAAAAATTTGCAAAGTTGTTCTGCAAACCAGCATGACAAATTAAATTATAATTTAAATGTATCAAGCTGTTGTTTTAGTGTTTCAAATTGAGCATTTTCATGCTATCATAATTTTCTTTCTTGAATTTAAACTGTGAGAGATTCAATAGGCTTCATTCATTAGAGCTGCTCAAGAGGGGCCTTCTTTCATGCAGGTTCATTTGATTCCCTGCAGCTTTTGGTTACTTAATCTTACCATCTGTTTCTTTGGACAATTAAAAGGGTTTAGATGAAACCAAGATATCAATTTGCTTCATTACATTTACATCTTTGCTTATATTAGATTCTTGGCTTTATAAGTTAGTCTTTAAGGCTGAATTCGTGAATCGGTGGTCGAGTACAGACCACATCCGAAGTTTCGGTTACAAAATATGGTGAATCTAAGTTAATTTACTGGCAATTTAGCTGGCTAATAAAATCGAAATGATATGCAGATTTATATATCAGACAAAAGGAACAAAATACCAAACACAGAATCCTGCATAAAACATATATGCCAACTAGTTGGAAAGCTAACCATATGAATGTGTTTGAGCATCACTCCTATTTAGATTAATTGTTGTTTAAGATCAGGCTAAGTTCATTAAGGTCGAAACTAAGTGTGACTAGTGGTCAAGCCCAAGTTCATTTCTAGTCAAAGTTGATGTTGGATTTTTAAAGGTCCAAAAGATTCAAACTCCACATGAGTTTAAGTCTTAGGCGCAACTGCGCAAGGAGGCCTTCACTACTCCCATATGATTTTTGAAAATGCTTATAGTTTTGTCCTATAGTTTAAAGCGAGAGACATGGACGAAGATGCTTTACTATTAAGTTGTGGAATTTTAGACTGAAATGTATTCATTTAATACCTTGTTCTGCAATTTTGCTTTCTTTTATCATTTGGAGCTTTAATATTAGACTGAAATGTATTCATTTAATATCTATGTAAAGTTTGAAATTTTAAGTATGAAATTGCTGAACTGAATATACTTAAGTTTGTTGAGGATATGGACTGCTACTGATTGAAATAATAGGGAATTATGAGAGGTTAAATGCCAACTTTGGCCGCTGTCCAAATGTTGGACTTTCAACATTTAATTTCCCTATTTAAAGATGTTTAAACTTGCTAAAAATGCAACAATTGCATATGCTATTTATTTAATTAAATAAATGATACTGAGTTCTTTACCTTTTCTTCCTTGGTTGTTTTGTTGCATCTTTATTTAATTCGGTTAATTCGGGTAGTTCAGTTATTTTTAACCAAAAATAAAAAATATATAATTTTCGATTTCGATTAGGTTAATTTTTTTGAAAAAATTTCAATTCGGTTAACGGTTAAAAATTTTGAAAGGTCGGTTAATTCGGTTAATGTTATTTCGGGTCGGTTAACCGACTGAACACCCCTACTTGATTTAACTTGATCCTAGAAATTATTCTTACCTTTTAATAACATAAAAATTTGTCCAAGCTACCCAAATAGATCCAGATTGCACCCACATAAATCCCCAAATTTTGCAATTTACAGGCTTTATTCTATGTGACTAGATCTTTAATAACAAGTTCCTCTTAGATTTAGGGTGACAAATTCCTTTCCTACTCGCTTTTGCTCATTTGGCTGACCCTTCCATCCCTTTCCAAAGAAAAGAATTAATGACTTTAGAGGGAAGCAATGATACTCTACAACAAAAATTTTGAAGGTTGATTGTAATAATTGTATCCTTTCAGCAAATAAAAGGTTTCTAGTGTCCAATTGCGAATTCTGTGGAATATTTTTTAGTAAAGAATTGCAATTCGTATCCCTCAAGTTTCTTGCAACTAGAGGCAATTTGTATCCCCTTGCCTAACTCCCTTAGCCCCTACAAGACTTCCATTTATAGCTTAATGTTGATGTCGCATGGGATTGTGGAGCTTGGCTGTGTTGCATGTGACGAAGATGGGCTGATCCTCAGTGGTGTGGTATGCCTTGAGACCAGCTGTTGGGACGTAACATGGGGGGTGGGAAGCCCATGCTATTCGCCTAGTGCTTGGTTCACAAAGGATACGGGCTTGTTATTATTAAGTCAAATTATTTCTTCGTTATTTGGGTCACTTTGTTTCTGAGACCTCATAATATTCTTCATCTTTCAATTCTTTAGCTTTTAGTTATGTTAGTAGAAAGATAAACTGTTGGAACATTTTCAAATATTTATAGTGTTCTAATAACTATAAATGAATGTGTGTAATTAATCAAAAGATTATATTATTTGATTTTTGAAAAGAATTATAACTATTTAAATAATATTATTTGAATAGTTATAATATTAAATGAATAATTATGTGTTTATTTTAAAATATGATTATTCAGAAAGACACCTATTGATGAAAGATGTCTTTATGAAGAGACATGAAAATTCATATAAATAAAAATGAGATTTCATTTGGAAAACAAACCAACAAATTCTAATATTCTTTCTGTCCTTCCTTCATTTTCTAATATTATTAGATCATTCTATAAAGTATTATTGCAGAAATCTTTTGTAGAAATTGAGTTTTTGTTGTACATTGCTTGGTGCGTAGTGGACTATTCTCGTCAGTGCAAAACGTAAATAGTCATTGGCTTCATTGTATCCTCAAGTTTAATTTTCTTGGAATTCATTTGCACACGAAGATAGGTGATGGCGAATATAACCTTAAAGATAGTGGCTTGATACATGCCTTGGAGCCTTATCCTATTTCTTATTTTTCTGTTTGAGTTCTATTCGTGTGTTTGAGATTTTCCTCACTGGAGATTTAAACTAACAATTTTAAGGTTATATTATTCATGATGACTACCACAACACATGAAAGTGGAACACTAAGGGAGTTGGCTTCCAACTTTGTCAAACTTAATCGATTTGATGGTGACAATTTTTTACGATGGCAGAAAAAGATGCACTTCTTATTATCAACTTTGAAGATTGCTTATGTTTTGGAACTCCAAGACCTAAAGAGAATGAAAACGAATATGTTGCTGCAACCTGAGAAAGACAAAAATGGGACAATGCTGACTACATATGCATGGGCCACATATTGAATAGTTTATCTGATGGTTTGTTCGACACCTACCAAAATAAGGTCACCACTAAAACATTATGGGACAAATTAGAGACAAGATACATGGCCGAAGATGTTACAAGTAATAAATTTCTTGTCAGTTGTTTCAATAATTATCAAATGGTTGATGGTCATTCTGTTATGGAACAATTCCGTGATATTGAAAAGATGCTGAATCAATTCAAGCAATATGATATGAAAATGGATGAAATGATTGTTGTATCCTTTATAATAGACAAACTTCCTCCATCTTGGAAAGACTTTAAAAGAAGTCTAAAACATAAGAAAGAGGAAATATCTCTTGAGGCTTTGGCAAATCATCTTCGTATTGAAGAAGAATATCGAAAACAAGATCAGAACCTAAATTCTGGAAATGCCAAAGTGCATGTTACGGAGGAAGTACAGACTACTAAACCATTCAAGAGAAAATTCAAACAGACTAATAGAGCACCTAAGTTCAAAAAGAAACAAAAGGGCTCATGTTATCATTGTGGAAAGCCGAGACATTTCAAGAATGAATGTCGATTTTTTAAGAAGAAATCATCTTCTAAGGCTAAAAACAACGAAAATTTCGTTGCAATGATATTTGAAATTAATATGGCACAAGATGATAATTCATGGTGGATTGATACATGAGCAACCAAACATGTGTGCAAAGATAAAAGCATGTTCACAAAGTTCACACAATGTGAAAATGACAATGTCTTGTACATGGGAAATTCTTCCACCACAGCAGCAATCAAAGGTAAAGGGTCTGTTGAACTACAATTCATTTCTGGAAAGGCTTTAACCTTAAATGATGTATATTATATACCAGGAGTTAGGAAGAATTTAGTGTTTAGAAGTCTGTTGAATAAGTTCAGTTTCAAACTTATTTTTGAGGC
Organism: Gossypium raimondii; assembly: GCF_025698545.1. Lineage (NCBI taxonomy): Eukaryota > Viridiplantae > Streptophyta > Magnoliopsida > Malvales > Malvaceae > Gossypium > Gossypium raimondii. The sequence continues at coordinate 41,656,239 of NC_068568.1, forward strand.
AGATAAGTTTATTTTGTTTAAGGGAGGAATTTTTGTGGGGAAAAGGTATATGTATGAGAATATGTTCAAACTCAATATTATTAATAAGAATAAAAATACTATTTCGCTTATATGGTTGAATCCTTTTGTTTGTGGCATTATAGATTAAGTCATTTGAATTATAGAAAATTGAATGACATGTATAAGTTAAATTTAATTCATGTTTTTAATAATAATATTGAAAATGCAATACATGTATGTTGACTAAAATTACAAGAAACCCTTTCCCTAAGGTTAAAAGGAAAACAAAATTGCTTGATTTGATACATAGTGATTTATGTGGCATGCATAATACTCCTACATTAGGTGGAAAAAAATATTTTGTTACTTTTATTGATGATTGTTCTAAATATTGTTATGTTTATTTATTGCATTCAAAATAGGAAGCGCTTGATAAATTTAAAGTTTATAAATATGAAGTTGAACTTCAGTGTGAATCATTTATCAAGTGCTTAAGATCGGATAGAGGTGGAGAATACTATAATCCAAGTTATTTTGAATCCACCAGAATTGTCCATCAAGTTTCAGCCTCTTACGCACCACAACAAAATGGTGTAGCTGAAAGGAAAAATAGAGTTTTGACTGAAATGGTAAATTCAATGTTATCATATTTAGGTCTTGGACAAGATTTTTGAGGAGAAGCTGTTCTAACAGCTTGTCATATATTCAATAGAGTTCCTAATAAGGAAACTAAAATAACCCCCTATGAACAATTAAAGAAAAGGAAACCAAACCTTAATTATTTGAAGGTTTGGGGTTGTAGAGCTATTCTCAAAGTTCCAACACCTAAATGTAAAAAGTTAGGTGAAAAAGGAATTGAATGCATATTTATAGGATATGCACATAATAACAAGGCATATAGGTTCATGGTAATTGAACCAAATGATTCAATTTCAATTAATACTATTATTGAATCAAGAGATGCTATTTTTGATGAAAATAGATTTAATTCTATATCAAGACAATTACAGCCATAACAATTGATCCATTCTTCAAATGAGAATGAGATTTTATTGGAACAAATTGATAATAATGATGAATATTGTCAAGAATTAAGGAGAAGTAAGAGGATTAAAAAGGTCAAAGATTTTGGACCAGATTTCATTATGTTTCTTGTAGAAGGAAAGGGTGAAAGTATATGTAATAATATACCTTATTGTTATAATACAGAATCTGATCCTATTACATTTGAAGAAGTAATGAAATCTCAAGACTCTGCTTTTTGAAAAGAAGCAATAAATGATAAGATGGATTCAATAATGGGAAATCAAACTTGGATCTTAGTTGATCTTCCATCGGGTTCCAAACCAATAGGTTGTAAATGGATCTTCAAAAAGAAAATGAAGGTCGATGGAACCATTGATAAATTTAAAGCAAGACTGGTAGCCAAAGATTTTACACAAAAATAATGTATTGGTTACTTTGATACCTATGCTCCAGTAGCAAGAATTGCTACAATTAGACTCTTAATATCACTTACCTCCATATATTATTTGGTTGTTCACCAAATGGATGTTAAAATTGCATTTTTAAATGGTGATTTGGAAGAGGAAGTGTACATGGAGCAACCGAAAGGATTTGCAGTTCCAAGACAAGAGTATAAGGTATGTAAGCTTATTAAATCTTTATATGGACTTAAACAAGCACCAAAATGGCACCAAAAGTTTGACAATGTTGTTTTAGCTAATGGCTATAAAATAAATGAATCCGATAAGTGCATATATAGCAAATTTGAAAATATAAAAGGTGTCATAATTTGCTTATATGTAGATGGCATGCTCATTTTTGGCACAGATTTGGAACAAATAAAAAACACAAAGAAATTATTGTCAAACAACTTTGCTATGAAGGATATGGGTGTAGTAGATGTTATTCTTGGGATTAAAATAACCCGAGATAAAAGTACTATAGCTTTATTACAATCACATTATATTGAAAATGTGCTTAAAAAGTTTGATATTTTCAACTGTATACCAGCACCTACACCCATGGATCCTTAAATAAAATTAGTATCTAATGCTGGTAGGAAAATTGATCAATTGAAATATGTAAGTCTAATTGGTTGTCTTATGTACATAATGAGTTATACAAGACCAGATATTGCATATGCTGTTGGAAAATTGAGTAGGTACACAAGTAATCCAAGTAGTTTGCATTGCCAAGCTTTGAATAGAGTACTTAGGTACTTAAAGAAAACTATTAACTATGGATTGTGTTATAATGGATATCCTTCAGTTTTAAAAGGGTATTCGGATGCTAGTTGGATTACAAGTTTGGAAGATCATGCATCTACTATTGGATGGATCTTCATTCTTGGTGGAGGAGCCATTTTTTGGGGTTCCAAGAAACAAACATGTATTACTGATTCCACCATGGCAGCATAATTAATTGCATTAGCCACTGCATGTAAAGAAGTAGAATGGTTAAGAAATTTGCTTTATGATGTACATTTATGGTCTAAGCCAATTTCACCTATTTCTATTCGTTGTGATAGTGAGGCTACTCTAACAAAAGCATATAGCCAAACATATAATGGAAAGTCTAGACACATTGGATTAAGACATAGTTATATCTGACAATTAATCTTTGATGGAGTGATCACTATTAATTATGTGAGGTCAAGTGAAAATTTGGCGGATCCTTTGACAAAAAGTCTTGTTAGAGATGCGGTAAAAAGGACATCAGAAGGGATGAGACTCAAGCCCATTAATTAGAGTCACCCATGATAGAAACTCGACTCAACGCTTGGTATAACGTCAAGTCTTGAGTTCAATGAGACAAAGTACATCATTATTATGTGACTGTTAGCACTATAAATAAATTCATCCTAAGATTAAAGTGATAGGTACCCGTAATGATAAGGGAATGATGAATAATGTACTCTTAATAGACCCATAACATAAATATGTTAGAGTGTTATAATTATGGGAACACTCTTGATGGGATCTACCTATGTGAGTGGAAGTGTGGCTGCTTTTAGGAGCTCAAGGGCTTGGCTCTGACAGCACTCATGAAAAGAGGACACAAACACATGGCCATAATAGTGTCCCTAGATACTATGCATTGACCGATGTTGAAATCATTGTGTGAGATGTGTTCGGTTAATCAAATGGAATAGTTGGTTCAAATCTTAGTCTACCATGCAATTTCGATTAACTTTAACATGTATTCACTAAGTGAAGGTTCAATCGTAAGATACATTCATTTATGCAAATTGATTTCCAAGAATATCAAAATCTAAAATATTTTGAAAATGGGGGGAGATTGTTGGAACATTTTCAAATATTTATGGTGTTCCAATAACTATAAATGAATGAGTGTAATTAATCAAAAGATTATATTATTTGATTTTTTGAAAGAGAATTATAACTATTTAAATAATATTATTTGAATAGTTATAGTATTAAATGAATAATTCGTGTTTATTTTAAAGACATTATTATTCAGAAAGACACCTATTAATGAAAGATGTCTCTATGAAGAGACATGAAAATTTCTATAAAGAGGAATGAGATTTCATTTGGAAAACAGACCAATAAATTCTAATATTCTTTCTTTCCTTCCTTTATTTTCTAATATTATTAGATTATTCTATAAAGTATTACTGCAGAAATCCTTTGTAGAAATTGAGTTTTTGTTATACATTGCCCAGTGCATAGTTGACTATTCTCGTCAGTGCAAAACGCAAATAGTCATTGGCTTCATTGTATCCTCGAGGTTAATTTGCTTGAATCTAATTTGCACACCGAAGATAGGTGGAGGCGAATATAACCTTAAAGATAGTGGCTTGATACACGCCTTGGAGTCTTGTCCTATTTCTTCTTTTTTTGTTCGAGTTCCGTACGTGTGTTCGAGATTTTTCTCACCGGAGATTTAAACTAACATAAACAAGGTAGCTAGTAGGATTGGGCGCATGGGTTTGCTTTGTGAATATGAGACTTGTTTTGGAGTGGATTACCCCCACGGGATCCAACTGCGGATGTTACTTGAGTTAATGAATTGCCTTATGGCCTTATCTTTCCAGAAAAATGGTTTAAGTACTGTAACTTCTAACCTTACAAACACTTCAGAGAATCCTAACCCAACGTATAGAATCAAAAGCTTTCTTAAAATCAACTTTTATGCACATCTTAAAGATAGTTTCTTCTTACCATACCCATTCACCAATTTCTGGGCAAGCTGAACATTGTCTACAAAGCTTCTTCCCTCTATGGTTGTTAGATATAATCATAGGTAAACACTTCTTCATTCTATTTGAGAGAATTTTAGTAATGCACTTATAAACTGTAGTGCAGCACGAAATGTCTGAAATCAACTACTTGACTAGGATTGGGGAACTAAACATTAAAAGGCCCTAATATAGCACCAATTTAAAATAGAATTAAAAAAATCTGAATTGCACTCACCACATCAACTCCAACAATGTTCCATGAAGTTTGGAAAAACCTAGTAGTAAACCTATATGGGCTGAGGACCTAACTTGGAAAAACCTAGTAGTAAACCCATTTGATGGTCAATGTTAAAGATCAAAGAAGAAAATTATTTATATTTTGATTTATAAATTCATGATATTTAAAATTGCTTCATGAAAAAAAATTGAACTATAGAAGAAAAGGGGTAAGAGTTTTGTATTGGTGCAAACGACGCAAACAAAGAAAACCACACATCAACATTTTTTGTAACTTAATAACTCAAAATGAAAACTTTCAAATAATTCAATGACCATATTATAATTTTCTAAAGTCGAATGATCAAAACGTAAACTTACTAATAGTTAAATGAATTTAAATATAATTTAAGCAAAATTTTTATTTTTCAACTACAACAATAATACTAAAATTGACATTAAAAGTAAGCACTTGATTAAGCAATAATACAATAAATTCCATGCCTCTATTTAAACATGTATGCTTTAAAATTATAACTTTTATGTTAAGTTTGGTGGAAGTATTATTTCTTATCTATGTTTTAGTACATGAGTGAGTAATAATTCATTTAACTGGTAATATTTAATCATTTTTATAATTTATTTTTAGTAAAAGAAGGAAAAATTTTCGTTATTTTGAAAAGATCTTAATATTTACAATTTTTACTCATATTTCTAATTTCAAGTTTAAAATTGTACTATCTATTTTTTATTTTATATCTCATAAGTAATATATTACATTAATAACCTAAGAAGGCATTGATGGAACCAATCCTTTATAATTCAGGGTGTGTAGTGAGGGGCTGGCCGGAATCCAACTCTTTCTAATCTTTTAAACTTTTATTTTCTTTTACTTTGAAAATTAGTAAAAAATTATAATGGCAAATTTATTTTATCTTCACTCTTCCTTATATAACTTTTGCCTTTGCCTTAGGGGCTGCACTCATCGAGGGAAAGTAGGCATTCCCAACAATTTTTATTTAATCCGTTTAAAATTATAAAATTTTAAATTAATATAATATTATTATTATTGCACAGACTGGTCCGGCTGGTCGGACCAGGAAATGATCAGAATACTTATTCAAAAAAAGACATTAAACTAGTTAACTCAGAAATTGGTAAGGACTGATTGAGTGGTTGAAACGATTAAACCAATTTTTTAATATTTTCATTAAAAATCTATTTTTAAAATTTTTTTACAACTGAATTGAATTAAACTTTATATAGACATGGATATTATAGTATAAATAATAACAACAATGTTATCTTCCAAAATTATAAAAAAAATCTAAAACATTAACTCTTTTCAATAATATTAAGAAATCTGAATACTATTTGAGACCAAAATTGTAGAACATTATAACCTAAATTGTTGACAAATATATACTATATTAGCATTATACATGTAAAAAACTTGGCTCAATTAGATTTGATTTCTATGAAACCCCTATAAAAGGAAGACATTAGACCGATTGGTCAAACAACTTGGATTGAAATCGGTAGAGGTACTAGTTTGAAATAAAGGGTCAGATTAGTTGACTCGTGAACCGATCGGGCCAGCCGAACCGAATTTATCTATTTTTAATAATGTATTCAATTGAACCTGTCGGATTGATCAAATTGGTTGAATCGGGTACCAGTGATCTGATCAGTTTCCCTACCGATCGATTCTGAAAACCTTGAACTTCATTGATGATATATTATAAGTAGAAGGAAGTGTGAAAAAAGAGAGAATAAAAAAATTCTCATGTTTTTTTAATCAATATTGCATTTTGAAAATTCCAAATTTTAAAATGGATTTTGAAATCTAAAATTTAACTCCTATGAAATTGGACTTAGATTTGTGAATTTTTTTTTTTTGTTATCCCAATAAAAATATAAAATTTCTTGACCCAAATCAAGATTTCCAAACAATTATTTATTGAATCATATAGAAATTCCGACCGTAATTTGGAATCCTAGACAAACTTGGAAGATAGTTGGTAAGATTAAGGGAACTTAGCATATTATATATAAAAGGATAAGATATTACAATCTTTATCTGGGTCTAAAATCATTAAAGAAAAAAAGACCCAGTTATATTTTGCAATCTGAAGGCTGAAATAGAGGTCTGTCAAGTTCTTGATCACTTCTATTTAGTTTCTAAGTGATCTTCAGTCATAGAGATTTTGGATCATCTTTCTCAATACTTTCTTCTTCTGAAATTAGCCCTCCTTTGAGTTGAGCTATCTTCATCACACAAAAAAGATTCAGTTAAGTTCACGCCAAAGAACAAATCAAAAACAGAATTTGATTTTAGACTTATTGTTCAAGTACTGCCTTGCCTGGAAATAGTCACGAAAGAAGGCTTTGTTCTCTTTAAGCAACTCTTTCCAAACTGCAAATTAAAGCATCAGCTTAAGCTGGTTCAAAGCAATAACAATTTTGGTCCGCGGTTTCACATTTAAGAGGTGACAATCCCCAAATTCGGGATATTTGTAAAGATACCCTTTTACCTGTTAGGCTGATGATTGGTTCAATCTTAGCATGCTTAGCCAGTGCTTTGACACAGTCATCTCTGCTCATCTGAAGGAGCAAACACCTCTCAATCATATGTTGAACCTACAAAAACAAAATCAACTCGAAGCTTCAAAAACCTGAAATTTTATACTTTTTAAACACAAAAAAGAGGGTCAGAAACAATATGCAAACAAAGCAGAAGATTCTACGAATCCCAAGATGTTGGAGAGAAGGTTACATAATATTGAAAGGTGTTATTACCATTCTAATGTAGTCATGTGGTTGGCAATGCAAACAAGGGAGTTGATGTTTAAGGTACATTTTTTAGAGAGGAGAAAAAAGGCGAAAAAGTGTTAGGTTTTGGGATATTTGTGTTAGATATTCAGGTTAATTTCTACGAGGAAACAAAGGAATAGTAAGAGAAAAAGTGGAGGGAAAAAGTGAAGAAAAAAATGAGAGAAAAAAAGGGTTATATATTATCCATATATAAGTGAAGGGCCAAAAGAGGTTGAGAAATCTTTGAAGGCATAGGGCTCACCTCATCTACAAAGTGATAAGACTTCACACTATTTGAATGGCAGGAATAATTAGATTTGAGTTGGTAAATTTTTATTTTTTACTTCTTGACGTGAACCCATACCAACACTCATAAATCCTCTTGATATTTAACCAATCACCTACTATTTCATTTATATATATATATTCACAACACTCTTCCTATAAAATTTTAAATGATTTATATTTTTATAATTTCATCATTATATTTCTTACTTTTTTTAGATAAAAGTTCTATATTAAGGGTCAAATTGCATCTTACTCTTTTTACCAAGAGTTCTAGTATGATCGACTTACCATGATTGAAAAGACATGGTTTGAACAAAAGACCAAGTATTAAAGATCTCTACTTATTTTATGCCTTATCAAGGACAAATCGGTAAGCAATTTTAATAGTTTATTTTGGTCATACTAACTATAACAGTCTGTTTTTAGTGGAATCGAAACAGTGGTTTCGGAATCACAAATTCGAGTCCGGAAGAAAATTTATTTTAATACTATTTTATGGTCTATCGTTTGATAGGAATATCGTATAAAAATTTTGTTAAGAAAATTTTACCGATTACATGTTTAATTGATAAAAGGACCAAATTGTATAACATGCAAAAGTTAAATTCTAGTAGCTAAAAGGATCAAATAGCTATGGAATTCAAAATTTGAGCTCCTTATATGACAAATAGACCATTAAGAGGAGTTATTAGATAAGTATGATGATTCATCCATAGAAAATTAAATAAAGAAAAGGACTAAATTGGAAAGAGAAATAATAAAAGATGATAAATGATTAAATAATGAAAATATCATCATATTTTATCATCTTTCCCAAATTAAAAAAATGGAAACCCTAGCCATGAGAACTTGAGTTCTAGCAAACTTATTTGGCTCAAATAGGTATGTATTATTGTCCCGTTTTTAATGATTTTTATATTTTCGAGATCATAATAGCTTAATTTAGCTATCTAGGGGACTAATTTGTAAAGTTATCAAAGTACTAGGGTTTTTCCATGGGTGAATATAGTTGAATTATGAAGTTTTATGGTAGAAAATGAAAGGTTGTTGATAGATAAACAACTTTTGTAAAGTGAATTTTGATGATTTAGGGACTAAAATGTAAAGATGGAAAATTTATGGAAAATTTCTAAATTTTGTGAAATACATGGTCTGCTAATGTTATATGTAAAAATCGGTTAGGCTTGGAATAAGGATTAAATTGCATGAATTTCATTTTCTAAGCCTAGGGACGAAATCATAATTAATTAAAAGTATAGGGGAAAAATAGTAATTTTCCAAAGATGTGAATTGGACTGAATTGAATATGAATTGTATTAAATTGATGTTAAATTCATTTTTATATATTCGGATAGATCAAATGCGGAGTTAGATCGTGGAAAAGAGAAAGTAACGGATTAGTAGCTTTTGTGTACACGAACATTGTCGAGGTAAGTTCGTGTAACTAAATTGTATATTTATATGCTTGAATTTAATTGTATGTATGTGATTGTATTATTGCCATGTATATGAAATTAATCACATATCTGACGGTGACTGACAAGTATTAAGTCCCGTTTGAATAAATGAAATTCGATGGATACAGGGTTCCCGAATTGGTTATGGTCCTGCATGTGTTACGGACACACCACAGCTCGAAAAAGCGTCTCGTTATTAGCTCTTATGAGCTTCCCGTTATATGGTTGTTGCGAGCTTCTCGTTAATAACTCTTCGGATCATCCCGATTGGTTGTGATCATGCATGTGTTGTGGACACACCATAGCTTTTATGAGATTCCCGATTAATGGCTCTCCGGAGCTTTCCGATATTGGCTCGCTTGAACTTCCCGATTAAAGGCTCTTTCATGAGCTTCCCGATTAATGTCTTTCCGGAGCTTCCCGATATTGGCTCGTATGAGCTTCCCGTTTACAGCTCTTAGGAGCTTCCTGTTACAAGACTCACTTGAGCTTCTCGTTATATGGCTCGAAAGAGCTTCCCGATTACATGCTCGTATGGGCATACATGAATATGAATTGACGGATTACCGTTTTGTACACTTTTTGTGTACCATTCGTGTATTCATCGAAATTTTAAATGATTCAACGGACAAAATTTTGATATGAAACAATTTAAATTCGAGATGACTTATTACGGAAATATATTTGAAATACATGGATATAATTTATACATGATATCCGAATACATGATGTGAAAAGTACATGTATATGGAAATTTGATTAATGTTGAGCTCATATGTGTTGCTTGATGTTTATATGAAATACATGTCTAACATGGTTGATGAGGATATGTGCTAGGACTTTTGGCCAATTTGCTTTAAGTATGCCTTGAATGTTATTTTTAATGTGATTAAATAGTAAGTTAAATTCCATGTTGTACGAACTTACTAAGCATTAAATGCTTACTTTGTTTTATTTTCCTGTTTTATAGTAATTCGGAAGCTCGTTAGATTGGAAACTTGACGGAGATATCTCACACTATCCATCAGCTCATTTCGGTACATATAGAAAACTAAATTTTGGTTATAATGGCATGTATAGGCTAAATTGAGCCAATGATGGCAGGTATGTATGCTTGGTTGTATCTAGCCATAGGAATGGCTTGAGATGGACATGTTTTTATGTGTATACAAGACCTTAACATGTTTGATATGTGTTTGAAATGGTTGAATGATGGAAGCACGTGGGCATATTGATAAATGGTTTGAGATAGCTTAATCGGTAAAAATATGCATATATGTCAGTATGGTTATTTTGGTAAGCTAGGATACTTGAACATATATGATGTATAAAGCTTGATTTTTGGCTTGAATTGAAAGTCTTGTTATGGCTCATAAGTGTGCAAATTAATACTTTACGTTGAAATAAAAAAAAAGGTAATGAATGTGGCTTGTAATTAGCCTATTTTCGTCCACACCGGCAGAGACATGGACGTGTGTCTATGCCGTGTGTGACACACGGCCTAGCACATGGGTGTGTGATTTGGCTGTGTGTCCCCTGCATCTTCAAAATTTCAAAACAGAATACTCAAAATTTCTCACACGGCCTAGCACACACTCGTATGGATTGACCGTGTGACCCCTGCACCTATTTAATGAAAGTTATTATGTTCACACGGCCTAGCACACGGGCGTGTGACTTGGCTATGTGACCTAAGTCAGAGAGTTACATGGGTACGGATACGGGCTAAGACACGACTGTGTGTCCTATTTTGAATGCCCAGACGGCCTAAGACACGAGCTTGTCTCTTGACCATATGAGACACACGGCCTGGCCACACGGGCGTGTGTCCCGTGCACCTTTGAAAAATTTTGACATTTTGCGAAAAATTCTCTGAGTACCTGGTTTAGTCCCGACTTGTTTCTAATACATATTTTGGGCCTTGAGGGCTCATGTAAAGGACAATATGATTAAATTTGATTAATTTCTGATATGGATGTTAAACGATATGATATGTCTGTAATTGATCTGTAAATCTCGATAATGCTCTGTAACCCTGTTTCGGCGACGGATAAGGATTAGGAATGTTACACTAACCATTAAATTATAAGTCTAAAAAGCCGACTTGTTTAGCAAGTTCATGGATGAATTAAAGAGAGCATTTATTTTGTTAATTAGAGGAAGTTGATTTAGTGAAAAGTTATTTGTAAACAAAATGTTTTCGTGTTTTATTCATAACTAAGCTTTCAAGGGGAAAGACTTAATGAAGAATGATTTTAGTTGACTGTATAAGAGTGGGGTGTCAACTTGGTGAGTAAGTTGAACTTAAATCATGACTTTTATTATTGATTCATAGTGAATTACTCTCTAGGCAAGACCCTCATAGATGTAGGAAAGTGTTTTAATCTATATAATCAAATCTCTTTTGTATTGTTGTTACTTTCCTTTTTCAATTGTTTCTTTTGTTGCAACTTAATTTATAATTGACAAGAAACTTAATACTAACAATTGGTATAAGAGAGAGACACCTAACATATTAGGTGAGGATCATGTTGTTAATTTTTTTAGAGATGGAAGCCAGCTCTATTTCAAGATCTATTATGCTTGATAGCTTAAACTATGCCTACATGAAAGCTTGATGAGGGCATTTATCAAGTTTTTGGATAGAAAGCTTGGAGAGCAGTGCTAACTAGTTAGAAGGCTCCAACTACGGAAGTGTAAAAACTCCCAAGCTAGAAACCAAATGGACTACAAAGGAAGAAAATCAAGCTAATGTTGATTCGAAGGCTCTTAAGGCCATCTTCAATAGTGTAAACTCCCATGAGTTTAAAAGGATATTCAAATGCATTACTACTTATGAAGCTTGGATAATTTTGGAAATAGATCATGAAGGCACAACCATTGTCACACAATCCAAACTTTAGATAATAACGGTAATGTATGAAACTCTCAGAATGCTTGATGGTGAGTCATTATCTGAATTCTATGCAAAACTATTTGATATTTTCTAGCCAGGCTTTTGCTCTTGGTGAAGAGTATTTGGATTCCAAGTTGGTTTACAAGGTTTTGAGGTCTCTCTCTAAATGTTTTGTAATCTAGGTAACTATTATAAAGGAGGCCAAAGACATTGACACAATGAGGACAAATGAACTCATTGGAACCTTACAAACCTTTGAGATTATTTTCTTGGTACAGAATTTCGATGAGGAAAATCTCGAACACACAAATGGAACACGAACAATAACTCAGACAAAAAATGAATCAATAGGACAAGGCTCTAAGGCATGTATCAAGCCATTATCTTTAAGGTTTTATTCGCCCCCACTATGCTCGATGTGCAAATGAGTTTCAAACAAATTAACCTTGAGGATACAATGAAGTATTTGCGTTTTGCACTGACAAAAATAGTTCACTAAGCATTAATCAAAGTATAACAAGAAAATCAATTTCTATTAAGAATTTTTACAGAAATTCCTTATAAAACAATCTAAGAATAGTAGAAGATGGAGGATGTAACAACCCGGTTTTGACCCTAATCGGAACAGTGGTTTCGGGACCAAAAATCTGAATTAGAAAAATATTATTAATATTATTATGTGTGTTTATTTTGTGTGTATGTGATTGTGTGAAATTTTCGTGTTTTAATTTCGTCGTTTAAGTGTCCGATTTAATAAAAGGGCTTAATCGCGTAAAATGAAAATTTAGGGGTTAATTATAAAAGCACCTAATTGTTGTTGTCTTTATAACTTAGAGGTTTTATAATGCAAATAGTCCACTATGTAAGTTAGTGGGTGGCAAAGGACTAATATAACCTTATTATATATGTTTTGTTTATTAATTATTAAAGGTTAAATAAGTAAATTAATAAATAATGTATAGTATAATAAAACAAAACATAAACAAGCCATTATCATCTCTTTTGTTGGCGAATGTTGCAAAGAAAGAAAACATCTATGGCATTTAGGGTTTCGCACTTTTCTAGCTTGATTAAGGTATGAAATTGTTTTGGTTTTGATAATTTTACGTTTTGAGATTGTTGCTTTGAATACTTGAACCCATGTATTAATTTTGTGAATTGTTGATGATTTTGAAATGTGCCATTGATGAATATTTGTGTTTTGTGATGTTTGATGATGAATAATGGAAGATATGTCTTAGATTAACATGTTTTGTCTTGGGATTTTGATGAATTTGAGTATTTAGGGCTAAATTGTGAAAATAAATTTTGAGGGACTAAAATGGGAAATAAATGAAATACATGGACTTGTATGAATACAATGAAGATTCGGCCTAACTATAGTGTTGTGAGATTTTGTGTAATTTGTGTTTTACGCAATAGGGACTAAATTGCAAAAGTGTAAATGTCCGGGGCAAAATGGTAATTTGCCCATTTATGTGTTTTTGGATAAAATTGAATGATTTGATGAATAAGAGGTTAAATTTGAATATGTTTAGATCATGAATGAAGAAAATGTAATTAGATCGGGAAAGTCAAAAGTAATCGAATAGTCGATCGAGTCCGCGGATATCCGAGGTAAGTCTATTAGCTATTTAATGTCATAAAATCAGTATATAGGTATGTATATGTGCTGTATTTTGATGAATTATAATTGAAAATATGTTGGTTGAAATAATTAAAAGTATGAGTGAATTATATGCATTATTGTTACATGTTCGAATCATAGGTATATACTTATATAGTCATTTGAATTTAGTTAAAGTATGAAGGTATATAAGTATATACATGTATAAATTATTAGATTAATCAAAGGTATGTATAAGGTATATGTATATATATAAAAGGGTTCGAATGATTATAAAAGTATATATATATATATAAACTCTTTGATTTGATTTGTGATATGTATGTTATAATTGTATATATATATATATATAGATTCGAATAAGCATGCAAAAATACGTGCATGTGTTGTGTATTGAATTTAGATATGTCATTATATATGTATATACGTGTATAAACCTTTGGAATTAATTTAAGACATGTAATTCATGAGTATATATGTGGTATTGAAAAGTATGTTTATGTGTGAGATGAAAATATATGTATATGCAATATTTGATTGGATATGTTTACATACATGAATAGGTACTTAATCCGAATTTAGGTAGGATATATGTGTAAGATATTATGAAATGCGATGAATCAAGTATATGCGTATATGTTCTTGAAATGAATTTAGGTATGGAACTTATATATGTTTAAGAAAGTTTCGATTATGTGAATTTATTCATGCAAAAGTCTCGAATGGAAATGAATATATGAGGTTGTTAGTTTGAATGACTAATATAAAGTGATCGAATGTAAATCGATTTATTGTCTAGCGTGTGGATGCCGGTGATATAATTCAAAGCTATGTGCCTAGCGTGCTTAATGCTTGGTGAATTAATTCAGACTTTACGTCTAGCATGCTTAATGCCGGTGATACATTTCGGACTATAGGTCTAGCAGGCTATAAGCCGGTGTATCGAATCAGGTTTTAAAACCTAGCAGGCTAAGTGCCGGTGAATCTATTTAAACTATGTGAGAATATGCAATTGATATATCTATGATTTTGGTTATATGAAATCGATGTATACATAAATATTAGGTTTTTATATGCTTGGTGAGTATACATCTACATTCGGTTTTTGCATTTGATTAAACATAATTGTATGCATTTGGTGTATACAAATGATAAAGGCATATGTATATCAGGTATATGCGGTTGTTGAATTTATAAATGCACATGGGGATATGCAGTTGTTAAATATATACATGGAGCCTATGTGTTTGATAATTATTTATGGATGCAATTGGGATATATATATAAATGTACTCATTAATTTGTATATGATGAATATGTATATATATATATCTATTGAATGTATGTATTAGCGATGTACTCGGTATAAATTCATAATGAGTCTATATATATATATAAGTGAATATAATATGTGATTGGTATATATATATATATATATATATACATGTGTATGATCAATTTTATGCACATGATAAGTACATATGTGAATTTGAAAGTATGCAAGTAATAAAGTGTATATACATTCGGTTTTTAATTGTTGATAAATATGTATGCATTTGTCTATAAGTATTTGTTAATTTATATATATTTTTGTTGTTATGCTATAGACTTACTAAGCTATAAAAGCTTACTTTGTTTGTTTTCTATCCATTTGTTTTTTTTTAGATTTTGGAGACGCGTTACGAGCTCGGGGATCATCAGCATAGTCCATCACACTATCGACTTCTTTTGGTATTTTGTTAAATGTTTGAACTCAATCTTATGGCATGTATAGGTTGAGCACGATATTAATTACATTTTGATTGTAAATTATAATAGCTATGCGAAAGTAATTAAATTTTCATGTTGTGATCAGTTTAGTTGCAAAAAAAAAATGGTTGTGTTTGTTCGGTAATGCCTCGTAACCCTAATTCGGTGACGGATACGGGTTAGGGGTGTTACAGAGGAAGAATAGAAAGAACTTTTTGAGAACTTTTTTGGTATATCATCCAAATGAAATCTCACTCTTATTTATAAAAATTTTCATGTCTCTTCATAGAGACTTAACTTTTCAATAGGTGTCTTTTCTAAATAATCACATCTCTTAAATAGATATAACCATTCAAGTAAGACCTTATAAATAAATATAACTATTCAATTAAAATTACTTAAATAGTTATAACTCTTTGTTAAAATAATAAATGATATAACTCTTAATATTTAAGGGACATAGCTCATTACTATGAATAGTCATAGCTCTTGATTAATAACCAAAGGTTATAACTTTTGATTATTTACACCCTTTCATTTATAAGTATTGGAACACTATAAATTTTTGAAAATCTTCCAACAACTCCCTTCATTTTTTGTCTGCATAAGGCCAAATAGATCAATGTGCAAGAGCTCAAATGTTGCTTTGGTCTGAATATGAGTCATCTTTTAATGCTTTTCTTGATGTTGTTTTCCTTTCATACAATTACTACACACTTTAGGAATGATTCCTGAAAGTTTTGGGGTTCTTCGAACTACCTCGTATCTAACTGGTCTCTATAAACCCTCAAAGTGGATATAGCCAAGCTTCTCATGCCATAGCTCCAATTCCGATGTTGCAGCACTATTACAACTAACAAATAGCATCATTTTGTAACAATTATTGGAAGTACGGCCACCCTCCATGATCATTTTATCAGAATCATTAGTAACTATTCATTTTTCTTAATGAAATTCACAAGCATACCTTGGTCACACAATTAAGTCAAGAGGTATCGATACTAAGCATGAAGTATCGATACCTACCTTTAGGTACCGATACCTTCACTTAGTATTGATATTATTTTAGCATTTTTTGTAACATTTTTAAAAGAAAACTTCAATAATATCGATACCCTTGTAAAGCATCGGTACTTTGATATAAAATATCGATACTTCAGTCCAGTATTGATACCATTTTGGAATTTTGTTTTCGAAAACTTGCTTGAAAAACACTTAAGTACCAATACGTTTACCTATGGAATCGATAACTTGAAGCCAAAAAAGTCAAAATCTTGTATTTTTGGACCCCTTTCATGCCCAACTCACCTTAAACACGATTGGTGCTTAAGAGCACCCTATAACCTGCACAAAATCAATACGTATCATACCAAAACACCTTCATTCAACAATTCCCAAATTAATCACCTTTCAAACGTCAATATATCCCATAAACATATCATTTCTAACTTGTAACATTCTCAATCATTCTCATTTTTATAATCATCCAAAATAACCAACTCAATAAAGCACAATTTAGCATTAACCATACCATTTCAATCCATCTACTCAATTATTCATTCAACCTATCATATAAAACATGTCTAAAACATACACCAATAACCATATGCATTCTACCTATCAACTTTAACATTCAATCCTACAATTCCTTATTAAGAATGTAAGTCATACTTTAACCAACTACCAAATGGTTCCATACCAATTCACTTATCATATTACCAATTCACCTATATAAGTATTCCAAACATGGTTAAAACATATCTAAAGCAACAAGGCAGTAGTCATTTATGCCACATTTCCATTCCAAACTTATATAATTCTAACATATCATCTACTAACACTAAAAATATAATCAATTTATACCTACTTCCATGTACCTATTCATATTTGCCATACAATTCATATTTTACGATTTATTCTATTATAAGTCAATATCATCAAAATTATAATTAATCTAAACTAATAGACATTAAATATAATCAAACATACCACAAAATTTACATAGTAGTTCCTTATGAACTTACCTAGCAAAAACAACAACAGTCAAGGTGTTAGGGACTACTCCACAATTTTTTTTTCCGCGAGTATATTCCGGTTTATGTAAATCTCAATTTATACGAAAATTCAACTCAATTTATTAATATCAAATACTTTATAACATCTAATTGTATGTATAGGAAATTTTAATTTTATTTACAAAATTTTCCTAAAATTTCATATTTTATTCAATTTAGTCCCTAAATCGAAATTGTCATAACTTTCACATTTGAGCATCTATTTCGAAACTGATTTCAATTTTATCCTTTTACATATCTATAATATCTATATTCACATAAATTTCATAAAAATTTTGAAATATTTACAATTTAGTCTCTATGTTCAAAACTAACAGTTTTCACTTTACAAACTAGTCCTTTTTCATATCTAAGCATCAAATCTAACCAAATAACACCAATTTCATCAAGAATTCATCAATGGAAACATTTGAAAATTGTAACAGTTTTAAAAATTAATACATGGGTTAACTAAACCAAGCTTCCATGATCACAAAAATATAAAAATTACAAGAAAAAAACGAATCTAAGCTTACCATGCAAAGGTGATTGTAAAAAGCTTGAAATGGCTTCTCTTAATGTTTTCTTTGTTGTTTCGATTTGAAGAAGGAAAGATGAAGACAATCATGTCTTTCTTTTTCACTTTTATTTGTTTATTTGCTTTATAATTTATAATTTATTATATTTTAATTAAAATTATTACATTATTATATAAAACATGCACCTAACCGTCCACTAACTTTCTAAAATGGTTTAATTTTCATTTTAGACTATGATTTAATTACCATTTTAATCCCTTAGCAATTAAAATTCATAGTGATTAACTTTTATACTTTTACAATTTAATCCTTGTTCCTTAATTAAATATTTAAATGCCAAAATTAATGAAACAAACTTCAATAAACCTTTATATTCATCTCGTAAATATTAAATAATAATATTTACAGACTCGATTACCAAAAATGGGGTTTCAAAACCACCGTTTCGACATCACTTATGTTTTAATTAACTTAAACATAACATAGTTAATCTAATCATATTATTAATCAAACTTTGTGGAAGATGTCATCATCATCCACCAACATTCATTGTATAATGATTTATTTACCACTTTAGTCCTTTGGTAATTTAAAAGTTTATAGTGATTGAACTTTTATTATTTAATCTCTATTCCTCAATTAAACCCCAATTCAGTTAAATTGCTTATCAAAATTTTTATTCATCTATACATTAACTCCATAAATATTTCATTAAATATTTACGAACTCGCTTTTATGGAAATAGGGTCACAAAACCATATTTCCAACACCATTGACTTTTGGATCATTACACTTGTACCTTAATTAACTACCAATTAAACAAAATTAATAGACCAAAATTTAATATATTTTTATACTAGCCTCATAAATATTAAATAATATTTACGAATACGGTTTACGAAAATGACATTTCGGAACTGTAATTTCTGACATCACTGGAAACCAGGTCATTGAACTATGTTTATAGACTTGGTATGTAAAATGGCATGGAATGAAGTTGAGATGATATGTTTGATTGGTAAGCTTGAAATATGTATTAATGAATATATGAATTGGTTCAATTTTAAGACATATGAACCATTAAAGTGCAAAATGAACATAAATGTATGAATATAAGGTGAAATGGCATGTTTCTAATTGGTTTGACATAGATAAGGTTTGGTATTTAAATCATTAAATGTTAAAATTAAATGTCATTTGAAATGTTGAGTACAATATTATGTATTGAATTTTTGTTTAAGATTGGATTGAATACTTGTTTAAAGGTTGGATTGAATTTTTGAGTTGTTTAGCATGATTTGGTAAGTTTGAGATCAAGTAAAAGTTATATTTTGTTGATAAAATTGATAGGTATGTTTGGAAGCATTGAAATAGGTATCAAATGGTTCATTTTTACCAAAAACTGAGTCCACATCCCGACAAGCAACCTACCTCATCGCTACATCGACAGACAATGAGTCACGTTGTGTCGTCGAGTGGCTTAAGTACGCAACGTGACAAATTGTTTGGCGACGTCACAACTTGGAGAAGGTGACGTCACAATGTCAACCCTATAAAACTTTACAATTTGGTCTTATTTCAAGCTCGGGTTGACAAAAGCACTTTCATAAGCTCGATTAAGACTTGATTTTGATTATTTAACAACAAAAGAATGTGTTTGACATTAAATTGCATGTGAGTATGAATATTTTACTGTAAATTGATTGTATTTGCTCCTACATCAAATGTAGTATCTTGTAGCTCGGACCCGGCGATCGGGTTGGGCGAGGGATGTTACAATACTTCAAATCAATCTTTTACCTACACGTTAGAAAATAATGCATTAAGCTTGCAAAAGCTTAGTAAGTACAACTAAAATTAATCTTACCTTTACATTAAATAAATATAAACAATATACATTAATATTGTATCAATTAGGTTTAGAATATATTAACATTAGAACTTTCCGTATTATAACTTATTCAATATAACTTAGTTCACTACCATTTCCTTTCAATAATACATAAACTTGTCATATTGTTCATAACTTTATTTTGTCCTTTAATTTTTATTTGATGCCTAATGTAGATTTAACAGAACATGTAGGATATACAAAAATAATACAAGGATGCACCGAAGTGTAATAACAAAAAAAAGTAGCACCGAAGTGCAATACCAAAACAAAATGGCCCAAAAGTGCGTCATCAAAATAGAGTGCACCGAAGTGCATTAACAGAACAGAGTAGCACCAAAGTGCATTAATAGAATAGAGAGCACGCCAAAAGTTTCCTTAATGGCATGTTATCTATATCTTACTTGTTCATATATTGTCTACATGAGCAAATATAACAAAATTAGTCATTGTTATAAAAATTCAATAAACACTATAATAATATAACACACTTTCTTATAATGCTTCATTTCCAACATCAAAATAGTAATTTATCTTACTTTCTATTTTGCATATTTTACAATTTAGTCCTTTTCATTAGTCATATATCACTACATTTAGATATGTTATTTCAAAATTTTAGTACACTTAAACACATTTTGAATATTTTACAATTTAGTTTTTAGCAAACGGAATTTAATAACCACTATAATATCTCTTCAATATCTATTTGTATTTAACTCACTAACACTTAACACTTCATTTATGCTCTTTATCATATTATTTCATTCCACACATAGAATTTTTACACTTTTCAATTTAGTCCTTTTACTTTAATTTCACTGCACTTAATCTATTCACTTTGTTGTTAAGGTTAAATTCATATATTCACTTCTTTCTAATTAATTTCATAATAAACATTAATATTTTCCTATATATATATAATTAAATATTAAAACATTAATATAACTATTTAAATATAAATCACACATAATTTTACTTTTGTAAGGTAAGATTCTTGAAGTACTTACCTCTTTTTTGTTAGAATTTCACTATTTTTGCTTTAGTTTTCTTCCTTCCTCACTTCTTTTACCACATTCATTGTGTTTTCAACGCTTTTATCATTTCCTCTCTTTTTCTACTTCATGAACACATCAAATACATAATCAAAACTCACACTAAAATCACCTTATTATATCTCTCCTTCAATTAAACATGAATTCTATAATTAAAAAAAACTTAAATTTCTTACATTTTCTCTTGATATCAAGCCTTAGCTTGATTTACCCTCTCCTCCAATTTCTATTTTTCTTGAATCCAAATTGATATTCATTTTCACCACAGTCTTATCAAATTTCCCTCTTTGTGGTTATGGAAATTCTTTTAATTTCTAGCTGAAAGGTGAATTTTGATGGAAAGGACCAAATTGCAAAGAAATAAAATTTTTCTTTTCTTCAAGAATGATGGACGTGAGAATGATAGAAAGATGAGTGAATTCCATCATTCTTTTATCCCTTTTACTTAACCATTAATTAAATAATAAAATATCTTATACTAAAATAATAATTTAATAATATTAAATAGTCTTAACCAATCAAAATCCAACACCAAATAGTCCATAATTACCATGATACTACACGATAATTATCCTAATTGGGAAATGACTATTTTACCCATAAAATTTTCTAGAATTTCTTCCTTGAGCCACCACTTGATTTGGTAACATTACAATTTAGTCCCTTATATTTCTCCACTTATTCAACTTAACCTCTGCTTATAAATTTATTTTACACTTCATCTTTTCAATATTTAGAATATTTTCACTTTTGGTCCTTTAAATTTTTGAAATTATACTTTAACCCCTCAATTTTTTCTTAATTCTACTTTGTCCCTATCGCTTTTCACTTCTTTACAATTTAGTCAAAATCTCGGATTTATTTCTCTCAATACACAAGTCTTTTCAATTTCTTCTAATATCCAATTCCCTTCTCTATTAACACTAATAGTTCTTATTTTATTTCCTTCAAAAATTCTAACATATATCATCTTGTACTAGCATTATTCTTAATTTAGGGGGTGTTAGGGATGTTACAAGATTACTGTAGTTTCAAGGTCTATAGCTCAAGAGATGATCATTTTCATAAAGCAATGCAGTTTACTACGGGAAGTTTGAGATTAATTGTTGGGTTTCGTAAAAGTAACTTTGACTTGACTTCCTGAGACCTTTCGACCACCTTTTTGGGTGATTCTCATACCTAAATCATAGACCTTCTGGTCCTCATTGAAAAGATTTTTAAGTCACCAGATTTTGAGGTCTGTAGCCTGAGATATTATCATTTTCGTAAAAGAATGTAGTTCCCTGCAGGCAGTTTGAGTTCAATTGCAAATCAACTTGTCAAAGTTGATCAAAGCACATCCAGATACTAGATTATTGATGTTCTATTTTTCTTAACTATTCGATATGATCCTAGATGCATGAAAAACTTTAAAATTTTGATGCCCAACACACCACATTTTTTCCAACAGATACAAGTCCAAGTATATAGTAAGTTGCAATTAGGCTAAGCCACTATGATTCGTCGTGAAACTAACTAAAAATCTTACTAAGGCAAGTGCACTTATCAATTAATAATATAACTACGGTGAGTAAAGATATCATTCCCACAAAGTCTAGAAGTACTAGTAATTATCGTCATTCTATTATTTAACTAATAAATTTGAGTGATTAATTAAAACTAAAATTAACTAAATTAATTAACTAACAAACACCACAAAGAACAAATTAGGAAAATAAACGATTGATAACCAAGAAGCGAAACAATACCGAGGAAAAAATTCACCTAGGTTTCATCTGTCATTATCAATCTAAATTACTCAAATTCTTTACTTAGTAACTTGATTCGTAGAAATCCCAAAATTATGCTAATATCTCTTTCGAGAGTTAGAGCAATTGAATCTAAATTGATTAATTGAAATTTCTTTCTAATTAAAACTTATATTATCACATTAACTTGTGTTATGGATTCCCCTATTAGATTTGACTCTAATCCAGTAGATTTATGTTGTCCTATTTCTAAGATTGCATGCAACTCCACTCAATTACGCAAGATCTACTCTTAAACACGATCTATTCCTCCCCTGATTTAAGCATATCAAACATGGTTCACTAATCTAGAAATATCAAACCAAGAATTAAGCACACATAATTGAGAATAAGAAACTAAGTCTCTATTGTGTAAAATAAAAATCAAAAGACAGAATCCATCATAGGGTTCATCTCCCTAGGTATTAAAAAATTAATCCATGCTTGAAATGAAAAACATCTAAGATACAATATAACTAAAAGAAATAAACAAGCTCATGATAATCTTCTAAGAAATCAAATGCGAATCTTTAGTCTTGATGGAAGTATGCTTCAGAGTCGGCTTTAATGGTGTTTTTCGAGTTATTTTCTTGAGTACTTTATGATGATTCACTCCTATCTTCTTATTTTTTTCGTAGATACATCTTAGAATGCCCAAAAACCTAAAAAATATGATTTCCTGCAGTTTAGGGTGCAATTTCACAAAATCAGCACGGCCTACCACATGGTCGTGTGGCAGGCCGTATGGAATGGGCCAGCCCATGTAGCTCCTGTAGTTTGCTCTGATTTTTCAGTTTTTGCTCATTTTTTTTGCTCATTTTGCTCTCAAATGCTCTATTAAGCATAAAAACATGAATTTAAAGGATTAGGAGCATGAAATTCACAATTAACATCGAATAATCACCCAAAAATGCATTAAGAATTAGATTAAAACATGTTACTTTTAGCACTTATCACACTACTACAGGTAAAATAACGATGGATACCAAAATTTTGTTTGTGAAGTTCGAAAACTTCCTACTTTACAAGGCCTTACCCAAAGTGTTAATTCACTATACTTCAACAAGTACAAGTTGTGATTTAAGTCTGTCTCACTCACTCACAAAGCAGCAACCTTGCTGCTACTTTCTAGATAGGATCACTTTCCCTTTAAAACTTTAAGCAACCTCAATCCTATACTCTAGATAGAATCACTGTCCCTCTGAGACTTTTCCTTTGAAAACTTATATTAACTTACAATTTTGCACTCAATGAAATATTCCCTATATGAACAAGAAAAGTGCTCCCTATTTATCCAACCAAACTTAAACAAGTCAATCATAAATAAAAGTTAAAGGGGATTGTTGAGTTACAAAATTACAATCACTTATTCCACATAAATAGTCACATATAAAGGTTTTAAATTATCTTCATAATATCATAAATCTTCTCAACGTTTAACTCTAATTATAAGTCGATCTTCTATACAAGGAAACTTGGATTGTATTGAAAGTCTTGGATTTGATCCCTAGTTTGATATTAAAACTAGTATATTAGAATCTCATAAAAATCAAATACTTAGTACATGACATTGAAATATATATACTTAATGTTGAACATACAAGACTTTACAAAATTTGCTTATTTCTCATCATTATATGTAGTCGGCAAGGAAAGTTGTGAGAATGGCTTAGGCTCTTATTATTTTCCATGTTTTCAACTAACCATATTTTACATATATTTGGATGACAATGATCTTTCTTTGAACGCTTGTGAATACGTGAAAAATTCTTTTGATGTGGACTTTATGGAGTCAATTCAAGCAATCCGTTCATACATGTCATAATGTGTTTGAGTTCTATATATAAATATGAACTCAAAAAACATATTTTTCTGAGAAAATATATCAAAATCTTAACAATATATCGTATACTTTTCTGAAGGAGTTCGTACAAAGGTTGAAAATATCATGGGAAATGGATTGTAGGAGATAAATATTGTTGGCAAAAATATGAGGTCCATGTTTAGAGCTCCCTTTCGAGAAACGAGCCCCCATCGCCACATCTTTGTCAAAGCAACTTCAATACACACATACTTTAGGATTCATACCATCCATGCATTTCCTAGCGCCAGCTAATAACACCCACCAAATGAAATCTGAAAAATAAAGAAAACGTTGGATTGGATCTTTACATCTCTCCTCTGTTTTAGTCTACAATTCGACATTATCCCATAATTAATATGAATAACTGAGACATTAAACATGAACCTCGTCTTAAATTTGTGGTGGAAAGTCATCATTTTCAAGTCCTTTGCTGTCATAAATTTTACTCGTAAACATAACTACATGAACTAATGGACTGTGAACAGCAAGACTGGTTAACCTAATTACTTGTCAATTCATGCCCCTTATATTTTGTATTCATATGCAAAGCTTAAAGTCCCCCCAACAACTATGACCTTGCCTTCACTATTGCAACATTCAAGATGCAGAGCACTGCACTTACTCTTTCTCCTTTAACTCCATTGCTGAGACCTTTAAATAAGAACCCAAACCACAGATATGGTTCACTCTGGAACTTGTCTTCATTAAAGCCATTAGTTCTCCTCAGATCCATCAATGGACTTTCATTTCAAAAAGCTTCTCATCTTTCTTCTTGTTCCCGCTTCAATGCTCGTCGAATCAACGAGCCATTCCTCATTTCAGATGGAAGATGTGATGGCTTCAAGGTCAGGGCTACACCGGTTCCTGGAAACGTAGGCGACACAAATGACTCTAGTGGTTTAGCTACGAGCATGCAACTTGGAGCCATGTTTGCCATTTGGTATATTTTGAATATCTACTTCAACATTTTCAACAAGCAGGTTATAAATCCATTTTCATCTCTTTCTGTTTGTGTAATAATGAACTGGGTCTTTCGTTAGACCACTAGTCACTTCTTGAAGCTAAAGATGTAGCTTTTTTTCATTTTCCTCTAGTCCTGTCTGTTTTCTTGGAAACCAAGCTCCCATTGAGATTAAAATGCAATTTAAAGCACTGGGTAGATCTTGAATTTAGCTTTTGATGGTTAAAAGTGGTAGAATATCAAGTGCATTCTTGTTGTTTATGAAGGTTTTAAAGGTGTATACGTTTCCAGCAACAGTTACAGCTTTCCACTTTGGGTGTGGGACTTTGATGATCCTTATAATGTGGGCTTCAAATATTTACCATCGACCAAAGCTTACTCGTTCTCAGGTATTTTTCATAAATTTCAATCACATAGTTCTGTTTCAATTCTGAAAGTAAAGTGCTTTTTTACGAAGCAATTTTCAGCTTGCAGTAATCATTCCATTGGCTATAGTTCACACTCTTGGCAACCTTTTGACAAATGTTAGTATTGGGAGAGTTAATGTCTCCTTCACTCACACCATTAAAGCAATGGAGCCCTTTTTCACAGTCTTATTCTCTGTTCTTTTTCTTGGAGAGGTATGAGTTGTACTGTTTGATTTGATTACTGTTTGAAACCAACAAGTATTTTTTTTCTTTTTCTGAATGTTTGAGGTTCCAATTCTTTCAGCTCTCCAGTTTTTATAGAAATGAGGAGCTTGTTTGTAATTATATTTCAAATATGAATATGGAGATATGATGCTTAAGATTTCTTAAAATATATGGAACAAAATTTTAATAACGCAAATATACTTGTGTGTCATCAACGCTTGACTCTGAAATCTGATAAATTAATACTATCATGTCATTGACTTTGTTTTTAACAATTTCATTTTTGCAGTGGCCTACATTTTGGATAGTGTTCTCCCTCATACCAGTTGTTGGTGGAGTGGCATTAGCATCCTTCACTGAGTCATCTTTTAATTGGTAAGAACTAGGAAGGATTCTCTTAATAACAAAACCCGTAACCCGGGTCTAAGTAAGTGTGCGTTAAATTTTTCGAGTTTTCCCATATAATTGGAGAACTATATCTCTATGCCTATACTTGGACACAAATGTATGATACAACTATTTTGTGAAACTAAAGAGTTGAGGTAACATACATGTTTCTTCATCCCATTCATTAGAGGAACATAGAACTCGGTCTTGGTTGATGTTTGTTTCTTAAACTTGACTAACTGTTCTGTCTGTTCTGAAACAGGATTGGTTTCTGCAGTGCAATGGCTTCCAATGTGACTAACCAATCGCGTAATGTTCTCAGTAAAAAATTCATGGTTAAAAATGAGGTAAAAAAATTGAAACATACCGGCAGGGAATATATACACCTGAATCAGAGTAATACTAACATGTTTTATAATAATAATAATATTAATAATATAAACAGGAGACATTGGACAATATCAATCTTTTCTCAATAATAACCATAATTTCGTTTATGCTATTGGTTCCTGCTGCCATTTTATTGGAAGGGGTCAAGTTCAGTCCTTCATACCTGCAATCTGCTGTAAGTAGTTATATTATATAACATGTGTATAAAGAAGACATGTTGATGTAATCTTAAGAGCTTGACATGATGCTGTTTTTTCTTTCCTTTTACTTGGATTAAGGCAAACCAAGGTTTGAATATTAGAGAGCTATGCATAAGATCTCTTCTGGCTGGATTCTGTTTACACAGTTATCAACAGGTACGTGTATTTTCTGAATGATATGTTATTCAAATTTGGATTTTTTTTTTTCAATATATTGCAAATGAACAGGTGTCGTACATGATATTGCAAATGGTGTCACCAGTGACACATTCAGTGGGGAACTGTGTGAAGAGAGTTGTGGTCATAATTGCATCAGTTATCTTCTTCCAAACGCCTGTTTCACCCATTAACTCCCTAGGTAAAAACTTGGTCATTAGTGCAGTAAACAAAATTTATCTTTATACTTGTAAAATGCTAAGTTTTGACTGGTGGGCATGCATGCAGGCACTACACTGGCTCTTACTGGAGTCTTCTTGTACTCGAAAGCAAAACAGCTGAAGCCAAAGCCCAAGGTTGCATCATAAATCATTGTATCTTTTTTATATCGAGTCATTCAAAAACACAACCTTAAAACTCAATCAACTGAATGTCTTTTTGGTGATGGAGATTAGGGTGGTGAAACTCTTAAGGTTGCAGAATAGAACATGTAGAAGATACAACTGAATAATGTGTTTCCATAGATGAAGAAGATTGATCTACCAATACATCTTTTCTTTAAATGTAAAAATATTACTTCACGCATTAAACAGAATTAGACAAGGACAAAAAATAAGCATCCTTGAATAGTTCATCTTGGCGTTTGGTTACAGTGTACTGTCCATTCAAGATTATCATAACGTAACCCTTCAAGCACTTTATCATCCTTTTTAATTATACAAATTTTACTATAATTTTTATATAATTATGTAAGAGTAAATTTCGCCTAACATTACTACACTATTAATAAATTTATGACTCAACTTCAATAGATTTTAATATGATTTCTGAACAATTCAAAATAAATTTCATTGTTTATATAACCATTTTTTTGCATTGTTTGCACTAACAGACAACTCTCCCCTCTTCTCTTCTACATTTAAATAGCAGACATTTATAATTACATAAAACAGCGAAACAATAATACAAGAACATACAAAATGTTGCAAATTTTACGACTTATTTTTTCAAAAAGTCAAGTCCACCTAACAAATTTGTATTCAATTTCTGCCAAAAAAAGTTTTGAAGAGAAGAGAATACATGATGACATTCAGGTGAAAATCAAGGGGGCAAAACAACTAATAGATTACTTTTCAAATTCAGTAAAAAAAAAAAAAAAAAGAAGACCTAGAACTTAAAATAATCCTGTCTATAAACACTGATTTATAAGACCTTAAACGCATTTTAGTAGAAGAGATTTCACACAACTAATACATTAAAAGATTAAAAGAGATGAAGGTTTGTATCCTTGATACATTACAAACTTTTATTTTACCTTTAAAACTTCTAAAATTTTCCTCCATTCATCTAAAATACTACAAAGTCTAACCCAAAAATCCATCAAATAATCCCTTGTAATTTCAACTTCTGAAACTATATATATATATATATAACTAGAATCGAACTGAGAAAGAAGACGGTACCAGAAAAGCATTACATAACCAACAAATTACTAAATCCAAAGGTCAAAAGAGATCAATGACAGGAGGTACCATGCCTTCCACCTGAGGTCCATTAGCATATACTCGTCTTCCCCTCTCTTGCTGAGTCACCACACCATCTTCCCCGATCACCAGCATAAGGTGACCTTGACCTCTCAAGAATTGGGCTACATGAATTTCAGTGTTCGATTGAATTCTAATTATTTTGAAGTGGCCCACGCTGTTGGGATGGAGACAACCGGTCCCGTTTCATCCCCACCTCAAGAAAACTGCGCGTTGGGGAACGTTGACGTCCAGCACCACTATCATACCTTTCAGCACTACGACTCCAGCTGCGGTCACGGACACCAGTTTTATGGCGATCACCCCAACCTGCAGGACTTCGACTGCGACTTCTTCCCTTGTCATAACTATCACGGAAACCACGACTGCGCCGAATGCATACATAACAAAGGGGTTAATAAACATGGCAGAACGTGAACATACTCCATAGTATCAAGCATACAATAATTCTAAACTCACTAATCAGAAAACCAAAAAATTAAAAAGATAAAGAACACCACATACCTGTCGCGAGACTCACGATCATATCCGCGTCCTCCACTTCTCTCATGCCAGCTAGAGGAAGATGTGGAAATTCCTCGACCACCTCTTCCACCTTCCCTACCACCATATCCTGAACCAGCACGTCCACCACGCCCCTCATCACGGCCACCAGAACTGGGAGCCCAACGTCTAGGCATTCCCCTCCCACCACCACGTGAAGCCATATCACGAAGTTCTGCAGGCACCCGCTGGTTTGCTCCTTCAAGAACCTTGATGAGATCTGACGCATGCTTTGAATCCTGATCACCAAAGAATGTATATGCCAATCCGGTCGCACCTGCCCTCCCTGTCCTCCCAATCCTGTGAACATAATCTTCAACTCCAGTAGGGAAGTCATAGTTGATTACCACCCTGCAATATATATATATTTATAAATGTAACCAAGAAAACATGAAAGACGAAAAGCTTCCTGCAACATAACTCGCTCCTTTGTGCTATAAAAACAATGAAACTGTGTATAAGAAATCCCAACTCCTACCTTATGTCTTTAATGTCTAATCCCCGAGCAGCAACATCGGTTGCAACAAGCACTGGTGACCTCCCGGTGCGAAACTGACTCAGCACGAAGTCTCTGTCAGCCTGAGATTTGTCTCCATGTATAGCAGCAGCTCCAAACTGCCGAGTGAGGTTACGAGCAAGTTGATCACACATCTTCTTAGTTGAGCAAAAAACAATAATCTTGGATCCTGGTTCTTGCGAACGCAGTATCTGCTCCAATCTTCTGTGCTTTTCCATAGGTGATAATACTTCAACATACTGCAACATACCATCAGAACGGTAAATTTCTCAGCAACTAAATGATAGAAGTAACTATTCATTCACAACAAAAACTATTAACTGTCATATTCCCAAAGAAGCTTTAATAGCAATAATTGAGTTCAAACCTGGGTAATAGACTTGTTTGCCACAAGTTCATCAATATTGCCAATATTGACCTGAACAGGATTTACCAGTAGATCTGCTGCAATTTTCCGGACCTCCTTTGGCCATGTTGCTGTGAACATTAGAGTCTGCCTCCGTGTAGGCACTTCTTTCACAATCTTCCGTATTTGAGGTTCAAAACCCATGTCTAACATGCGATCAGCCTCATCTAACACAAGGTAAGAAACTTGATGGAGGCTGATTCTCTTCATCTCCAGAATATCATTTAACCGGCCTGGGGTGGCAACCACAATATCCACTCCTCTCTCAATCTCTCTCAACTGAGGACCCTTTGGTGCCCCCCCATATAAACACTGCGCATACATATGACAATTCACATCAGTAAAACATCACAATTCTACCTTCACCTTCAAAAGGCTTCTATGTCAATATATAATCAGGGGAGCATCATTTCAAAAATTTTGAACATTCTATTGAAATTGGAACATGATAAAAGAATGGCAACATACCGTGCAACTAATTCTTGAAGACTTCCCAAATTTGTGTGCCTCGTCTTGTATCTGTGTAGCCAACTCCCTAGTTGGTGATAAAACTAACACAGTTGGACCCATTTGAGGATCGTTATGGCAACGCTTGAGATGCATAAATCCAGGAAGTAGGTAACCCAATGTTTTCCCAGAACCAGTTTTCGCAATGGCCACTATGTCTCTACCTTGTAGTGCAATAGGCCATGACTGAGCCTGAATGGGAGTCGGAGCAGAAAACCCAGCATTGTGCACCTGTTTAAAGAAAAAAATCCAGCAATCTCTGTGAGCAGAAGTACTGCCCTGAAGACTTATGGTTTTCTTTTAGGAGTTATAGAGCAGTGGCTTATGTCAGAAGAAGCATCATCCCCCATATGCAAGCGGAAAGTGCTTGCTGATGCAAGCTGGAACAGGAGGAGGCCTCTTCTTCTGTTCGGACCGAGTGGCGGAATTAACCATCAGCTACAGCAGTCCAGGCCACGAACTTGGGTCATTCAGTAAGCCCTTCCGAAAAATCGGTCCACCATACAAGGGCGCCCCAAATTATAAGCAAGCCCCCCGCAGAGGGCACCACAGCGTACGACATTAGCCCCTCCAAGGAGCAAATATCGCACCTGCGACAAAAAAGTAAGATGGCAAAAGAATCAACATGTGTCTAATGCTCAACATTGGGACCTTCGCAATCACAGAACTTTCATCAAGAAACATTCAACTTGCATGGTTCAACTACTTACCATATGCAATTTTCAGATCCACCTATGTTACAAAGATTAAAAGGAGAAGCAGAAATGCATACCTCTCTAAGTATCTCAGGAGGGAAACCAGTAGATTCAAATGATGAAAAAGGCGGTGGCACTTCACCTCCCTTGCAAGATTTAAGAGAAAAAAAAAAACAATTTGTCATAAGGGAGAGCAATGCCCCAAGAAAACAGAGATTTTCAGAAGCTAAATTGTCTGAAAGAACAGAAATTACTAAAATGGTTAATAAACCATAATTATCACTTAGATACTCACAGATACTGTTATCTCATGCTGACGACAATAAGCATCACCAAACAAATTACTTTCCCCAGCTGCTGATCCTTGTCCTCTAGCAAAAGATCCCCCAATCACACAGCTGGAAGTCCCATTAGGTGCATTAAGGGAATGAAATGGTCCGCCTCTTGAATTCTATGAAGAATTAAGAACATTAAACTAATTCTAGGAAGGAAAAAATAAATACCATAAATTCCCACTTTGGAGGCTAGAACTTCTCTGTAGTTTTGAGATAGCCAAATAACAAGAATAAATGCAAGGAGCTAGGTATGAAAACATGAACCCAAGTCGTAGAATCAAATGTGACAAAATGAACTGTTTAGCCACCACAAAGATGGACATACATACTACTCAATTCAGTGCTAAACAAGTTAACACAAATGCAGTATTTTGTTAAGACTGACAAGAAAAAACATATCAACAGAAACCTTATCTAGAGGACAGAAGTGGAACCAATACCTGATTACCCCCTAATATTGACTCAAGTTTTGATACAGCATTGCAGCCTCTTCCACGCCGGTCATTTTCCTTCTCAGAGCTATACCTATAACGCCCTTCAGAAGATTGTTGAACCAGAACTGAAGAACCCATAGGCACTGAAGAAGATTTTGGGACAGAATCTATCCCTCTAGGCCTCTCATATTGCGTGACATTTGTTAGCGGATTCCAAAAGTAGAGATAACCAGTTTTTCCATCAACCAGGCCTTTCCATGGTTCGGGAAGAGTAGGGTCAGGCGGAGCATATCGTGGACCACCAGAGGCAGTCGCAGCAGCAGCCATGGCAACAAAAGCAACCTGAAAAAAATCTGCAAGCTCCAAAATTTCCAAATGGCACAAATGAGAAATGCATAAGGAAAGCTTCTTGGATAACCCAATACCATGAGTTTATTTGGGTTTTAGTCTTTTCTATCATTTTAATCATTCATTATTTTTTAATTTTACCAATTACTTTTTCCCTTCTAGCTACAAATTTAGGAAGCGAAAAAGCAAATATATACATATAAAAAATGTAGCAAAAGGAGCAGCACAAAAAGGCATATATATATTCTAAGAAGCATATGAAAGCCTACGCAAAAATAACTTCTGCGCCAAACCAAAGAAAAGAATATAAGAAGCAAGATACCTAATTGTTTAAACAGCCTCTTCCAATAACCAAAACACAGATAGAAAATTAATTCAAAATCTCAAAATTTTCTAATACTGAAATCGAAAAATGTCCTGCAAAAGCATAAAACTGAGATCAATAAATCTTAAAAGTTCAAAAATAATTTAAAAAAAAAATAATTCCAACATCCAGATTCTCATTCAATCAGATCCCAGATTCAGAACAAAGAAGAAAACCCCAATTATTCTAATCATATTTTTATCAGGAAACAATTAAAAGATTCAAAACCCTAACGATAACTAAATCATTTTAACTACAAGAAAATCATTAAAATATTTAAAAAGTGACCAATTAGAATTTAGAACCCTAAAAAATCAAATTTCCCAAAATTTTGAAGGAGATCCAGATCGGAATCTAAAAACTTAAAAGCGAAATTCAGATCCAATAAACTCAGAGAAAATTTAAGAAAATTAGTACCTGACGAAGTCGTTTCGGGGAAGATGAAGCGATAATCGCTCTTCTAATTGAGGTTTTTTAGGAAAAAAAAAGTTCAATTTTTTTGCAGTTCTTTTGTTCCCCTTTTATCTCTCTCACCCTTCTCCCTATTCGCAATGTTTTTCTTAAAACAGCAAAGAAAAAGGGTAGAGAGAGAAAATGGGAAGATGAGGAATAGGAGGAACAGCAAAAGCGTATATTTATAGCCAAATAACAACAATTTTTTCCATTTTAATCTTTATTTTTCGATTCTTTTGACTTGATTAGTTGATTTTCATGATTTTCTTGGGCATTTTACCCAAAAATTTTTTTTTTTTAAATTACCGAAATGGGCCTATTATTTAATTATTTATTGAAATGGTCTATTTTTCGAGAAATTGCGTCTACGTCAGCGTGATGTCAGAGTACGCGTCAGGAAATTGCGGTCACGTCAGCGCGAGTTACTAACGCCACGTAGCGCGTTCCGGGGGACGCGATTTTGCCGTTTTTCCCACATTAGGTTTTTTCGGCTTTTAGGGCTTAGGGTTCAGCTTTTTAGGGGTTTTAGGTCCGAGAAGAAATAATTTTGAGTTGACATTTCTGATCAAATAGTATAAAATCGCTTCTAACAAGATGCTATTTGAGAAGAATTTATGAAATCGCGCCCTCATGAACATGCTTTTGCTACAGTAGGTCATGGATGAAATATTTTTTTTGACGTTTCTGAGCAAATAGTATAAAATCGCTTCTAGCAGGATGCTATTTGAGAATAATTTGTAAAATCGCGCCCTCGTGGACGTGCTTTTGCTACAGTAGGTCATGGATGAAATAATTTTTTTTTTGCCGTTTCTGAGCAAATAGTATAAAATCGCTTCTAGCAGGATGCTATTTGAGAAGAATTTAGAAAATCGCGCCTCGTGGACGCGCTTTTGCTCTGAGAGCATGTTTAATGAGGCTATAAATTAGCGTAAAATGTTCTCGTAATGCATAAGTCACAGCAGAAACAATTTAGAGAGGCTAAAAAGGTTAGAGTTTCAAATATGAGTGAACGTATTAGTGCTGTTATTTACTACGATGGTGAAGTTTGCCACACCGAGAATGGTGTTGTTTTTTTGTCAGAGAATATGGTGCGACTGGTTATTAACCAGAACATAGATTTGATAGAACTTCGTAAAAGAATTAAGCGTAAAATTTTCGGAACGACGCCAATGAAAGTTCTGTCTATCACGTATCGATTTTGTTCTTCTGTTGATCCGGTGACATATGACTCGTTCGACATAAAAGGTACTCGTAGCTTGGAGGCAATGGTGCAGACTCATCTTGCTAGTGGAGCACCTTATATTGAGTTATATATACAATTTACATCGCCAACTGATGTACTTACGACCGGTGTTCGAGATGTATACACGAACCCTGGCTGACACTCGGTTAGCGAGTTACAAAATACTGAACAACCCATGTTCGGTAGCAATGTCAAATGCACATCCCCCGCAAGACACTCTGTCAGTGGATGGGACATGTACGTTGGTGGCTCGATGTTTGATGCTGGAAATACGTACTGGGGAACGGCATCAAGTTCTAGTGGGTGGCAATCTACATCCAATTAGGGACGTTATCAAATGCCTAAAAGAAGGGATGACGTACTCCCTACGACGTCAACCGGTGAGGGGACCTCTTACGCTGCAGATGATTGTGGGTTAGAAGATGACTCCGATGTGGATTCACCTCGAGAGCCCGAGCCGGATGGTGCGGTTGGCTTATTTTTCAACCAAGCCTATTCCAATGTAACTCAAGATGCTTTGGAAGGAGTTCGATGAAGAAGAAAATCCATTATTCGAGCATACTCACCTCCAAATTCACATGCATAATGTCGATCCGTCTGCAGATGATGCTTTAGAGTTTCCAGATCTACCACACCGGTTGCGTGATAGTACAAGTTCGGGGGTAGATTCTGGTGAATTTGAAGTTGGTAATCAGTTTACCAACAATGATAGTTTTATTGGTGCTTTGAAACAACATAGCATCAAAAACGGCGTTAACTACCACGTCGTTAAATCCAAATCTGATAAGTTTGAGGCGAAGTGTGCGGTCCAAGACGGCACATATTCATGGAAAATCTACGCCTCGTTAAGGAAAAGGATAGGGTTGTGGGAGATTAAAAAGTACAAAGGTCCACATACATGTGCTGCAAGTATAGTATTGACGGTTTCTGAACAATACTTTTATTATGCAATGTTGCATTATTTAATGTACTCAGTTTATAGGTGTTTCACAAGATCATCCCAAGATGGATTCAGCTATGTTGGCTAGCTTGATACTGCCCACGGTAAAAGCAGATCCCAGGACTTCAGTGCCGGTGTTAATTGCCAATACACGCCCTCTTACTGCAAGGCTTGGATAGCTAAGCAAAAGGCGTTGGAGAAGATGCATAGTGGGTGAGACGCCTCATATAATGAAATATGGCAGTGGTGTCAGGTGCTAGAGAGATACGTCCCAGGTGCCATCACAGACCTTGAAACGGAACATGCGTACTACAACGGCTGATTGCTACGTGGATGCCAAGTGTTCAAACGCCTGTTTTGGACCTTTAAGCAATGCCGAGACGCATTTCCATATTGTAAGCCGTTGGTACAAATTAACGGTACCTTTATGTTCGGGAGGTATACTCATCGGCTATTGCTTCCAGTGGCACAAGATGGCGGTAGGAGAATTCTTCCAATTGCATTTGCAATAACACCGGGGGAGTCGTCTGATGACTGGGATTTCTTTCTCTCTAGGTTAAGGAGGTATGTGTGCCCCCAACCTGATATCTGTGTTATTTCAGATCGGGGCGCCGGTATACTAGCTGCATTTGATCGACAGGGAAGCTTATGGCAGCGCACACACCATAGATAGCGAACGACGACAAGTGACCAACATGGGTATTTAGTCTATATCTGTGTTATTTCGTTTGTCAATTTGAATTAGTTTTATTGGTAGAAGTGGTATAAATTATTCCTTATGATCTTATATTGGTAGGGTATGAAATAAATAAAGATCGTTTTCACGAGATGTTGGCAATTTTACATTCAATTAACGCAGAAGGGGCAGACTACCTTTGTAACATACGTTTCGAACAGTGGGCACAAGCATACGACAGCGGCCTACGATATGGTCATATGACATCGAACCTGGCTGAATGCATAAATTCTGTTCTTAAAAGAATGTGTCATCTACCGATAACATCGGTTGTGCAAGAGACATATTTTCGTTTGGCGGCGCTATTTCCAAAGCGAGCAGCAAGTTATGCAGGCCAGATGGAGGGAGGCCATGTATGTTGCAGTAAGGTAGTTCAAGAAATTAACAAGGCCAAGGCGAGGGCAAACATCATGTACACAGTGTGTCAAGATCGAGACAATTTATGGTTTCGCGTAACAGAGTTTGACAGACCGCACCAATGTGTTGTTGGCGGGCAATATCGTATACACTCTCGAAATAGGACTTGTGACTGAGGGATGTTTGATGCACTTTGTTATCCATGCGCTCATGTTATTGCAGCTTGTCAGGATCTCCGTCTGGATCCGATGAGTTATGTGGACGAAGTGTACAAGTTAGAAAACATGTTTTCCCACCGGTCCCAGATGAACGTAAGTGGTTGCCCGTATCTATTGCTCCTTTTAAGCTGTTACCGGATAGAGAATTACGTCGCAAACCAAAGGGTCGACCTTGCTCGACTAGAATACGTAACAATATGGATATCCGAGAAACAGCCAGTCAAACGAAGTTGTGCGGATGGCGTAGGAATCCAGGCCATACAAGTCGATCATGCCCTAATCGTAGTAGTTGAATGTAATTGTAAAAAAATTAAGTTTGTGAAATTATTAATTGATAAATTGTATTAATGGTTAGTAAAAATTTCAATTTATATAAAATTATTATTTGTTAGTACGAGTGAAAACATTTTTCCAAATCTAACATTATGTGAATGTAAAATTAT
This sequence comes from Gossypium raimondii, assembly GCF_025698545.1. Lineage (NCBI taxonomy): Eukaryota > Viridiplantae > Streptophyta > Magnoliopsida > Malvales > Malvaceae > Gossypium > Gossypium raimondii. Next base: position 41,693,495 of record NC_068568.1, read on the forward strand.
TATCCGATAAATTGTATTAATTGTTAGTAAAATTATCAAATTATATAAAATTATTAATTGTTAGTACCAGGAAAAACATTTTTCCAAATCTAACATTATATGAATGTTAAGGGTTAGGGTTTTAAGGGTTTAGGGTTAGGGTTTTAATTTAATTAGGTTAGGGTTTTCAATTTAATTAGGTTAGGGTTTAGGGTATAATTAGATTAGGGTTTTTAATTTAATTAGGTTAGGGTTTTAATTTAATTAGGTTAGGGTTTTCAATTTAATTAGGTTAGGGTTTAGGGTTTAATTAGGTTAGGGTTTTCAATTTAATTAGGTTAGGTTTTCTTTTCAATTTAATTAGGTTAGGATTTTCAATTTAATTAGGTTAGGGTTTTCAATTTAATTAGGATAGAGTTTAGGGTTTAATTAGGTTAGAGTTTTTAATTTAATTAGGTTAGGTTTTTTTCAATTTAATTAGGTTAGGGTTTTTAGGGTTTAATTAGGTTAGGTTTTTAATTTAATTAGGTTAGGGTTTTCAATTTAATTAGGTTAGGGTTTTCAATTTAACTAGGTTAGGGTTTTCAATTGAACTAGGTTAGGGTTTTCAATTTAATTAGATTAGGGATTTCTTTTTAATTTAATTAGGTTAGGGTTTAGGGTTTAATTAGGTTAGGGTTTTCAATTTAATTAGGTTAGGGTTTTCAATTTAATTAGGTTAGGTTTTCTTTTCAATTTAATTAGGTTAGGGTTTAGGGTTTAATTAGGTTAGGGTTTTTAATTTAATTAGGTTAGGATTTTCAATTTAATTAGGTTAGGTTTTCTTTTCAATTTAATTAGGTTAGTAGAATTCTCAAATAATATCAAAATATTCAAAATATTCAAAATATTCAAAAATTTATATTTTATTACATCAAAGAAACTTCTATTTTATTACATCAAATAATATCAAAATAACTCAAAAAAATTTCTATTTTTATTACATCAAATAAACTTCTAAATACTCAAAATATTTGTACAAATAATTTTAAATACGGCAATCAATGTCTATGCCCGGGGGATTTAGTGCCACATGGCGACCGTCGACGGTTACGCGCTGGATTCCTCCTTTCTCTAGCTTCCGGCGGCGGTTGTTGTTCCTCTGGCTGGGATTCTGGTTCTTCCGGTACGGCATCTGGTTGTCGGACTTGGGACGCTGATCCACCTTCAAAGAATAGTGTATGTGGAGGTGTTTGCATCACGAAGGGCGACTGTGTTTGAAACTCATACGTTGCTGGGGATTGGTAAAAATGAGAGCTCTCCGACGGCCCCTCTTGCGATCCCTCGTGCGCCGCTAGCCTATACATCGGCGATCCACTTGGTATAACAAGAAATGGAGCTAAACTGGGCATTTGGCTCCAACCTGCCATAGGACTCGTAAAAGGATACATATAAGGGTTAGGATACATATAAGGGCTAGGAAACACACCTGGCATCATCTGAAAAGGCGGTTGAGTGGGTATCATCGATTGAACTACTGCGTTGGGTGACTGTGTCGGTGCTCTCGTTGGGTCTGGTGATTGCATAGCCGCTGATGATGAGTCGGGTGAATGTCTAAGCCTCGTTGAGGGGCTGCCTTCGTCGTCTTGTCGTCTTGGATTTAGAGACCCGCGCCTTTCCCTTTCGACACGTATTTGCCGCTGCCTCTTTTCTGGCGTCAGTAAATACGGCTTGCCATGGATCCTAAACGATGGCATGTATTCTGGAACGCACGCTAACTCCGGAACGATGATTGGTTCCCGAGTAGGTATATATTCATGCCGATTTTCCCACATTTCCATGTACTCGGACCAGTATCTAGTCCAATCTGTATTCAATAGCCGAAGGTCGATTTTGTGGTGATCGTCAAACACCTCAGGGCCCACGGGAATCGGTTATCTACATCCAAACTGTCGTAGCACTCTGTCTGTCTGGTGCGGCTCCATGGTTGCGTAGTTGATCAACACGACTTTCACGTGCCAAGCGTTCGAATTTTGTAAAAACTCTTCCGAGATTACTGCCCGAATTGCCAGATCCTCGTATGGTGTCCATTGAAACTATATGAACATGATAGAAATATTAGTTATATACATAATACTAAATACTAAATACTAAATATCAATTGACTAGCGAATGTATGGAAATATCTATTTGTAATAATACATACTTGTGCTTCCGACCGTTGGTCCAATAGAAGCCGTATATCTTCAAGAGAGGACGGTAATCCAGCATGACTTGCCGGATGGTTCCACCTAATTAAATAAAATTTTAGTATACTTTTATTTTTAAAAATCTACATAATAATTGTAAAATATAATATAAAATTTACCTCATTATGAGTGGGAATGTATATGGGTGGTCCACTCGAGGATGTAGAAATGGAAAGCGAAACCGTGCCCATGATTGCAGTAGTGACAGGCAACCTCAGATTTTTGCTCTCCTCGGTCGCGTCGCCCCGCACATCTCCCGATATAACATTGCCAAGACGGCAGACCCCAACTAAATTCACCGGCTACTCTAAAATCAACTAGTTTTAGTAGCCATCTTAGATGTACGCGACTCCATGACGTGTCAGGCATCAGATAACCTCCAATTAATTAAAGAATGTATGCCCGAGCATATCGGATTCTTTCAATTTCGGTTGAATCTTCATCCAGATCAGGGAATGTGTCACGTAACCAGCCCATCTCGACCTTACCTCCCTCCATTTTCTCCAGAATAGCGCCCAAAAACTCGTAGCACACCGCCTCCCAATCGCTAGATTGGGCGGACCGATGATTTGGTACCGCCCACCCAAGCAATCCCAATTGCGATCGACATCTTCTAGAGTGATAGTGCACTCTCCACATGGAAGATGGAATGTGTGCCTCTGTTCTCCACCTCTCGATCAACGACCGATTAGTTTTGGTACAACTTGCATCCCTACCATCTGTCGCCACGTGACCCATTTCCCGCAGGTAGTTCTCTACCAACGGTGATGGAGGAGTATGCATATTCCGGATCTTGCATTCCAATACCCGATCTACAGACTTTTATAACAAATAATAAATTAATAATTATCTAAAAATGCATAAATAAAAAATTCTTAAATAATATTTAAAAATTAAATTTAACACTTACCATTTTCATTTGTTCCACCGATATGTGATGCTTATCAAGACGAGTCAATGATCCGGCCATTGATGAAATCGTAGAAATTTTTACGATTTATAAAAATATAAAAAAATTTAAAATTATTTTAACAAAGGAAATTGAGAGGAAATTGAAATTAAATATGGATTTGAGAGAATTTTGGAAGGAAATTGAGAAGAAATTGAAATTAAATATGGATTTGAGAGAATTTTGGAAGGAAATTGAGAGAATTTTGGAAGGAAATTGAGAGGAAATATGAGAGAGGATTAGTTTGTGAAAAATAAAAAAGGGGTGGGGGTATTAATAGTTTTTTTTTTACCGTTGGGGGGGCAACGGTCAAATTTTTGACCGTTGAGCTTTGTTCATCTTGTGAAGCCTAAATTGCGCCACGTCGGTAGCGAGTTCTCGGCGTGGCGCGATTTCTGACGCGATACTCGACATCGCGCTTACGTGGACGCGATTTCCGGGAAAATAGACCATTCCGGTAAATAATTAAATAATGGGCCCATTTCGGTAATTTTTGAAAGAAAGGGCTTTTCTCTGTAAATTGCCCGATTTTCTTGTTATTTTTAGGGTAAATTACACACAGGTTACTAAGTTATTAATAAGTTTATGTTTTAGTTACTCAACTTCAAAATGTTACAAAATGGTTACTAAATTATTCGAAAGTTTTCATTTAAGTTACTAGGCTGATAAAATCGTTGTTGTATGCTCTTCTTTGTTTCGAAAGCGCTCTTTACTCTTCTCTTCTACAATTCAATTTTTTTCATGAAACAATTTTGAAAGTCATAAATCTGTAAATCAAAAACTAAACAACTTTCTTATTTGATCTCCAATACTGACCTTCATATTGACTTGGTTAAGGTGTATTCTTATACCCGTCAATAAGTCCTAATCCCCCATACCAATAGCCGTTTAGAGCTCACTAGTTGAATTTAAAAAAAAAAAAAAACTTAACAACCTAATGACTTAAATAAAAACTTTCAAATAATTTAATAACCATTTCGAAATTTTTGAAGTTTAACTAAAGATTTTATTTGCTAATTGGCCTACTAACCTATTTAATATAAAGAAGTTGATTGTCGACTTTCTCTCTTACATACACCTCGACCATTTCTCTTCTCTTCCCACTAAATTTCTTTTCAAACTCTAAAACAACCTTTGTTATTTTCTACGGAAAAAATGATTGCTTTAAGGTTTTAGAAAGAACACATAATAAGTAATACTGTAAAATTTCTAACTCAATTTATTTAATTTTTTTTTGTTATATTTGCACTAATATTCTTAAGATTATCCGAAATTATTTTTTGTGATTTTTTGAATAGCAAAAAATTTGAATTGTTCATACTCGACATAACCTTAAATTTTCAAAGACTAATAGCGACTTATCGTAAATTGCTTGAAAAGTATGAAGAATATTGATTTATATATGGCATCTATGACGACAAAGTCTATATGATACCAAAGTTGTTTCTGCCTTGTTTGGCAAGACGGAGGCTGAGAATGCATATATTTTATTTTTCATGTGATGGGGTGACTATAACGCTTGAAGACTTTGCTTTAATAATTGACCTTCCAAACAATGGACAAGCGATAATTGGAGTTCGCAACATTGACATGGAGTACGAATATGATCGACGGTCGGATGTTGTCTCGTCTAAGGATAAAGACAATAATAAATTAGATGAAAACTAGGTGAAATACATACGGTGAAGAGGCTTGTCAAACCAATCTCTCTACCGCATGCAATTGTGGAGGAGATGGATTGATATGCTAGAATATAAATGTTTTAGATGATGGTAGAAGGAATCTTCCTCTATTGGAGTCTTTTGAGACTACCAATACATTTAAGTAGGATTTAGTGATTTCGATGTATCTGTATGGGGAACTTTGCATGGTGACATGAAAATTGATCGATGAAATAAATTATTATTGTCTACTTCTACAAACATGGGCATAAATACAAATGTCATGATTAATTTTCACCCTTCTCAATTATAGAAGGTAAAAATATAATCGTATATAATATTTTTAAAAGTACTCAATAACCACTGTTCATAATCTCCTATTGCATGAAAATTTGAATAGATTTAGCTATTACCTGGACAATGTGGTTAAAATATATCATAAATTCTCACACTTTTGTAAATTTGGAATTTAGTCCATATACTTTTATTTTAAAATTTAATCTTTCTATTTTTCAAATTTCAAAATTTAAGTTCAAATGTTAACAATATTAAAATTATTTTATTAAATTCAAATTCATTACAATATTACTTTTTAATTACATGACTATCAAATAATTTTTGGTTTTATCTCAAAATGTAACATCAACAAATTAAAGAAAAATTAACAATGTTACCACCTTGTTACTTTTTTCAAACCTATTGGATTTGGTGTTAATGCCAGAGGTTCCTTCAAGACTTCATGGATTTGGTTGGGGTAATGATCATTTGTTTCTCTATCTGGTCCTTGCCTGTATGTTTCTTTACCTCATTCTTGTTTGTTTGAGACTTTGGAGGAATGATCATTTGTTAATTGAGATCATATTATATACTATTATATGGTGCAGTGGTATAGTATAGTTCAAATAACATTATGCCAAAAACTATCAAGTGCAACAATCAAATGGTTGCCACCATGGTCAGCAAAAAAGATGCTTTTATTGACTTTTGATAGCTATCTGTTTTCCTTGATAATTGTTGCAGTGAAGACAGTTCGTGCGTGGAAAACTTGTTTGGAAAGCTATTCTCTAATATAATTTCTTGAAATATTTGATGTTACAATTTTTATATACTTAAAAAGAAGGTCAGTAGCGAATTCGACATGTTCCCAGAGGAAAAAACTTAGTAACCGATTGGCTAAATAATATCTTACATTCGATAAGCCTCCCAATGAAGTGCCGGGAACTCTCCAACAACGGCACTTAGCCTGTGATTTTACTGATTTTTTGATTTGACATAATAGATTGTTTTTATTCACCCAAAAAAATTTATTTTCTTGTTATTAACTTCTTAACATAGTTGGCCATTCAAAATAAAACTTCTTTAACATATTTTATTTAGTGAAAAATAATCCAACAGTCAGAGACAAAACAGTCACTCTAATTTCAATTCAGTCGCTTAACTTTTGAAATATAACAAATCAGTCCTTTTAACTCTATAGCAGAAAAGTGACATGGCATTTAACAGAGTCCTTGACCGGCCAGCTAGAGGGTTAGCATCAGCCATTTAAGAGTTTAGGGTTTAGGCAGTAAAAGAAGAAGAAAAGGAGGAGGAGGAGAAGAGAAGAAATGGAGATGCCAACTGTGATTCCGGTGTGTTATTGTGGAAGCCTATCTAATCTAAAGATGTCTTGGTCCAATCACAATTTAGGTAGGAGGTTTTTTGGGTGTAAAATGTTGAAGTAATATGTCAAACTTGGAAAAAAAACATTTATTTTCGAACATGAACCAATAAACAGTGTCTAATACGACGAGTAAGCCGGAATGATAAATATATATTTGCTTAAACAGCACTTCATTTCCCTTTTAATTTGATATTAAGAGGAGTTTCGGAAATTATTTCAAATGCAATCTTCTTCAGACAATCATTGATTTCGTGCCATTCATAATACATTTCACCAAATCCAGTATTCGACAGAAATCAAAGAAGAGGGCAGAATCTTTACCTTCGAGTCCGTCTCGATGATATCTATTGCTGCCAGTGAGGTTGTTGCAAGGACTCCCTCCCACCACAAGGTCAAATCCTCCAAAATTTTTAATCAGTTGCTCCAAACGGTCCCCGTTTAGTTCTTGAACATCTTGGATGTCAGTCAAAGTACCTCTCTGGTTTGTTTGTTCCCACCAACTCCTAAGAATATTTCGGTTCACTTCAGCTATTTCCACCGCTACCACATTTTTCAAAGGGATACCGAGTCGGTGGAGAGCAACCTCCGCACCTCCAATCCCAGAGAAAAGAGACAACAGATTGATACCACCGGGGAACTTATCTTTTAAAACCGAAAAGTGATACGCCACTGTGTCAATCTGAAATCAATTCTTCTATAAGCACAATATCTCAACCATGAGAATTTGTGCACATCGGACAGCAATATGAAAGAATTATTTCAAAACTTGGGTAATCACTTGAAATAGTCTAAATACTTTGCATTGCATTCCTGTGTTATAATCAGTATTTGTAAAAAAAAAAAAGTAACAGAACATGAAAAAGATAGGAAGAATCACGCACCTGAAATGAGTTACCAAGTGATTTGTATCTATCTGTCCGACTGATTCCCCCTCCTCTTGTGTGGTTTCTAGGGAATCCCAAAAGCATTTCCACTTCATCAGGTTCAAGTGGAGCAACCTTGTTCCTTCCAACCCAAACCAGATTCCACTTTCTGCATTGTTCGAGAACAAACTTTTGGATGCCCAACAGCGGTTCACCATCAGAATCTTCTAATGCCTTGCGAATCTTATCCGTCAATCTTGCACTTGCTATACAGGTTTGCAAGCAGTTCAATTTCGTTCGCGTGTCCCAGGATGGCCACCATTTCCTTGTTAGTGGAAAAGCTTCATGAATAGTTCGTGGAGGAAATGGAAGAAGGGGAAATCTATTGTCAATTGGCAGATTATGAACATAGCCCCTCTTCCTTGCAGCAGCACAAAAGAACTTTGAATCAACAAACTCAGGCTCCACATCATATAAGAAGCGCGAAATGGTGGTCCAAACACCTTTTGGAGCAAGTGCTACATTCTCGTAGTAGAAGTATGGAGGCCCTAAAGCTGCTTCTGGAAGTACTCTATGAGTGATCTGATCTGGTTCATTGGGGACCCCAAAACCAATCATAGGATTAGGAAGATGAACTACATCATCATCTTCATCAAACCTCTTTTCAAGCTTAAGCTTCTTCTTCCTTAACAACAAATCATAACCCCAGTTTCGCCTCTTCTTGTGACTAGAGCCATTGCTGAATGGCTTCTACAAAATTAGATTGAAAATCATTGGTGAAAGTTTTACAGAAATAGTAAGAAGAAATCTGCAACAAGTTGAAAAAGTAAATAGAAAAGAACAAACTATGAAAGATATAGAAACAGTATTGCAAGTCTGGAGTGTTCGAAAAAAGGAAAGGAAACTACCTTGTCTTCAAGTGGAAAAAGTGCATCAGCAGCCTTTGCAATTTGTGCAGCACATATAAAGTCCGTTAACTCCTCAATTGTGGAGTCTGGACCTGCAACATTTGAAGTTAAGATATAACCTGAATTCTTAACTAAGACCACTCTCTTACAACTTAAAAATGGCCAAGGATAAAACCTAAGTATCGCAAAAACCTTCTATAAAGACAGAAGCCCAAGGGTGCCACCTAAAAGGTTCATAGTTGAACACTCAGAATTCTTTAAAAGGAAGTTGGGGCAATTTTAGTCTGTAAAGCCCAAAGCAACTATGGACTACTGAGACTTGCAACTTGAGTATTTTATAAACAGAATAGTAAAAATGAGAATTGATCTTAACATTCTTCTACGGTAGGATAAAATTGATTGCCAATCATATATGACAGATATGAAAGTTTACCATTTTCAATACAACAATTGAAGAGTCTAGGATCCTTTATACTGTCCAAATGAAACTTTGACATCCTACCAACCATCAACAAGAATATATTGCAAATATGAATAAGATAACACAAACCACATCTCTCCATGGCTACTGAAGCCTCCGCTTCTGAGTACCCCATTTTTGTCAAGTGTAACAATTTTCTCCCCTCCTCAGAACTAGGACTAATAATTTCCTGGAACAAAGAAATATAAATGTAAAAACATACTCAAATCATCTGCAAGTTAACATACATAATCATCAGTAGCCGAACTGTAGCATCTACATAAATACAAATCAAATGGCTAAAGGTCACATTATATTGTCCAAGCAGATACAAAGAAGAAAGGCAAAACCACCTCAAGAATAAAATTTTCATTGGTAAAAGATAATTTTTTTTTTAAATGTCAGAAAATTGAGCAAACAAAATAATCAAAGCAAGTTTAGATACCTCGGTCTCAGAAAAACTATCAAAATCAGAGAAATCATTCAGCAAACTCCCTTCATAATCTGATGAGCAGTTACCAGAGTCAGGATTTTGCTGAACGGGAGCAGTTGTTTCAAGTGCCTGCAAATTTTAAGTAGGTCATTCATCAAAGTACAGAAACAATAAACAATTCTTTGTGAGGTACTCCAACAACTTGCACAGACAAATCTAGTTGAGGAGGATTGGCAAATATCACCTAAGCCACTAAACAAGTAGTTTTGCAATTGCATCGTTATCAAGATTACTATTAAGGGAAACAAGGTTCAGGTGTATAGCTTACTGAATATGTCAATAGAGTCTCCAATATGGAATCTGTATTTCCCTCTCCTGGAAACATAAAGAACAAGATCAGATATAAAGTTGTTGAGGTGAAAACTGACTGCCAAGGAAATGAGAAAGGGTCATTACCATTTTCCTGAACCACTTTGACAACCATTTCTTCAGAAAATCCCATCCCTACAAAATGATCGATCAACTTGGAATTGGAAGAACTAGGTAATGTGCTTGCCTTCATACCAAAAAGGGGAATCAATAATTAATAAAGTAATGATATCTGTAATCTAAAAAAACCAAAAAGTCAGCAGTAAAATTCTGACAAGAGCATGTGAAGCAACTTTCTAGCATCATGACGCATGCAACTAGAAGCATCTTAGAAGAGCATACACAACACAATAACTCACCGAGTACTCAAGGAGGGTTTCAAGTATCAAGTCTGAGTTTTCCTCTCCTGGACACCATTCAAAGCAGAACTATAAGCGAATTCTCAGGTGGAAACTTCTGCTCTAAGTAAAAGAAACCTATAAGCTTAACCTTTTTCTTCAATCACTTTGGCAACCATTTCTCTTGAGAACCCCATTCCGACAAAATGATCAATTATCTTGGAATTGGGAGAATTTCCAGATGAGCCCGCCTTGAGGCAGTAAAAGTTAACAATGAGCATGTACCTTTCCAAAATGCTATTTAAACTAATTACACATGAGCATGTACCTCTGCCGAACCCAAAACAGCTTCTCCACAGGGAGTAGACAAACCCGAAGGGGCCGAGATGGCATAATTATCGATTTCCAGATCATCTTCAGTATCCCAGTCAAAATTATCAGCTTCTCCACCCGAATTATTGTCAACCTACAGAAATTACATGAGCGTTAGCATGCATTATATTAAGCTATAACAATTCTCTTATCTTTTGGTCAGTCGAATAATACAACTAAATCAACAAAAATAATAATACCATTCTTTTGACTTGTAGTATGGGCCAAGAAAAGCTTCTCAACCTGTCAAAAAAACAAAGGAAAATTAGGAAAAAGAATAAAGATTCACAAAAAGGAAATATAAATTGCAGTTATAAATAATTTTTATTCAATATCAAGTCGTTTATAAAAAAATAAAATAAAAATTAGAATAAACAAGATTAGTATATAAATACAGATAAACTGATTGCAAAAATTCAATGCAAATTTTCGACGCTTATATTTCCTAACTGAATAAACTGAGGCCGAGCAAGTAAAATTAAAACGAACGACTAAACAGCTGAAAAAGAAAATCGTTTCTCGGAAACAAACAGAAAGAGCAAAAGAGAAACCATCATTGAAACTATCGAAATCAAGGGAACAAACAGTAATTAATGATTTTATCAATTTGTTCAGTGATGGGAAATTTACATCAACGAATCAAAGACAAAATTGTTAATCTGATCCTGAAATTATCTCAAAGAAATCCGTTAAGTCGATAGTGCAGTTCACAATAGTCGGTGCAGAAAAAGAAGAAGAAGAGAAAAGCTGATGCATGCAAGGAACGAAAATGGAGGAATCAAAGTAGAAGGTTTTGGCTATGGCCGTGGATTTTTTTTTTTTTTTGAATCTTTTCTTAATAAATAATGAGTAAAAAAAAAGGTTAAACTAAGATCTCCCGCCACGCGTCGGTTCGATGAGGGTTTTTTCTTGTTTGAGTTTTGACGTTAACTCTTTTACGCAGTAAAATTTTGCATCTTTTGTTGTCGTTTCGCTGAGCCGGTTGTACGGACCGTTTGTGCTACTGCTACTGTCGTTGTGGTTTTTATTAAATTAATCATTATGAAATTTAAGCAGAAAGACTTTTTGATGGGCAAAACAAAAAAAAAATTAGAAATTTATTAATATATTAAAAGTTAACTAAATTAAATTTCGTAATTTGTACTTACTTTGTATTTAAATTTTTCAGACTTAATTGGTACTTAAATCTGAAAATTATAAATCAATTTAGTATTTTTTAAAGATATTTGACTATCACGGTTACCAAGTTGGTTTCTAAATTTAGGTACCAATTAAGTAAAAAATAAAACATATGTATCAAGCTAGTTATAAATTAATAAGTTTGGATATCTCCATATATATTAATCGTTTACCTAATAAGTCGTTTATTGTAGGTATAAATTATCAACTTTATGTTATGTCAATAAAATTATCAATATAACAATCAATAAAATAAAATAAAATCACTAAAAATAAGTTAATAAAATTGGTATGGGCATAAATTATTTTTATAAAATTTATGAAAAGATAAAAGGAAAAAATCACAATTATGATAAAATTTGTTCCTTTTACAAGAGAACAATTTTAAATCTTTAACTAATGAGTTGGTTTCTCTTAAGACACTTTTTAGATTTAAATTATTTTATAAATTTTATATAAATATATATAAATGTATCTTCTAAAAAGTATTTATTACTTTTAAAGATTTTTTATTTTTTACTAATTATATTATATTAATTAATATGTATATATTCATGTCATGTGAGATTAGCTTAGCCCTTATTCTATTAACAACTTGATCAGACGTGCAATAAAAGAAAGGTCAATGGAATTTGGCCGTGTTTGGGCATCTAAAATGAGTTCCATCAATTTGTGTTTTTATATAAATTAAATTGTATATTTTTACGATAGAAAAAGTACGATTTTATCATTTTAATAATGTATATCTTTATAATTTTAAAGAATTCAATCAAATTTTATTATTTTTAAGGGCTAAAGTGTATTTTTACCTTTACTAATTTAAATTTTAATAAATTATAAATAGTCTAAATGAAAAAAATTCATTTTAAGATCTTGACTCACTGTTGCTTGTCGGTAATTCAATGTTTTTATATATAAATATTACCTTAACAATTTTTTTGAATACTTATGATATCAGCGTTTATTTATTTGAGGAAAAAATATTTAATTTGATTTTTTATTTAAGACAAAATTATTAAGCAGTTATTTAACATTTTCCAAAAACTTAAAACCATTAAAGAAAAAAGAGAACCAAGGTTTATAATGGTGAATGCACATTTTATAATTATTTTCATTTTTAATATAATTTAAAGATATACATCAACTACCTAATTACATTTGTAAACTATTTAACTTTATTAATGTTAAATAAAATAATTATCTTATAAATATGTCATTAATTTTTAATAAATTATATTAGACTTCTCAAACCGAACACGCTCTTAAACTTCTGAGAACAACACGTGAAGTGCTGTCTTTCATCACTTTTTCCTTGTGTCATTGTGCTTAGAACTTTTTGCTTTGGAAAATAAAATATTTAAATAAAAAATAAACAGGGATAAAAATGTAAATTACTAAAAAGTTAATGTAAAAAATAGGTTCAGTATTCGATCAAGTGAAACAATTTCGAGTTAGTAGAACTGACGAGTCTTATTTTATTATCTTAACTCAATTTGAGTTGTTTTGTTCAATTGAAGTCGAGTGAAATTATTTAAATTAAATTAAAAATAAACAAGTCAAAAATTTTTTTTGACAATTAACAAATTTCAAACCATCGCACATAAACATGAGATAATATACATTTGAAAAGTTTTCAAAACAAATTAAGAGAAAATAATATACTTTAGTATGGTAAATTTAATTTCATAATTTACTTGTTTCAGTTTCAAATTTATCATTTTGGAACCTTTTATAATTTAACATCTTTTTACCGTATTTAGAACTTTTTAAATATTTTTATAAAAATTTAGAACTTTTAATATATTTTTTGAAATTTTGAGGACTATTTTAAATAGGAGAGAGCAATTTTCAGTTTCAATCAAAAAATTTGAAAAAACTAACTCATTTGGTTTTTTTATTTCGATTTAGTCGATTGGGACGAGTTGATCAATTTTAACCTAAGTTTAATCAGTTAATTCAGTCGATTGTTGATTTTTGAATCTCGAAACGACCAAAAAATTGATTTATTTTATATTATTTTAAAATTATTTAAAATTATTTATATTTTACAATATATAATAGATAAAATAATTTTATAAACCCAACGTAATAACCCTAAGTCTATGTTTGGATTGGAGGTGAAGAGGGGGAGGGAAAGGAAATTAATATATATAGCAAGTCATTTGTAAGGCGTATCCCCAAAAGGATATCAACAATTGCGGATAACTTAACATTGATCGAACTATGTTTAATAAGGTTCTATTCTTGTGGAGTATCCCCAAAAGGATATCATTTGTAACGCCATTTTGTTGTGGAGTTCCTGATGTGGTTAACTGAGATAATATCTCATTCTCTATGAGTTATCCTAAGAATTCATCTGATAAATACTTTTCACATCGATATGATTGAAGTGTCTTTATATGTAAACCTAATTGTTTCTCCACTTCTGCACGTAACTCTTGAAATTGATCAAAGGTTTCACTCGTGCAGTGAATTAGGTATACATACTCTCATATAAAATAATCATCTATGAGGTTATATAATAGTTGTAACCATCTCATGCATTGACATTTATGGGGTCACAAACATTAGTGTGCACAAGTTCTAAGGGTTGAATAACCCTCCTCCATTTTACATTAAAAGAACACTTGGTCATCTTGGTTAATATGACCAAGTCTCAAATATTAAAGGTACGCCTCATTAAAGTGAGCAATTCTAAGTTTCTTATTCACGACTTCAGTTTCAAACAATGTGTACATCTTGTGTTTGATACAATAGAGATTGTTTTGCATCCATCCATTACAGATGAGAAAATGATTTCTAAAAATTGTAATATTATTATTAAAAGTCACGATCAAGTTGTCTTTAAATAAACAAGCAACTGAAATTAAGTTTCTCTTGAAATTAAGTATATAGAAAATGTTTTTTAAAACAATTTTCCTAAAACTATCAAAATAAATATGTACATCTCTCACTACTTCAACCGTAACACTTGTTTCATCTCCAGTTCATAACGGGAGGCTCTTATTGTTGGAATATTTAGTTTGAAAATTACAGTGGAAAATAGGTTTAAGAGAAAACGAAGAGTTTTAAAAGTTTTTCCAAAAAAAGAATTTGGTTGTGTTATCTAAATTAATAAATTGTAAGACCCCTTAACCCGAATCCGTCGCCAAATTAGGGTTATGAGGCATTACCTAACAAAACACAACTCAAAACAGACATTCAATTGAATTCAAGAACTAGGCAATATAATCTTCTTTATAAAAGTTTTCTAAATCAATTCATATATATATATATATATATATATATATATATATTTTAAATCATTTCATATATACAAATCATGCTTTATTAATACAAAGTTCGAATCATATGAAATTCAAATGCAAGGCCTTCGAATGCCTAAAACATTATCAAACATGCTTTAATCATATCACATTACAATCCTAGTGAACATAACTTTAATATTATTATAACATTCTCATGTCACTATAGTCACTTTAAACATTATTGAACACAAAGAACAAATCATTATATACCAAATTCGCATGCTTTATAATCAATTCAAAGTACATATACCGAACCATTCAAGCATAATAAAGTTGCATACCTTGCCATTACAACTAAATCAAAATAACCAATGTATATTCGAACATATAATCATCTCATACCTAGCATGCATTAAGACATCCTTTAATTCAATTTCATTTATTTAACAATTACCAAACATATCATATACTTAGCCATTTTAATTCATCACAAGATTTTATGCATAAACTATAATAATTTAAAGCATCTTGAACACAAATAACAACCAATATTACACTTATTTCACATGTCCAATTACCATAGTTAGAATACATACACTTAACCAATAAATTAACTACCTATTCGGTCATATAGGAAACCTTATTTACTTCATATTTATATAATCATGCCATACACATATCACATATTTTAACAAGCCAAATATGTTCATACACATAATTCATTATTTACCATTTAGCACCAAACCTTTATAGTCAATATATATACAAATACATTATAAGCTTATAGATACATGTAACATAAATCCAATACTTGTCCATCTAATATCAAATTATTCAAACCAAACACCTATTCATCCTCACTCACAAACCATACCATATAATGCATTTTCAAATAATTTAATTACAAAGCGAATGACCTTAACACATTCATTACTCATACCTAATTTACTTAAGTTAAATTATATCAAATCACCATAACAAAACGTACTAAGCATATCATACATACATATATATATATATATATATATATATATATATATAAAACACATAAGCAAAATCACTTAAACTTAACATTATTTATCTTACTAAAATACATCAAACATACCTCATCTACCTTATTGCCGAAACACATGAACAAAACGTCACCATATATATATAGGCCATACCATGTGAGTACTATCCATATAAGATTAAATCATGACCAAAATAAACTTAAGCCATAATTAAACCAAAACCGAACACAAGCAAGGAAATTAAGCTATTTTCGCATGGCTTTTATACAAACAATTTCGAATTAAACTAACTCCAAAGCTAGCCTATACATGCCATTGTTTTCAACGAAAAAAATTCAGCTTATAAAATACCAAGGTTAGTCGATAGTGTGATAGACTTTGCTGACGATTCCCGAGCTCGTAACTTGACTCCAAAATCTATAAAACAGAGGTAAACAAGAACACACCCAGTAAGCTATTTAAGCTTAGTAAGTCATAAGCAAAAGAATCATGAATTCATATACACAATTTATTCATAGTAAATAATGATAAATTATCATAATCTCTTTTTTTTTTTTATAATTTCAATATCAAATCATGTATACTTTGTACCAACTTTCTTTTGATCAAATACTCATTTATGTATATTAACATATTTTGTCTTCACCTTATGCAATATATTAACATCACAAGGCCGAATTTGTATATAATCACATAAACTTGCATATAATTCACATTAACATGTATCATTATATCAATAATTCTATCATTCAACTTACCTTACTTTCATAACTTAGTATATGTACATACCTGAACCTTTTTATTTGATTTCACATTCGATCTTCACTTAACATTGCCTGTTGAACCGTTCGGAATTAAAAAGGATACGCGGATAGTAGGAAGGCTCGTACAATGCCAATGTCCCAGACGTGGTATTACATGAAAACACATATCGGAAATCCTATGTTATGACATATGTATCCTAACTATTCCTAGGGTTCGTACGGGGCTTTCGGACAACATATCTCGATCAAATTGAACGCGAAATAAAATTTCCTAGCTTATCACACATTCGACCAATACACATATATATCCACAAAATTCAATTCAACAAATAACATTTATACATTTGCAAATTTAACAACATTTATGTGCTTATAGACTTACCTCGGATATCGACGGATGGAATAATTGACTATTCGTTTATTTTTTTCCCCGATCCAATTCCGTTTTCTTTGGTTCTTGATCTAAACATATTCAAATTCAACCCTTTTATTCATCAAATCATTCAATTTAAGCCAAAAACACATAAATAGGAAAATTACCATTTTACCCCTACATTTTACACTTTTTACAATTTAGTCCTTATTGCATAAAACTCAAAATACACAAAATTTGCATATATCATGCGAGGGCTGAATATTCATAGGCTCCATACAAGTCCATATATTTCATTTTTTCACATTTTAGTCCCTTTAAATATTATTTTTACAATTTAACCCTAATTACTCAAATTCACCAAAAATCCAAAGACAAAACATATTAATCTAACACATATATTTCATAATTCATCAACAATCATCATAAAACTCAAACTCATCAATGGCACATTTCAAAATCTTTATCAAAATAAAAAATCCAAGCATGGGTCTTGAAGTATTCGAAGTAACGATTACAAATACGTAAAAATTATCAAAAACCGAACAAAAACTTACCTTGAATCAAGCTTCAAAGATGGCCGAATAGCTAGGTTTTTCTTCTTTTCTTTTCTTTAGTTTCGGTTAATAGATAAAGAAATAAAAGATGATAATGGCTTTTATTTGTTTTATTATAACATTATAATATAATATAATATAATATAATATAATATAACCTTTATAAATAATATAAAAACTATATATTATAAACATAATGTCATCCACTATATTTTCAATGGTCAAATTGCAACATAAAACCTCCATATTAAAATAACAACCACTATTCGGCCCTTTTAGAAATAACTACTAAATTTTCATTTTACGCGATTTAATCACTTTATTTATTCAGACACTCAAACGACAAAATTAAAGTACGAAATTTTCACACAAGTAAATTCACACATAATAAACACATAAAATAATTTTAAAATATTTTCTAACTCGGATTCTTGGTTCCGAAACTATCGTTCTGATTAGGGTCAAAATCAGGCTGTTTCATAAATACTTAATCAAAATTTATACATTTTTTATTTGTCTAGGATTAACGCTTTTGTAACACCCCAAACCCGTATCCATCGCCGAATTAAGGTTACGAGGTATTACAGAACAAGACATAGTTTATCACGATCATTTATTAAAATTCTTGCATGAAATTATAATGACTTCTTTACAATAGTTATCAAATTCAGACAGCAACCGTTCACTCATTCATATATGTCAAATTCATATATATATATATAAAGCACATAACCAAATAATTCAAACAGGCATTATTAGTCATATCACCTTATTCTTTAGTATACATCTATTTCAATGACTAATTATTATACGAACCATTTTATATACTTACGCATTTTCACATAGCAAGTTGAAACTAATTTTATTATATCATTTATTAGTTAACCAAATATGAATCATTAGTAAACATTAACAAATAGTTAAATATAATCTTTATACATTACCAATTATCAAAATTTCATGCTTATCAAAATGAACCAAATCTATAGCCGAATAATTTATCTCACCTAATGATCAAATAAAATTGTCATCATTTACAAAAACAACTTACAAGACAATTTACACATAAAAACATAAGTCATTGACAAGCATTTATATTAGGTAATCATAGGAAACATGTCTTGTTTTGAACAATTTTGATTTGCAACATTCATACATCATTAATTCGCAAATATTTGGACAATAGTAAAAACATTTGGACAACATTGACTTGTACCAAAAATAGACAACATTTACGCACTAATTTGGGCAGCATTAATATCATTCAGACAGCATAGATTTGTACAAAAAATGGACATCATTTACGCACTAATTTGGACAGCATTAATAACATTAGGACATCATAGATTTGTACAAAAAATGGACAGCGTTAATACATGCAAAGCAACCACATTTGGACAACATTATAACATGTAAAAACAACCACATTTGGATATCATTGTAATATGCAAAACAACCACACTTTAATACCTTTGAAACACATTTATAGCACAATAGAGTAGCCCTATTCAGTCTCTATTAAGACAATTATAAACAAGCATTTAAACACATTCAAGCATAACTTAATAACCATATTCAAACATTAAGAAGCAAAATCTGCAAGCATATTTGAACATCCTTATTATCACACAAGATATACCATATAGCATACTTCCAAAATGAACTAATTACATGGCCTAATAAACACAAATATTATCATCATTATCAAGCCATTTTCGCATGGCTAATTTCATATCTCAAAACATATCCTATTGACACTAGCTTATACATGCCATATATCATATATACATAACTCAAAAGTACCAAATAGATGGTTGGATAGTGTGACGTAGTCTCTGATTATTCCCGAATCCGAGCTAGCCTTGAATTCACTATACAACACAGGAAAACAAACAAGGTAAGCTACAAAGCTTAGTAAGTTCGCACTAAATATACTCAACAATTCATAAAACACAAATCATCAATTTGAACAAATTAATGTATAAATCATGATAATATCAAACCTTTCATAAGCTTATTCATATACTTATATGCAAAGTCTTAACCTTTTCTATTTGAACCTCATACTTACATGTATATACCTGTATAAATTCATAACGAACTCATACTTTCTCGTAACACTATCGAATACTCAATATTTCGCACACTAAATCCCATCGCATAGCCGAACCTATTATAATCCCGCACACTAAGTGCCTTACATAGCTGAAGCTATCTCAGTCTTACACACTAAGTGCCATATATAGCCGAAACTATTCCCAATCGCACACTAAGTGCTAAACATAATCAAACATAACCGTATTCTCGTGTATACAATTTATGCAATATCAAATCAATAAAAGCATAATTGTAACAATGTTTATCATGTACGAACTTACCTGGGATGCTAAAACGATTAATCGAGTCGTTTAGTCTATAACTTTAGTTTTCCCCCGATCTAGGTCTGAATCCCATTTTTCTTGATCTATATAATAGCAAATTCAATTTATTCAATCACTACTTTATTCAATTTAATTCAAAACACACATTTGGACACATTTACACTTTTTCCCCCAAAGTTTTACATTTTTATAATTTAGTCACTATTTCACAAATACACAAAATTCATGCAATTTAATACCTTCCTAAGCTAGCCGAATTTTCCTAGTGCACATAACAGCCCATATTTATCATTTATTCACACATTTTCATATTTTCACAAATAAATCCTTATTTGACATTTTTGTCAAAAATCACTTAACAAAATATGATAATCTATCAACAAATATCCGTTTTTCATCATCAAGCATTTAAAAACTTAAACATTCATCAATGGGACTTCACAAAAACATTGACAACTTCAAAAATTAAGGCATGGGCTAGCTAATACTAGCTGCAACGATCTCAAAAACATAGAAATTATTAAAAACGGGACAAAATACATACCAATTTAGCCAAATGAAGTAGCCGAAACTTTGAAAGCTTGAAAATGGCTTTTCTCCACTCTAATTTTGGTTAGAAGAAGATGATAATGAAGAAAATGGCTTTTTGTTTTATTTAATTACCATTTATTACTAATTCAATATTTCAATTTTGCCAAGTCATTATCATCCACTATCTAATTAATGGTCTAATATCATCATAAGGACTTTTAATTAATTAATCATAGCAATTAAGCACTTTAAACAAATAGTATGCAACTTTTATATTTTACGCAATTAAGTTCTTTTATCAAATTAACTAACCAATCGGTAAAATTAAATCACGAAATTTTCACACATATTAAATAACATACTGTAAATACCAAAAATAATATTAAAATAATTTTATAACCTCAGATTTGTGGTTCCAAAACCACTGTTTTGATTTAGCCAAAATTAGGCTGTTATAGCTTTGACCAAGTGGTCTTCTCTGCTATCCTCAAGCTCGTGTCTATTAAGTGTGGACTCGCTTCGAATTAAAAAAATTTTTCACAAAATTACTAATGGGGCAATTTCTTAATTTTTCTAAACTTTAAAGGTCAAGTTGTAAATAAAAATATCTTTAGAAAATTTTTGGAATAATTTCTTTAGAAATTTCTCTTTTTACAACTTTTCTTGAATTCAAGTGTATGAGAATAATCACATATACTCTCTTTATATAATGAGAGTTTAGAGAGAGTTCAACTAAGATTAGAATTAATCACATTAATATTAAATTAATTTTAATATTAAATTCATTAAAACAATATTATCTTTGGAAAAGTTAATTTGAAATCAAGTTACCTGGTATAGTCCCACTAGAAGTCTAATTTTTCCACTACTCTACCACCAAAGAACCACCATCGCCGACCATCCGCCGATCGCTGGATCGTCGTCGTCGCAGTCATCGTGCTTGGTGGTGCCATCATCGATGTAACTCCCTCGACACCTCGAATTGTCATCATTTTGCCTAAATGAGTCTAGCCGATTTGGGCCAGTGATGGCCCAACTGGTCTGGTCCAGTCATTAGTTGGACCGTCAGCGTAGTTTCATACACAAGGCCCGGTTCAACCAGTTTTTAGGTTTCGTTCTTGGGTTCAATTTTCGATCTCGAGTACAATATTCAAGTTTAATTACCCATTAGTTCAATTGTCTGATTTGAAAATTAATTTCCAAAAATATCATATTTATTTTAATTAATTTGATTAATTCAATTTTACTTGATCAAAATTAATTTTCTCAAAAATCACTGATATTTTTCAAATTATTTTTTCAATAAATTTTTTTAATCAAATTATTTAATTGAACAATTCACACAACCACCTAATTCTTATGATCCAAATGCAGTCTGATCGAGCTTTTGTTGAGCTAGTGAAGAGACCAATCAAACATATACAATTAGGTTCGAGAAGCATCGTTCCAATAATTCATAATTTACTTAACCATGGAGTCAATCCACAAGAAGTACCATGATTGAAAACTTCTTATTATATAATCTTTACAAAAGCAATTCATCCAACTACTTTGTCAAATGATCTTGCCATGTGTATGTCACCCTCATATGATATCTTTAATTTCTTTGAGTTAAATTTGTTCACTTAATACAATCCTATTTTATCTCATTGTCACCATTGTGTCTTCTTAATGATTAATATGATCATTATCAACTAACGACTGTGATAAATTGCTCGTTCGAGAACTAGCAACCCGTGGTCACATTCCATATTTATCAATCTACACAATGCCAATGAGAGGATATCATTAACTCTTTAATCAAGCTATGAATTCCATTGTTACTAGTAAAGTCATGCCATACACAAGTCATGTACCCAACATATCGGCTATCGACTCGATCATCTTTAGAGCATAATCCTCCACTTATATCAAAGCACATGAGTTACATACGTACAGTCGGTGACTAACTTAGGATTTAGGTAAGTCACACCATGAGCATCTCAAGTGAATCAATTCAAAAACGGATTCAAAATTAATTCAACTTGGGTCCAGTCCAATGTATCATTTTTCTAATAAGTACATTTATGTTTATACTCGTGGAGTCAATTGCTTCGATAGCCAAGACTAGTCATCTCCCTAATTGAAATTGTAAACGACATAATAATCCTGCTATGTATTTGAATCAAATGCTCACTTCGATTCTTTTACGATACTACAGACTCGTTTAAATTATCTATTGAAGCAAGTTATCTTTCTCACAATGTAAATGTTCTTATAGTGCCACTTATCATTTGCTTGAATTTAGCATTCAATGAGTCAATATTTGCTTGTGACAATTTCGCTATGTATGCAAAACATGAAAGACGGGAGCACAAAAGATATAATAGTGAAATGTGAAATTAATTTTATTTATTTATTCATCGTTCAAATACATAGAAAACAATTACATATTTACTACAATATGGGCACATTTCCCGATACTTATCTTTAAGATCTTTCATTTCCTTGAACCCTTGTAAAGCAACACAAACATGGTTAGTGACTTCAAAATTAATTGCCTAATGGTCTATTGAATCTTCCACTAAGCAAGTTTCAATACCTTTGCTTTTTGTAGTTAGATAGTCCTTCCACTCTTTGTACTTAGTCTTGAAGTGTCCTTTTTCTTACTGTAGAAGAAACACTTAAACTTGGATAAGTCTTTAGACTTTTTAGTTTTCTTCATTTCCACTTTTTGTCGTCTAAAGGACTTAGCCTTGTTCTCTTTGCTTGCTCTTTTGAGGAAGAAGCAACTACTAAGTTAGCTTCTACCTTGCAAACAGATTGACCGTCATTCAACATTAACTCATTGGATTAAAGTTCCTTCATGAGTTGTGTAAGCGTCCACTGCTTGTTCCAGAAGTTATATGTGGACTTAAAGCCAACAAAATCCTTCGACAAGCTTTTGAACACAATCTCAATTTGTGTGTTCTGGTCCAGTTTGGCCCCATTATCCTCAATCTCGACAAAATAACTCATAAGATATATCATATGATCTTTGACCGGAGTGTATAGTTTCTGCTTTTAAATGAAAGTTTAAAGTATATCAAAACACTATTGAAAGGACTCCTAAAGAAGTCTATAAATAGACAACATTTTGTTTTACAGTCTTTATAAGTTTTATTGGAGAGAATTTTCATGATTTGCATGTAGGATATTTTGGGATGACTGATTGAACAATATTATTTATTGAACAAGATTTAGGGCACGTTTGTTCGCTGTAATGGAATAGAGGCGTAATAGGTAGTCATTTTATTTGGTTGAATAGAATGGAATAGAGGCGTAATAGTATTTTTGTGTTTGGTTGAATGGAATGATGTTGTAATAGCATAAGGAAAAAAACTAAAATGACTAGCATACCCTTAGCAGAAATTTTTTTAGGTAGATGATTATTGTTATTGTTATTAAATTTTAATAAGAGTATTAATATAAATAATAAATAATTTAATCATATTTTAACATAATTATTATTAAATATAATTTAATAAAATATATAATTTAATAAAATATATGAATTTACTAAAATCATAATATATAATACTATAAAATATAATTTAAAATAATTATTATTAAATATAATTTAACAAAAATATATAAATTAATAAAATTCTTAGTATTAAATATTCTTATATGAATTTACTAAAATCATAATATATAATACTATAAAATATAATTTAAAATAATTATTATTAAATATAATTTAATAAAATATATAATTTAATAAAATTCTTAGTATTAAATATTCTTATATGAATTTACTAAAATCATAATATATAATAATATAAAATATAATTTAAAATAATTATTAGTAAATATAATTTAATAAAATATATAATTTAATAAAATTCTTAGTATTAAATATTCTTATATGAATTTACTAAAATCATAATATATAATACTATAAAATATAATTTAAAATAATTATTATTAAATATAATTTAATAAAATATATAATTTGATAAAATTCTTAGTATTTAATATTATATTAATTTTAGTAAATTAATATTCTTATATTAATTTACTAAAATCATAATATATAATACTATAAAATATAATTTAAAATAATTATTATTAAATATAATTTATAATCTACTTTATTATTTTTAAATTGCAATACATATTTTAATGTGCTAAAATATCATTAGTGGAACAAATAATTTAATTATTCTACAATAAAAATATTATCAGTAATAAATAACTTGAGAATTATATTTTGCATAAACATAATTTTCATATATTATAGCAAAATGTTAAATGAAATTCATGAAATTCTATGTCATAATCCATATGTTATACAGTTTTAGAACATCAAAAAGTTAAAACATTGTAATGACATACCATCCCAAATATTACAAACAGAAAAAGTTACGAAAATATCATCAACAGAACCATGATTTTTAATGGTCAGTAAGAAATCTTCTGACCCATTCCAACCGCACATCAGAAGGTAAACTAAAGAAAACGAGCATTTGAGTTGGATGATCTGAAATTTTACTCAATGCTCGAAACCGCTCATCCACTGTTAAACCTTCTATTTCACATAAGGTTCGATATAAATTTGTAGCTTTTTCTTGGATGATCTGGAATTCTTCTGACTTTTGTTGAACTACCACATTGGAGGTAATACTCCTACTGATTTGTTCGCCAATGACCCGTATGTTTTCCGCCAATAAAGTGGCAACATCATGAAATGAAGAAGAAAAAAGATCACTTGCATCAGAATTCTTTTTTTTTCTTCTTTGAAGATGAGGAACCCCCTTGGTTTCTATCTGGTTGCAGCTCCGTAGTAGAAACATCCATGTCATCCAAAGAGACATCAGCTTCGCAGTCATAGAATTCGTTTCTTTATTCATTAATATCTGCAGTAGGTACATCCTGAACATTTATTTCTTCAATAACATCAGCGGTTGTTTGAGCATCTTTCCCAGTCGCTCAATCTCTTGCGTATATGGCAGTAAGTTGGTCGTAGTAAGGGAAACTACGATGTCTGAATTGACCGGCTTCTTTATGACTCTATAAAAATGAGGAAATCATATTAGTTATGAGTTTGGTAAAAATAAGATAATAAAGACTTGAAATAATTCTTACATTTAAATAAGAGTCCTAAACCGCATCTTCAGCAACAACGAGCAGCTTATGCTCATCCCAACCAAAATCGCTATTGTTTTGGCCATTAAGCATGTCATACACGATTGACCAATCCCTTTTTAGTAACCTAATCCTCGATTCAATATTAGGTCTAGCCTTCAACATTGCATTGGGTAAAGCCTTTTCTAGCATTTTTTCCAACTCGTTTAAATAACCGGCTTTAAACCCGATATCAGCATTAAATGTTCCAACATTGTGCAAGTCCACCATGCAGGAAACCAATGCTGCATCTTCTTCTGGAACCCATTTCCTTTTGGTTCCTCGAGAAGCTTGGGAAGAAACATTTGATTCTGAAACACCTGACATAATTATCTTAAGAAAAAAAATTATATTAATATCATGAATCAAAAGGTGAACACTTTATAAAATTAAAATTAAGTTCAATATCATGAATCAAAAGCTCAACACTGTATAAAATTATAACACATGATGAATGAAAAGAAATTAAATTATAATTCAACAAGTTTAGTACAATACAAAAAAACAATTCAAACACCACCAAAGTTTCACAAACTAGATACATAAAATAACATAAACAAATTAACTCAAACTCATTTTGTCCCTAAACCTAACTAATTTCTAGATGCTTGCCATTCATTGAACATTTGGTTGGCTAGTTCCATCCTCCAAGTAACCCAAGCATCCGATGGATGAATATTTACGATATTCGGTTCATCGTCATCTACCACATTACTAGGTAATCCTTCTCCCACATTCGCTTCAATAGGATCAATACTCATATGGGTTCGAATAAAATTATGGAGCAAACAACATGCAATAATGATTCTATTGTGCACCCTTACAGAATAGAATGATGGACTCCTAAGTATTCCCCATCTAAATTTTAATAACCCAAAGCATATTTCAATAACATTACGTGCCGAGGCATGTTTCATATTAAAAAATTATTGAGGAGTACTTGGCTGATAACCCTGACGCCATTCATTCAAATGATATCGTTGTCCTCTAAAAGGTGCAAGAAATCCCTCACAATTTGTGTATCCAACATCAACTAGATAATAACAACCTATAAAAAAACTTTTTTTTAAATGATTAATTCACCACAAAAAGTTTGATCTTAATGAATAATTCAAAGTCCTATAACTATCCACTTTACCATGAGGAACTTTTAGTCCATGTCTCCTACTAATGGCATCTCGAAGAACCCGTCTATCAGCAACAGAACCTTCCCAACCAGGAAGAACATAAACAAATTGCATATCAGGTGTACAGACACCTAGCATATTTGTTGCTATGTCACATTTTCGCGTTCGATATCTAGGTTTATCAACCGTTGGAACCCTAATCTTGATGTGGGTTCCATCAAGAGCACCTAAACAATTCTATATCACATGTTATAAAACCTTGATTTAGGATGCTAAATTTAAATCTAAATCAACTAAATTATGTACAAGCTATATATAAAACTCAGTCCAATACCTTAAACCATTTCCACCTTGTGTCTGAAGAATTAGCTGTAATTGGCTCTGCCTTTTTAAATAACACATCTTGTAAGCTTATGACAACATTTAGAACACTATGAAATGATCTGCTAACAGTTTTCCCGGACCTATTGAAGTGATGCTTGATAACTCGATTTTTAAGGTGATGGGAAATGATATGTAAAAACATTGCCACTTGCTCATCAACAAGCATGTTCCTTGACGACTTCAATCCCCCTAACGTTTGTAACATCTCACATAGTTTAAAAAATGCAAATCTATTCATCCTAACTTGTTCAATACATGTCTCGTCACTAGCATATATAAGCCTTTTCACATAATCCCGTTGTGCATAAAAATCTAAAATATAGGACCTAATCCTTGGTCTATAAGTATGTAGGCTATGGCTGGCACCCAATGTAAGTAAGAATCAACTCGCAATTCTACAGATTTGCAACCATATTGTCAATGCAATACCAATTCTTTTACGCCTCACACTTTGTGCAATTAAAGGCATACGAGCCATTACTGCAACATATTAATGTGTTCCAGATTGTCAAATCGTAGTAAAAGGGTCATATTTCTCCAATCATAATTTCAATAACAGTAAAATAAAATTAAATAATTTAATTGCCAAAGAACTTACAGTGATTGTGTGAAAAGAAGACGCTCAACTGTGGGTGGAGGAAGTAATCAAACTAGCTGCTTCAATAGGAAGCAATAACACACTATCAAAGAAAAATGAACAATACAAATTTAGAATCTTTACGAAGCAAAAAATAGAAATTAAAATTATATTTGCAATTTATATTAATTACTTAAAAATATTTAAAATTTATATCTCGTGTATCATTGTATTGAATTATTTAAATCTCATGTAACTTAACTATCTTTTACTTTGCACTATCATCTCTAAGAAGAACATTTTAACATTTAACCGTATTTTTGACAATAATGTTACAAATTTAACATTAACAAATCACATTTTCTTTAAACAATTTTTAAAAGCACTTTCAATCATAATAACAATGAATAATTAGTACTTAAGCTCGATTTGGAACTCAACTTGAGACACGCAAAAACTTCATTTAAATTTCTTAAAATGCTAAAATATTAAAATATATAGTTTTATATTAACATTTTAATTAAATTTATATAAAATAAATTTTAAAATAATTTTATTTAAATTCATATCGAACAGGACCAACCTAATATCATTTGACACAAGCCAACCAAGGCGAACTACTACCATTTTGCATCTTTTAAATATGATTTTTTAATCTTATCAAAAAAATCCACTATACAAGTAATTTATCCATCATTTTAGTTAATTTTAATTACAATTATTATTTGGTACCACACCAAAATTATGAAATCAACATGTGTCTCATTATTTATTTTTATTTTAAATGAAAATTAAGAATAAAGTGATAGTTTCTCAACTTCAATGTGGATTTGAAAATTTTTACCACTAATATATTGAATAATTGTTTTTAATCAAGTTGTTTACTTGATTATATCTAATGATCCAATTTTTATTTTATTTTATTTACTCATGATTGGATTGGGTTTAATTTATAATGGTTCAAAAGTTGATATATATGTAATATTATTAAAATAATATTTTTAAATTTAATTATTTAAAATATTTTTAATTAATGCGTTGTATATGAATATACACATTTAATTAGTTTTATTTTTAATAAAATATTTCTAATTAATTCCTTCAATTTTAATCACCTTACAATTTATTCATTGTATTATATCTAACGGCTCATCTAAGTAATCACTAGTGGTTTGATCCTATAATTTCATACAGGTCTTGTAATTGCTCGATTAAAATTTTCGAACTAGCTCAACTTAAGAAATTTGATCCCAAATTCAAAATTTTCAATACTAATAAAAATCAACTTATTACATCACCACTTGCAAAATATAAAGAAAAACATTACTATGGAGTAAACCATAAAAAAGCAGAACATATAGTTCTCATAGACACTGAAACTTGAGCTAAATGATGAAGTATCGTAATTGAGCCCATGATCCCTTAAATACTCATCATGGTCGATATAACTCCTCAAGGGAGCAACATCTATCACTCTATCGTCTAAGCTAATGCTTATAATAGAGGTATCAAACGTCTTCTTATATCCCTTACATTCACAACAAAGAATTCCAGCAAAACCAAAGTAACATGCATACAAACAAGCAAAATAGAAGGAATTCATTCAAACTTGTTCTTTAAAATTAAGTTCAATTAATTGCTAAAATCTATAGCCCCTGAAATAAGAAGAATATAGAAGGCTTGTATGTGAATGCATGGCAATATGACAGCACAGAAAATGAAAAAGGCTTGGCTCTTCAACAAAAGCAACATGTACAACTCACAGGATCCACAACAAAGCTTAATCTAACAACATCTTTTACTAATAGCCTAAAAAATGCACATGATGAATTGCTGCATATACCATAGACCAGAAATACAATATATGTTACTTATTTTCAAATGATCTATGACAAACTAAACAGACTACAGCTCATCATAATCATACAGTTCAATTTAGCAAATGGAAATTAGCAATTTAGCATAATCATACCACTCAGACGCAAGTTCATTTTTTGGACGACCGATGCATACATGATAATAAGGGTAAAATAATTTGCATGTCAATATTAGCAATATAACTTATGCATTCATGATAACATGGAGGTCAGGAAGCATGATTTATAACAGACCAAACACATCCACAACCATATGCCAAAAATCAGCATGTATGTGTTTTATTGTGTTTCTCTGTATTTGATTTTGAAGTCTTACAATTTTTCTTTAGTTTAGAAGATTGGATAAGTTACCAAACCTCTTGAATTGCAACTAGGGCTTCAGCTTGCCAACGATTTATGTCTGGAGCAAATCGGTAGCTAATAGCTCTTACTTACAAAATTTCACATAGAACATCAATACCTTCTGATTAAGCCTCATAAATCATAACAATGCTTAGCTGAAAGGTGCTGCATAATTCGCGCAGAGATGATTTGGATAAGTCACTGTAGAGATGTTAATATCAACTAATTGTAAAATTTTAGAGTCAAATATAGAAATTTAATAAGATGCCTCCTTTAATCAAATTCAACCATAACTCATGCACTCATAGCCAATAGAGCTTATTTTAATCTCAATTTACCATAATAATATTACAGTTACATATACTGCAACAACTGTTCTGTATCGCATATGTGCATAAACTAAAAATCAAGAATTACTGCAAACGAAGTTGACGCCAATCAAGAACCGAACAACAAAGTCCACAGAATATCCAAAATCAAGCAAGAATATGTTGCAACTAAAAATAGAAAGACTATTCAGAAAATCTACATAAAACACACAAAATATTATCACAGGCACATCAAAGCTATGTTGCTCAGATTCGGGTACAAATGTTTGATACCCCGAACCCATGTCTAAAAACATGTCGAACACGAAAATTTCAAGAAAAATGATGAGTTGGAGCCATATAATAATCAAAGACATACAGAAAAGATGAACAAAAAGGGATCCATATTTCAATAAAACCAAACAACACCATTCAATTTCCATGAAAATCAATCACGAATCCAATACAATTGGTAAAAGCAAACACTGTTTTTTACAAGTTTCAGACAAAAAGGAATTCAAAACATACCCAGAAAGGATAGAGATCAAGGAAATCTTGAGACCTAATCAAGAACCAAACAAGAAAGTCAAAACAAGAGACTCAATTTGCAAGTTTGAAGTTAAAGAAACACCCCTACTTACAGGCAACCTTGTCAGAATTTTGAGATCAAAAACCTTGTCAGAGCCCTAGTTCCTACTTGAAAACGATGAGGCCTCTTCGATTTTCCTGGAGCTTAAACAATTAACAAGCAGAAAAATTGACGGGCCTCAAAATTATTAATTGAATTGATTCATTGCGGGAAAAAGAGGGGGAGTTATCAGATTTGAGAAAAACTCACTTGTTGGTATGGCCGTTCCTCCAGTTTTTTTTACAGTTACCTTCAGGAACAAAAGAAGGAAAACAAGGGAAAATGTAAGGGGCAGTTTTGTTTGATGTTGGGAGGGAGAGGGTGGAGGTGGCTTTCGGGTTGGGAGGGTAAAACAGGGCAGATGAAATCGGGAGAACCAAAACTAAGCAAAGCGAGCTTTCCTTCTGAATAGAAAAGCAATGATTACGGAATTGGGGCGTAATGTAATAAGCCCGTAATAGGGCATTACACCCAACCAAACGACGGAATAGGTGGGGCCCATGAAATATGTGGGTAATGACATACCCATTACAGTGAACCAAACAACACGTTAATGAAGTAGGATTGTTAACCTAAACTACATTTGTTTATTACTTTGCACTTTTCTTTACTTTATTGATAAGCGAGCAATTTGTTCCTACTCATTGTTGGAAGTGAAGTTAAAGACAACAAAACTGATTTATTTCAAAGTGTAAGAAGATTATTAATGATTTGGTAATACACCGAAGGCATGAAGAGCTCCTCAACTACATTGTTTGTTGTTGGGAAGATTTAGGGAGAGAAATAAATTTTATCGGGAATGTGTTGTACCTGACTTTCAAAGCATTAATGGGTGGTGCTAATTTTTGCAATCTAAATTTCACAATAAAATTTATTTTCATATATATATTTATTTATTTTAGGGTCTAAATTTGATACCTAGATTTATTATTAAACTTAAAAAATGTAAAAATTTCGATGATATGACATTTTGAGATTGTCGCACATCATCACTTAAAAATTAAAAAAATTCTATAAAATTTCAGGTTTTGATATGGTACAATCTTAAAATATCACAAACAATGTTTTAATAATCGGACTAGTGATTGAACTAATCAAACTACTAGTTCTCGACTCAAATAGTTTGATCGGTTTAACTGCTAGCCCAACAATAATTAAATAAATAATTAAAAAAGTCATAAAATAAAAAAATAAAAAAATTATTAAATTGGTTCAACTATTGGTTTTTGTCCCAATTTTTTATTTTTGTTGGTTTCAGGTAGTTTCCAATTCAATCAATTCAATCCTTTTTTTGGACCAGTATACCAATTGGTCCTTGATCCAATTGGTCTAACTAACCAATCCAATCATATTTAAGAACACTTATCACATCATTAAATCTTGACTGAATTTAAATTTAGAACCAAAGTAGATTTAATTGTCAAGTTTAAGTGTCAAAATAAACAAAAAAATTTTAAGTACCAAAAAATCTAGTTAACAAGTTTAAAGATAAAAACTAATTTTTATTGGAAGAATGATTTTCAATGAAAAACCTTTTAGAAAACCCTAATTAAATTTCTTAAAAAAAAAGAAAATCGAGTTTGAAATGAAGCATATAAAACTAAACTTCAATATTTATATATTCTTTTGTAAATTTGATATTTTATTTTTAATTAAATTTAATTATTAATATTTTAAAATAATTAAATAAATTTTAACGAAAATATTAACTAAAATATTAATAATCCTGATAATAGTTTACATATAATTTATGCTAATACGATATAATTTGTCAACAAATAATTTAAAATGATATAATATTCAAAGAAATATATAAAAAAAAAGTCAAACAAATTAGCAAAGAGCATATGTAGATTGTCATAAATATTGAACATTTTAGTCAAATTTTTCGATTACTCTTTAATAATATTTTAAAATTTTTAATTGAGAAAAGTTTTTAAATTCCGGAGACGCCCACAAGTTGAATCTGGAACAGATTGGACTCGACTCAACGATAAATAACTTTTTTGAGCAAATTATTTTTTATATGCCACGAATTAAATAAAACAGCAGAGAAATAAACGGGGGGACTCTCTCAAGAAAACCACAACAGATTTCAGATCCTCCTTCCAAGCTCTGCAGAAAGGTAAATCCTTTTCTTATTTTAACAGAAACAGGAAAAATAGATCCATCAAGTTACTCCTTTTTCCCCTTAAAGATTCCTTTTCAGTGATTTATTCGAAGTTTTAATCTTTTTTCTTTATCTTGCTTTTGCCCACGGCTTGATTAGATATATCTGTTTTTGTTTTACTATTTCTGGGTTCATTTCATTGTTTATGAATTTATGATTTATTTTGTAGGTTTAGGTTTTTTCCTCTTTGTTCTTTTTAGATGTGTATTGGATGATTTTTATGTCTTTTCTTTTTGTTAATTATTTTTTCGTTGATTGATTTTAGACTTTTTGCTATCTTCATACTATCTAGTTGATGTTTTTTTATTCAAATATTATTAGGTTTTGATTTTTATTAGTAGCTTTTTTTGTAAATCAATACTGTGAGCAGAAAGTGGAAAGCAACGATGGGGCTGACATTTACAAAGCTCTTTAGCCGGCTTTTTGCCAAGAAAGAGATGCGTATTTTAATGGTGGGTCTTGATGCAGCTGGTAAAACCACCATTTTGTACAAGCTCAAGCTCGGCGAAATCGTCACCACAATCCCCACCATTGGTGAGTTTGCTTCAAATTCTAATTTCCATGGAAAAAGGAAATCCATTTTTGATTGTTTTGGAAAGGGTTGTTTGAGAATTAATGGTGAAGCAAAAGAAAAGGGCTCGAACAATTTCATTTTTATTCATAGATCTTATACTGAAGTCTGCTTTACACGCTTCTTGTATGCGCTTCTTACTACCTAATATATAACGTATGAATATTTGTGTCCTGGTTACCGTTTGTTCGTGAAGTATGTAATTGTATCTTTATTTGGAAAGAGAATGGTGTAAGAGGATCCCAGTTTGTATGACTTGAAGATTTGAAAGAGAAGTTTGAGTTCCTGCTTGTTTTATGTGCACTTCAAACAGTATGGCCATAGATTATTGAGATTAACTTCATAGCACCTTTTGAAAGCTAATGGTATAATGTAATTGATCCTCTTATTAGATATAAATTATTTGTATGGGTTGATTTCCCCTAATTTAAGTGGTTTACTGAAGTCTCTGACATGAAAGGGCATACTGTTTTTGCAGGATTCAATGTTGAGACTGTGGAATACAAGAACATCAGCTTCACTGTTTGGGATGTTGGTGGTCAGGACAAGGTATGCATCATAAAACCTAATGAAGTGTAGTTCTTTTTTAGGTAAAAAGTAGGCCACTGCCTAGTAGTAGGGGAAGGGGTTGCGGATGTTGGGATCTGAATCTCTGATATGCTAGATGTTGCCACTTGAGGGTGGCTGCATGAATCACTAAGCTAAGTCCTTAGTTCTATGATATAGTTCTACGATGTTTGATGTATATATGTTAAATGTTTTGTCTCATTTACCCTCATTGATCCTCTCTTTCGAGCAGAGTTTGATATCATATTGTATAGTAATTCACGAAGCCTTAGTTTCAAGAATGCAGAAAGCACATGGATATAACACTCTACTATCTGATTTTGTTACTTGTGTTGTTTATATTGGGGGCACTGAAGCAATTCTTGGTTGGTTCTATGATTTTTATTTAAAGCTTCATATTTTCACCAGCTTACTTTATTTGAAATACAGATTCGTCCTTTATGGAGGCACTATTTCCAGAATACTCAGGGTCTCATTTTCGTGGTGGATAGCAACGACAGGGACCGTGTTGTTGAGGCAAGAGATGAGTTGCACAGGATGTTGAATGAGGTATGTTACATTATCAAATAAAGAGAATCTGTTGATACATATAGATATGAGCAGATACTATAACAACTGCAAAAGGGCCATATATATAAGCTAACAATAACTTCTTTTTTATTTCAGGATGAACTGAGAGATGCTGTTTTGCTTGTATTTGCCAACAAGCAAGATCTTCCCAATGCAATGAATGCTGCCGAAATAACTGATAAGCTTGGTCTTCATTCTCTCCGTCAGCGCCACTGGTAAAAATTACCTCTCGTGTTTCCTTTTCTCAGCCCACTTTTTTTTGTTTTTATTTTATTTTCTCACTGTTCATGTGATT
The DNA here is from genome assembly GCF_025698545.1 of Gossypium raimondii. Taxonomy (NCBI): domain Eukaryota; kingdom Viridiplantae; phylum Streptophyta; class Magnoliopsida; order Malvales; family Malvaceae; genus Gossypium; species Gossypium raimondii. The sequence goes on from NC_068568.1 coordinate 41,728,322, forward strand.
TTCTGACGTGATTTGTTTCCCGTTCCAGGTATATCCAGAGTACGTGTGCAACTTCTGGGGAAGGCCTCTATGAGGGCCTTGATTGGCTTTCCAGCAACATTGCTAGTAAGGCAAGTCCATGAACCTCAAAATCTGATAGAAAGAAACACGCATATATTTTTATATATACTCCGTCATGGAATAAGCATTGGTCATACGAATACATCAGAACCAGAACATAGTTGAAATCTATTTTACACCAACTCTCCGTTTTTCTTATAGTATCCCTGTGTCCAAGACATATGGGGATATGGTTTTCCCAGGATCATGGAAAAACCTGAAAGAAATTGAACATTGCCTGTAACTTATGCGAAACTCTCGATAACATAGGTTTAGATATGACAAGTCACAATTACTTATATGTCTTGTCCTGCTTTTTCTTTGGCAATTGCAGGCATGAGAAAGGATCAGTGTATTGGTTGTTAGTTAGACTTGTTGAAACTCTGGCAACTCTTGAAGAGGATATAGCTTCCTGTTTATCCAGCAACGTTTGTAATGACAGAATATTTAGCTTTGTTTAATCTTTTTACTTGGAATTTTCATTTTCTTTAATGTATTTGTGTTAAATATTCGGACTTGTTATGGTTTATATCGGGAAAAAAAATAGTAACATTGCATGTCAAACGTGTACGTATGGCTGACAATCACGTTCGAATCAGGGATTTAGAAAACACCAATTTGACTACTCCCACCTCCTCTTCTTGGCATTATAAACCCATTTTTCTCCCATAAAAAAATTAAAGTTTTTGGAGAGATAAATCTCAAAATTATATATTAATTTTGATTTTAAATCAGCATGTAATTTAACATATAAATTTTTTATTTGATGTAATTATATGCATAAAATTTGGATTATAGCATTAAAAATATACATAAATTTGATTTTGATTTAATCATATATATTTAAGTAAATTATTAATTTATTTTTATATTAGAAAAATATAATTATTTGTATCTGTAAAGAAATATAAGCATATGTTAATTTGTTATATAAATAATTGTGTTAATAATTTATTTAATCAAATTTTATATATAAATTAGTAAAAATTATACATTAAATTAAAGTTTGTCCTTATTGGTTTAAGTTATATGTTGATTGTTTTAATTATTCTCTATAAAATAGAATAATGAAAAGATACAGATTTTTTTTAGTGAATTAGAATAACATGGCTCGAATAATAAAAGATACACATTTTTTTATTTAAATGAAATTTTGATATTTTAATTGATGACATATTTTGGGTTCTATTTCTAAACACTACGTTTTTTTAGGAGAAAAGAAAAGGAAAAGGTAAATAACAAGCAAAGCGAATTACCCATTTGTCTCTTATCCTTTTTTACTTTCATACATTTTAGAAGGTCAATTTCGTCAAAATGAATTCTAAACTTACAAAGGCAGTGTGGCTTGCCTTCCTAATCCTCTATTCACTCTATCACTCCAAACACAGGAAGAAAAGAAAGCAAATCAAAGAAGAAGAAAAATGGCTTCTTCCACTCTCCGTTTACGCTCCACCCACTTCCTCTTATCCTACGCACCCTCCCCTTTTCAAAACCCCTTCTCTCCAATTCCCTCCCCGTTCCGCCACTCCTCCTAACCTCACCCACCGTTCCACCGCCCTCCGCCCTCTCAATGCCACTGCCGCGCCCGAAAAAATCGGAAAACTCGGCACCGAAATCTCCAACCTAACCCTCGAGGAAGCCCGCACCCTTGTCGACTACCTTCAAGAGAAACTCGGCGTCTCCGCCGCCGCTTTCTCCCCGCAGCCGTTCAGTTGCCGCCCCGGTGGTGCCGATGCCGGAGAGACTGTTGTCGAAGAGAAGACTGAGTTCGATGTGGTGATCGAGGAGGTTCCTAGCAATGCCAGGATTGCGGTGATTAAATCCGTTAGGGCTCTGACAAATTTAGCTTTGAAAGAAGCGAAAGAGTTAATTGAAGGTTTGCCCAAGAAGTTCAAAGAAGGAGTTTCGAAGGAGGAAGCCGATGATGCCAAGAAACAACTTGAAGAAGCTGGAGCTAAAGTTTCCATGGCTTAGAACAGCCTTTCGAAGGTTGGTTTTTCTATGATGTGCAGTAGAAATTTTCTAAATTGTTAAGACTGTTGTACTCTGAATTTTACTCTCTAATTGATGCAATTTTATATATTTAGTTGCTTAATTTCTCTTGAATTGTTGAGTTTGTTAACCCAAATAGGACATTTGGGTGTTTAAATTTTGACTTCTTTTTGTAGGATACGTAGTTGCAAATTGAGTACTTCACAGTTTAGGGTTTTTTGCATTGGATAAGGACTCAAATCAAGTTCTTCTCAAAATTTATTCGAGGCTGAGCTAAGGTCGTCCCTTCCAGTATTGTTTTGTAAGTATATAGTCGATTTCAAAATCTTTGGTAAATTTGTGTGGGTATAAAATTGTGATTTAGGATTTTCATCTAATAAAGCATGTAAAAATATTTTTATATTTTTATATTCTTTAAACTGAAATGTAATTTCAATATAATTTTAAGTATAGTAATTCACGAAGCCTTAGTTTCAAGAATGCAGAAAGCACATGGATATAACACTCTACTATCTGATTTTGTTACTTGTGTTGTTTATATTGGGGCACTGAAGCAATTCTTGGTTGGTTCTATGATTTTTATTTAAAGCTTCATATTTTCACCAGCTTACTTTATTTGAAATACAGATTCGTCCTTTATGGAGGCACTATTTCCAGAATACTCAGGGTCTCATTTTCGTGGTGGATAGCAACGACAGGGACCGTGTTGTTGAGGCAAGAGATGAGTTGCACAGGATGTTGAATGAGGTATGTTACATTATCAAATAAAGAGAATCTGTTGATACATATAGATATGAGCAGATACTATAACAACTGCAAAAGGGCCATATATATAAGCTAACAATAACTTCTTTTTTATTTCAGGATGAACTGAGAGATGCTGTTTTGCTTGTATTTGCCAACAAGCAAGATCTTCCCAATGCAATGAATGCTGCCGAAATAACTGATAAGCTTGGTCTTCATTCTCTCCGTCAGCGCCACTGGTAAAAATTACCTCTCGTGTTTCCTTTTCTCAGCCCACTTTTTTTTTGTTTTTATTTTATTTTCTCACTGTTCATGTGATTTTCTGACGTGATTTGTTTCCCGTTCCAGGTATATCCAGAGTACGTGTGCAACTTCTGGGGAAGGCCTCTATGAGGGCCTTGATTGGCTTTCCAGCAACATTGCTAGTAAGGCAAGTCCATGAACCTCAAAATCTGATAGAAAGAAACACGCATATATTTTTATATATACTCCGTCATGGAATAAGCATTGGTCATACGAATACATCAGAACCAGAACATAGTTGAAATCTATTTTACACCAACTCTCCGTTTTTCTTATAGTATCCCTGTGTCCAAGACATATGGGGATATGGTTTTCCCAGGATCATGGAAAACCTGAAAGAAATTGAACATTGCCTGTAACTTATGCGAAACTCTCGATAACATAGGTTTAGATATGACAAGTCACAATTACTTATATGTCTTGTCCTGCTTTTCTTTGGCAATTGCAGGCATGAGAAAGGATCAGTGTATTGGTTGTTAGTTAGACTTGTTGAAACTCTGGCAACTCTTGAAGAGGATATAGCTTCCTGTTTATCCAGCAACGTTTGTAATGACAGAATATTTAGCTTTGTTTAATCTTTTTACTTGGAATTTTCATTTTCTTTAATGTATTTGTGTTAAATATTCGGACTTGTTATGGTTTATATCGGGAAAAAAATAGTAACATTGCATGTCAAACGTGTACGTATGGCTGACAATCACGTTCGAATCAGGGATTTAGAAAACACCAATTTGACTACTCCCACCTCCTCTTCTTGGCATTATAAACCCATTTTCTCCCATAAAAAATTAAAGTTTTGAGAGATAAATCTCAAAATTATATATTAATTTTGATTTTAAATCAGCATGTAATTTAACATATAAATTTTTATTTGATGTAATTATATGCATAAAATTTGGATTATAGCATTAAAAATATACATAAATTTGATTTTGATTTAATCATATATATTTAAGTAAATTATTAATTTATTTTTATATTAGAAAAATATAATTATTTGTATGCAGTAAAGAAATATAAGCATATGTTAATTTGTTATATAAATAATTGTGTTAATAATTTATTTAATCAAATTTTTATATATAAATTAGTAAAAATTATACATTAAATTAAAGTTTGTCCTTATTGGTTTAAGTTATATGTTGATTGTTTTAATTATTCTCTATAAAATAGAATAATGAAAAGATACAGATTTTTTTTAGTGAATTAGAATAACATGGCTCGAATAATAAAAGATACACATTTTTTTATTTAAATGAAATTTTGATATTTTAATTGATGACATATTTTGGGTTCTATTTCTAAACACTACGTTTTTTTAGGAGAAAAGAAAAGGAAAAGGTAAATAACAAGCAAAGCGAATTACCCATTTGTCTCTTATCCTTTTTTACTTTCATACATTTTAGAAGGTCAATTTCGTCAAAATGAATTCTAAACTTACAAAGGCAGTGTGGCTTGCCTTCCTAATCCTCTATTCACTCTATCACTCCAAACACAGGAAGAAAAGAAAGCAAATCAAAGAAGAAGAAAAATGGCTTCTTCCACTCTCCGTTTACGCTCCACCCACTTCCTCTTATCCTACGCACCTCCCTTTTCAAAACCCTTCTCTCCAATTCCTCCCCGTTCCGCCACTCCTCCTAACCTCACCCACCGTTCCACCGCCCTCCGCCCTCTCAATGCCACTGCCGCGCCCGAAAAAATCGGAAAACTCGGCACCGAAATCTCCAACCTAACCCTCGAGGAAGCCCGCACCCTTGTCGACTACCTTCAAGAGAAACTCGGCGTCTCCGCCGCCGCTTTCTCCCCCGCAGCCGTTCCAGTTGCCGCCCCCGGTGGTGCCGATGCCGGAGAGACTGTTGTCGAAGAGAAGACTGAGTTCGATGTGGTGATCGAGGAGGTTCCTAGCAATGCCAGGATTGCGGTGATTAAATCCGTTAGGGCTCTGACAAATTTAGCTTTGAAAGAAGCGAAAGAGTTAATTGAAGGTTTGCCCAAGAAGTTCAAAGAAGGAGTTTCGAAGGAGGAAGCCGATGATGCCAAGAAACAACTTGAAGAAGCTGGAGCTAAAGTTTCCATGGCTTAGAACAGCCTTTCGAAGGTTGGTTTTTCTATGATGTGCAGTAGAAATTTTCTAAATTGTTAAGACTGTTGTACTCTGAATTTTACTCTCTAATTGATGCAATTTTATATATTTAGTTGCTTAATTTCTCTTGAATTGTTGAGTTTGTTAACCCAAATAGGACATTTGGGTGTTTAAATTTTGACTTCTTTTTGTAGGATACGTAGTTGCAAATTGAGTACTTCACAGTTTAGGGTTTTTTTGCATTGGATAAGGACTCAAATCAAGTTCTTCTCAAAATTTATTCGAGGCTGAGCTAAGGTCGTCCCTTCCAGTATTGTTTTGTAAGTATATAGTCGATTTCAAAATCTTTGGTAAATTTGTGTGGGTATAAAATTGTGATTTAGGATTTTTCATCTAATAAAGCATGTAAAAAATATTTTTATATTTTTTATATTCTTTAAACTGAAATGTAATTTCAATATAATTTTAATATTTTCTAGGTTGAAAATTTGAAAATGTAATTATATCATTTTTCCAATTTTCATTTGTTGAATAACTGTTTTTAATTTTCGGATTCTAGTGGTTCTAGGATGTTCTAACCAAAATATTTTTCATTATTATCATAATCTAATAGTGTTTTATAAGGATTTGTTTCCTTTGTTAAATTTTGTTTTTCAAAACTTTGAATTTTTGTCTAACCACTTTTCTTTTGTTAGAAATTTTGACTATCTGACCTTTTTAATTCCTAAAAAGATTTATAATTTTTATTTTTAAAGTTTTTCTTCTAAAATATTTATTATCGAAAACTTGTTATTTCTAAATTTTCTTTTAACCAATTTATATTTTCTTTTTATGCCTATGATGAGTATTAGATTTTAAAACAAAACGCGCCTAATAAATTTTTATTAATTGATTTTCCTATATTTTTAGAATTTAGCTCATCAATAGTTAAATTTTTATGTTACTGGTCAAAATATTGGTTGTATTTTGAACTTTATCTAAATCTTTAATTAGATAATCATTTGTTTGACTATTTGACTCTATTTTCTTTTTTCCATACGGATCTATTGGTTCAGAGGTGCGAGTAACAAATTTGTGGAGAAATAATATCGTAATATTCTTTGTAAGTTTTTGTCTTTGATTTACATTTCTGTTTGTTTCACAGTTATTTGTTTCAAAACCCATATATCTGTTATTCTGTCTTCTTGTTGCCGTTGAGTCCAGGGAGGACGTTAGGCTTTGTGTGAAGACGATTAAGATAATAGACGGTCTTAGGTACCAGAAACAAATATTATGGAACAAATCGAGTGTTTTCAAGATAAAACTTGTAACCATATTACGCATATAGACTCTAGAAATGAAAATAATATTTCATCTTTGAGTAAGGGTATAAATAGTCTAGTAGATATTACTTTTTTATTTTTCTAAAATATATAATAAGGTCGATTTTGTAGAAGAGAGTAAATAATATAGCGAGATATTAAAATTTAAATTTAAATCATGAGTCTAAAGAAATATACACTAATGTTAATAATAAATTAGATCAAGGTTATTAATAATAATATGGAGCCTGATGTAGATTTAGGTCATTTATATTATGGTAACGGTAAAGCTAATATATTAGTGTTATTTGAGGAAGAAGATGACTCGTCGGAGGAATCAACTTCATCATCTATACTAAGAAATTATAAAAAAATAAAAAGCGTAAAAAGATGATAAACAATAAAGATATAATTTCCGATCCTATAAAAACCTTATAGAACATTGGAAAGAACAATTTACTACTACTAAAGATCAACTAGAAAGAGTTGAATATTTAAAATTAATAGAACTTTATGAACAACATAAAGATCTATTTTCTATGTTTAATTATCGTTACATGTTAAAATATGATGATACAGACAGTAGTAATGCGAGTAATTCTGAAAACACAGAATTATTCAAAAATCAATCTGATGAAGAAAAAACATCAACAGATCAGAATGAAGACATAAAAGTCTCTACCTATAATTCCAATGAAGAAAAAACTTCATCTGAAGAAGAAATAGAAATTCCAGAACCCATGGATACTGAATCAACAGATTTATATGGAAAAAGGAAAATAGAGTCCGATAATCGAACAGATGATTATCTTAGGTCTTTAAATAAAGATTTTAAAATTGATAAAGACAGTTAAGATTTTTGGTAATAACACCGAAAATATAGCTACAAATGATGTTAAACCTGAATACTTAGGAGAAACATCTAGTCAACTTGTTCAACCTAAAATAGATGATTTAAATAAAAGAAATGTGGCCCATGGAGGAATATACTTAGATTCAACTAATACTCTTATTTCAAACTATGAAAAAGCATAGATGATTTAATACAATCAATGACTATTATTGTAAACAATAACACATGATCAAAAGAAAAGTTATTAAATTACTTTGTTTGAATATTTCAAGGAGATGTTCTACAATTTCTTGAGCGATGGGAAGAGTCCGAGAAAGGTAAAGAACAAAAGGGACAATTAATCAATCGATAGGAACCCTAAAGATCTTTTAAAATGATTAATCTTAATTCTAAAAATGTAATTATGTGGATATTTTGATAAAAAGATCAAGATAGTACATATAGTTATATCCTTTCAAAAATTAAATTATGTGATATTAGATATTTAGAAGAATTTTCTAAAAATTTATTCATGAATATCAAAATTTAAAATGAAAATATAAAATTTTGGAAAAACTAATATTTTCATGAACTACCCCACCTTGCGATGAGATATGTATAAACAAATATATATCTTATTTAGAGAAGTACTGATAAAACATCGGTCTTAGATAGATAGTTTAGATTCTATAGGAAATAGGATAAATTTTGCAAGAAAAGAATAAATTTATGTTGTTTGCAAAGTAAAGTCATTAAACAAGTTAAGCATAAATTAAGTAATAAGTATTGTACTAAAATACTAGAAAACGAGTGGGAATTTGGATGTAAACAAATATATCCTAATACTTACAAAAAGCGAAAAAATATAAATTAAGGAAGTGGAAACCGGTAATAAAAAATTTATGGTAAAAGTCAAAAGGTTGTTAGGAGAAAACTTCTAAATCAAAGAAACAAATTTGAAAATGTTTCATATGTGATGAAGAAGGTCACATAGCTAGTAATTGTCCTAACAAAGGAAAAATGCTAAGAAAATGATAAAAGTCTTGAAGAACAAGATTTAGAAATATATTTTCAAAATGAAATAAATCTGAAGAAATATTATATGAGTTAATATCGAAGCAGACTCGATAATAATGAAGAATATATATCTTATGTTTAATATAGGAAGTAGTTCTAATAATCAATTAGAAGAAATTCCTAATTCTAAAAAGTAGGATATTAAATTAGGTAGTTTAATTGGAGAAGAAAAAGACTTTTACGATGAAATAATAGAAAAAATTAATAAAATCATATTTCTAAAGAAGAAAGATATAAAATATCTAAGTTCAAAATATGGACTCGAGACATATAGAGAAAATTATCGGTAACATAGTCTCTAAGTATATTAAGTGGAGGATTAACGAAATTCTTCTATTTATTAAAGATAAAATTAAGAGGAATAAAAAAATATCCTCATGATAGATATATACATTTAGGTATAATTATGATTAATATTAGAGCCTTACTTAGGAGATGTCATGATATTCCTATAATAGCGGTTCTTTTAGATAAAAGATTTGAAAATCCAATAAAATCACTTATTGGAGTAATTCAAACTAATCTACACATGTGTAATAGGATTTAAAGCTAATCTAAATTACTTTATTTCCATTACTGACCCTCTAATAAAAGAGTGTCTATGCCTTAGAGTTCAGACAAAAAATTCTGAAATAGATGATTTAGCGTAAGATCTAGCAATCAATTGGACTTCTATTAATGAATATATAAATACGGTAGAAGTAGAAATAAAATAGATTAATAACAAAATTATTGAACTCTTTAAACCAAACATGTTTACTATTGAAATACAATTGAAATTATTAGATTTAAGGGATCAATCAATCCCAAAAGACTAGATGATAGAAAAATTAGTAAAGATAGTACTTCTAAACCAAGTAAGTACTATAGAATATATGTCTTCGTAATAGACTATATTATAAAAATAATTGTAATACAAATGAAAATTAATCTTACCTCTAGTTCTCAACGGAAGAAGAAGAGGATAATATTAGTACAAACAAGTACACCAATAGGAATTAAAAGCATTCAAATTCCTATATTTCCTCGAACCCAATAGTAATTCTAGAAAAACTAGAATGGAAGAAATTTAAACTTCAACAATTGATAAAAATCAAAAGTTTGACTAAATATTAAAGTTACATTCCAATTTATAAAACATAAAAATATTCTCTAAATGCTTTGATGAACCTTTGGAGCTACAATCGGTAGTTGCGAGAAAGAATGCAATTCTGTAGAAAATGGGAATTAATGAAAAACCCATAAAAATAATAGGAATAGATGATAATAAAATCATTATAAAACATAAAGTTAAAACATATCAATCTACATAAATAATGTTAGATTTATAATTCCTAAAATGGTATGTTTTCCTAACATGCGAGGAGATATATTATTAGGAAATAATTTTATATGTAGGTATTTACCTTTTACTATTGATAAACATTCTATTTGGTTATCAGTAGAAAAAGATTTTTTAGAAATACCACTTGAAAAAATTAATAAGATTGTGTGTAATAAAAATTTTACACCAGTTAAATTATTAGATAATAGATAATTATTACTAATAATTGTTGATTATTTGAGCAAGCCTACTTATGGATAGGGGTAAAAAACCTCTACAACCAGGTGAATGGATTACCGTTCACAAGAAGTCCAACAAAGGGAATGCAGCAACAAATTCCAAAAAAAGATTTGTACCTTCACAAATATCATTTTATCCTAACCAGGGATATTATGAACCATATCCAATGGTAAACCAACCTATTGGAACAAATGTTTTAGATTATCCAATGGTAAACTAACCAATTGGATCTTCTTTTTCATTGACCCCAAACATGGTGTGTCAATCACCAATGTCTCAAGATCCGTATTTGGCATCACAAATCAGTTATGTTGAAGTGATCAAAGGATCAGAAAATTTGTTGAAAAAACAACAAATTGAAGAAGAAAAAGAAATTTCAAAAATTAAAGATTTTTACAATCCTGGTCTACTACCAGAAATTTATAATTTTATAAATGAAATATGGAAAACCCATGTTTCAGAACAAAGAGCCAATTTCAGAAGAGCTCTTACTAGATTTTCACAATTTTTAGTTGAAAAAACAACTAAAGAAAGTGAATATGAAGATTTATTATTAAAATCAGTTTTATATAGAGATTGGGATGAATTCTAACTTTTATCATAGATATTAAGGAGATAAACAATTTTCTTGATATTTTTAATATTTTATTAAGTAAAGGAAAAATAATCTGTTATGAATAAAATGTTTAAAATATGTTTGTATAATAAAGCAAGAAAAATATTACAGTAGAAATATTCACAAAATTGATGAAGTAATTTGCGAATTGCAAATTCAATTTCAAAAGCTTTTAGAATATTTTCTACAAGCATATGTTTTTAATGATTATTTAGATAAAAAATTTACTTTAAAATACTGATTAGATCATGAACCATTTGATATAACCAATATTGAATGGGGTTTTCTAAAGAAGTAGTTGTACAAAACTTCTCTTTTAATCTTTTAAACGACTTTCCTACTATAGTAAAATCGGTTTTACAAAACATCATAAATAATGGTAACTTCTTTTACTATTTTCATATTGAAATTAGTAGTTTAATTGATATAGCTGAAAAAGAACGATTTTATCAGCCATATCAAATTTGGATCATTCAAAAGATGATTGGAACTCCTCAATTATCTGCTGTTAATGAAAACAAAGAACATTTGGCAAAAACCATTGACGAATGTTATAATAATTTTGATCATTATCAAATCCAACCAGGAATTGATTTATTATCACAAGCCCGTTATCTTCTCCATGATGAAGTTTATAAATTATGGACGGATGGAAGAAGGATACTAGCATATCTTAATGGAAACATTCAGGAGGATAGATGTGAGAAATATTTGAAGCTGTTAAAAAAGATAGCTGACATAGAGATAGAAGAATTTCCATCTCCTATTATAGAAAATATATAAAATGCATGGGAAACTTGGAATTCACCATGAAGACTTTCATTGGATTATTTACATCTAGACGAGATTGAAGAAATAAATCTCAACAATGTGCAAGAAGGTTAAAGTCAAAAAAAGATGGCAACCTGAAAGAAAATCCACATACCAACAACAAAGTTTGGCAATGTGGAAGTATCATGATGCAAGCAGTAATGGAACTAACTATGAAGTAAGCAGTGATGTAATAAGATATCTAGATGTAGACAAAAAAGTCTTGCAACGTGGAAGCTATCTTCAAAACAATGATGACGCAAGCAATGATGGAAGCAATCATGACACAAGCAGGTGGAAGTATCATGATGCAAGCAGTAATGGAACTAACTATGAAGTAAGCAGTGATGTAATAAGATATCAGATGGAAGTGGACAAAAAGTGCTTGCAACGTGAAATAACCAAACTTCAAAATAATGATTTCACGCTGCATTATGAATTAACGACCGCCCATCACGCTTGCGTCATGGTTGTGGCATCATTAATTTAATCATTGTTTTGAAGATAGCTTCCACGTTGCAAGACTTTTTTGTTTCGATCCGATATCTTATTACATCACCGCTACTTCATGGTTAATTCCATTACTGCTTGCATCATGATACTTCCACGTTGCCAAACTTTATTGTTGGTATGTAGATTTTCTTTCAGGTTGCCATCTTTTTTTTACTTTAACCTTCTTGCACATTGTTGAGATTCATTTCTTCAATCTCGTCTAGATGTAAAGAATCTAATGAAAGTTTTGGTGGTGAATTCCAAGTCTCCCATGCATTTTTTATATTTTCTATAATAGGAGATGGAAATTCTTCTATCTCCATGTCAGCTATCTTTTTTAGCAGCTTCAAATATTCCTCATCTCTATCCTCCTGGATGTTTCCATTAGGATATGCCAGTATCCTTCTTCCATCCGTCCATAATTTATAAACTTCATCATGGAGAAAATAACGGGCTTGTGATAATAAATCAATTCCTGGTTGGATTTGATAATGATCAAAATTATTATAACATTCGTCAATGATTTTTGCCAAATGTTCTTTGTTTTCATTAACAGCAGATAATTGGGGAGTTCCAATCATCTTTTGAATGATCCAAATTTGATATGGCTGATAAAATCGTTCTTTTTCAGCTATACCAATTAAACTACTAATTTCAATATGAAAATAGTAAAAGAAGTCATCATTGTTTATGATGTTTTGTAAAACTGATTTTACAATAGCATGAAAGTCGTTTAAAAGATTAAAAGAGAAGTTTTGTACAACTACTTTTTTAGTAAAACTCCATTCAATATTGGCTATATCAAATGGTTCATGATCTAATCTGTATTTTAAAGTAAGAAATTTTTATCTAAATAATTATTAAAATATATGTTTGTAGAAAATATTCAAAAAACTATTTGAAATTGAATTTGCTGTTTGCAAATTACTTCATCAATTTTGTGAATATTTCTACCGGTAATATTTTCCTAGCTTTATTATAAAACATTTTGTTCATAATAAGATTATTTTTCCTTTACTTAATAAAATATTAAAAACATCAAGAATATTGTTTATCTCCTTAATATCCATGATAAAAAGTTAGAATTCATCCCAATCTCAGATAAAACCGATTTTAATAATAAATCTTGATTCACCGTCTTTAGTTATTTTTTCAACTAAAAATTGTGAAAATCTAGTAAGAGCTCTTCTGAAATTGGCTCTTCGTTCTGAAACATGGATTTTCCATATTTCATTTATAAAATTATAAATTTCTGGTAGTAGACCAGGATTATAAAAATCTTTAATTTTTGAAATTTATTTTTCTTCTTCAATTTCTTGTTTTTTCAACAAATTTTCTGATCATTTCATCACTTCAGCATAACTGGTTTGTGATGCCAAATACGGATCTTGGGACATTGGTGATTGACACACCATGTTTGGGATCAATGAAAAAGAAGATCCAATTGGTTGGTTTACCATTGGATATGGTTCATAATATCTCTGGTTAGGATAAAATGATATTTGTGCAGGTACAAATTCTTTTTTGGGCTTCTTGTGAACGGTAATCCATTCACATGGTTGTAGAGGTTTTTTACCCCTATCCATAAGTAGGCCTGCTCAAATAATCAACAATTATTAGTAATAATTATCTAATAATTTAACTGGTGTAAATTTTTTATTACACACAATCTTATTAATTTTTTCAAGTGGTATTTCTAAAAAATCTTTTTCACCGATAACCAAATAGAATGTTTATTAATAGTAAAAGGTAAATACCTATATATAAAATTATTTCCTAATAATATATTTCCTCGCATGTTAGGAAAACATATCATTTTAAGAATTATAAATCTAACATTATTTATGTAGATTGATATATTTTTAACTTTATGTTTTATAATGGTTTCATTACCATCTATTCCCATTATTTTTATGGGTTTTTTATTAATTCTCATTTTTCACAGAATTGCATTCTTTTCGCAACTACCGATTATAGCTACAAAGTGTCATCAAAGCATTTATAGAATATTTTTATATTTTCTAAACGGAATGTAACTTTAATATTTATTCAAACTTTTGATTTTTTATCAATTGTTGAAGTTTAAATTTCTTCCATTCTAGTTTTTCTAGAATTACTACCGGTTCGAGAGGAAATATAGGAATTTGAATGCTTTTAATTCCTATTGGTGTATTGTTTGTACTAATATTATCTTCTTTTGGTTGAGAACTAGATGGTAAGATTAATTTTTCATTTGTATTTGTTATACAATTATTTTTAAAATATAGTTTATTAGCTAAAGACATATATTCTATAGTACTTACTGGTTTAGAAGTACTATTTTTACTAATTTTTTCTATCATCCAGTCTTTTGGAATTGATTGATCCCTTAAATCTAATAATTTCGAATGTATTTCAGTAGTAAACCTGTTTGGTTTAAAGAGTTCAATAATTTTGTTATTAATCTCTTTTATTTCTACTTCTGCCGTATTCGTATATTCATTAATAGAAGTCCAACTGATTGCTAGATCTTCTGCTAAATCATTTATTTTAGAATTTTTTGTCTGAACTCTAAGGCATAGGCGCTCTTCTATTAGAGGGTCTGTAATGGAAATAAAGTAATTTGGTTTAACTTTAAATCCTATTACACCTGTGTGTAGATTAGATTGAATTCCTCCAATAAGTGCTTTTATTGGATTTTGAAATCTTTTATCTAAAAGAACCGCTATTATAGGAATATTATGACCTCTCCTAAATAAGGCTCTAATAGTAATTATAATTATACCTAAATGTATATATCTATCCCGATGATATTTCTTTTTAATTCTCTTAATTTTATCTTTAGTAAATAGAGGAATTTCATTAACCTCCACGAGTATACTTAGCTTAATCGTGTTACCGCTAATTTTCTCTATATGTCTCGAGTCCATATTTTGAACTTAGATATTTTATATATTTCTTCTTTAAAATATGATTTTTATTAATTTTTCTATTATTTCATCGAAAAGTCTTTTCTTCTCCAATTAAACTACCTAATTTAATATCCTCGCTTTTTAATTATGAATTTCTTCTAATTGATTATTAGAACTACTTCCTATATTAAATATATATTCTTCATTATTATCGAGTCTGCTTCGATATTAACTCATATAATATTTTTTAGGATTTATTTCTTTTGAAAATATATTTCTAAATCTTGTTCTTCAAGACTTTTATCATTTTCCTAGCATTTTTCCTTTGTTAGGACAATTACTAGCTATGTGACCTTCTTCATCACATATGAAACATTTACAAATTTGTTTCTTTGGTTTAGAAGTTTTCTCCTAACAACCTTTTGACTTTTATCATAAATTTTTTATTACCGGTTTCCACTTCGATAATTTATATTTTTTCGTTTCTTGTAAGTATTAGGATATATTTGTTTACATCCAAATTCTCACTGCTTTTCTAGTATTTTAGTATAATACTTATTATTTAATTTATGATTAACTTGTTTAGCGACTTTATGTTGCAAACAATATAAAGTTATTCTTTTCTTGCAAAATTTATCCTATTTCCTATAGAATCTAAACTATCTATCTAAGACCAGATGATTTACTTTGCTTCTCTAAATAAGATATATATTTATTTATACTTATCTCATCGCAAGGTGGGGTAGTTTATGAAAATATTGATTTTCCAAAATTTTATATTTTCATTTTTAATTTTATATTCATGAAGAAATTTTTTGAAAATTCTTCTAAATATCTAATATCACATAATTTAATTTTTGAAAGGATATAACTAGATGTACTATCTTGATCTTTTTTATCAAAATATCCACAGAATTTTGTTTTTAGAATTAGGATTTGTAATACCCCCTACCCGTATTCATCGCCGGAGTAAGGTACGAGGCATTATCGAAGTTTACCTAATTAATTTTTCGCAAAGTCTCAAATTTTTTTTTATAAAAACTCAATATAATCTATTTATAAATATTCAACATTCCCTGCAATTTTTAAAACCGGAACCAATCCAAACCAACCAATCTATTTTAATCAATTTGATACCAAATCATACTTCAATTATAATTATCCTATTTAGCATATTCATCGTACTTTACTTTAATTCATATTCATTAAACATATTTTAGTATTTATATTATCATCAAACTATATACATGCCATATAAATCAAAAAGGAAATTTATAAAAGCTACCAGAGAAAATTTAGATAGTGTGATCCTCAGTGTTGATCCGATCCTCCGTATATTTTCACGTCAATCTACAAGAGACATTGAATACACTTAAGTAAGCTTATAGAAACTTAGTAAGTTTATAGGCATAAAACTTAAATCTTACCAAACATTTATACACTTATACATTATACACTATTACTAAGTTTACTTGTCAACCACAATCATTGGTGAGTCCCTTGGTATAAACTCTCTACTTGTAACACCCCTTACCCGTATCCAACACCGGAATAGGGTACGAGGCATTACCAAAACACATACCCTTGTAAACGTATTTAACCGAATTATAAAATTTCATCAAAATTAAAACTTTCAAAATAATTAACATGTTTCTATAACTTTTCACAATATATCCTCAAAATATTATAATCATAATAATTAGGGCCTGCGAGACCCGATACATACTCATGCAATTTAATGCTTCATTTCCATTTCATTCAATTCGTAATTTCTCATGCTCATAATTTAAATCATATCACTAGCAATTTCCATTTAATTCACGTACAATTCAATGACATCAAGTTCAAAACTAATACGTATTTACCATTTAACTCAATGTTTATTGATTATACCATTCAATAACACATTTATGAAATTCTCAATTTAGCAATAAAAATATCACTTTAGTTTGAATAACAACATCGTCCTGATATAAATACACTACCACTTATCCATTTACTTTAATTCTTTTGGGCCCATTTGTCACTTACCATCCTTAATCAAATTAGGGAACGGTCACGGAAAATTGAGTACTTCACTTTCACTTTGACATATGACCTCTTATCACTTGTCCTTGATCAGATAAGTGTAGCTAGGCTACCACTTATCACTTTGCCACTTGATCAGATAAGTGTAGCTGAAGCTACCACTTATCACTTTATCACTTGATCAGATAAGTGTAGCCACTTATCACTTTGTCTCTTGATCAGATAAGTGTAACCACTTATCACTTTGTTTCTTGATCAGATAAGTGTAGCCACTTATCACTTTGTCACTTGATCAGATAAGTGTAACCACTTATCACTTTGTTTCTTGATCAGATAAGTGTAACCACTTATCACTTTGTTTCTTGATCGATAAGTGTAGCTAAAACTACCACTTATCACTTTGTCACTTGATCGAAGTACTCAAATCCAATTCCACTTAATTTGATCATTTATTCGATTTTCACATTTTTATTTTATTCTCATTTCAACAATAAATACATTTCATCATACATTGTATAATTCATGAAATTAACATTTAATCATTAAATTTCAGCCATATGAACTTACTATTTCATTATCTTCCACACTTGTTTCCTATGCACATTACACAAGATATAAACATATCATTCAACCATAGTTGCAAGCTAGTGTATTGAAACATAACTCTTTTTTGAACTAACCACATGATAAACCATTCATGACATTATTTCATGCCAAATCATATACCGAATATACCATACACACATGCTATGAAACTTTATTTTCACACATGAGCTTAAACCATATCCAATAATGCACAAATTTAAGCATCATTTCTATTTCATCATCTATCAATTATAATCAAACATATGACCAATTATACAAAAATTATTCATATATTTCTCAATTTTCCTCCTCCTCCTCTCCATTCCACATCCTTAATGTGTATAACACACTTAAACAACATTAACCATAATTTCAATATTCACTAACATATATATTCAAAGCTGTTTATCCGAGTCAGAGTCACTAAATTATTTTTATCCGGAGCTACAGAGCTCCAAATTAAGATCCGTTAATTTTCCCTGAAACTAGACTCACATATCTTCATACCATAAAATTTTCAGAATTTTCGGTTCATCCAAATAGTACAATTTATTCTTTAAAGTTTCCCTGTTTATTGTCTGACAGTTCCGACCACTCTTCACTAAAATTAATTATCTCATTGTACAGAATTCGGATAATGTTTTCGTTTGTTTCTTCTAAAATAGACTCATTAAGGATTCTAACCATATAAATTATAACTCATAATCATTTTGTACAATTTTTAATGATTTTCAAAGTCGAACAGGGGAACCCGAATTCATTCTGACCTTGTCTCACAAAATCTATTATATCTCATGATTTACAATTTCATTGCTCATACCGTTCCTTTTATAAGAAACTAGACTCAATAAGCTTTAATTTCATATTTTATTCATCCTCTAATTCAATCTCTACAAATTTTTGTGATTTTTCAAAGTTACACTACTGCTGCTGTCCAAAACTGCTTTAGTGTAAAATGTTGATTTCCATTTTGCCCCAAATTTCACAGTTTATATAATTCGGTCCTTTCTCAATTAACCCTTCAATTAATCTAATTTTCTCAATTAGTACTTTACTAGACATTATAAGTTGTTACACAACTATTGAAATTCAGAATTTCCACATATAACTCTATCTTCAAACTCTTTTACTATTAGGTCCCAAACATTCACTTTCTATTCAATTCTTTCAATAAAATCAGCATATGAACAATTTAAAGCTCTAATTTCATGCTAAATCATCATATACTTCCAGCACATATTCATATCAACTTTCAACTTCTTTCATAAAATCAAAAACTAATGAATTTAACAAGTGGGCCTAGTTGTAAAAGTCATAAAAATACAAAAATTTCAAGAAATAGTCAAGAATTGAACTTACTTGTAATAAAAATATGAAGAACCAGCTTGAAGAAGCCCTTCCATGGTGTTTTAGCTGATGAGAATTCAGAAAAATGAAGACAAATCTAGATAATTTCACTTCGGTCCTAACTTTATTAAGCAAATTTTGCAATATTCCAATTTTGCCCTTAATTCTCTTTACTTTCTGCTGATTTCATGCCCCTGCCGTCCAGCCCAAATAGGCATTGGGTCTATTTTCCTTTTAAGCCCTCTTCCTTTTATCATTTAAGCTATTTAATCATTTCCTATAATTTTGCATTTGTTACAATTTAGTCCTTTTGTTCAATTAATTATCGGAACTTTAAAATTTCTTAACGAAACTTTAATACTAACTTTTTAACACTCCATAAATATTTATAAAAATATTTATGGCTCGGTTTAAAATCCCCGAGGTCTTGATACCTCATTTCGATTCTAATTATTTTAATATTTATTTCTAGTGCACTATTCACTATTTCAAAAATTTTCCTAACTTCACATTTAACTTATACTTACTAAATTAATAATATTTTCTACCCATTTGTCGAATTTAGTGATCTCGAATCACCGTTCCGACACCTTTGAAAATTCAAGCCATTACATTTTTTTTTCGTCGGATTTGTGGTCCCGAAACCACTGTTCCGACTAAGCCTAAAATCGGGCTATTACACTACTACTTATCCTTTTTCTATAATTCTTTTGGGCCCATTTGTCACTTACCATCCTTGGCTGAGAAATATGAAGAATTACCTAGAAACTCTTTTAATTAAGATTTTTATTTATTAATTTTTACAAAATTTCTAATTTTGCCCTTATTACATCACTTTTTTAGATTTTTTTCTTCTCTTATGCCATCTCAACTATCCCATATTGGCATATTTATGCCTTAAGTCCCTTCTTATTTATCACTTAAGCTATTTAATCAATTTTAACAAATTTTGCATTATTTTCAGTTTAGTCCTTTTAATTAATTGACCACCCAAACGTTAGAATTTTCTAACGAAACTTTAATACCAACTCAATGACACTCTATAAATATTTCTAAAAATATTTATGGCTCAGTTTATGAATTTGGGGTTTTGATACCTCATTTTTGATTCTAATTATTTTAATATTTATTCCTAGTACACTATTCACTATTTCAAAAATTTTCCTAACTTCACATTTAACTTATACTCACTAAATTAATAATATTTTCTACTCACTTGTCGGATTTAGTAATCTCGAATCACCGTTCTGACACCACTGAAAATTCAGGGCATTACAAGATTAATCCTTTTAAAAGATCTTTAGGGGTTCTTATCTGATTGATTAATTTTCCCTTTTGTTCTTTACCTTTCTCAGACTCTTCCCATCGTCTAAGAAATTGTAGAACATCTCCTTGAAATGTTCCAACAAAGTAATTTAAGAACTTTTCTTTTGACCATGTGCTATTGTTTACAACAATAGTCATTGATTGTGCCCAATCATCTATGGTTTTTTCATAGTTTGAAATAGGAGTATTAGTTAAATCTAAGTATATTCCTCCCTAGGCCACATTTCTTTTATTCAAATCATCTTGGTTGAACAAGCTGACTAGATGTTTCTCCTGGGTATTCAGGTTTAACATCATTTGTAATTATATTTTCGGTGTTGTTACCAAAAATCTTAACTGTTGATTCAGTATCCATGAGTTTTGGAATTTCTATTTCTTCTTCAGATGAAATTTTTTCTTCATCAGAATTATAGGTAGAGACTTTTATGTCTTCATCCTGATCTGTTGAAGTTTTTTCTTCATCAGATTAATTTTTGAATAATTCTGTGTTTTCAGAATTACTCGCATTACTACTGTTTGTATCATCATATTTTAACATATAATGATAATTAAACATAGAAAATAGATCTCTATGTTGTTCATAAAGTTCTTCTATTAATTTTAAATATTCAACTCTTTCTAGTTGATCTTTAGTAGTAGTAAATTTTTCTTTCCGGTGTTCTATAAGGTTTTTATAGGATTGGAAATCATATCTTTGTTGTTTATCATCCTTTTACGTTTTTTATGTTTTTTATAATTTCTTAGTATAGATGACGAAGTTGATTCCTTTGACAAGTCATCTTCTTCCTCAAATAACATTAATATATTATCTTTACTGTTACCATAATATAAAGGACATAAATCTACATCGACTCCATATTATTATTAATAATAATCGATCTAATTTATTATTAACATTAGTTAATATTTCTTTAGAGTCATGATTTAAGTCTAAGTTTCTAATATCTCGCTATATTATTTACTTTCTCTTCTACAGAACTGACCTTATTATATATTTTAGAAAAATAAAAAGAAGTCATATCTACTAGACTATTTATACCCTTACTCAGAGATGAAATATTATTTTCATTTCTAGAGTCTATATACATAATACGGTTACAAGTTTTATCTTGAAATTAACACTCGATTTGTTCCATAATATTTGTTTCTGGTACCTAAGACCGTCTATTATCTTAATCGTCTTCACACAAAGCCTAACGTCCTCCCTGGACTCAATGGCAACAAGAAGACAGAATAACAGATATGTGGATTTTGAAACAAACAGAAATGTAAATCAAAGACAAAAACTTACAATGAATATTACGATATTATTTCTCCAGAAATTCGTTACTCCAGCACCTCTGATACCAAATGGTGAGAAAGGTCTTTAATATCTATCTTTTCTAAATCTGATTCAACTCAACTTAACCCATTAACATTTCTATTTCACGTATTAATCAAATTAGAATGTGTTTTGGGTTTGGTTTCGCAGTTTCTTGCTAATTGCTATGGGTTTGGTAGAAATTGGATATGGAACTTCATCATTGACAAAGATTGAGTTATTTATATACCAAGTCATCTCATTTGAATATGCTAGGCCTGAACTTGGTAATTGTTTTCCTATTGAAACTTAAACTGTCCGGTAAATGTTCGTATATTGGGCATGAACTTTAGGAATTTTAAAGAAATATTAAGGACTGATTTGGATAAAAAAAAGTTCAAGGTTTAATTTGGACAAAAGAAAATTTAGACTTCAATGTAAGAATAATTGTCAAGTTTAGGTTTTAAAAATTAATTTAACCAAAATATTATATTAAAACTAATTGAGGCCTTCTTTAAAGATATAAAATAACAAAAATATCCTCGTAATAAAAATATATAATATGATTTTTTAAATAAAATGGTTTTTAGTCATTTTTAGTTAAACTAATATTTTGATTTTGATATCAACTCAAAAATAACTTAAATATGTATTGTTTGTGTATATAAGAATATCTCTTATATATCAAAGTATGTCTTCAAAAAAGACGAGACTTGTTCGCAATGGCACAATTTTATATCTAGAAGATAAACGGAGGAGTTATTTGCGACATAAATTTGTGTGTTTTTATTCATTTTATTTATTTATTTAGTTATTTTAATTTAAAATAACTTAATAATATTTTAACATTAGCCCTAATATAGTTTCAATTACTTATGAAAAATGGTCTTATTATTATTATTTTTTATAAAATCTTCTTTTATGCACTTAACATAAACCTTTTAAATTCTACGATTTTAGCATTTAACATATAACTTTAATTACTTAATTGATACGTGTTATTATATATAAATGTTTAACTAAAAATAAAAACTATATTTTGTAATTTTAGCTAAACATTAAAAGATTCGACTAATATGTATTAAAATTTGGGAAATTATTTGTTACATTGTTAGTGTAGTTTTTAGATTCCACAAGTAGAGTTAGGGGTTAACAAGTGTCCTATAAGAGTATAGTAAAATATTAAAAAGAAGAAGACATATGACAACTTTTTAAGGTTGCTTGTGGAATAAAAAAAAACATTCTGCTAGTGTACCAAATACTCACTCAAATTTTAGTCCAATTTTAAAGGTTAGTATTTGGTACACTAGCAGTTTTTTTTTTAAATTCCACACATTTTTTAAAATTTGGCATGCGTCTTCCTTTTTTTTAAAATTTATTTTTTAATATTTTACTATACTTTTATAGGATACTTGTAACCCATTAACCTTGCTTGTGGAGTCAAAAACTTCACGTACCAAATAATTTCCTTAAAATTTAAGTTAAATATTAAAAACTATATTTTTAATTTTAAATAAATAAATAAAATATTTTTAATACATGATTCTCAATTAGAATAAATATTAATATTATTTTATTATTTCAAAACTTAATATTTATTTAACCTTATTCAAAATTATGCATCTATAATTACACAAAAAAAAGTATTATTATAAAATGTTTTATAATTTATAAACGAACAATATTAGTATTTGTTAAAGCTCATTTAAAGTTTTACTAAAGTTTATTAATTTTAAATTAACATTATAAATTTATATAATGTTTAAAAGTTTCTATTTTCTCTTTAAAATTAACTAATATTTAATATTTTTGACTTTGAATAATTTATCCACAAAGAGTAATTAATTCAATTTTATTTTAAATATTTATTATTTTATTTTAAACTTATATTATTATTAAAATAAAATTTTAAAATTTAAATATTCATATTATTTTATTTTTATTTTAAAAAATAAATATAATATACTTTGATTAATATATACAATTAAACTCGTGCATTTGTACGATATTGGTTTTTAAGTATAGTTATTGGGTATAATGATAAATTTAGTCCTCAACATTTACATTTTTTTGTCAATTTGACTCTTATTATTTTAACTAATTTTGACCTAACCTTTAAAAAGAATCAAATCACTTATTTGTAATGAAAATGATGACTAAAACATTAATTTTAATAATGTTAGCACGATAACTCACATGGTAGTCCATGTACACATCATGCTAACATAACATCTTTTGTTTTATATGTCACGTCAGTAAATTATTCAAAAATTATAAAAAAAATAAAAAAATTCATAAAAATTCAAAAAATTGACATAGAGTACACGTGAATTGTCATGCAGATGTCGTGTTTAAAAATTTAATATTTTAGTTAGTATTCTCGTTAAAAAAAATCATTTTGACTCTTTTTTAAAAGGTTGATGGTCAAATTTGACCCTTTTTAATAGGATGATTGTCAAATTTAACTAAAGAAGAGAGAACCAAACTGACAAATGATGTAAATGTTAAGGGCTAAATTTAACATTATGCCTAGTTATTAAAAAGTTAAAAATATGCTGGAAGTCATTGTGTTTTTCATATATTCAAATTTTCAGTCCCTTACTTTTATTTCAAGGAATTTAGTCCTCTAGGTTTTGGATTTTAAAATGCAAGTTCAATTATTAATATTGTCAAATTTTTCGCTAAATTAGGTTCCATAACATCAATTTTTTATTGCATGGCTACTAAGTCAGTTTTTTTAAAAATATCATACCAACAAATTTAACCAAAGAAATTAATGTTAACAATTGGATATGAATTTTGAAATCTAAAAAAATAAAAAAATAGAGAAACTAAGTTTCTAGAAATAAAAGTAGAGTGAATTTCAAATATTCAAGAGTATAAGGACTCAATGTATATTTTAACCTAAAAAATCTGAAAATTGGTCCTAAATGTTAGTACATTAAAATTGGATAATTTTACACGTTAAAATATGTCATAAATCTTTGGATTTTAAAAAATTATAATTTAGTTATCGTATTTTAATTTTTAGGAATTTAGTTTCTTTATTTTTCAGATTTTAAATTTTAGGTCCAACTATTAACATTGTTAAAATTGTTTTGTTAAATTTAGGTTCATTACAAATGTCAATTTTTAATTAAATGACTATCAAGTGAGTATTTTTATTTCAAAATGTTACGCCAACAAAGTTAATAAAAATTATAAGTGTTTAAAGTTGTACTTGAATTTTGAAATAAAAAAGTAGAGAAACTAAATTCTTAAAAATAAATATATAGGGATTAAATTCAAATTTCATGAATAAATACAAAGACTTATAACATATTTTAATATTTTTATACTCTTACCTTTTTTTTAGGGTTTGACGGAAAAGTTGAAGAAATAAAGTAATTTTTACTTAAAATGTGAAATATTATTTTTATCTTGTTGATCTTTTATAGATATTATTATAAAAATATAATTATTTATTTATTTAACAAACAAAGGTTGTAAACTTTTTACCCTTTTAATGGTTATTATAAAATAAGAAAGGAAATAAATAAATTAAAAATAATAAAATTGAGATACGCGTAGTTTTCAGTCCAAGGTTTCCTCTCATTTATTTTCTTAATTCTAATGAATCAACAAATTGAATCTTAACTCAATTAGTATGAATATTATTGTTAATGTAGGAGGACGTGAGTTCGAATATTTTGAATCACATTATCTGCCTATATATGAATCGGAGGAGGAGTATAAATAAATTTACAAAATTGGAAAAAAAGAACCTCTAGAATTGTATTTCAAAGGGTTTATCTAAAGTTGGAATTTGGAGTAATAATCAAATTGATATTTCTCATTTAAATATTAGAAGAAAAAGTGAGATTTTTTCAAAATTAGATTTAATTACAAATTTAATTTTGTTGAGGTATAGGTTGCCTTGCCTAGTTCATCGCAAACATCAAATGACACGTGTCAAACATCCGTAAAAAGAGGGTCTCCGCACTTCCTTCTGTACGATCTTCTTCTTTAAAATCCGGACCAAGTGCTCTTTTGTCGTAAATCTCCAATCCTCAAAACTCACCTGCACACAAATAAACCCTTAATTTTCTTCTTCATGTACAGGTACTTTTTCTTTTAATTCTTTGTTTGAATTATTTTTATGTTAAACTGTATGATTTGTTATTTGTTTAGGTTTTTTCTCTTACAGTATGGGTAAGTGTTAGTGGGTATTTTTGTTTACTGTTTTTCTTTTTTTAATTAAAATGATTATATTGTTGTTTTTACTTTTTCCTATATTTCAGTTGTAAAAATCCCATTTTTTGAGGTTGATTTTCTTGGGGGAAAAAATTCAATCTTTTTCAGGGGGGAAAACATGGAAGCTTTTGAAAAGCCAACTGAAACCCTTACTGGGGATAAGTCTTTAGACCAAGATGCTAATGAAGGTTCTAAAGCTGGTGGGTTAACGGTTGAAAGATCATGGGAAAATGGTTTTAGGGTTTCTATAAATGGAAAGGGAGGTTCTTGTGTTGATGAAGATGGTGAGGGACTTGAGGATTCTGAATTGAATGGGGTTTCTTCTTTGTTACAAATGAAAGGAAGTGTTAGGAACATTGATGTTAATGGTGGAAGGAGTGATAGTGGTGAAGGGTTTGGCACTCTTTTAGGTGCTGTTGATGAAAGTAAAGAAATTGGTGCTGAAAATGTATTACCAAACGATGACGATGAAATGGTGGAATTGGATGAGAAAGACAATGGTGGGAAGATGGTGACGAATGAAATAGATGACGACGATGGTGATGGTGGTGGTGTTGGTGGTGAGTTCTCTTCTGGTTATTTTGTGTGGGGTAAGATTAAGAGTCATCCATGGTGGCCGGGGCAGGTCTATAATCCAACTGATGCTTCAGATTATGCGGTGAAAATGCGGCAGAAGGGAAGACTCCTTGTTGCGTACTTTGGGGATAGTTCGTTTGCGTGGTGCCTTCCGTCTCAGTTGAGGCCTTTTGAGGAGAATTTTGAGGATATGTCGAAGTTGAGTAGCTCTAAGAACTTTGTCAATGCTGTACGGACTTCTGTTGATGAAATCGGCCGACTTGTTGAGTCGAAGATGACTTGCTCGTGCGTTCCGAAGGAGAATTGTATTGGACTCGACCGACCTTTAGCTGCAAATGCTGGGATAAAGGAAGGAGTTCTTGTGCCTGAAGGTGGAATTGGAAAGGTTTCAGTTGGTCTCTTTGAGCCAAAAGAAGTTCTTGGTAAATTGAAACAAATTTCGCAGGCTGTTTCTACGTGTAATTTGCTTGAATGTGCAGTGTTGAAGGGTTGGCTTTCAGCTTTTAATCGATCAATAGGGCGCATTGGAATGCCGGTGTACTATGAACCCCTGTCCATTCTGGATGTTGAAGAAAATGTTAGAACTCTTGTTGTGGATATGAGTGATTATAGTGAGGCAGTGGGAATCCCAATCACAGGGCCGGTCGAAGAAGATTGGATTTCTTCTTCGTCCTGTCCAAAATCTGGCCAAGGCAGTCGGACTTTGTTGAGGAGTCTGGATATTTCGGAGGATGCCATGTATCACAGGAGGAAGCAGAAAAGCATTGCTGAAATTTTAAAAGGTGATTTAGATGTACAGGCTCATAAGGTCTCAAAGTCCAGCAAACCAGCATCCTCATCTCGGAGAAAAAAGACGAAAGGCAATGATAAAGTTAATGGTGATGGTGGAAGTGATTCGAGTTTCGTACCAAGAAAGGGGAAGGGAAATGAGCTTTCAGGATTAAATGCTGAAGTTGATTTCATTGGGGCCAATGAAGGAATGGATAAGGTTTATTCATCAAGGGGAAGGAAAACAAAGATTAAACAAGCAAGCGATAATGACGGTGATAATCGGGGCAAAGAAGATACTGATAACCAACCTGTTTCGACTAAAAGGAAATTGAATGTTGGTTCTGGTATCAGAAGGATTGATGCTGAAACTAAGGACCTATTTGAGAGTGGTTCTTTTACTAGAGAAAGGAAGAAAAGCAAGTACTTATCTCCTCCTTACACAAGTTCAACTGGGAAGCTAAGGAAAGCCGACATAGAAGATGAATCTGTAGAGGTTTCCAGTGACACCCGATTCGGGGAGACAATGAGCAAGGCTACTGACAACCTTGTTACAGGTAAAGGGAATGAAGTCCCTGAAGAAGTTCATGCAGAGCAAGAAGCCTTGAATGAATCGAATTTTCTTACACCTAAACGATACCCGAATCAGATGAATGATCTTGCAAAAGTTGAAATTCCTGCTAATGAAGTTCTAGTTGAAGTCCGATCCATGGCTCTTAGTCCTCAATATCAAAGGAAAAACAGCTCTTTTGAATTTGTTGTGGAGTTTTTATCTGTATTTAGAAGCTCAGTTTATCGAGATGGATCTGACTACAAAATGTATAATCAGTTCGAGCATCAGAAAAAGAGAAAATCTCCGGACTTTTCTACTGTGTCATCGGGAAGCAACCGATCTATGGCTGGTCATGTTCCCTCTGGACATAAATCCCATAAGAAAAAAGTTGGAAAGAATGAAGAAACAAAGATGGGTGAATCCAAACCCAGACAAGCAACCAGGGCGTCACTGAAGAAAACTGAGAAACCGAAGGCATATACTCCTAAAAGGAAGCAAACTGCCATTGCTGCAGCTGGAAATGATTTACCTGCTGCCCTCTTTGTGACATTCGGCCCTGGATCCTCATTGCCTACAAAGGACGATCTTATCCGAATATACAGCAGATATGGAGCTTTAGACATGGAGGACACTGATATGTTCTTCAGTAATTTCTGTGCTCGTGTTGTCTTCTTAAGAACCTCCGACGCCGAACAAGCCTTCAGCAGTTCACAAAATGATAGTCCTTTTGGATCTGCCAATGTCAGTTTTCGGCTTCGACTTCACCAGGCTGCATCAGCTCATAACAAGACGGAAATACCAAGTGCCAAAAAACCTTCTCTAGCAAAGGAAAGATCAACAAAGTCTTTGGCACCTGGAAATTTGGAGCTGAACTACATCAAGCAGAAGCTCGAGACGCTGACATCAATGCTGGAGACATCAGAGGAAACAATGTCATCAGAGGCTAAATCCAAAATACAGAGCGAGATAAAAGGGCTGTTGGAGATGGTAAACACAATGGTTGAATCATCATCATCTTAGGCAAAAAAGTAGTCACTTTTAGGATGTATGGATATGTAGAAGTGTATGTTACGTCATTGCTGTTACATACATTTGGTTAGGATTTTGTAAGAAATACTTAGGTAAGTAGTTCATAGTTACCATTTGCATATGTTGAAATCAGCACATGCTATATATATATATATATATATATGGCATAAACTGCAGTAGTTGAATTCTGTTTTCATTGGATACAAATTCTGTTACTATTGAGCATACTGGAATCAGATTTTTCTTCTAAATGTTGCTTCCATTGGATGTCTACAGTTTCTGAAATACCCGAATTCAAATTACTAGCCTTCGAATTTGTTTATTATTCACGTACTCCCTGCCACGGGACTAGAAAGAACCTTCCTTTGTAGAATTTACTGAAATTTTTTATAAATATTTCTTAAAGAACAATAAATTTCAAATAAATAAAAGATAATCAATACCCTCTATAATTTTTTAAACATATTTTTTATAAAAACTTTTAAATTGTTTTTGCTATTTTAGATATAAAATAGTTCTTTTTATTATTACAATATCGGAGAAGAATAAATATAGAATTTAAACTTGTATTATTTAAATGTTGTTAAGAAAGAGAGTTCTAGTGTCACGGGCCGCAGTTCAAAGCCCGTGACCATCGTACCAAATGCATCTAATGGAGGTCTATTGCTCAGATGGGGATCATTTGGCCCATGAGAACTGACCCGATTCAAAGAGCGATTAGAGAAGCCTGTCAGATTGAAGCTTGGTTGGCCCGATAATGAAAACATGGCAGCTTAGGCTGATATGGTAACTAATCTTAGAATATAGAGGGAATCATATCTTGTAAAGATTAGATTTGATATGACATATCTTGTAAATCCCTAAAATAAAGGGATATGGCTAATCTCGTCCGTCGATGTAAATGTATCTTGACCGTCGGTTTTGGGGGAGCTCAACTATTAATAGAGAGCCTCCCTCTCAGTTGTACTCACTCCATTCATTGTTTCATTATTCTTGGTGAATAAGAGAATCAAGAGCATTTACTAAAACACTTTGCGAGCGCTCTTTCTGTTGTTATTTGGTTTATCTTCTTTTGGCATAAATCGCTTTCGCTCTTCAATTTGGTGCCTTGGAGGAGTTCTTAAGGAATCCTCACTTGAGTTAAGGTTGACTTAGGCGAGTTTGGATGAACGGATCGCCTAAGGCCGCACGGATCGCAAGAGAAAACTCTAGCCCCGTGACAAGTGGTATCCGAGCTGTTGGTTCGAACCAAGTGATAGCTAAGTTTTTGGTTCGAAAGCATCGTTGGGATGTCGAAAGAAGAGTTCGAACAAAGGTGGGCGAGAAAGTCTTTGAGGGAGATGTTGTCGACTGTTGAGGAACGTGTGGGTAAACTTGAGGAGTCCATGGGGGACACAAAAGAGTCGAACAATGCGCTTGGGGAAAGCATTGAAGACTTGAGGGAGCAGTCCAGGGACTTTGTGACCATGTGTCTCACTTCCCAAAGGGATAGTGTGCAAGAGTTGCTAGATTCCCAAAGGAAGAAGCTGACGGAGAGGAACGATGCTCTCGAGGCCATGATGATGGCTTTGAAGGAGGAAACAATGGCCACGACCAGGGCTTTAAGCACAAGGATAGAGGAGCTCAAGGGAGAATTAGCCTTGTGTCGAGCAGCCGTGGGGAAAGGAGTGGCAAATGCAGCACTCAATAACGAGGATGTCCCGAAGCCGAAAGAGTTTGTGGGGATAAGGTTTGCATGCGATGTGGACAATTTCTTGTGGAGGATGGAAAACTACTTTCGTGCCAAAGGCATCGTGGATGATGCGATTAAGGTAAACACTACTTCAATGTTTCTTACTGACATTGCGCTTTTATGGTAACGAGGCAGGACTGCAGATAAAAGGCAAGGTGAGATTGGAACGTGACAAGAGTTCCAATGCGAATTGAAGGGACAGTTTTACCCAGAATTTACCGAGGAAGAAGCTTGGGCAAAGTTGCAAGGTATATCGCAACGGGGCACAGTGGGGGAGTATGTTCGAGTGTTCAAGGAACTCATGTTCCAAGTTTCAGAGGTGACCGAAAGAGAAGCATTGCTAGCTTTTCAGAATAGATTGAAGCCGTGGGTCAGACATGAGGTGGAACAAAGAGGTGTCCAAAAGCTATCGGAAGCCATGACGGTAGTTGAGTCCGTGGTCAAGCTTGTTTTAGGGAAAGACAAGCTTGGATCTTCCAAGTCCGGGGAAAGGGGCGTATGTGAAATGGATCACAAGGAAGATATTGTTGATGGTAATGGCAACGGCGACAATGGTGGTAATGGGAAACCACGAGTTGGGAAGAGGAAACCCAAGAGGAAAATGGACAAGTTGAAATGCTTTCTCTGTGACGGTCCACACATGTTGAAGAAATGTCCGAGGAAATCCACGCTTAAGGAGAAGCCGGTGGATAAGGCCTTGGTACTTGGTTCGAGCACAAGGGGTGTCAAAGCCAAGGAGGCCGAAAGCGAGAAGAAGCCAGTGGAGTGCTTCTTGTGTCATGGTCCGCATAGGTTACGGAAGTGTCCGAGAAAGTCTGACATCGAGGGGAATGAGGGAGCAGACAAGGGGCCATGAAGCTTAGTTTGAGCAAGGGAAAAGCCGAAGCCAAGAGGGCAAAGAGGAGCAAAAAGAAGCGAGGAAGCGAGTAAAGTGTTTCTTGTGCCGTGGTCCGCATGAGTTGCGGAACTGTCCAAAGCAAGCTGGAGTCAAAAGAAAGGCAACGTCTGAGCTTGGTGAGTCATCGGAGGGGTTTCCACCCAAGGAAGAGGTGAGTTTGTCATCGGACTTAGAGGAAAAGTTGCGATGAAAACAGTGAAGCTGGGACCAATAAGGCTCAATTTGAGTGAAGCGTCGGAGTTGGCCAAGCCATCGACAAGGCTTCCACCTATGGGAGAGGTGGGTGGTGCATCAGACTTCAAGGAAAAAGAAGTGATGCATGTGAGACAGTTGACCAGAGTAAATGCAAAGGTACATTCCGATCACTATGATAGTGTTTTGCATTCTAACTTGTTGACTTGGCAAGAAAGTAGGGGCCCTTTCGAAGTTCTTGATCAAAGAGGCCGAGAGACTGTGGGCAAAGCAAAGCCAAGTGTGGTGAATCACGAGGATTCTGTTCGAGTAAAGTTAGAATGTGGACAAGAGAGTGACATAACTTCTTGTCATCGAAATGTACAAACGAGTAAGATGGTTCGAGTTAAGAAGCGACGTAAGCCGAGGCAAAATTCCCGAATGAAGGGAAAGGTTAAGGAGTCGAGACGAGACCGAGGCGAATCAAGTTAGTGTCATTCGGAAGTCGCAATGAGGATGTTGCAAGAATGGGTGGGGCAGAATGTCACGGGCCGCAGTTCAAAGCCCGTGACCATCGCACCAAATGCATCCAATGGAGGTCTATTGCTCAGATGGGGATCATTTGGCCCACGAGAACTGGCCCGATTCAAAGAGCGATTAGAGAAGCCTGTCAGATTGAAGTTTGATTGGCCCGATAATGAAAACATGACAACTTAGGCTGATATGGTAACTAATCTTAGAAGATAGAGGGAATCATATCTTGTAAAGATTAGATTTGATATGGCATATCTTGTAAATCCTTGAAATAAAGGGATATGGTTAATCTCATCCATCGATGTAAATGTATCTTGACCGTCGGTTTTGGGGGAGCTCAACTATTAATAGAGAGTCTCCCCCTCAGTTGTACTCACTCCATTCATTGTTTCATTATTCTTGGTGAATAGGAGAATTGAGAGCATTTACTGAAACACTTTGCGAACGCTCTTTCAGTTGTTCTTTAGTTTAGCTTATTTTGGCATAAATCGCTTCCGCTCTTCAATTTGGTGCCTTGGAGGAGTTCTTAAGGAATCCTCACTTGAGTTAAGGCTGACTTAGGCGAGTTAGGACGAACGGATCGCCTAAGGCCGCACGGATCGCAAGAGAAAACTCTAGCCCGTGACACTAGTCACTGTTACAGGCAACTCTTAACTAAAATATTTATTTGTGCAACATAAAACTATAAATTAAATAAAAACAATTCAATTCAAAGAACAACAATTATATCAAATTAAATTGAGCAAAAACACTATTAATTTTATCTTATTGTAGAAACTTTAAAACTTCATTTGAGACATCGTCTAAAACCTACAACCTTGACCTCTATAGTAATCTACTACTAAATTATTTTCTCTAGAAACATACTTAATCCACGTACGTTTTTTAATTTGCATTTCATAATCCATTTAATCACCTCAATTTTAGTCAATTTTTAATTTTTCTTGTTTAACCCTAAAATTTGAATCTTAGTAAAATCTAGTAAATAAAGAAAAAAGAACACGAGAAAGGGTTTTGGAAGTAATTAAAGCAAACACAAACTAATAATAGCAGTCTTCTTTGCAAACAACAGATGCAATCCACAACAGAGTATTTTTTCCACCAAAACAAAAGCAATTCATTTCTTATCCCCACTGATATATGGAATTGGTATAGTTGTAGAGTTTCAAGTCTATTAACAGAACCAAGAGCAATGAATCAAGGGGTCTGTGAAACAAATTTAGTCATCGACGGGGTCTTGAGGAGTTTCATCCAATCTACGCTTGATTGTTACGACAGGGCACTCAGCATGCTTCACGCAAAACTCGCTCACCGTTCCGACAAAAACCCTGGAGAAGCAAATACACAAGTTAAGGTCATCAACAAAAATAAAAAATAGGCGGCATCAGGTACTAAGCATACCGTTGGAAAGGACCAAGTCCTCTGCTACCAAGAACAAGAAGATCTGGTTGGATCCTCTTCACTTCATGGCAGATAACTTCCTTTGGATCACCTTTCTTGATCCATGCTTCACAAGCAACCTACAATCAGAGAAATCTATCATCGGGGAGGGAAAAACTACAAATAAAATGCAGTTTTCCATTGAAAACAATAATTTATTGAAGAATGAACACCATCCCAATCTCATTGACCCTTGAGTAAAGTGTAATACTTGTTTGAAAACAATAATTTATTGAAGAATGAACATTACCCCAATTTCATGGCACCTTGTAACAAAGAATTCAAGCAGACGAAGCCCTCTAGCCCTGTCCCTGCTCTTCAGGCTCTTGAAATCTTCAGGAGAGGCATATATGCTGTCCATGTCATCGAAACCTTACAGAAAAACAAATTGAAATTTAGTGGCATTGGCTGATTTTACAACAGTCGAAGCTGAACATGAAGCAGTCATGATTTGCCACTTGAAAGTTGAAACCAGTTTTGCCATAGGAATTTATGTTTCAGACTCAAAGGTTAAATTTGAAGCTTATACATGCCATTGCTGTGCATGAACATTGTAATCTAAAAGGCTAGGGTAAAATTCAATCTCTAAACACAATCATTTCTACTTTATCCATCCAACTTTGACGGTGTAGCCTGATTAGTACTTTCAAAAAGAAAATGATTTTTCAAAGGTAAGCTTTTAACATTATTATTATTCGATAAACACCTTTTGACTTTCAATTATTAGTAGCCACACAGATAATTGTCATAGCAACCAAACAGTACAACTAAAAGATTCAATGAATGATCCATCAAATTAAATCTCTTAACCATACAAACCAGCAAATCGACGTAATTTCGAGAAATTCAAGCCACGAATCAAGAATTGCACACTCATATCATACACTCCGCAAATCCTAGCGAACGGCAACCACGTGCGTATAGAAAACGCATCACGTAAACTTCATTACATAAAGAAAACCGGAAAAAGAAAAGAAAAGAAAAGAAAAGAAAAGAAAAGGAGCTGAAAGGGAAACAAACCATCTTCATCGGGAACTTGAACATGGAGGAAGAGAAGCTTGAAACCAGAAGTGTTGGACATAACGATCTTCTGAAGAGTCCACTCGAAAGCTCCCTTACTACTTATCGAAGCGTGAGGGTAACCTTTGATCGTTGACTCGTTCACTGCCACCATTATCCGAGTCACGGATGCCTCACTTGTAGCCATCTTGTCACCCCTAACTCACTGAGTCACTCACTCGGTAACAGTTCTCTCTCTGATCTGTTAAGCTTTACGAAGTCTCTAGCATCAAGAAATGCCAAGGCGGGGGAGGTTAAAAGGGAAAGTGCGCAGTTCGCATGGTGCGTATGATATGAGTAAAGATCACATGGGATTGCTATTGTGCACCCTTTACGGTTAAAATCCACCGCGGCAGATTTTCGTCTTTTTTCGAGCTTTTATTTCTGTTTACGCAATTATAAAAATACTGAAATGCCCTTTCTGAAAAAAATTATAGGTGAATAAAAATCTTCTCGTCGCTTTGCAGCGTTTCGGATTTCATGAATGGGTTAAGCTGAAATTGGAGCTTGGATGCTAGATAAAATTGGGCCTTCTCAGGTTCTCTGTTTAATATTAGAAAAATTATCTATGACCCAATTCTTTCTTATGCTTGCTTGATCAAATTCTATGAAGGGAACGAAATTGAGTGCGTTTGTGTTGTATTTTTTATATACATAAAATATCCAATGCTTACCAAGGTTAATCATTGAGGAGGAGAAGGAGAAGAGCTAGTTTGCGTTTGTATTGTATTATGTAATACCTAGCCCTGCATAACCATGATTATTGTTGAAGCTTTTTCAATTTCCAAAGTTCTTTGACTATTATTATTACATAAGGAAATCTTGTTGGATTTTGGATTAAACTACAAGAGGTTTAACTATATCTCGTGCAATGAAATGGGTGGGCTATCTCCATAGCTTTTGTTGGTAATAAGATGGGAATTGTTCATTTCTTTTTAGATTAATGTCTTTTGTATTCAAAAGTGCTGTCAACTGTGGCTCTATTGCTATGAATCTTTACCGCAACATCTGTGTTCGATTTTACCTGTTGGCTAGAGAGATCCATCCAAAATGTTTAACGATTTGGCTTCTTTGGATTCGTTTCTTCACATGCATCTCAACTATATGTCTAGCCAACGAGAAGCATTGGGAGATAGTGTTCCCCGAACAAGAAAGTGTCATCCTTAAAAACAGCAAAGCTCCTTTGCTGCTAAAGCCTCTCCCGAGCGAGGGTCGAAGGTTGACTC
Organism: Gossypium raimondii; assembly: GCF_025698545.1. Classification (NCBI taxonomy): domain Eukaryota; kingdom Viridiplantae; phylum Streptophyta; class Magnoliopsida; order Malvales; family Malvaceae; genus Gossypium; species Gossypium raimondii. Next base: position 41,763,931 of record NC_068568.1, read on the forward strand.
AGGCTTGTTGGAGGAAAACTGAGTCTAAGACCGCACGTTTACTTGGCTAAAGTTCTAAGCATGTGGCATAAGTGGCCAAATGTTATTGGTCATGGCCTCGAATCCTAAAACAGTGCATTTATGAAGAGTATTGAGAAATTTATAAATCGGTTCCCAGCTTTTTCTAGAACTACATTGTCGTTTCAAAGTTTTTTTTTATTACTGCTTGAGTTCCTTGTTCAATTGTTGTAGTTCAAAATTTTCTTTCATTTGTTGTCTTTGCGATTTTAGTAGGAAAATGGTTAGATTTGTAAGTAGAGGAAGAAGAACTGGTAGGCTTTCATCGCAAATGGGCAGAAGTAGGCGTTTTGTTGTCGACAATAGGGCGGCCATGGTCAATCCCATGAGACCTCCAATGATCGAGAACAAAAAGGGGCAAGTACTTGAACATTTAAAGGCTTCAGCTACTTGTTTATAGGATATGCTACAGTTAAATCTCCATTTCTCAACCATCTCTAGACACTTTTATCCGCATTTTCGACGGAGCTAAGTTCTTACAATGGCAAATAAAATCGATTGATCAATGTCACAACTAAATACTCGTATATTTGGAAACTCAAGCTTGAGCTTATAGTGTCCACCATCTGTAACACCCCTTACCCGAGACCATGGCCGGAGTCGAGCATGAGGCGTTACTTGACTTAACTTAAAAGTTCGGGGCATAAAATTTACTTTCAAATTTAATTTCATCATTCATAATAAAGCTGTCCTCCTGTACAGCAGTCACTAAAATAATTATAATTCAAGCTACGAAACTCGAAATTTAGATCCGTAAATTTTCCATAAAACTAGACTCATATATCTATTCACCATAAATTTTTCAGAATTTTTGCTTTAGCCAATTAGTACAGTTTATTAGTTGAAGTCTCCCCTGTTTCACTAATCGACTATCCTAACCACTCATCACTAAAATTTAATTATCTCTTATTAAAGGCTTCATATGGTGATTAAACTTATTTCTACTGAAAATAGACTCATTAAGGAGTCTATACATATAAATTATAACTCAAAATTCCTTCTGTACAATTTTTAATGAATTTCTAAAGTCAGAACAGGGACTTCAAAACATTCTTGCCCTGTTTCACTAAAATTCAAATATCTAAAAGTATATAATTCTTTTGCTTACTCCACTTCTTTCCTATGAAAGTAGACTCTTTCAGCTTTAATTTCATATCTCACTCAACTTCTAATTCTATTTCCACTATTTTGGTGATTTTTAAAAGTTACATCAATGCTGCTGTCCAAGAACTGCTCCATTGCAATTTTTAAAAAATTCAATATAACCCTTTATAATTGTCTAACCTTCCCTGCAAATTTCAAATCACAACCAATTCCAGTATTTCATCTACTTCATTTAAATACTAATGAAGTTCAACCAATCAACCATTTCAAACTAAAAACATGTATATATTTCGATATCTAACGCAACCATAACATTCAAATTTACTTTTTACTTCAATTCCCTATACATGCCATATAAATCCAAAAAGTTGCTTAACATAAACTACCGGAGTATATCTGGGTAGTGTGATTCTTGATGTAGATCCGATCCTCCGAATGTATAAATACGTTAATCTACAAAAACAATAAACACACACATGTAAGCTTATAGAAAAGCTTAGTAAGTTCATAGGCATAAAACATAAATCTTACCAAACACTTGTACACTTATACAATATACACCATTACTAAATTTACCTGTCAACCACAATCTTTGGTGAGTTCCTTGGTATAAACTCACTACTACTTATTCTTTTACCATAATTCCTTTGGGCCCATTTGTCACTTACCATCCTTGATCAAAATTAAGGAACGGTTATGAAAATTTGAGTACTTCACTTTCACTTTGCCATATGACCTCTTATCACTTGTCCTTGATCAGATAAGTGTAGCTAGGCTACCACTTATCACTTTACCACTTGATCAGATAAGTGTAGCTGAAGCTACCACTTATCACTTTATCACTTGATCAGATAAGTGTAGCCACTTATCACTTTGTTTCTTGATCAGATAAGTGTAACCACTTATCACTTTGTTTCTTGATCAGATAAGTGTAGCTAAAACTACCACTTATCACTTTGTCACTTGATCAGAAGTACTCAAATTCGACGTTCCACTTAATTTGATCATTTATTCGATTTTCACATTTTTATTTTATTCTCATTTCAACAATAAATACATTTCACCATACATTGTATATTTCATGAAATTAACATTTAATCATTAAATTTCAGCCATATGAACTTACCTGGATCGATTTGCAGAATTTGTAAAAGTTCAAGGACTAATCGGCTACTTTTTCTTTTCCTCGACTTGTTTCAGATTCTCGATCTAAAATGCAAATTTATTCATTCATCAGCATTTAATTCAATTCTAATTCATTTCACAATTTATGCCCTTTAATTTTCGAAGTTACACTTTTACCCCAAACTTTACAGTTTTTACAATTTGATCCCTACTCAATTAACCCCTCAATTGATCTAATTTTTCTCAATTAACACCTTTTCCAACTATTTTAGACTACTACATAGCATTTCATACTCAAAACCGCAACACCAAACCTTAATTCCCAACTTTTTCACAATTAGGTCCCTAAAATCAATTTCTATCAAAATTACTTAATAAAATCATCATATAACAAAATTAAAGCTTCAATTTCATGTTTATTCATCATAAAATCCAACACTAATCAATGGTAACTTTCAAAATCAGCCATGGAATCAAAAACTAATGAAATAATTAGTTGGACCTAATTGTAAAAGTATCAAAATCACAAAAATTAGAAGAAATAATCAAGAATTAAACTTACATGATTCAAAAATATGAAAAACCAGCTTATTCCAGACCTCCTATGGCGTTTTTGCTGATAAATTGTGAAGAGATCTCTAGATTTTTCACTTTTGTCTTTGTTTTAAATGTTTAATTTGTTAAGTTTCCAATTTTGCCCCTGTTTCTCCTTACATTCTGCTGATTTTTCTTACCCAACCGTCCAGCCCATATAATTTGGGCCTAATAGCCTTTTAAATCCCTCCACTTTAGTCACTTAAGCTATTTAATCACAATTTAACAAATTTTACACTATTCCCAATTTAGTCCTTTTTAGTTAATTAACTATCCAAACGTTAAAATTTTCTAACGAAACTTTAATACCAACTCAATGACACTCTATAAATATTTCTAAAAATATTTATGGCTCGGTTTAAAATCTTCGAGGTCTCGATACCTCGTTTTTTTATTTTAATTATTTTAATATTTATTCCTAGTACACTATTCACTATTTCAAAAATTTTCCTAACTTCACATTTAACTTATACTTACTAAATTTATAATATTTTCTACTCGTTTGTCAGATTTAGTGATCTCGAATCACCATTCCGACACCACTAAAAATTCAGGCTATTACACCATCTAATCAATGTTGCGCAAAAAGAAGACGCCATCAACGAAGATCGATGCATATAATCTTGAAGTGTATCAGTCTTTGGGATGGAAAAGCTTGTTTTCCAAACTTGAAATCACAAGTGCCATGCCATTTTTAGAGTTGGTGTAAAACTTTATTTAAGTTTTGTCTTTCAATTTTGTCTATTAATTGTTTAATTAAGTTACAAGGACTAAATTGTAAAAGTTTTATCGCTATAAGTTTTTAATTGATCAAAGACTAAGGGACTTAGATTGCAATTAACTAAAGATCCAAAATAATAAATAAACCATTATATAATAAGTGATAGTGGGAGATGATGGATTTATGCACTAAGTGAGATTAGTAATTAATTAAGTTAATTAAGTTTAATTATACTATATATATTAAAGTTAGTGGAAAAATTAAACACCATCTTCATCATCTTCCTCTTGCCGTCTCAAGTAAGGAGAAAACCCTCTTTGAAGTTTCAAAGTTTCGACCACTAATTAGGTATTATAATTAAGTCATTTTCTTATAATTTTTATGTTTTTGAAGTCATGGGAGCTAGATTTAGCTAGCCCATATACCAATTTGTAAAACTGTTAAAGTTTTTAAAATTTGTCATTGTTGATTTCTTGAATAAATTTGTGTTAAATTGATAGATTTTAAGTTTAGATTATGAAAAGGACTAAATTGTAGTGTTTGATTGTTAGTTTTGTTCATAAGGACTAAAGTGAATAAAATATAAAATTGATGTGAAATTCGGTAATAATAGATAGTAGAGAGTCTATAATGAATTTAATTGAGATCGGTTTTAAACCAAGACTTAAAATTGAAAGTTATGTCTATTTCAGCTTTTAGGGACTACATTGAATAAAATGTAAAACTTTAGGGGCATCTAAAAATGAAATTGTATAGGTTCATACATCTCATTGAATAATATGAAAATTTATGGTATTGATGAATTGTCTAAAATAATTGTTTAGATCAAGAGTTGGATCAAATCAGAGATAATCAGGGAAAAGTCAAAATTACCGATTACTCCCTAAAGATACAACTTGTTTGTTGTTTTGACCAGGTAAGTTCATATGGTATTTATGCGTTTAAATAATTATGTGTTTTATTTGTGTTTATATAATTGATGGTGAATTAATTGGTGGTAAATTGGTATGAAAAGTGAGATTTGGACTAAATTGTAAAGAAATGTTAGTATGTATAATAGATGCCCGTTTGAACTTAGTAAAGGTTAGGATACGATTGGCATGCCAATAGGATTTTTTGCGCGCTTGTACGAAATTAATTACAAATATTACCAAGATCCAACATTTGTTACGGACTCAAAAATACATGTGACACAGATTTAGCTTCACATTGTCTACCTAAATTCCCTAAACCCAGTAAAAACCTGTTAAACAAAAAAAAAATCCCTAAATATGTACAAAACCTTAAAACCTACAAAAAATTAAAACCTCAAAACTCTAAAATTCAAAAATCATAAAAAACCAAAAATAGTAAAATCCCCAAAATTCTAAAACACCTCAACCCTAAACCTTAGAATTAACAAAACCTTAAACCTAAAAAAATCCTAAACAAAAAAATTGATCAAGAAGAGAGAAAGAAATAACACGACTCAAAGGAAAACATGTCCAGTTGAGTGCACTTTCTTACCAATGTGGACGCGTTTTCACACATTCTCTCTAAAAATGACCTATTTTTCTAATTAAAAAAAACCTATTTTTCAAAAAAAAAATCATTTTCCCCTAAATTAGCCTCAACTTTGCCTCCTTTGTTTTTTTTTTTTTTTTAAATTTGCCCTGGCTTTACATATTTTATATTGTTTTCCTTTTAGCATGAACTTTTTTAAGTTTGATTGATTAGCTTTCTTTAGTTTAAAAGGTTGGTACTTTCAGATGTTGCTCGAAGTGGAGTTAAGATGGTAGGTGCATTTTATTTGAATGAATAGGTAAGTGATTTGATATTCATAAAATTTATTAAAGAATATTTCTTGAAATAGATCAACATGTCCACAACAAAGTGGCAAAAATCTAGCTCCATTTTAATAAAATCAATGGATCTTGAATCCATCTAATCCATCAATTTAATTTTTAAAATTAATTTATTAAAAATTGATTTTAAGTCTAAATGGATTTTTTTTAAAATTTAGATTAAAATTGATACAATATTCTTTATCAATAAAAAACAAAATTCACCGTTAAATCAAGAATTCATCTGTATCCTTATAGGGCATTTGATTCATGACATGATGGATTACATTAGAAAATGAATCAAAGTCACATTACTAAGGTAGCAAGATTATTCAAGTAAAAGGAGGTATTGAAATTACTCCTTATATTCATGAATCTTGGCATTATTGGGAATGTAAAATTATTATCTCAAGATAAACTTTGAAGTTCAAATAGGAGAATGATATTCGAAATCTTACATTACTCGTAAGGGACTTTTGGTTCAAGTAATCTTATATTTCCGAGATAATGTAAGATTATGGAATATCATCTCTCGCTGGATTTCAAAGTTTACCAAGAGCGAAGAATATTACATTCCCAATAAAACTAAGATTCTAAAATATAAGAGTTAATCTCAATGTATACCACATCTTCCTTATATAATCTTACATTCCCATGATAATGTAAGATTTTTACGATTTTATCCAATTTTAATGACTTTAATTCATTTTTCTTAATCGGAAATGAAATAGTAATAACACCTAATGAATTAAATTTTCCTTTTTTTCTTCTAATATATACATTTCAATTAACATTTCAACTATATGTATCATTAGTTGAAAAGAAAATATTTATAATAATTTTACTAGTCCTTTTTTCTATAATTTTGGTCAAATTTGCACTTAACCATAACCAATAGCAGATCTATTTTTTTTAAAAACATTGTTCTTCTATATTTTTCCTATCACTTTGGTGAAAATGAAGCTTTGACTACGTATTATCCTTCCTCAATTTCAGTTTATTTACTTAAAAAGAGATATAAAAGTAGTTTATCATAAAATGGATTAATTTATTAGTAAAATCAAATATTATAAACCCAAATAGAGGTGTAGTAATGAATACAAAAATACAATAATATTTTATAAGAATAACTTAATAAAATATACATTTAAATAATCTTAAATTCTATCAATCAAATAATAAAATCTTACACAATAATGAAACAAACAAGACAATATAACACACTTAAAATATACTAAATAATCCAATTATCAAAATAATTTTTCATTCTGTGGACCAAATTACTGTCTATAATATAGACTATTTAATTTATTTTAGAAGATAACTAAGTAATATCATTTTTTATGTGGGTTAGTGGAACAATAATTATATGAAATTTGAGGTAAAATTATTACTAATTAAACTCTTTTTTTTATTTTCTTTTATCCTTGTTTAATGTTTATGCTCATATTACTTTTTAGTTTCAGGTTGATATTTATATTGCTTTTAGGTTAATACATATTTTGCACTTTAACTTGTTTATTTATATCTAGTTGGTACCTAATTTGTTTTTACTTAATTGGTACTTAAATTTGTATCTCGTCAATCAGGTTGATACTTTTGCACTAACACCATTAGTTTTTACTGATATGACATTGATAGTAAATCGGATATTGACACGTGAAAACCTCTTAACATGTCACGTGACAAACATATATATATATATATATATTTATTTAATAAAAAAAGCATAAAATTTTTTCATTATGAAGAATGAACTTGAACAATTTGTTCAAGTTCATTCTAAATGTGTCTTTAATAATTTTATATATTTTTAATTTATTATAAAATATCAATTTTTATTTTAATAATATTTTAAAAATATATAAAAATATATTTATAAAATAAAAATATCTAAAATATATAATTTACAAATTTACAAAATAAATAAAAATTATAAATATATATATAAATTTATAAAAAACTAAAATTTATAAAAAAATAAAAGAACTAAAAACACGTTTAGAATGAATCTCAACAAATAGTTGTCTAGATACATTTGAAACCTGAACAACTATCTGTCTTGGTTAATTTTTATGTAATTTTTAAATATATATTTATTAGTTTATATATCTTAAAATTTTATTTTTTTAATTTCAAAATAATAATATAAATAACCTGAAATTTTTATTAAAAAAACTAAAATATATAAACTTGCTAAAAATACATTTGGAATTAATCTAGACAAATGAGTGTCCAGATTTAGGTGTATCTGGACAACAATATGTCTATGTTCATTTTTATGTGAAAAATAGTTTTATTAATTTATATATATTTTTAAAGTTTTTTTTATTTTTTTATTTATGCTTGCCATGTGACATACTAAGAGGCTGCTATATGACACCACCAAATTAGCTATCAGTGCCACATTTGCACATACTAAAGAAGTTAATGCAGAGGTACCAACCTAGTTAACGAAATATAAATGCAAGAACCAATAAGATCCAAAAAAAATTAAATACTAACTAAATACAAATTCATATTTAACATATTTATTCATTTAGTTCATGTTAAATTCACATTTTATTTTAATTATTTTTCTATTTTGTGTTTCTATCATGTATCAATTCATGGGGTATTGCATTTGTTTGTTATAGTGGTTCGGTTTAAATAAAAACTTTTCTATTCATATCACATTTCAAAAACTGGATTAGTAGAAATTGGGTTAATGAACCAAGAGTGGTCGTTCGAAATTTTTTTAGATGACCTTGGCACATTTGTCAATAGATAAGTATCAAGTATAGTGATTGAATAGTGGTGGAGTTGTCCTTGATGATTTGAGTTTGAATCCATTCCCTCTCTTTAATTTTTATTTGGTGCAAATTTGCTTCAAACCTTAGTAAATGTCACATCATGTTTTTAAATAATTGTTGTAGGAGTGTGAATAAAGAATTAAATGGTCTAGTGGGTAGGAGCTTAAATGATTTCCTAAGGGTTTTAGGTTTTAGTCTCCACACTTTCAAAATTTTTATTTATTTATTTTTAGCCAATTTTAGCATGGTCAACCCCCCTTCCATCCAACTAAGTTGCCTTGCATGGGGATGATTTCTTTCCTTTCTCGAAAGTCAACCTTCCTTAAACTCCTTATTTGATCCCTTTTTACTCCTTTGTCCCCTCAACATACCTCTTTCTCCTCCCTTACCTTGTGTGCCGGTTCAATGTACCTAGACATAGTGAAATTAACCTTTTGTTTTCATCTTTTCCCTTTTCCTATTATCATTGTCACACCTCCTCCCTTGCCCCTCCTTTCTCTTCATTTTTTTCTTTGTTTTGGCCACCCTTCCACTAGAGGTGTCCATAGGCCGGGTGGCCCTACCCGGCCTGACGGCCCGCCCGAAATATGGGAGGGTTCGGGTAAAAATATAGGCTTGAAATATAGGTTTGGGCAAAAAAAGAGGTCCGTTTAGAAAACGAGCCGGGCCAGCCCGAATATAATAAATATATATTTTTTATTTTAAAATATTTTTAAAATACTTTTTTATTTTTAAAATAATTTTTTTGTGTTTATTAAAAAAATAGGTCGGGCTGGGCTGGGCTCGGGCTTAGGAATATTTTCTCGGGCCGGGCCTGGACAAAATTTCAAGCCCATATTTCGGGCCAGGCCCGGCTCGGGCCTACGACGCGGGCCAAAATTTTTTCCGGGCTCGGCCCGGCCCATGGACACCTCTACCTTCCACCACTATTCCCTTAATTCTTCTCCTTTCTTGGACCACTCTTTGCCAACCGAACCACTGCCAGACCTCCTTTTTGCCGCCACTTCTCTCCTTTATTTTGCTCTAACGCCGCCCCTTGCACCACCACTCATCATCGTGGCTACCACATTGCTCCACCATTGATAATACAATCTTTTTCTCTTCACTTTTTTAAATTTTTTTATAATCTCCTTATTCTCTCAAGTGTCGCACCCCTTATCTTTCCTCCTCCTCATCTGTCGAATTCTCACTGGACCGCTGCTGTGCCTCCACCAGCTTTAGTGATTCTTTCTATTTCTTTACCATTTTTTGATCTCTATCATTATCTTTAGTAACCGAAAATCCTATATAATCTATTTCAATTAGTTTATAATTTATTCCTAAATGTTGTATTTAGTGACTCAATTTTCAAGTGATCATTTTTCTAGCTTCACATCCCTCTCCAATTCAAGATCACGGTGATTCTCTGACCCTCTCATTTCAACCAATAAAGAGTAAATTTAGTGGTTGAATGAAAAACCACTCCTTCTCTTCTTTTCCTTTAGGTTGAATGCATATAGAGAAAATAGTGTATTTTTCCTTCAAATATTAACATATTGTATTCGACTTTATGTTGAAGGGCCAAACGGTACCAACCCGGAAAGTCACTAACATCGAAAACAAGATTGCATTTCGATTGATTTTTATAAGAGTAAGTGCTTATTAGAGTTTTTTAAAATTGACTTATTCCATAAAACGTTAAAAACAACACCCCTAATGAGGAATCACCTTTGTTGATAAGTAGGTGACCTATCGATCAGATCCAAGTGTAGGCGTTCTTTAGAGGGGTGATTCACTTTGGATCTATTATCGGGTCTGGGTCTAATCTAAAATAAAAATAGATATACATTAATTCTAGTATTTAAATAAATATTATTATTTATATTGTGTTTTATGTGAATACTAAAAGTATTCCAAAAGAAAAGGGAGATTAAACCCATCAATGTGTATTATACCAAGTAAGTAACCCAAGCCAACTAGCTTATGAAATGTATGTTGTGTGGCTATGATTTTCACTGTTTGAAAAGTATGTTATTATCATTCTCATGTTATGTGGTATTATAACATAATTGATTTTACATGACAAATAAATTGTGATATTTCGATATCTTGAAACAATACGTGAAATGCATGTTAAACATGCCCTACATGATATTATATATTGAGAAATTCTATTTGCATGCTTCGACATGTCTAATGTGACAAGTGATATCTTGAAATGAAAAATATGTATATATATGTTCATTGTGGCCATATCACATGCATGGGGTGGAAAAGGAGGAAGAATTGATGGCTTCGTCGACAACCTATATGACAACTTGTCTACAAAATTTGTGGTTTATCCACAACCTACACTGAAGCTCGTCTGCGAATATTGGTGGCTTTGTCCACAATCTACATGGCAGTTTGTCTGTGAATTTGGTGGTTTATCCTCAATCTACATGGCATCTTGTCTGCAAATATTGGTGGCTTCGACCACATATATTAGAGTGATTGGATGGATGAGTTTTGAGGAACTCTTTTTGGAGTGTAGTGGTGATGGGTAGGATGTTTTATAGAAAAATTGCATAATTGTTTTACAAAAATTGCACTGCCATAATCATGTGCACAAAATTGATTATATTGTATGATAAGCATGTGCTTAGTATTATTTAACTTGTTATAAGACTCACACCGAGCTTTAAAATCTCACTCCTTTAGTTTCATAACACTGGGCTTTATAAGACTCACATTGGACTTTTTATTGGGTTGTTCCTTTACTTTATAACTCTAAATTGCCATGCATGCATGCTTGATGGATTTAGAAGTATTTTGAATTATTGAGTTTATTTAAATTAATTATGATTTTTACTTGATTTTAAACAAATTTTGTGATTTCTCTAAGTATGTTCAAAAGTCCATTGCAAAAGATTTTTACAAAATTATTTTTAAGAAATAATTAAAATATTACAAATTCTTAGTTTTATGATTTAAGACGATATTTTGAAATAATAATGATACTTTTCAAATACTAAATTACTCGGTATTTAAAATTTAGATTTTTAATAAAATAATTGAAACCTAGTTATTTTCAACAAGTAAATGTTTTCAATGGTTTTAATGTGACTTCCAAAATTCACCATAACGTCTAGATTCAGTTTAAAGTGTTACAATTCATATTGTGTTGATGTTGTATATATTTTATATAATTTGAATTATGATGATTTAATTTAGAAAAGATATACATTTTGTGATTCAAAGTTTTATTTTTATGCACTAAAGTATTATAAATTTATATAAAATCTTAATGTTTTATATTTATTTTGACACGTTGGATTGTATCATTCACTATTTATATATGTTGATGTTATTTTTCAATTATATTTCATTTTAATTGTTTTATATTACCTTCATCTCATATTTTATACAAATTATTACGAGCATAGTAATTTATTCGCCCTTCCAACTTTATAGAAAAGACAATTTAACTTTTCATTTAATTTCATTTTGTAGTATTTATTAAATTATTTTAAAATGGGTGAAAAATTAACATTTGTTGATTTAATTGATGACATCAACAATCATTTTAAAAATTATAAAATTATTTAAAAAATAAAAATATTTTTAAATTTAAAAATTAATTAATTATTAATGCAACATACACGTAGATTTTCACATCAATAAAATTAATAAACGTTAACTTTTTCATCCATTCAAGTGATTTAACAAATGATATAAATTTAATAAAAACTTTTTTGAATCATTTTATTTTAATTCAAGTTGTGAATCATAAATGATTTGTATGATTTTAAATCCTTGAACTTAAATTTTGACATGAAAATTCTAATCTCAAGTTAAATTACCAGATCTAACACACCTTGATTTGAAAGACAAATTCTAGAAACATGGAGCCAGCGGCGTTATTTGTGGGCCAACCTTCTTTTCTACATTTTGAATATTTATTTACATTTACAAAACCCTAGGCCCAGGTCCCTCAGCTACCTCACTCACATCTGACACCACCACGTGATGTAGGGCAGCTTGGACTGAATTCTTCTATCGCACGTGTTTTATTTAACGCCATTTATTTACTTGCAGTCAGCTAATTCCGTTGAATTTTTCGAATATTTACACAATTATTTAACTTTTCTTTCACATGGCATCTATCAAAAGTAATAAAAATAAGTTTAAATTAATAATATATTTTTATTTCTTAAATAGTTTTAAAAATTGCGTGTGTTATTTTTAAAATATTTATTTTTATTTTATAGAACATTTGTTAACTTTTTGAACTAGAGTTTAAAAATTTTATTGGCAGTGTACGAATATTTTTCCATAAAAATAGCTTGATAAGTTTACATTTTAGTTATTTAAATTTAAAAGAGTACAAAATGAGCACTTAACTATTTGAAAGTTTTTATTTAAGTCAAAAGTTTTTATTAATATACTATGTTTTTTTAAAAAGTCAAGCCAGTAAACTCTAAGCAACCATTCGTGTGATAAGACAATCAATGTCAAAGATTGTAGAAAAAAATTGTTTGAATTTTTGGTTTGTATATTTCTGACTTTCAAAGTTGTTTCATGAAAAAAAGACTAAATTGTAGAAAAGAAGGGAAATAGAGCTTTCGATTGATTGATACAGACAGTATAAATAAAAAATGTCATATAAAGTGATTTTAACCACCTAATAACTTAAATAAAACTTTCAAATAGTTTAATGACTATTTTATAACTTTTAAAATTGAATGATTAAAAACGTAAAATAATTTAATGACCTTATATATAATTTATCCAAAATAATTATGTGTATAAAGTATAAACTTGGTTTGCATATAATGTGAAATGTAGTTATTATTTTTATACAATTATTTTACAGTTCTTCTCTAGCTTTATCATGTTGTAAATCTTTGATTGTTCTAATTTATGTTATTTTGAAATTATTTTGGGTTATTGCTTTTGTACCCGAGACCCTTTTTTTTTTTTTAACAATATGTTGGTTTATCGACAAGATAAAATTAAAAAAAAAGAAAAAAGAGAAAGAAAAAACACTAAATCGTACTAAACATAATTAATGAAGGTGGTGAATACGTGCTTTTTGTGTGTGTGTGTGTGTGTGTCTATTGCTGCCAACAATTCCTGGACAATATGGGGCCAGAAGGGATTTCTTCAGGACAGCTTCTCTCTGGTAAATTATGTGTGCATTTATAGTGATATTTGAATTAATTGATTTTTTTTGTAAATTAGCTTATGTATATTAAAATAATTAGTTTTTTTAAAAAAAAAATTGATCACTATATATTACAATGAGATATACGTAATATATCACATGTAATTGTTTAGTTATTTTATTAGCTACGTTGATTTTTTAATAGTAAAATAAATAAAATTAAAAATACAGTTTATTCAAGAATGAGGTATTACGTATACCTCATTTATTAATAAAATAAATAACCTTTTATCTTTTATTATATAATCCTTGAAATATTTGTAACATATTTTAATTCGAACATAAATTAATCATCACCTAGATTGATCCCGAACTTCAACAAGATAATATACTCTTATTAATAAGAGAAATGAATAATGAAAATTTTGTTTTTATTCCTTTTGTTGATTAGAATACATATTCAATTAATAAGTTTTGGATATCCTAGTAAAACGCATTACACTTTAAAAAAAAACTCAAATTATATTATTGTGAGAAGCATCTTCATGCACAATAAAAAGGACATAAAGGATACTTGATTATATTAAAAAAAAAAACAACCAAAAGTGGAAAGTTCACTAGGGTAAACTTTGGCCATGCCAGTTTCTGATTGTTCTTGACATAAGATTGTTAAGTTTCTTGTTTGACAATTCAAAGTGAGTTGGAATAAATTCCAACGAATTCCCACAAATCCTGTTAGGAGGAATCCCTATTTCACTTGCCAGCTTCTCAGCTTCTTCATCTCTTGCAATGATTCGATCAAAGCAAATGTACCTTCCAAATGCTGTTTTGTTCATTGCCTCAAACACAGCTACATGAGCCTCAGCCAGTCTAATTACATCAACAGTGGCTAGTAATCCCTTTGCATACATTTCTTGAGCCCCTGAGTTTCACAAGTTACTGATCTAATTAGCTTTTCAAGATAAAAATTGAAATTAGTGAGTCAAAAATGAAAAAGAAATACCTTTAAGATAAGCTATAGTTGCTGTGGGGTTTCTATGGGAGAATTGAGGGCCTGTAATGAGTCCTGGACAGATTGTGGTCAGTTTTAAGCTCATTTCTTCAGCTATTTTCCATGCAACTTTTTCTGCTTTCAGCTTCCCCAATGCAAACCAGAGCTGCCACATTTTGAAAGGAATTTATATTAGTTGGATTTGAGTGTAAGCCTCCGACACAGATATATGAGTCCTTAGAGAATCGTATCTATGTCTGGATAGACGGGAACTTTGAGTCGAAGTTAACACAGACGCCCATCCCACGTATTTATCTCGAAGCATTAATATTTGTACTTTAGTTTGCATTAGGTATACCTTTTTCTCCATACAAAGTGCTTCATTGCTCCAAGAATCATGATTAACCAAAAGGGGAAGATCATGTTGGGAGCTGTCTCTCCATATGCAGGCCAAAAGTGAAGATGTGAGCACACAATTCCTCACAGAAGATGTTCTTGCACATGCCTTCATCACATTTTCACTTGCCTTCACTTCTATTTCAGCCATGGATTTCTAACCAAAGCACCAGAAGGTCGCATCATTTTCTATTAGTGAAAAGTAAGCTTCAACTTCGTGCTAAAGAGAGTCTAAAACTATGTTATTCGGTACGGGTATCCTTAAATTTTCCAAATATTTAGAGAATCATACTCAATATTTACGTCCAAATATGTGTTGAATATAAATATTAGATACCAAAAGTCGAAACAATATATGCATAAAAGGACATGTAAGTATAAGAAGGTGAATGATGAAGTTCATGATTTTCGCAAGAATTCAGACCACAAAATAGCACTATCAGCACTTGTGGTGCCCTGGACCCGGTAGGCCAACCCAATAATGAAGTCGTCAAGGGCATGCTTATTTTTAGAAAGCAACACTTTTCAGTTGACTTGTTCATCCCATTCCTTTTATCTTTCATCTCAAGAAGAATTATCTACCTACGAAATATACTGATGGTATCCCGTACCTGGAAGTATAACTATCTACCTACGAAAAATAATGTTGGTGTTTCCTTAGCTACTTGGACTGAGGTGAAACCATGGAAGTGCTGGATACAAGTAGGTGTCCAAAATATGTTCAATTTTTCTAATCTTTATTTTTTCTTCTAAATTGTACTATCTTCGTATCTAGGTCCGGATATGCTCAAAGAATACTTAAAAAAAACAATGGGTAAGAACTTGGCAATGTAAGAAAAGTTAGTCTTTGTGTAATGTTCATTCCTATCATAGTACAAATTGCAGCATTATTAGTCACTTGATGTGTGTGAATAGCAAAGAAAAGAAGGAAAACTCACTGAATAACCAGAGATGCCAGAAGGATCAACAAAAGCAGAGGTGTGAAACACTCCACGACACCCATCAAAGGCCTCCATCAGCCCCTGGATTTCAGTTTGCTTAGCTATTACCACTGATATTTTATTGCTACAAGCCATCATCATCTCCCCTGAAACTTGCATCTCCCTCAGCTTCTCTACATCTTCTGCAGGTTTTTTGAATCAAACCCAAAGAACCCACTTAATAAAGAAGTCCACGGGAAATAGACAACAACCTTAAATCAGACAAGGGTTTTCGAACCTTGTCAGATTCCAGGCTGTTCTGAACAATAGAATGGTTACCTTGGTTATCCACAAGGATTCGAACAGAGTATCCACGGAGCAAAAGACAATTAACTAAGGCAAGCCCAAGGAAAGAAACGCCACTGGTCACACAAACAAGCTTGTCTAGTTGAAGATCAAGGTCGGCGATATGGGAACTCATTAGGCCTTTGAAGTCGTCATTTTCTTTGCTTCTTTCCGTGGCAGCCAAAGCAACTAAAGTCTTCCTGAAGTCTTCAAACTCCCTTCTTTCACTCTCTTCATCTTGCGCCCTTGCAATCCCCATGATTAAGTTTGAAGCTCTGGGTCAGTTTAAACTCTCGTAGCTATAATTGTCTGCAAAGGGAGCCTAAAACAGAGACGATCTAAAGACAATCATGCAAAAGGCATTCCTCCCATATTTGAAAGCTTATTTATTTAACAAATTTCAATGAGGTGGGCTGCGGAACAGTCCAACGGAGATAATTTAGAGACTCGGCTTGCTCGCTTGGCTTGATTTTAAGAGGCTACAAATAAATAAACGTGTAATGTTAGGATTTTTCTTATTTATTTATGTTTTTTCCATACAATTCTTTTTATATTATAAATGCGAATGTTTTTAGTCACATGCAAAGGTTTTTTTTTTTACTTTGTTATTGTGATTTTATTATTATTTCTTATCTTGAATTTCTAAAAATTACTTTTGAGAATTTGTTTTTATTGAATTTTTACGAAGAAAAGGACAAAGAAAGACTAATTTAGGATCTCACCATCCATCAACCTCATGCTTTTGATGGTTTAGTTTTAAAATTTATAAATGGTTATTGAATTATTTAACAATTAATTTATAATTTTTAAAGTTGAAGGATTAAAATGAAAATTTACTAATAATTTAATAACTTGGAGTATAACTTACCCAAAAACTTAAACATGTTACTGGAAATTTTCAAATTTCACAACTAAAAGAAACGAGAGAAGTTAGAAATTTCACATAGTATGTTAGGGTATTTTTATAAGTTCATGCTTTCATCTATAAATAGAGCACAAATCTCAATAATTTTTAAATAGCGCTTTGAAATTTATGATTTATGTATTTATTATTTTCAATTTTTTTGTTTGTGAGTGTTAGGAATAAAAACAGAAAATAGGAAATAGAAGAGAAATGAAGGAGAAGACAAAAATTGGAAGAGAAGAAGCAAACAAAACATATCCATTTCATTACCCTCCATCCAGGAAATAAAACAGTCCAAACGCCCCGTTTTTACTAAAATCACTGCGCATCATTTCATCAATACTAAAACGCACCGTTTGCCATATTTCAGTTTTGACCCGTGTCAATTACTCTCCCCCTAAGATGATCATTGTCTTAAGTATCAACTTGAGGAAGGATGCTCTTGAGTTGGTCTAAGGACTCCCAAGTAGCAGACGATCCATTCAGCATGCACTTGCTAAAGACATGCAACCACCATTCTTTCCCTCAAAGGTTTCATAATCATAGTATCCGCAAAACCTGCTGCTTTTGTTTTCTCGAGTTCATCATTACTAATATTTTTTGCAAGAAGAATCATCTTTGGTGACTTAAACACGTCCATTTTGCTGTCTGTCCAACGTTTGTAATTTGAAACCACCATCCTCACCAGAAAGCCATGACCCTTTCTCAACAAGATTCATAATTATCTGCTTAAATCTACCTGGATCTCCTGTAACCATTTCTGGAACTTTATCAGAAACAAACACTGCCAGCTCAATACCTTTATTTCTAGATTTCTCAAAAAATAAAGAGAGCACATCATCTAGGATAGACCGAACGTCAAAGGGAACAGTTTCCAGCTCCAACTTTCTCGTTTTAATTTTAGCACAGTCAAGCACCTCATTTATTAATGTTATCAGTGCCTTCCCACAAGCTTGAACAGTCTGAACATAATCCCTTTGTGTTGAACTTAAATAAGTATCTAAAAACAAGGCAAGCATCCCAAGGATGCCATTCATGGGAGTCCTGATTTCATTAGAAACAGTTGCCAAAAACTGTGATTTGGCCACATCAGCGACTTCTGCTCGAACCTTGAACTCTTGCATTTCATGGAAATCATCTTCAACTTTAACAATGTGTATTGTTGTATCATATAAGATATAGCCAACCAATATGCAGATCACAAAGAATGAGAAGGTCGTGGTTAGTGTAGTCCATAATGTGGGTGTCTTATTATGATACCTACAAATCATCCGATGCTTTCTAAATGGATCTCCAAAATCAAGCTTGCTTTTATGCAATAAAACCAGGTCATCATCTTGAATTTGGTGACCATACATGATCAAGTGATCTGAAGAGTTAGTAATATGGTACACATTCATTAGAATTGCCTAATTTCCTCCAGGTTTCCCAAGTAAATTCTCCATAAGTGACTCCACATCAACTGCTCCACCAAGGTATCCAACAGTTGCTTCAATGAGCTCTTGCTCAGCCAGACTCGGTGGAAGCTTGGATTTGTAAACAGAGAATGTCAGCATAACACCAAGATGATGAGAACCCAGTAACCTAAAGGGGCTAGTTAAGACAACCTTCCTAGTAGCCCTAGCCCTTAATATGTTTTCTCGATCCTCCTTCCTGACATCACATCAAGTGATTCGATGTAAGAAACAGTTTCTTGAGAGAAAATCACAGAGGCATATTCATCTCGAATAGGAGAAGATTCCCTCTTCATTGTCCAGCCATGCCACCTTTCAAAATGCTACTCTTTCTGCATAGGCCTCTCAATTGTTGTTCTAACAACGTACTCTGCAAAAGTCTCAAACAAGTCATGCTAGTGTTCCATTGATCCTAGTTGCTTCAAAGTGACCAACTTGGCCATAGGGTCTTTAAACAGGGTTGAACGAAATCTCTCCTTCAAACTATTGGCATATCATGTCCTTTCTAATTTCAAGACCCTTAAGGTTTGTCCAGTGTCAAAGAGATTGCGCAAGTATATATCTTCCTTGTTATCCTTGCAAGTTGAATCAACATCTGTAGATTTCGGGAATAACCACTCGTAAGACACCATCCCTTAAAGGATCTGGGTCAAAAACATCAATTGTGGTAGAAGGGTTCCCACAAGATGCTACAGGTTGCTTGCTTGAATCAGCAGCAGCAACATTAAAACCCTCCGATGGAGGCTGAAGAGATGGCAATCTCAAAGGGGTAGAACTTTGGCTTGCTAAAGCACATGGTTTACCGAGCCTATCAGTATTTAGCTGCACATCAATCCTGAAGATTTTGAGGTGTTGCCTCATTACAATATACAGATCATTATCATCCATAAGGGTAGCAATATCCCCATCTTCATTAATAAATGTTAGAGTAAGGGTGAGTTTGAATGGGCGGTTCGTTTACCTACGGTTATAGTAAAAATAGCAGTGGCAGTAATAATACTGTAACGTAAAATAAAAAGTAAGCTAAAGACACTGTACGCACCCAATAACTCATCCAAACCCACCCTAAGTTTAATATCACCACGAAAATTTTTGCCCTAAAGCCAGCCATATTAAGACCACGACGTTCACCATCATCAATACAAGCAATGAAATGCCTTAGAGTATCTCCATACTTAACCTGAGCATGAACCTGGCCTCTTGTGGAAACCTCTATAGGTTCTTTAGGTGTGAATCCAGGGAGAACCTCCCCCAAAATCCCATTGCTTTTAGCTGAGGCTGTTGCGTCGCTAATGGCAGTATGTGAGTGCCCAAAATATCACTCAAATAAGGAATGAAAGTTGGACCGTAGCTCACCCATGAGCTCATCCTTGAAATCTTTGAATCACCGTAGTTGGGACAACTCTCTTTTGATCTTCACTATCTCCTGCTGCAAAACGCCCACATCCTTTTGACACCATCCCCAACCATAGAGAACCGTTGAAGCTCTGATACATTTGTTATGAACAGAAACAGAAAATAGGAAATAGAAAAGGGAAAAAGAAGAATAGAAAGGAAAGAGAGGAGAGAAATCAAAGAAATAAAGGAGAAGACAGAAATTGAGAGAGAAGCAAATAAAACATATTCATATCATTACCCTCCATCCAATACAAAACAATCCAAAATTAGTTCAAACTAACAGTACGAACGTTTATTCAAAACACCCCGTTTTTACTGAAGTCACTGCGCACCGTTTCATTAATACTAAAATGCATTGTTTGTCATATTTCAGTTTTGACCCGGGAGTTACAATATTTGAAATTCACTATTTTGAATTAATCTAAATTCATTGTTTGGATAATCTAAATTTAGATTTGAATTTCAATTAACTTTAAAAATATATTTTTTAAAAATTTAATTATTTAAGAGGATTTTGAACATGGTTGTTTGAATTAGACTAGATCATCCAATTGGATTGGGAACCGACCAAGGTACTAATATGGAGAAAGGTATTAGATCGAATGACCTGAGAACCGGTACGGACTGGTTGATTGAACGGTTAAATCGATTGGACCAATTTTTTATGAATTTTTTAATGATTTGTTTAATAAAACCGGACAGATTAGTTGAACTGATCATACCAGTCAAACTGATCGAACCGGTTGGACCAACAAGCCGATGGCCTAAACAATTCAATCACCAGTTTGATTCTGAAAATTGGATCGGACCAACTTGTTAGACCCATTGCACTGATTATAAGTGGACTTACATAGGTATAAATTAAAAGTCAAGGGTTTAAAATTAAAATTGTGGAAATTATGGTATAAATGAAAATTTTTATTATTCATATGATACTAAATTAAATGTATGAAGTTTCGCCACTGTTTTCATAACCAAACTGGATCGGCTGGTTAAATCGATTAGATTGGGAATCGTTTGGGTTACCAGTCTGGAATAAGGGGTCAAATTGGTTGATTTGTGAACCGACTACATCGGTCGGACCAGCCGAATTGCTGGTCAAATTGATTGAACTGATTTTATCTATTTTTATTATTTTAAAATTTTAATACTTTATTGAATCGAACTAATTGAATTATTCAAACTGGTTGAACCGAGAACCAATGGTCTGATCAGTTTGCCTACCGGTCCAATTATGAAAACCTTGAGCTTTATCGATGATATATTATAAATAAAATATTTTATTTATTATTTTGGATATTGAAGGAAGTGTGAAAGAAGAGAGAAAAATATTCTCATTGGTTTTTAATCAATTTTGGATTTTAAAAGATCAAAGTTTTAAAATGAATTTTGAAATCCAAAAATTTAACTCCTATGAAATTAAATTTGGATTTGTCCAAATTCAAATTCAAATTCAAATTCAAATTTTCATTTGTTATCTAGGATTTGGATTTTCTAATTTTTTAAAGGAAATCATGATTTCCAAATAGATCATTAAGGGTTTAAGGGTTTCTTCCATTGAAGAAACACGATAAAAATGGTTATAATCAAAATTATGTGTTGTATGTATTTATAAATGTATATATAATAAGAAAGAAAATAAAAGAAATAAAGAAGTAAGAGAGAATAGTAAAAAGATTAAATTAGAAGAAAAAAAGTCAAAATATTACACTAAATTCGATAACAATAAGAGTTGAGAAAAAAAAACCTAAGTATTAAGTTAAGTTCTACACTAATGGAAGTTGATAAATAAGGTGGAACTTGACACTTATGAGGCTCAAGGTCTTAAGTTACACTTGTCAATTGATATCCTCTTTCTTGTCCCCATTCCAATCTTGAGGAAATTCAATAATCAAAACCTTATACTAAATTCAACACTCATTAATGTTGGTAAGTAATTTATGTAGGAACTTAAGAAACAATAACAAAAATTTCTAATGCTCGGATTGCTTAGATTTAAATTTCATTATTATGTCAATGGTAAAAATGAAATCTATATATTACAAACACATTAATTTAAATTTAATATAATATATGTTTTTCAATAAAGATTGAAGAGTTTTTACCAATAGAGCCAATTCATTCTATTTGTCCTTTGGAGTTGTCACCAAATATAACTTCTCCTCCACTTTTTGGCTTCAATTCGATAAAGTGACTCTTGTCACCGGTCATATGTCTTGAGCATCCACTATCAAGATACCATGAATTTGTACTTGTGTTGTTCACCTTGAAGCAATGATCCTTTCCCTATAAACATAAAATTAAATTTTTTTTTGTTACCTAAATTCTTTTGGGTCCATAAGTATTTGTTCCTAAAATTTTTGTCCCTTTAGGAATCCATTTTGAAAGAATTTCTTTGTCTTGAGTAACACTAAGTCCTTTAGGGACCCATATACTCTTAACAACTTTTCCTTTATAAAATCTTGAGGGACCTCTATGTTTATAGAAATTAAAGCTTGTTCCAACAAAGTTTTATTTTGAACTCTCTTCCTTTTTAAATCTTTTTGGAGATACTTTGTTAGATAAAGCTTTTTCTTTTTCAAGCAACTCAAATTTATTGATCATCATGAACTTTTGAAAGCAAATTATGAAAGTTTTGGTTCTTTTTCTCAAAATCATTTAGAATAGCTTGCATGTCATGAATTTTAGTTTCAAGTTAATGATTGTTTTGGAGAGTGAACTATTTTCATCTTTTAATTTTGAAATGTTTTTCTTATATTTTGAAACCATAATTTCAAACTCCAAACCTAACTAATAATAGTCATATTGTAACTCATCAAATGAATATGAAATTGAATTAGACAAGTTAGAAGATACCTTAGTGTCATCAATGGCCATAAGGCAAAGGTTGGCTACTTCTTGATCTTTATCATCGGATGAATCCTCATCACTCCAAGTAGCAACATGAGCCTTCAGCTTTTGTTTGTTTGATCCCTTTTTCTTTCATTAGGGACAACCGAACTTGATATGTCCCAGCTTCTTGCATCCATAGCATATTATGGGATCCTTCTCCTTGGTAGATTCAAGCTTGAGTCCTTTCTTTTGGAATTTTCTACCTCTATTAGACCTCATAAACTTCTTGAATCTTCTAGCAAACATTGTCATTTCTTTATCTTGATCCACCTCTTCACTTAATTCACTATCTTCATTAGTGGTGAATTTGATAGCAACACCAACCTTTTTCTTCTCAATTTTGGCTTCTTTAACCCCTTCATTGAGCCCCATCTCATGTGTAAGCAAAGAACCGATGAGCTCATCCAAAGTCAATGTTTCTAAATTATTTTCTTCTTCAATTGTAGTCACCTTGACTTCCCATAATCTAGGCAAGCTTCGAAGCATTTTCCTTACCACCTCTTCATTTGGATGTCTTCTCATAAGACTTTAATCCATTGATGATGATAGTAAACTGATCGGACATCGCCTTGATATCTTTCTCTGGCTTTATTTTGAAGGTTTCATAATTTTGGGGTAAGAATTCCAACCTTAGACTTCTTAACTTGGTTGGTACCTTCATGCATGACTTTGAGTTTATCCCATATGTAACAGCCTGTTTTCTAGTAATGCTGGAAATAATAGTTTCGGGGCCACAATTTCGACGTGTCAGTTTGTAAATATTATTATTTAATAATTATGAGGTTATTAGTGTAGTATTGAATTTTGGTTAAGAAATTTTAATGTTTAGGTAGTTAATTAATTAAAAATGACTAAATCATAATAGTTATAAAGTTGCGTAATGTTGTTTTCTCTTAACTAAATAACTTAGTTAAATTTGGGGGGTTTTATGTTGCAAATAGACCATGTTTAGATATTATGGTCGGTTAGTGGATGAATTAAAGTAAAAATTTTGTATTTTTATTATTAATAAATTAAACATAAGTTAATGGAATAACACAAAAACAAGGTGGTATCATCATATTCTTTCTCTCATTTTCAAGTCACACACCATTGTTAAGGAGAAAAGAAGTTCGGTCTTGCTATTTTCCTTTGCATGTAAGTGTATTTGATACTCGTTTTTCATGAATTTTATGTTTTTGAGATCATTATAATGATATCTAGTTAGTTTAGGGACTAGTTTGTAATCTTGTTAAAGTTTTAAAATTCACCATTGTTGTTTTAAAGCTTTCTTAATGTTTATACTTGAGCTTGAAGCTAATTGATGAATTTGAACAATTTAGTGAAGTAAATTTGAATAGTGTTAAGTTTAGGGATTAAATAGATAAAATGTGAAATTGGATTATATAGGGTTAATTGTTTAGTAAAATTGGGTATATGAGGTAATTGGGAAAATTGGTTTGTTTTAATATTAGGGATTAAATTAAATTAAATGTAAAAGTTTGAGGCAAATGTGAAAATTTGTAAATAAGAAATCATTTGCACTAAATTGAATATTATATGAAATTAAATCTAATAAATTGAAACAAACTATTTTATAGATCAAGAACAAGTAGATAACCGAGAAAAAGGAAAGTTGATGAATAGTCCCTGAACTTTAGCTATCACTACAGTTTAGCCCTAGTAAGTTCGTACGGTTTAGTTTGGTATAAATTTAAATGTTACGTTAACTACGAGTTGAGATTGCTGGATATTCTGACGTAATTGAATTGAAATAAATTAATGTGAGTCGAGAAGGTAATTGAATTGGACACTGTTATTTGATGTTATATTGAGCCTGATAAACGTAGGATAGGGTACAATTGGCGTGCCAATAGGTTTTTAATGCGTGCGATATGGGTTTGACTTGTGATGAGATGGTGGTTATTGATTCGTTACTATTCACTGAATCTACCAAAGTACAACATTTTTTGCGGTCTATCATGTTATATTTACAGTGATTCTGGTGTGTTACCGGGGGTAGATGTAAAGCCTTCAAGCTAGGCACTTGGTGCCTAGGTGTGTTCTCAGTTAGTTAATCTCATTTGAGTGTTCTGGTGTATTCTAGATGGTTAACATTGTATCCAAATCCTTTATATTGTTCATCAAACAGATTTTAAATGGTTGCATTATTTGTAATTAATATTATAAATGGTTATATGATTTTATGATCGATTAACATGAGTTGAAATTGAATGATCTAGCATAATTGAATAGATTATTTATTTATGTGTATTGATATAAAGACTCACCTGTTGAATGGTTGTGATTGATAGGATTATAGTTTATTAACTGCTACTGTGTGATTTATATGCTTTTACGGTAAGTTTATTATTTTAACCATTGAACTTACAAAGCTCTAGTAAATCTTACTTGTATCTTTCTTTTATTTATTTGTAGATTACGTTTTGTGAAGTTACGTTTTGTGAAATCGGGCGATCGGATTAACTCAAAGAATCACAATATTTGAATATCTTTAGGTAGTTTTTGATATGTTTATTTTTGGGTTATATGGCATGTAATATGTGTTTTTGTATATATTTTGATACTTACTTCATATGTTACATTTTATCTTGGTGTAAAGTTGTTTAAGTTTGCTTGTATAAGTGTTTTTGGCTTTGGTATGAATATATTCTTGTGAACTTGTTTTTGGCTATTTGGTATAAGTCTCATGGAAATAGTTGAAATATAGTATATTGGATTTGAATGGATTGAATGAAATGGTGGACTTGACATGAGTTATTATAAGTACTTGAGATCTTTGAACGCAAACTAGTTTGGTATGAAATGTGAATTTGATTTGGCAATTGAATTGTCGTGGCAATGAGGGCGCATTGGTTAAGCTACATGATTTGGTATGTTTTGACTTTGTTTGAATGTGTTTTTAAGGTTTGGATGAAAATTTATCTTGTTTTGTTAGCTTGTTAAGGTGCACACGGCCTGGGACACGGTCTATCACATAGCCGTGTGCCACACACAAGCTGTCACACGGTTTGTGCCATACACAGCCTGTAACACCACAAACTCAGTCTAGTCGTTATGGCCAAATTGGGAAAGCTACATTGGCCACTAGAATGACCTAGAAAACTTTGTTGATTTCAAACATACTTTTTTTAAGCCATATGTGCAGTTTGTTCAAAACTAGTAAAATCAAATGTTGAACTTTATTTTCAATCCCATTTTAAAAACCATTTGTCCATGAAAATGACCAAAGTAAAATTTCAGAATTTTGAAAAAATATTTTAAAAAAATATTTTAAAACTATTGGCTTATCAATTCAAAACAAATGAAATAAAATGTTTATTTTAATTTCATAAAAACCGTGCAAATTTCATAAAAATCATGCAAATTTCCACGAAGGACTAGCTTCTCACTCCCACTTAAGAAGGGCAAAATCAAACGATTATGTAATGCAATATGCGAAAATATACCAAGAGACTCGAACTAATAAAGCAAACATATCATTATGTAACAAAATGATGAAGACCACAAAAATGAAGGATAAAATGCAATGAAGGGATCATTAATTTAAATCAAATTATCAACTTTCGACCAAAAGACTAAAAAGTAATCAACTCTCGGCTTGACTCTCTTATTTTATCCCCAGTGGAGTCGCCAAGCTGTCGAAACCCTTTTGAAAATTGACTTTTTATTTTTTTAAAATGAAAATGAGAGTTATCACCAATCCTTTTTATGAGGTGTGATCGGATCACCTCGGAATTTGATCGTTTTAATAAAAGGTTTGATTTACTAAAACAATGATTTTTGGTCTACAAAATCAAGGAAAATGGGTTTGGGAGTCGGTTACGCACGAGAAAGGATTAACACCCTCGTGACGCCCAAAATTGGTACCTAGTTGATTACTTGATGTCTTAGTGACGAGAATTAAAAATTTTAAGGGAGTTTAAAACACGATCCGTTTTTATATTAAGGCATTACTTAAATAAATTAATTTTCATGAAAAAGACTTATTTCAAGTTAATCGAGAAGGAAGGATCATGTCCCGTAATTTAGGACACAATGCCTTAAATCCTCGAAATCAAGAATAAACACCATTTGATGGTTACTTAAAGCTCGCTTTTTATTTTTTAAAATTGATATTCGACTATCTCGGCTTTAGAATGAAGCCATATTTCGTGAGTTAGGACCACGACTATTCTAATTCCAAAAATAATGAACATTGTCTTTTTTCCTTTAAAATATTTCCTATTCATGTGGTAAAACGAATGCAACCTTTTAATGATATTTTTTTATTTATCTAGATCTAGTAATAAAATGGACAACACGATACATGGCACGGGTGTTAACAAAATAACATAATAACAGGTAAAAATGGAATGATGACAATAAAATGATAAATGGATAAAAAGTATAAAAAAATAAAAATAAAAGTACTATGTAAGTGGGTAATAATAACACAACTACGATAGCAATAAAAAGACAATTTATAGTAATAATAGCGATCATTGTACTATAGTTGTTATCATAATATTAACATGAATAATAAAATAATGATGATGATGATGATGATGATAATAATAATAATGCATCGTAAAAGGAAACATAAATGATATGAATTTAATTATTAAAAGGGGTCAAAGAAATAATAAATAAATAAATTCAAAAAAAGTTAAAATTAGATAAACTAAGGACTAAATCAGAATTAAAATGAAATTAAAAGCATAAATTGTAAATAAATAAATAAGTAAACAAAGGACTAAAATATAACATGCGAAAAATAAAAGGGGCTAAATGGGAAAATATCTCAAAACCCAGGACACGGCACTACACCAAAACAGGCTTTTAGCGGCGTTTTTAGCGGCGGTTGGATAACAAACGCCGCTAAAGATCGATAATTAGCGGCGCAACATAGAAAACGCCGCTGAAAATAAGCATTAGCGACGATTTTAATAAAGCGCCTCTAATGATCAGGGCTTTAGCGGCGTTTTCGCGAAAACGCCACAAAAACCTAATCCCAACGATGCCGTTTAACGAGCTTCGGGGCTTTAGCGGCGTTTGTAAGTAAGCGCCGCTGATGTTCCGGGCTTTTGTGGCGTTTTTAGTAAAGCGCCGCAAAGAAAACCTAAGCCCAACGACGCCGTTTTCTTAGCCTTTGTGTCTTTAGTGGCGTCCGTTTTCTTAGCCTTTGGGTCTTTAGTGGCGTTTTTAGTAAAGCGCCGCTAATGCTTAGGGCTTTAGCGGCGTTTTGGGAAAAGCGCCGCAAAGGGACCTAAGCCCGACGACGCCGTTTTATTATCTTTTTGGGGATTTAGTGGCGTTTTTAGTGAAGCGCCGCTAATGCTTAGGGCTTTAGCGGCGTTTTGGGATAAGCGCCGCAAACGGACCTAAGCCCAACGACGCCGTTTTCTTAGCCTTTAGGTATTTAGTGGCATTTTTGGTAAAGCGCCGCTAATGATGAGGGCTTTAGTGGCGTTTTGGGAAAAGCACCGCAAAGGGACCTAAGCCCAACGACGCCGTTTTATTAGCTTTTTGGGGATTTAGTGGCGTTTTTAGTAAAGCGCCGCTAATGCTTAGGGCTTTAGCGGCGTTTTGTTAAAAGTGCCGCAAAGGGACCTAAGCCCAACGGCGCCGTTTTATTAGCTTTTTGGGGATTTAGTGGTGTTTTTAGTAAAGCGCCGTTAATGCTCAGGGATTTAAAATAATTTAAAATATTTGTTAAAAATGGAAAAATTAAAATACTATTATTTAAAATAATTTTAAAGTTTTTTGAATACATTACTGATTTTTTTGGTTTATATATTAAATAATATTGAATTAGTTACTATTTAATTTGTTTATTTATATTAATTAAAATTCAATTTAATTTTAAATGAATATTTGTTAAAAATGGATTAATTTGAAATAATGACACGTATAAATAAATTGAAAAAAAACATAGAAAATATTTGTTAAAAATAGAAAAATTAAAATACTATTATATATATATTAAGCCATAATTTTAATATACGATTTTGGGTACATTCTTGATTGATTTTTAATTTATATACTAAATAATTTCAAATATAATTGTAAGAGATAAGATAGTATTAATTTTAAAATATTTAATTTAATTATCATTATAGTTTAGGGTTTAATAAATATGGTTTAGGTATATATATATGGTTAATTAATTTTGGATTTAAGACCGGTTTAGGAGTTACAATTTTAAGTTTTATAGATTAATATGGAATTAATGATAATGGATTAGGGATTCTGGTTTAAGGGTTAATGTGATTTAAGGTTTATGAGTTCAGGGTTAGGGGTTAAGTTAGGGGTTAGATGTTATGAGTTAGGGATTCGATGTCATGTTAGAGTTTAGGGTTTATATTAATTAGTGTGTTTTAATTATATATTAAATAAGGTTTAGGGGATATGGGCTAAGGGTTAAGGGTTAGGGATTTAGGATCGGGTTATGATTTAGGGTTTAGATTAATTAGTGTTTGTTAATTTATATATTAAATAAAGTTTAGGGGTTAGGGATTTGGGGTTAGGTTTAGGGTTTAGGGTTTAGATTAATTAGTGTTTGTTAATTTACATATTAAATAAAATTTAGGGGTTAGGGATTTGGAGTCGGGTTAGGGTTTAAGATTTAGATTAATTAGTACTTTTTAATTTATATATTAAATAAGTTCTTTATATAATTGTAAAAGAGATAATAATAAATTGTAAAGATTATTAATTTAAAATTGATATGCAATATATAATAATTTGAATATAAAAATTGTAAAATATGTGAGGATTTATTAAAATTTTAAAATATTTTGTTGCGTTTTCAATAAAAACGCCGCAAGGATTCATTAAAATTTGCCAAAGCGGCGCCGTTTCTTTACTGGAATAAAATCTTTTAGTGGCGTTTTGTATGAAAACGCCGCAAATGTGAATTAATGTTGGCCAATACGGTGCCGTTTCTCTACTCGAATGAAATCTTATAGTGGCGTTTTTTAAGAAAACGCTGCAAGAGTGAATTAATGTTTGGCAATGTGACACCGTTTGGCTTCATGAAATGAATTTATACTGGCGCTTTTGCTAGAAACGCCGGAAATATGCATTAAAGTTTAGTAAAACGACACCGTTTTTTGTTCAGTACTTTATTTTGGATATCGGAAGCAATAGCGGCGTTTTGGCGTAAAACGCCGCAACTATATATTCAAATTCTTTTATACGCCGTCGTTTCAGTTGAGGAATTTAATTTTTTTAGTGGCATTTTTTGGGAAAATGCCGTTCTTATGTTTTAAAATTTGTCAAAACGGCGCCGTTTATCTTGAGGAAAGAAATATTTTGTGGCGTTTTTGATAAAAACGCCGCAAGGATGTATTAAAATTTGCCAAAGCGGCGCCGTTTATCTATTGGAATAAAATCTTATAGTGGCGCTTTTTATAAAAACGCCGCAAGAGTGAATTAATCTTTGCCAATACGATGTCGTTTCTCTACTGGAATGAAATCTTATAGTGGCGTTTTTAAGAAAACGCCGCAAGTGTGAATTAATGTTTGTCAATGCGGCACCGTTTTTTGTTCAGTACTCTATTTTGGTGGCGTTTTATATTAAAACGCCGCAAATATCAGAAGCAATAGCAGCATTTTTGCTTAAAACGCCGCAAATATCAGAAGCAATAGCAGCGTTTTTGCCTAAAACGCCGCAAATATATCTTAAAATTTCTCTAAACGGCGTCGTTTCTTTACACGGTATTAAACTTATCAGTTTTATATGAGTATCAGGTTTTTTCTCCTCAATCCCCTGCTCCTAGCCCCAAATCCACAAATCCCCTAGCTTTCGAAATCCCTAACCAGTCAGAGGCAGAGAGAGCAGTTTGTCGATTTCTTACCCGCCATTCTTCAATTGGTTTTTTCCTTACAAGGAAAACCTTCAGTGTTTTGGTTTCTTTCATACTTACATAACCCAGACAGTGAAGACGAAGAAGGTTCGATTTTTTAAAGTTCCATTATTTTCTTTGCCCGTGTATTTAAACTTTGGGTTTTCTTGTTTTTGTAATTTGTTGATGAGCCTGAAATTAAGTGAAATCGTCTTCTCTGTGTATAGGGTTTTCGCTCCTTTCATTTATCTTCATCATCGTCAAGGTAATGCTTTCATTTGTCGGTTTATTTTGGGTTAATTTTTCAGTTTTCTACGAATTATTCATATTGTCTTAAGCAGCAGTGAAATCATTTGATCATTGAACTCAATTTGATACAGTGCTTGTACCCCCAGCTTTTGGTTATAAACTTATGTCTAATATCTTTGCTGTACTGAGAATTGACTAAACTGTTTTGAAGTAATGCACCAATTAAAAGCTGAGTTCCAGTCATTTTTTCCTGCTTTTAGAGAATGTCGTTCTCAAAAATATTTTCCACAGAGGAACAACTGGTCTTCACTAGTTTTGGGTGTAAAATACTTGGGGATTTGGTCAATAAGTTTTTCTCCCCATCTCTAATTAGGTCTTCTAATTTTATGAGCAAGACAAGCTGATGGTAATCTAGGTAGAATTCTGTTTGCATTAAATGAAAAGTCTTGGTCTTAAGCAGTTGAGTATTGCAAATTATCTACAAATGCTTTCCATCTAAAACAAGCTTGTCATCATTATAATGTCTGAACTAGTTGTAATTACTGTTGCCTTTTTAATTTGATGATCTTATTTATCTGACTTTTGCTATGCACATAACTTAAGGTCTAATAACTAGTATATCTTTATTTTTTTTTGGATAAGTAATTATTGAGCAATATAGTATACCATATTCACTGCCTCTAGTTTGTTCTTCTAATTTTTTAAGGGCCCCCAAAAATATTTATACTGTTCTTATACTGTTCTTTATGTTCATGTTTTGTTCCCCAGGAGTAACACTGCATTTGCCCAACTGTTAAAGAAAGGAGAACTGAAAATTGTGGATTAACCATTTGGTACTGCTCGTATTTAGGTAACTTTGCTGATTTGGTCATTTATCAACAGTTGAATGGCTTGGAATTTTTGGTGCATTTCTTACTGCTCGTATTTAGGTAAGTTTGCTGATTTGTTGAAATATGTTTACAATATTTCTCATTGTTTGAAAATTACATGCATTTTAGTAAAGAAAAACTATAATTAGAAATGTATATTCAATATTTGATGTGAAATTGTATTTTTAGAACTAAATCCAAAATTATTTACTGTTAAAATTACTCATACTTGAAAATAATTGTATCCAAATATATTATATGTCTTTGGTCCAAAATGTTATTGCATAATTTTTGTTTTTGCTAAGGAGCTTTGCTTTCACAAAGCGGACAGAGTAAAAGTGTCCTACGAAAAGCTATAGCGTGTTAGATTTTTTTGTAAAGTATAAAAATAGTGACTAATCTATTTGTTCTATTTTAATCATTTAACTATTAATTCTTTTATTTAATCACTAAACTTTTGAAATTAAATACTTTAGCACGAAATGCGATTAATTGTTGTTAAATGAGAGATGAAAAGTGACACGAGACTTTTTATTGATCTAATACATATCTCTAATCTCTAACAATGATAACAAATTTAACTCTCTTAAATTTCTACAAAATTATAACAACAATCTCTTACATGAAAAATTTTAAGGCATGCTTCAATTCTAACAACATAGAGTAAGACTGCAGAACTTTTAATATTTCAATATATGAAAATTCAATCTCGATTAAAAGGTACACATCTCTAATCTAATATTATTGTATTCAAAATTTCGCATGTTTTCAGTATATTTTGAATGATAAATCAAGTTTGAATGATTTTTGTTTAATATTCGATATAATTAATCGAAGATGTTCCTAACATAGTTATACGGTAGGAATTATATAATTTATTTACCTTAAATTGTATTAATTTTTAAAATTAATATCCACATTTTAGATTGTAGATAAGATGCATTGATAGTAATAAAGATAATATGGGAAAAATAATAATGATTGATAAGATAATAAAACACACACACACACACACACACACATATATATATATATAGTTGATATGTAATTAAAATGTCACATTACAGTATGTGATTATTAAAATAGCAAACAATTTTTTAAACCTGTTATAACATTTAGAATAAAAATCATAATTGAATAATAGTTTAGGTATCACAAATTAAATAACTTACATTAATTACATAACTTACATAAATTAAGTAAATTAAATAACTTACATAACTTACATAAATTAAATATCTTACATAACTTACATAAATTAAGTAACTTACATAACTTACATAAATTAAATAACTTACATAACTTACATAAATTAAGTAACTTACATAACTTACATAAATTAAGTAACTTACATAACTAACTTAAATTAAGTAACTTACATAACTTACTTAAATTAAGTAACTTACATAACTTACATAAATTAAGTAACTTACATAACTTACATAACTTACATAAATTAAATAACTTACATAACTTACATAAATTAATAACTTACATAACTTACATAAATTAAATAACTTACATTAATTACATAACTTACAAAAATTAAGTAACTTACATAACTTACATAAATTAAGTAAATTAAATAACTTACATAACTTACATAAATTAAATGTCTTACATAACTTACATAAATTAAGTAAATTAAATAACTTACATAACTTACATAAATTAAGTAACTTACATAACTTACATAACTTACATAAATTAAGTAACTTACATAACTTAGATAACTTACATAAATTAAATAACTTACATAACTTACATAAATTAAGTAACTTACATAACTTACATAAATTAAATAACTGGCATAACTTACATTATACATAACCTTCTTAACTTACATTATACATAACTCACATAATGATGTAGTACACAACTTACATAATCAATTAGGTACATAGCTTACATTACTTACAGTACTTACATAATACATAAAAATATATCATATCAGAAATTAAGTAAATTCATTTATGGTTATAATTGGCGTTTTAACTTACCCGTGCAAATTATTGTCAACGTCAGACTTCAAGAATTAAGAAATGGACCGGTCTTGGATGAATTTGTCAAGGGTTAGCAACGGTTATCGAAATGGAGTACAGTATTTTCTAAATTTTGCATTTCAATATGCAAGCCAGGAGAACATGATTCTTTGCCCGTGTAAGAAGTGTGTCAACATAAACGGGCATTGTCGTGAGGTTGTATACAAGCATCTAATTGTTGATGGGTTTGTTCGGGGTTATAAACAATGGTTATTTCATGGAGAATGCCCGCCTAGTACTTCCTCTTCAACGATGGATGTATCTTACTCTGGTACTGCTTACCATCAGTCTGATAGAGGGGATGACATGGAAGTTATGTAGCGGGATGCATTTAATATGCATAATCATGGTGTCCAGTCGTTTCCAGCGGACTTTGTGGCTTCTAATGATTGTAATATTGGGAGAAATGCGGTTACCGAACCGGGAAGTAGTGTACCTCATGAAGAGCCGAATGAAGATGCGGCGAAGTTCTATGCGCTACTTAATGACATGAACGAAGAACTGTATGAGGGATCAAAATTTTCAAAAATGTCTTTCTGTGTTCGTCTTTTTTAATTAAAATGTTTGGGAGGGTGGACCGGAAACTCTTTGACAATGCTGTTAGAGTTCTTGAGAGAAATGTTTCCTTTGCAAAAATCCTCACCATGCAAAGATATGAAGAAAATGATAAAAGATTTAGGCCTTGGGTACAACAAGATCCATAGTTGCCCAAATGATCGCATGTTGTATTAGGCGATCGGAGAATCAACAGTCTTTGTCATGTATGCGCCACTCCGTTGGATAAGTAAAACGCAGAAGATGGGAACGACGATGAAAATGATACAGTCAAGAAAGAAGCTACCAAGATTTTACAAGATTTTTCACCGATACCGAGGCTTCAAAGGCTTTTCATGTCGTCAAAGACAGTGAGTCTATGACGTGGCACCATGATGGACGAACCGATGATGGATTATTAAGGCATCCGCAGATTCTTTAGCTTGGAAATCATTTGACAATAAATTTCCGTGCTTTGCAAGCGATCCTAGGAGTGTGAGGCTTGGGCTAGCATCGATGGATTTAATCCTTTCAAGATCATGAGCACTGCAGACAAGATTTGGCCGAGAGTGCTTGTTCCTTAATCTGCCTCCGTCGATTTGCATGAAGCAATCTTCCTTATCTTATCTATGATTATCCACGAGAGAAAGGGTCCGGAATGATATCGACATTTATTTATCGCCACTTATTGAAGAGTTAAAACAATTGTGGGTGGTGTCGAGACATACGATGTCTTGAGAAAGGAGAACTTTAATTTACGTGCAGCTTTGATGTGGACCATTAATGACTTTCCGCTTATGCCAATTTATCCGGTTGGAGTACCAAGGGTCGTTATCGTGTCCTTGTTGTGCTTTGCATAAACATGTTCGCAATGGTTGTACAATGGAAATAAGTTCTCTTACATGGGGCATCGTCGGTGGTTACCGAAAAATCATAGATTTAGATTTGAGTTCAGATTTGATTTGATCAAGAGTTCGAGAAGGTCCTTCGCAGACGGTGGCTCAAATCTTGTTCATGTTGGAAGATATGAATTTCATTTATGGGAAGATGAACCAACCGCCAAACACGCAAAGAAATAGAAGATCAAATGATGAAGCTGATGATGACTCTGATGAAGAAGACGATCCTAATGAGGCGGACTTGTGGAAAAAAAGAAGTATTTTTTTTGAGTTGCCTTATTGGGAGCACCACCTTCTACGACATAATCTTGATGTTATGCACATTGAGAAAAATGTCTGCGAGAACATTATGGCTACAATTTTGAATGTCGACAGAAAATCAAAAGACAATCTTCAGAGTCGACTTGATTTAGTCCAAATTGGAATCCGACCTGATCTTCATCCCAATCCACTTCTGAGTGGGAAATATCGGTTGTCGCCTTCTATTTTTTCAATGTCAAAGACGGAAAAAGAAGTGTTCTGAACGGTGTTGAAGGATATAAAGGTTCCAGATGCGTATGCATCAAATATATCTCGATGTGTTAGTGTTAAAGATTGAAGATTATATTCGCTAAAATCACATGACTATCACATCTTGATGCAAGATTTACTGCTAGTGGCTCTACGATGTTGTATGTCCAAGAAGGTGACGTCTTGTATAATTGAACTATCCAACATAATGAAAGCCATTTGTGGCAAAGTTTTGGATGTTCAAGAACTTCAGAAGGTACAGGATCGAGCCGGTTTGACTTTATGCAACATGGAGAAAATCTTCCCACCTTCCTTCTTCACCATTATGGTTCACTTGATAATCCATCTCCCGCACGAAGTAATTCTTGGCGGACCCATTTTCTATCGATGGATGTATCCCATAGAAATGTGTTAATTAAAATTTTTAAAATTTTCCTTCATTCACCTCTATGCCTTTAGTTTCAATAATTAAGAAATGTTGTATATTATGTTTAGGTTTCTATCCAAATTAAAGTCTTACTGCCGCAACAAGCGATATCCAGAAGGATCGATTGCTGAAGGCTACTTGGCAGAAGAATGTATGACCTTCTGCTCAAGATATTTGGAAGATGTTGAAACAAGGTTAAACAGACCAAATAGGAATGCTGGACTCACGGACCATAACTTAGCCGATACTTATTTGTTCCAAAGTTTTGGAGAACCAATCGGCAAAGTTGAAATTGCAGAATTAGATCATTTATCGTGGGTACAAGCACATCGATATGTTCTGTTTCACTACGAATCATTGGAACCTTTACGGAAGTAAGTTCTAGAAATTTGATTAATATTTATCAAACTAATAACTGTTTATCTTCTAACAAAGTGAACATTTTTTTAACATAGTGAGTACAAACAAATATTGAGATCTCATTTGCGCTCCCGAAGAACACGACATCGAGATATCATAAGTTGTTTACAGAATCTTTTTATGAATGGTTAAGCCAAACGGTATGCAGTTCGAGCTTCTGCTTACAAATAATAATGTTTTCTCATAACATTTTTAATTACTCAATTTACTTTCCATTCAATAGGTTTGGAGTGGGAAGAACGTAAACGACGAAGTTAAATGGCTCTCCCAAGGTCCAAATCGAGTGGTTAAAAGATATAGTGCGTTCCTCATCAACGGATTCAGATTTCATACAAAATATCGCGAAAGGTTGAGGAGAACGCAAAATTGTGGAATAGTTGTCAATTCTGCAATTACAAGTTATGCTAGTGCTAGGGACAATAATCCTGTCGAGGGAAATGTGGAATATTTCAGACATCTTACTGGCATAATTGAGTTGGATTACTACGGCAAATGGAAAGTTGTCTTATTTCGTGGTGATTGGGCCGATGTTAATACAGCTCGTGGAATTAAGCAAGATCAATTTGGTTTTACAATGGTAAACTTTGACCGATTGATTCACACAGGATAACAACTGATAGATGGGTCGTATGTATTCTCATCTCAAGTCAAACAAATTTTTTACTCAAAAGATCCAACTGATGAGGGTTGGTACGTTGTACTCCGTAACATCCCTAGAGACTTGTTTGACATGGGCCGTGAAAGTAGAGATAACATCGACGACAGATCAGTAACTTTGCCCTTTCCAGAACAAAACTTAAACGATAATATCCCTAGTACTAATGCACAATTTCAATGGGTTCGTCAGGATACCGATGAAGATATTTACGAATAATGATGTAGTAAGATTTTACGATTGTTTAATTATATGTAATATCATAATTTAAATCTTGGTCTTATTATATATTTCAACTGTTTTATATGTGCTGTTATTGTTGTAATTAGTTATTAAGTTGTCAACTATTTTATGTGTATTGCAGATAAAATGCTAGAAGAAAAATTCTAAGGGGAAGCATTGTTTAAAATGATCCAAACTCGACTGAAACAAAGAGTCTTGAGCAATGAGACAAAGAATTGGATCTTGAATGTTCGATTACAAATTGAGGATCCTCTGAAGTTCAAAGTAATTTTACATTTAATTTACATGCGTGTTTTTGTTATAGTTGATTTATTTTTCAAATTCTTATATTATAACATACCATTTGTAGCTGAAAATTGTGGGACGCGCAGAGGTCGAGGACATACGCTACTTAGAGAGTTATACGAGTTAGATCCAGTCGAGCGTGTCAAAGTTGGACGAAACAGTTTTGGTCAGCCTGTTGGATCAAAAGCTCGACTTTTAGCAGGATACATGGGCATTTTAGCACGAAATCCGAATATGTTGCCTATCAACTACGAGTCATGGCATCAAATGCCCGATAGCAACAAAAACCAAGCCCTCGATAATATTAAGGTAACAAAATGTTAATGTCATCTGTAATGCTTGGGAAATAGTTTCATTTATATTTACTTTATTAACTAGTATTTTTTGTTTTTTGTAGGCGAGGTTTGCTTTAGAGGTCTCGGATGCTTATGTAAAGAAGGCATTGGGAAAAAGATGAAGAGACAATAAAAGTACTTTGAAGAAAAATTATTATAAGACAAAAACAACCCTCGATGAGAAATTGCAAAATGTCCCGCCGGGTTTGTTGAGGTACCAATGGGAAGATGCAGTTAGATTTTGGCATTCGAATAAAGGCGATGTATGACGTACTTCCAAACTATTGTAATTATTTTGGTTTATAGTATTTTCTATTTACGTACTAAAAATTTCATAACGTAGGATCGTGAACAAGTTGGAAAAAGCAGCAGGCAGAAACAAAAATTCACCCACACAGCCGGGTCGAGAAGTTTTGCATGTGTAGCTGAGGCGGAGGTATTTTTAATTTTTTTAATTTTGTCGAATATGTATAACTTTCTATTAAATAATATTTATACTACTATATTGTAGGAACTGTCGTCCGGTCAAAAAGTTGGACGCCTTCAACTTTTTGAAATTACACATAGGAAGAAAGATGGATCTCCCATGACTCCTGAAGCTAGTGAAATAATGGTACGTTTACTTAATACGATTTGACTTATTTTAATTATTTATAGTGTTTATTTTCTAATTGTTTAATTCATTGCTTGTAATGCGACTATTGTTATGTTGCATATGTTTTTTAATATATAATATTGCGTTCCTAACTATGTGATTTATTTATTAGGAAAAACTAAAGGATAAAAAGGCGGAGTACGAAGCGATTGCTTCTAGTGATAGTTCTGTTCATCTTGAAGACATTGATAACCGGATTATTACTGAAGTTTTGGGTCCTGAAAGGTATGGTCGGGTTCGATTTCAAGGATCTTTTGTTAGCCCAACCCAATATTTTGGATCCAACTCCTACCAATACATGGCTTCGGGGAGTCAGGCTCAAGCTGAAGTTCAGAGGTTAAAAGACCAGATGGCTCAGATGCAAGCGACCACAGTTGAGGTTCAAAGGAAATATGAAGAACTCCAGCTACAACTTAAAGCAGAGGCGGCAGCGAGAGAAGCAGCGGCTACAGCGAGGGAAGCAGAGGCTACAGCAAGAGAAGCAGAGCAGAGCAAAAAGTACGACGAACTCCAACAGCAGCTTCAGATTATGATGAAGATGTTTCAGTCGCAACTTTCGCCTTCATAGTGTATGACATAAATATTTTTATCATTTTAACATTTAACATTTTTGCAAAAATAATATGAATTCACTTTTATTTATTGATATTAATATTATTTTATTCGTTTAATTTGAAATATTATATAAATTTATTGCTTTTGGCTGGTTTAGATCTGGTTGCTTTTGATTTGTTGCTACAGGAGGGCTGAAAAATGAAAAATTTAATATAAAAAATCCCAAAAATAGTGGCGTTTTTGTATAAAAGCGTTCTTTAGCGGCGTTTTTTTTGTAAACGCTGCAAACGTTTGCGACGTTTTCGTTAGCGGCCTTTTTTGCGGCGCTTGTGGAAGCGCTTATAAATACCTTTAGTGGCGTTAAAAAGCGCTAAAGGCCCAAAAACGCCATAAAAGACCTTTTGGTGTAAAGGTCACTCCCAAAAGGTCAGTGCTGAGTCAAGGGACTGATTCATAAACAAATTAAAATTATAGGGGAACAAAAATATAATTAAAAAAGAATAGGACTAAATTGAAACAGTTCGCAAAAGCGGAAGGAAGGACGAAAGGCATAAATAGACCCCCATAAAAAACACGCAGATCCTACGCGGTTCGGGTCGGGTCGTCAGGTCGGCTAAAATAACACCCTTTTCCTAAGGTGGTCCGTAGACCAAAATAAAAACAAAATTAAATTAAATGGCAAAATAAAAAGGATTACATTGTAAATCGTCTAAAAAGCGGAAGGACTGGGGTCGCAATTATAGCCCCGTCACAAAAAACACGCGGATCCTGAGGTACTCGGGTCGGGCAATCGGGTTGAGCATCAAAACGATGTTGTTTCGGGGTTTATGGACCCAGGCCAAAATGATGTCGTTCTGACCCCCTATTTAAGTTAAAAAATTCTAAAAAAAATTTCCTTTCAGCTTACTTTAAAAAAAATTGGAAACCCTCCTCTTTTTTTCTCTGAAACACGCCCTAAGACCGACTACCAGGGCTATCACACGTCCGCCGTGGCCACCGGTCATCATTGGTGGTGACCGCCACCTCCGGTGGCTGAAAAAATTCTCAAAAAACATTTTTCGACTCTTCTTTTCGTACAGAACTCTGATTCGTAGTCAAAACCTCCAGAACTAAAATCGAAACTCTAAAAAAGGAGAGAAAACCTTTCAATTTTCTTCTCTCCGACGAAGCCTCCAACGAATCTTTAGGGATTCGGAGGTCCTTGCATTGGAGAAGGCCGTCTTTCCTAGATGACGGAGTCCTCGCCCACCCGCAATGGCCGAAGGTGAAGTGTCAGGTGAGTTTTCTTATTTTTTATTTTATGTTATATTTTTTAAAAGAAAAAAAGGGAAAAATAACAGATTAAAACATACAGGAGTCACCTTTTTTTAAATTTTCTTTGTATTACGTTTTTTTTTATTATTTTCATGTGTAACAAAATACATGATTATCCTGGCTTTTATAGTCGAATACAAACTGTTGTTTTTATTGTTCTTCTACTGTTCTTGCGTGTTCGTATCTATCCTTTTTCTTTCTCTTTGTAGACGACGATGTGTAGTCAACGGAGGGGAGAGAAGGGGCGCCTTTTGCCATTTTGGTACAACAACGGCAGACGCGTCAAGCCTCGGGACGAGGAGCTTCAGGCGGCGTGCATTCGAAAAGGGGTTGCGGTGCCAAAAACTGATTTAAGTTTTTGGGCCGTTGGGCTTTGGGCTTGTAATTTGGGTAGTGTATTGGGTTAGGTTGTATTATGGGCCTTTAGGTTTTTTATTTAGGCCATTTGGGCTTGTAAATTTGAACTAGTTTGTGAATAGATTGTTGTGTTTTGAACTTTTTATTTATTTTTCGATTTTGTTTATCTAATTTCTATTTGGGTTGATTGATTTGGGCTTTTTATTTGTTTGTAATTCAGGCCCGAGTAAAATTGGGCTATTACAAATGTAAAAATCAATATTATGGTATTGAGGTAGATGATATCACCTCCTTAACCATCTACTATTTACTCCTATCATTTGACGTCAAACACCCAAACATTTCCCTCAGGAAAATTGTAGATTTGTTCATTTTCGAATGGGTTTTCAGCAAGGTTCAAAAATATTGGGCCGTAGGCATGATCTGAATTTATAAGCCCATCAAATATTTGAGTTCATAATAATAGGTTAGAATCGAATTTATCATTTAATAGGAAAATAATATTTTTATTTAAATCTAATTATAAATTGATATTAAGTGATCTGCAAGACAACATTTCAGTTTATATTGTGAAACCCCCATTCACAATAAACTCCATAATCTTACTATTTTTAGATCTCTATGAGATTGTCCAAACTTGTGTCCATATCTAACCCTCGCTCTTTATTACTGTCGAAACCATTTTTATTTTGAAAAACGGGGTCGACTTGGATTTTGAAAAAAAAATGAAAATGGGAGTCGCCACCGATCCTTTTTATTTAGGTGTGATCGGGTCACCTCAAAAAGTGGTTATTTTTAATAAGCGATTTGACTTTATTAAAACAACGATTTTGGTCCACGAAATTCAGAAAAATAGGTTCGGGAGTCGGTTACGTACAAGGAAAGATTAGCACCCTCGTAACGCCCAAAAATTGGTATCTAGTTATTAATTAATGTCTCAATGTCGAAAATTGAAAACTTTGAATAGATTTAAAATACGATCTTTTGTTTTTTTAAAAAAAAACTTATATAAAACAAGTTACTCGATAAGACCCTCTCATTTTGAAAAGAGAAAATGTCACACCCAATGAGTTAGGGCATGATATTTCACTTCCTCAAAAACGAGCTTGTCCAAAAAAACTCGTGCAATAAAATTTAAAAGGATATTCAATTATTTAAGTTAGATGAAGAAATCGCAGCCTAATACGTTAGGGTACAATTTCTCAAAATTCTAAACATTGAATATTACCTTTATTATTTTTAGAAAAAAATCATCATCTCGAGAAAACAACATGTCATATCCAATGTGTTAGGACACAACGTATTGAATTCTCGATAATGAGCTTTTTATTTATATTTTGATTAAAGAGCATTCTCGATTATTCAGATTCAACAAAAGAGTTGGAACCCAATACGTTAGGGCTCAATCCTCTCGAAGATTCCAAATACCGAGTATTGCCTTTATTTTTCAAAATTTTCTCTTTATACGAATTTGCGTAAAAATTATATAATGGAGTAACAATTGTGATAATGTAAATATAAATAGCATGATCAAGAACAAAAATAATAATAATAATAATGAAAAGATAAATAAAAAACAAATTAATCATGAATACACAATATCAAGTAAATAAACAAATAAAACCGAAGCATTTAAAGAATATAATAATGATAATAATGGTCATGTGAATAAATAAATAAATAAACATCAAGTAAAGCAATAATAATAACAAAGAAAATAGATAAAAATTATAAAATATAAAATATATATATGTATATATAAGAAAAATATATATGTATGTGAATTATAAAAAATAAAAATAAATATAAATATACATATTTTAATATGTAAAATATATATATAAGTATGTATATAAAATTATGAAACATAGAAAATATATAAAAGTATGTGTATATATATTTATAAAATTAAAAATGTGCACGTATATGAATATATTATAAAACATATGTATGTATACATGCATATATATAACAAAATTTGAAATTTAAAGGCATAAAAATTAAATAATAATGATACAAGATTAATGATGGCACATAATAGTATTAATAATATTAAAATAATTAATTTAATAATAATAAAACTAAAATAATAAATAGAGGATTAAATAGCATCAATAATCAAAACCAATGAATTTAAAATAAAAAAATATAAGGCAAAATAAAATGTAAACAAATTTGAAAATAATGAATTTGAAAATGAATAATAAGGGAAAAAGAGAATTGAAATCAACAATATACAAATCAATAAATAAATTATACACAAATCAACAAAATAAGAACAAGCCACAGAAAATAAGAACGCAAAAGAGAGAGAAATTTGAGTGAATACTCTTAATAATTATTATTACTCCCAACTCAAGTCCTTTATAATGAAGGGAGAGGTCTCTATTTATAGTTGAGCCTCCCCAAATCCAACGGTACAAATCAATTACATCAACGGCTAAGATTAAAGGGCATCTACAAATTAAATCTCTAAGATTACAAAATCATATCTTCTAAGATTGCATATATCATATCTAAGATTGCATATCATTGAAGATTATGTTTCCATAAGCTTGTAGATGAACCTTCAACCTTTTCAAGTAGTGGGCTATTTCGATCGGGCCAAATGATATAATTTTGTACTGGACTTGGACTTTATTTTATTATTTTGGGTTTATTAATTTTTTGTGAGCCCGGGCTAAATTGGCCTATTACAATTACCATGTTCCTTTCTGTTAGCCCATACTTTGTTTTTGTTGAGCAGTTGATGTAGTAAGAGTAAGTTTTCCATTACTATTTCAGTGTTCCAAAAAATGCTGTCAAAATTTATGGTTGAAGGTTAAAATGTCCTTTTGTACGTAATGGTGAAAAGTTAAAAATTAATTAATTATATGTTAAAAAAGTTCTTAAGAAAATGTAAAAAATCAGTTAAGCCCCTATATTAAACTCACACCTAATTAAGCCCCTGTTATTAATCATTAATAATCAATTAAGTCCTTCCGTTAATGGTTTCCATCATTAATCACGTTGACCACTAAAATAAAATGACAAACCAATTAGATGGTTGCACGTGCCAACTTCTAGTTTAATTTAATATTTTTTTATAAAAGATAAAAATATTAAAATTTATAAAAGAAATTATAAGAAATTATACAATTAATAAAACTTATTTAAAATATTTAAAATTTAAAACAACATAATAGAATTCTTAAAAATAAAAAAAAGATATAAAAAATTTATTAAATTAATATAAACTTATAAACATTATAAAAAAAAGGTAAGAAAAACTTGAACTGAACCAATTAGCCTGAAATCGATAAGGATATCAGCGAGAGGAAAGCCATTTGACTTGTTGACTTGAGAATTGGGTAGTTGAATCGATTTTTTATTTTTTCATATTTTTATCAAACCAAAATTTTATTATCCAACTATTAGCATATGTCGGGATGAAATATTCTACCCAGAGTTTTACAACTGAACCAATAATCGAACCAATCAAGCTATCAGTTTGTCAATTCAACTGGTTCAACCAGTTCAATTAAATAAATATTAAAAATCAATTGAAATTTACTGTTTTCAATGAAATATTATAGACTAATTTAGACAAAAAAATTCAAGTCTAATGTAGAAATGATTGCAAAATTCAGAGAGGGAAACCAAAAATAATTATTAAGTTGAGACCCAAAAATGTTTGGCGGGAGCTAAACTAGCTTTTGAGTTTTTATATGAGTGAACCAACTTATTTTGTTGAGTTTGGGGTTTAGACGCATTAAGTTGTGATGTAGCAATTGAATGAAC
The DNA here is from genome assembly GCF_025698545.1 of Gossypium raimondii. Classification (NCBI taxonomy): domain Eukaryota; kingdom Viridiplantae; phylum Streptophyta; class Magnoliopsida; order Malvales; family Malvaceae; genus Gossypium; species Gossypium raimondii. The sequence continues at coordinate 41,808,530 of NC_068568.1, forward strand.
GTATGTGGTCCAATTAAATTATGGGAAATGGAAAGAGGCATTTCCAGTAATGTCTCAAACAAATGTGGGGAGCAGGTGGACGGCTGAGATTAGGGTTTTCCGTATCAAATAAACCCTTACCACGTGTAGGTAAACAACCCACTTGAATTTAGATATAGACTTTTGAATCGCCACGTATATATAGAGTAAACTACAATGTGGTTATACATTATGAAATTTTTTGAACCAATTAGAGTGTTTGTGTCATAATCATATTTTTTTAATTAATTAAAATATAATTATTAAAAATTTATATTATTATTAATTTAAAATAAAATAATTTAGTGATAATACAAATGATTATTTTATTTTTAATTAATTAAATTAATAAAAGATAAATCATAAATAAAAGAATTTAAATTTTTTAAAACAATTAAATAGAGGAATTAAGATATGCAAAAACTTTGTTTATTCAAATAATTGACACTATAAATAGGGGTCACTCAAGCCATTTTATAGAGAGACACAAGTTCAAGAAGCTCAAAAAATCTCTGCAGAATTTTTTAAAGAAGCCAAAGAGCTTGAAGAAATTCTAAAGAATGTCGCCTTCTTATCAAATTCAACCGTGGAAAGGAAGCCAAGAGTCGTTTCTAAAGAAAGTCGCCTTTCGATCCAAATCAACTGAAGAAAAGAGGTCTAAACTCGTTTCAAGAGTAAGTCGCCACGACACTTGAAACACTTGCTCTTGAAGCAATCCACATCTATCCAAGACCAAGTTTAGACAACCCATGGATTGAAGTCAAACTGAAGAGAAGAATCAAATGATATTTTTCTTTGTATTTAATAAATTTCTAGAGATTGTAACTTTCTTTCAAAGTTATCAATAAAATTTGACTCTGAATTTTCAAGTCAACTTTTGACTCGAAATTTGTGTGTACAAATTTCTAGCACGTTTGGTGGGACCGTCTCTTCCTTTCATCTCTTCTATCGAAAATTCAAAGTTCAAAATGGCAATGGCCTCAAAGAAGATCGTCATCAGCAAGTCCGTTTAAACTAATCTTGTAACCCGTTCGCCTTTATTATCAAGCACCAGTGTCCATGTCTATCCTTATGGCACCAGGTAAAAAAACGAAAGTTCTTTTAGAGTCATTCGACCAAACTTCCTCGATGCTCAATGACAATCCACTTTTTGATGCTTCTTTAACAACTCATGACTCAGAAGAAGTATCTCGCCATGGATCAAGTGTAACCCGTCTCTTATCATTCAAGGGGAAAAACCTCCAATCAAATCACCATACCATTCCAACATCTCCCCCAAAGTCTAACTCCGGAGTGATGAATGTCATGACAATTAACACAAAATCCTTGGAAAAACAAGTGGCATCCCTGGCAAAGACAGTAGAGAGTATTGCTGCAAGCCTCAAATAAAGGGAGGAACATATGGACTTCATGATGAAAAGGCTCATTGATCTTACTAGGAAGGGGCCAGTCAATGAAGAAGTTCAAAATGAGAATCTACCAAAGGAGCTTGGTGAACTATCCAATGTGCAAGTTACCAAAGATCCTCAATTAACAATCAAGGAAATTGTCATTACCGATCAACTCAAGGATCTCATTAAAGAAGTTGTCCAAGATCAAGTTGAATGCGTAGCTCAACCTTTATACTATTATGTCAAGCCATACTCCTACAGGATTGATCATCTCAAAATGCCATCAAATTATCAACCTTCTACATTCCAACAGCTTGATGGAAAAGAGAATCCATGCCAACTTGCCGTTCATTTTGTGGAGACTTACAATAACATCAGAACTAATGGTGATCTCATGGTGCAGTAATTTGTCCAGTTGCTAAAAGGAAATGCCTTCGACTGATATATTGACCTTGAGCTTGGAACAATTGATAGATGGGAACAACTTGAACATGAATTTCTCAACAGATTCTACAGTACCCATCATATTGTCAGAATGATTAAGCCTATTGGCGCACGCTAGCGAAAAGATGAACTAGCCATTGATTACATCCATTGCTAGAGGAGTCTAACGCTGAATTGCAAGGAAAGATTGTCAGAATCTTCAGCCCTCGACATATGTATCCAAGGAATGAATTGGGGATTACGTTGCATTCTTCAAAGAATCAAGCCAAAGACTTTTGAAAAGTTGGCCACTAGAACTCATGATATGGAGTTGAGTATGACAATTCCTAAAAACTTAAAACCTCCAATCCAAGATTCAAAAAGGGGTAAAGAGAAGCAACATAATTGTAAAAGGGGAAAGAACATTCCCAGCCTAGGAGAAAGCAAGCAACCTATGGCTATAAACTCTAAGCCTATAAAGTTGTCTTCAAAATCCAAGCAATCTTCTCAATCCTAAGACAAAAACAAAGGGAAAATTGTTGGATCTAGTTCCTTAAGTATAGTATATTCATTTTGCATACTTGTATATTCATTTTGCATACTTGTATTTTTCGAACAAATTGGTGTAATAATAACATTCATTAATTACATTAACACCATTTGTATATAGTCCTTGATGTTTTGGCACGCAAAGTGAAATGGAAGTAGATATTGGCTCATTGGTTATCTAACGTTTAACTAATACTAAACAGTATTATGTGGCTAGATTGTAATACAGAAAGGCAACTTGTATTAGTAGATGAACCTAAACATGTTCTTAGTCTAATCGAAAATGAGTAAACCGATTCAAAGACTAATATGTTGTCCACCAAGTCCAATTAGAGAAATGTGATTGACCAGACTTACAGTACATCAGACCGAACCCAAGTAGAGTAGATCTTAGATCCGTTTATGGATTTATTCACTTGTGACATTCATAGTGTGACATACATTAATCCTGAGTGGGTGGTGGAGTATGTATGCATGACTCATATACTTTGATGTAAATAAAAGCCTGAGTTCATATAGGTAAGGAATCGAAAGCTGGTGTGTTGGGTATACAACTTCTACAATATGCAGTATCATTCACAATAGTGGAATTTATAACTCCAACTAATGGGTAAATGATATGCTCTCATCAGCATTACATGATAGAAGAACAACAAACGTGGCCATGGGTCATTTGTTTTTGTGATAAATGACTTAATTACTATTTGATAATAATTTACTTTTCATGAAAAAAGATATAATGGTTATTGTGAGATAAAATAGGATCATAATAAGAGAATAGATTAATCTCGAAAAGATTAAGGATATCCTATGAGGGTAGCACACTGATGAAAAGGTTATTGGACGAGCACTGATTAAGTAGCTTTCGTAATGATATGTAATTAAGGAGAGTTTAATCTCAATACTTTAGTGGAATGACTTCTTAACTAAATATGTTTATAATTAATAGAAGAAAAGTTAGAACTTAATTATAATTTATTCAAGCCTTAATTATATATGTCCAATCTATCTCTCCGCTAGCTCGTTGAAACCAAAAATTAATTGCATGTAGAACCAAATGAACATAAATGAATAGAAATGATGAAGTTAGAGAAATAAGTCGCATTCACAAATAAATGTGTTTTCTCACTAAGAATAGAAATGTTTTGAGAATTAATTTAAGGTTTTAAATTATTATTTAATTAATTGTAATCAAATAATTGAAGTTTGAAAATAGAATTTAATTAATTAATCATTATGAATCCATTGAATATGAAAATTAAATATATTTCCTCATAGATTCTTTTAGGGTAAAATCATCATGACTTTAACAGAAATAGAATTTTGGGTTAAGAAAATTATTTAATTGATAAATTAATTTAGTTAACTTAATTAATTAAATAATATTTGTTTTTGGAAATCGAAAAAGACATATAATTGGACCAATACATGATAGGCTCATTATCCCTCACATAAACATGAGAGTGTTTGCCACCCCCCTCTTCTAGTTAGACTAGAAGATTGCTTTTTCTATTAAATAAATATTATTAGTGTTATACTTATTCAACCAAGATTTTCCTATCTCTCCTCATAAATAGATGAAACTGGTAGAGCTATTAACAAAAAAAAAATTTTATACAGAAGTTTTCTATATTGTTATTCTACTTGAAAGTAGTGAAAATTTATTTTCTATGAATAAATTCTATTTTCTAGAAATAATAATTTCTATTGGTTTCTATTTGAGAGAATTACTTTCCTATTGGAAGTAATCAATCATTTTTTGTTCCGTGTTTGGTTCTTATTCGTCAAGCCCACAGAATTCTTGGTTCGAGGATGGCAGAGAAGTTTGTTCAGTTGAAAGCCATGAACATTTTAGATTTGTCTTGCACAAAACACAAGTACTTTTCAAAAAAAAATTCATTACTATAAATATCAAAAACCGATTTGATTTTCAAAATTTTAAATTTTTGCTATAACTGAAAATCATTTTCTAAACCAGATTTTTTCCAACAAAAGCCACTCTAAAGGAGAAGCAAGAAGTATCCCTTACCTAATTCTAACTTCCCAAGTATGTTTGAATAACTTCTTAAAAACAACCTTATTCCGTTACTAGAAATGAAGTGGCCGGAAGAAGTTGATAAAGTTGATGATCCAAACTACTGCAAATGCCATCGCTTGGTCAATCACCCTTTTGAGAAATGCTTTATATTGAAGGATAAAATTTTGCATCTCTATAAAGATGGAAAAATTAAGTTCAAGGAATAAGCAGTGTCATCACACTTGACGCCAATCAAAATGGCTCATAAACTATATTCAATGATGAATTTTGGCTTTTTTTATCCCATAATCTTGACTTCATATGCAAGTTTGAAAATCAATCTGCAAGAGAATAAGGACAAACATCTTCCTCAAAAAGACAATCATGATGATTGTTGGACACTTGTCACCCATCAAAAAATTCGAAGGAAGTAATCTTTAAAACCTCTAAAAGTCTTAACATTAGCCAAGACGATCTCCTAATAAACCAAGTTAGCAAATCCTAGAGTGCATCAAAGAAAGAGAAAACCTGCAAGGCATGTAAACTCAAGAAAACCCATAACACTGAATAAATTCATGGCACATTCTTTTAGAGATAAAGATCTCATTCTCGTGACTTGCAATCATATTGGTGATGATGGAGATTTTAAGGGTGAAGAAAATTTGACACCAAAGGGTTACAAGTCGACGATCACTCTGCTGTACCAAAGATCAACTTTACTGACGTAGACTTGTTGTTAGGATCCACTCCTCACAATAGGCATTTCTTTGTTATTGGATACATTTGTAAGAAAAAAATGAACCGAATCTTAGTTGACGATGGTTCAACTACCAACATACTCCATTTGAAGACAATGAAAGATTTGGGAGTCTCTCTCAATGAGTTGATGCAAAGTCGCTTGATGATTCAAGGATTCAACCAATAGGGGAAAGGGATCTCAATAAACTCAAACTTTAACTTTTCATCAAAGATATGGATTCAAGCCCACTGTTTCATGTAGTGATTCTAAGATAACTTACTACATGTAGTTGGGACGATTGTGGATTCATCAAAATAGTGTTGTTTCCCCAAGTTTTCACTAGTGCTTCAAGTAGTACAACAATGGTCAAGTAAAAATAGTTGGTGCAGATACAAAGCCATTTCCTATAGTAGAAGCTCACTTTGCCAATATTAAGTTTTATTTAAAAAGTAATTATACGGTAGAAAAAATAAGAAGCCCAACCAAAGACTCCAAGCACAAGGGAAAGGTCGTAGCACACGCTCCCAACGCAAACAATGAAATAACTCAAAGTTTGAAGATTTTGACTCTTCCCCCTTAGTAACATGGAAAAATCAAAAGTCTTTGAACCTCCATTGAAAGGATATGTTAGGCCTATCTGATCTTCTTGTGAGCATGGATTCCTTCCTTTTCATTAAGATAAATATTTTGATCCCAATGCATATAAATTCCTCGCTAATGTCAGTTATAAGCAACTGAAGGTGGCGAAATTAGCACATGATATGGATGAGCCAAGTAAAGGGGCACAACATAGTCTTGCCAAGATCTATCAAGTATGGAAAAAGAAATCAAATCATGTTGAACCCTATAAAGTAGGACTTGGATTTACTTGTAACACCCATTACCCGTATCCAACACCGGAATAGGGTACGAGACATTACCAAAACACATACACTTGTAAATGTATTAAACCGAGTTATAAAATTTCATCTAAATTAAAACTTTCAAAATAATTAACATGCTTCCATAAATTTTCACAACATATCCTCAAAATATTATAATCATAATAATTAGGGCCTACGAGACCCGATACATACTCATGCAATTCAATGCTTCATTTACATTTCATTCAATTCGCAATTTCTCATGTTCACAATTTAAATCATATCACTAGCAATTTCCATTTAATTCACATACAATTCAATGACATTAAGTTCAACACTAATACGTATTTACCATTTATCTCAATGTTTATCGATTATACCATTCAATAACACATTTATGAAATTCTCAATTTTGCAATAAAAATATCACTTTAGCTTAAATAACAACATTATCCTGTTATAAATACACAACCACTTATCCATTTGCTTTAATTATTTTGGGCCCATTTGTCACTTACCATCCTTAATCAAATTAGGGAACGGTTACGGAAAATTGAGTACTTCACTTCCTCTTGGCCATAGTATAACTATGGTCTTACGTATGATCACTTATCACTTGTCCCTGATCAGATAAGTGTAGCTAGGCTACCACTTATCACTTTGTCACTTGATCAGATAAGTGTAGCTCAAGCTACCACTTATCACTTTGTCACTTGATCAGATAAGTGTAGCTAGGCTACCACTTATCACTTTGTCACTTGATCAGATAAGTGTAGCTAAAGCTACCACTTATCACTTTGTCACTTGATCAGATAAGTGTCGCTAGGCTACCACTTATCACTTTGTCACTTGATCAAATAAGTGTAGCTAAAGCTACCACTTATCACTTTGTCACTTGATCAGATAAGTGTAGCTAAAGCTACCACTTATCACTTTTTCACTTGATCAGAAGTACTCAAATCCGGCGTTCCGCTCAATTTGATCATTTATTCGGCCGCATTTTTATTTTATTCTCATTTCAAAATAAATATATATTTCATCATACATTATATAATTCATGAAATTAACATTTAATCATTAAATTTCAGCCATATGAACTTACTATTTCATTATCTTTCCACACTTGTTCCTATGCACATCACACAAGATATAAACATATCATTCAACCATAGTTGCAAGCTAGTGTATTTAAACATAACTCTTTTTGGAACTAACCACATGATAAACCATTCATGACATTATTTCAAGCCAAATCATATATCGAATATACCATACACACATACTATGAAACTTTATTTTCACACATGAGCTTAAACCATGACCAATAATGCACAAATATAAGCATCATTCATATTTCATCGTTTATCAGTTATAATCAAACATATGATCAATTATACACAAACCATTCATATCTTTCCCAATTTTCCTCCACCTCCTCTCCATTCCTCATCCTTCTTGTGTATAACACATTTAAACAACATTGTTCATACTTTCACAATTTTCTTGTATGTAAAATTCAAGCTGTCCTCCTGAGTCAGAGTCACTAAATTATTTTTATCCGGATATACATGGCTCTAAATTAAGATCCATAAATTTTCCCCAAAACTAGATTCACATATATTCTTACCATAAAAATTTAAGAATTTTTGGTTTAGCCAAATAGTACATTTTATTCTTTAAAGTTTCCCCTATTTCACTGCTGGATAGTTCTGACCTCTCTTCACTAAAAATTAATTATCTCATTGTACAAGATTCGGATGTTGTTTTTGTTTATTTATTTTGAAAATAGACTCATTAAAGATTCTAAGAATATAAACTAATACTCATAATTATTATTTTTACAATTTTTAACAATTTTCCAAAGTTAGAATAGGGGATTCCGAACTCATTCTGACTCGGTCTAACTAAACTTAAAATATCTCAAAATTTATAATTCCATTACTTACACCGTTTCTTCTATGAGAAACTAGACTCAACAAGATTTAATTTCATATTTATTCATACTCTAATTCAATTCCCACAATTTTTGGTGATTTTTCAAATTTAGACTACTGTTGCTGTCCAAAACTGCTTTAGTGAAAAATGTTTATTTCCATTTTGCCCCAAATTTCACAGTTTATACAATTCGGTCCTTTCTCAATTAACCCCTCAATTAATCTAATTTTCTCAACTAATACTTTACCTAGACATTATAAGTTGTTACAAAACTATTGAAATTCAGAATTTCCACATATAACTCTATCTTCAAACTCTTTTACTATTAGGTCCCAAACATTCACTTTCTATTCAATTCTTTCAATAAAATCAGCATATGAACAATTTAAAGCTCTAATTCCATGCTAAATCATCATATACTTCCAGCACATATTCATATAAACTTTCAACTTCTTTCATAGAATCAAAAACTAATGAATTCAACAATGGGCCTAGTTGTAAAAGTTACAAAAACATAAAATTTTCAAGAAATAATCAAGAATTGAACTTACCTGCAGTAAAAATAGGAAGAACCAGCTTAAGGAAACCCTTCTATGGTGTTTTTGCTAATGAGAATATAGAAAAATAAAGAGAAATCTAGATAATTCCACTTTGGTCCTAACTTTATTAAGTAAATTTTGCAATATTCCAATTTTGCCTTTATTTCTCCTTACTTTGTTGCTGATTTCATGCCTTTGCCGTCCAGCCCAAATAGACCTTGGGTCTATTTGCCTTTTTACCCCTCTTCCTTTTATCATTTAAGCTATTTAATCATTTCCCATAATTTTTCATTTGTTACAATTTAGTCCTTTTTGTTCAATTAATTATCTAACTTTAAAATTTCTTAACGAAACTTTAATACTAACTTTTAACACTACATAAATATTTATAAAATGTTTATGGCTCAGTTTAAAATCCCGAGGTCTCGATACCTCATTTTTGATTCTAATTATTTTAATATTTATTTCTAGTGTACTATTCACTATTTCAAAATTTTTCCTAACTTCACATTTAACTTATACTCACTAAATTAATAATATTTTCTACCCATTTTTCGAATTTAGTGATCTCGAATCACCGTTCTGACACCTCTGAAAATTCAGGCCACTACATATTTCCTCATCGGATTTGTGGTCCCAAAACCACTGTTCCGACTAGACCCAAAATTGGGCTGTTACATTACTCCATTGAAGTTAAATATTTGTAGAGAAACTTCAGGGAAAATAATTGCGGAAGAAGTCTTAAAGGAGAAAAATGATTTAACAACACCTCCAAGGTCTTCAGTATTTGACTGTTTGGGAGAATCCGCAATAAGGCATTCAATGTTCAGCTACCTAAGTCTTCAATCTCCTCAAAATTCAATTTTTAAGCGAATAAAAGGAGAAAGCGCCAAGTCGTTTGTTATCAAGCCAGACTCTATTCATTCAAGACTTGAAAGTTCAAGTTTTGGAAATACTAATCGCATTAAGAAAAAAAAGGCTTGCCCTTCAAAAGAACAGATAGAATTTCATAGCAAAATTCCTTCATGGATGAAAAGTCACTCCGACTTAAAGGTAATTACTGATGAAGTCTTAAAAGCCAAACAACACACAGTCACAACTAATACATCCACGAGGAAAAAGTGTGGAGATATGGAAATTCTTACATCTCTTCATCTATTTGTGAGAGATATCAATGAAGAGACTCAAAATGAGGAATCCTAAAAATCTCCTTCATCATTTAAAGAAGCACAACAATGTTTGGAATGCTACCAAGCTCGATTATCCAAGCCATTTAGCAAGAAAGTGAAGTCGTGATCTTTTCAAGTTGGAGACATAGTTTATGTCATGGGAAACAAGTTTGTGTCAAAATGGAATAGACCATATGTCATTCATGAAGTCTAAACCAATGGTGTAAACAAGATTATTGATCAGGATAGCGACAAAGTTAGGCCCATCAATAGGAAATTTCTGAAGCTGTTATGCATAAAAGTCTTCTCTCCTGAGCATGAGCTTAAACTTTACACACAAAAAAGTTCATTAAGCTGAAAATCCTTTTTTGGATGACTTAAGCAAAAGTTAAAGAAAAAAAATCTCATTAAGTTGAAAATCCTTCAATGGATTACTTAAACAAAAGTTAAGGTAAAAAAAAAATCGTTAAGCTTAAAATCCTTCATTGGACGCCTTAACCAAAAGTTAGAGCAAAACAATTTGAACTACGTTATGACTTGATCCTTCAAAATTGAGGATACATAGGCAAATTAGTTTTATCGCAAAGTTTAGTCAAACCAAACAAAAAAATATTTTACTTGAAAGATTATTCATTATATCATAATCTGTTCATGTAATATATTTATTTACTAGTTAAATTTTTAGGAAATTAAGTAGATGGCAAACTTATATAAGACTTCCAAGATGATACGTGGAGAAAAATTAACTCATTCCAAACTTGAAGTGTTAAAGGAATCTTGTCACTGTCTTAAAGTTTTGAAGTGTTAAGAGAATCTTCGCACCATCTTGATGTTACTAAGGATTGACCGAACTTCCCACCATCTTAATGTTGCAAATTATTGAGAAAACTTCCTCACTAACTAGATGCATTAAATTTGGGGTGAATCTTCCTTGGTTTCTATAAGTAATGAATGAGCTATGTTTCGTCACTTGGGTGTCTCAAAATTTGGATGGGTCATCTTTGGTGTGCAAGGGCCATCTTTCACCTTCTTATTACTTCTAAGTCTGGGGTGGATCTTCCTTAGAACATGTTCTGCCTCTCGTTATGTTGAAGTTGCAAAGTTCAAAATTGCTCTTAATGAGTGTCACACGTTTTATCTCTTAGCATGTTGAGGGTGCAAAATTTATTCTTGCCATGTTGATGATGCAAAGTTTGGAATTGGACCTTTTCTCGCCATGTTGAAGTTGTAAGGATTATTTTTGCCTTGTTGATGTTACAATGTTTGGAATGGGCACTCCTCTCACCATGTTGAAGTTGTAAAGGTTCTTCCCATCATGTTGATGTTACAAAGTTCGGAATGGGCCCTCCTCTTTCCATGTTACAGTTGCAAGAGTTCTTCATGTCATGTTGATGTTACAAAGTTAGGAATGAGCCCTCGTCTCACCATGTTAACCTGTCATTAATTATAGTGGTAGTTTAGATATATTTCGGTGTTTAAAGATTTTGTTTTCTAGCTATTTTAGTATTAATTATTACATTTTTAGTACTTTGTAGTTAGTAAAATTAATAAAATAAGTATTTTTAACACATTTTTGAATGTTAGTGACCTATTAGGCTGACATGGGCCTTATGTAGTTCTAATATGTTATTTTAAATGTGCAAGATGCTGGATTTCATGCCCAATGGACATAGGATCAAGGGACAAGTGTCGCACAAGCTTCTCGAGCCGCTAAAGCATGAAACAGACCTAAAAGCCCAAGAAACTGGTGTCGTGTTATGCCATGCAATGTCTATGGCATGACATAGGCTTGACGTAGAGCGTAAGTCCTTTAAGGTTAATTTCATCTGCACAATCAAACTTATATGAAGACCTAAGATGTGCTAAAGACCTAATTTGGGCTGCTAACACTTTTATAAATAAGAGCTTAGGGGTTTGATGTAACCTTGTCCTCTTAAACGCATCCAAAAACCTTCGTAGTTTAGAAGTAGGATTTATATTTAGTTTTTTTTTCTTAAATGCTTTGTTCTTTTCTCTTGGACTCGATTTTGATCCAACATTTCTTTCATTGAATCGAAGTTATTCAGTTTATTTTCCTTTGCAAGCGATGAGATTTGTTTTCCCAATCGAGAGATTCACTATTACGCTCTTAATCGATACAAATCAAGATTATTCTATAGCTCTTTTCTCTTTCAATTTATTCGTGTTATTTACATGTTTATATCAATTGAGTTTGAGATTATGAGTACCATGAGTAGCTAATTCCTTTAGGGGAGATTAACAAATGGATATGAGAGTGATTAACAGAGGAGTAAGGGTTTCTTAAAGAATTAGTTGGTATGAATTACACATTCTTAAACCCTAGGCTTGACAAACCTAGGAAGTAATCAATGGTTAAGCAAGGCCGAGAGATTAGTTTGCCAAGTAAATCATGATTTATCTTGGTTGAGAAAGTGAGGTCGGGAGTTAAGCGAGTATTGGCCAATTAATTAGTCAATTAGAGGCCAAGAGGTAATAATTGGTTAGTTATTAGCTACTTTGCCCTAAAACTCGAATGTAGAGTTAATTACAACCACTAAAATGAATTAATCTTTCTAATTGGTTTAATTGATTTAGTTGCTTTTTTTTATTTATTTTTGTTCTTTAGTTTATGATATTATCTATTTTTATTGTTTGTTGTAATATAGGATTTAATTAGTATTATTTAGACTTTTTATTGTAATGATAATTTCAAATTAGATTTAATCAATCCTCCCTTGGGTACAATCCTCGGAATACTTCTCTGTGTCCCGTTGTAACACTTTACTATATTACAATTTGACTCGTATACTTATGGGCACCGCTGTTCTATTTCTTATATTTTTGGTGTAGTATTTTCCAATCAAACGTTTGTACGTTTAGCGACGGTCACATGTTTGGGTTGCAAAACTTCTTCCCACCATGTTGATGGTGTAAAATTCGAAATGGGCCTTCCTTTCGCCATGTTAAAGTTGCAAGGGTTCTTCTCACCATGTTGGTGTTGCAAAGTTTGAAATGGTTCCTCCTCTTACCATGTTAAAGTTGCAAGGGTTCTTCTTGCCATGTTGATGTTGCAAAGCTTAGAATGGGCTTTCCTCCCACCATGTTAAAGTTGGAAGGGTTCTTCCCGCCATGTTATTGATACAAGGTTTGAAATGAGCCCTCCTCTTACCATATTGAAGTTATAAGGGATTTTCCCACTATGTTAATGATGTAGAGTTCAAAATGGGTTTTCCCTTCATCATGTTGAGGGTGCAAAACTTCTTCTCTCCATGTTGATGCTACAAAGTTCGGAATGGGTTATCCTCTCACCATGTTGAAGTTGCAAAATATCTTTTCACTATTCAAAATGGATCCACATTGGTCATCATGAATGTCTCCTACCTAGCCACATTGGTGATGAAAAATTATGATCAATCTCCACAGCACCATGTTGATGTTGAAAAAAGTTGGAACAAATCTCTATTTTCCATGTCGATGTTGAAAAAATTGGAATTAATCTCGACTCAAGCATCACGTCTTTGGTCCACTCCCAACATTTGATGAAGTTTCCAAAAAATCTAGAAGTCAACTAGTGCTCGTATCTTAAGTGTACACATTCTAACCTTCTATAATGACCTAGTTTCTAATGGTATCAAAAAATGTGGTTTTGAAATCTCATTTCTATAAATTGATTTCGTAAATATTAAATAAGGATATTTACGGAGTTGGTGTATGGATTAATTGAAATTTGGATAAACAATTTTGCCGAAAATGTGGTTAATTAAGAACCGAAGACTAAATTGTAAAACTCCAATTGCTATAGATTTTTAATTAGAATAAGGCTTGTGGAATTAAATTGCAATTAACCAAAGGTTCAAAATAGCAATTAGACCATACATAAACATGAGATAGTGTATGGTAATAATGAGACTGGATTAATTTAAGTAATTATAGATTTAATTAATTAAACATAATTAATTAAGTAATTAAAGGTTATTTATCATATAAATACCAAAAAAGTGGAAAGGAAGAGCAAATATATCATCTTCTTCCCTAAGCCGTTAGAACCAAAGAAAGGAAAGGAAAGAAGAAGCTTTAAGGTTTCAAACAATCGACCATTAATTAGGTAATGCAATTAAGTCATTTTTTCTTGTAATTTTTCTAGATTTGAGGTCATGAGAGCTTGCTTTAGCTAGCCTATCTATCAAAATTTTAAACTTTTAAAGTTTTTATAAAATTTCCATTGTTGATTTCTTGAAGATTTAGGTGTGAAATTGATAGAACTTAAGCTTAGTTTAAGAAAAAAGACTAAATTGTAAAGCTTAATTGTTAGTTTTGTACATTTGGTACCAAAGTGAATAAAATGCAAAACTATTATGAAATTTTGACAGGAATAGAAAATTGAAGGTCCCTAGTCAATATATGTGAAATAGGATTTTAATCCAAAGGTCTAGATTGAAAGTTATGCTAGTCCCGGGTTGAGGGACTAAATTGAATAAATGGTAAAATATGTATGACTTTGTAATTGAATGTGAATTGATATGGAATTTGATATTATGTATTGTTGGATTATTATTCGCAGCTAAAGATGATGCAGGGCCATCGAGAGGGAAAGAAAATGCAAGAGTCGACGTTGAATAACTCGTGTATTCAATATGTATCTCTATTATTCAAATCATTATTATTGTTGTATATTTATACTATTTTTAATATTATGATATTTAGGGGAGTTGAAAATGATTATTTAAATTGAATTGTTACGATTGAGATTGATTATCAAAATAGAGGACTAAATTGAATAAAATTTAAAATAGTGTAACTTGATGAAACTATGAATTTTAGCCTTGAATTGGGTTGATGAAATGTAAATTTAGCTATATGATTAATTGGATATTTGATTACCCTATTAACTATTCGGGTAGAGTCTAATATAATTGGCAAGCTATAAAATATATTAAGTACGTGTTACTTTGGCTATATGTCGATGAGCACTGGGCAAATTTTCCTTCGGGCGTTCCGATGAGTGAAGGGCACAAATTTTATTTTGGTTATACCGATGAGCACTAGGCACAATCTAATTGCTTCGGACGTTTCAACGTGGTATTGGGTGTCAAATTGGTGTGTTGGTTGAGATTAGTGTATCTGTTTAATTCTGAGTCATGTTAATAGGGAATATAAATTGCAAATTAATTGATTGACATTTGAAAATAAATTTGACATTATGAAATTATACTACAGGTACGTATTTGCTATATATAATTATTGATAGCATTGAAAGATCATGTGAACCGGTTAAACGAGCCTGATGGTCGATATGGAAAGATAATAGTTGAATTGATTCGATTCAAAGATGATATGTGGACTTAATTTAATGTGCTAAATTTGAAATAAATGTGAATGTTAAAGATATTAGTATGATATGTTCAATTAGTTTGTCAATTGAAGCAATATGATTAGTTGATTCATTTGTCATAATTGGTGTATCTTGTGGCATATGCATATTTTTATATGAATTGAAGATTAGTATGAATTGTATATGAAGTACCACTGAGATTTCTCGCTCAACGTATGGTTTGTTTTCTGTGTGCAGGTTAGGTTTATATCCAGATCTCAAGCATTGACTTCAGCATCCAAACAAATATCTCAAACTCAACAATGTTTGTATAATTTCTTTTGTTGTTTATACAACATATAACTAGGTTGAGTTGAAATTGGTAATTCAATTTGACCATATGTTATATATATGAAATTATGAATGTCATAACTTTTGGGTTAGGTATGTTTTGTGATACATTAATAGTCTATTTAATAATGTGTTAATATGCATATGTATATAAATGTCAATTAGTCCAATGAAGGACTTGAATGAAATTGTTGAAATGGTTGAATGTTTGTGTGAATAAATGGTACATTTAGACATAAAGGAACTCATTTGGTATATAGATTTGGTTGAAAATAAATTTGAATTTGAATTTGAAAAGTTTTAGGTGTTTGTAAACAGGTACCAAAATCTAACCATTTGAAAACAATATGACACGTCGCGATGTTGAACGATGGTCGTTGCGATAAGACCAGGTTGTAATGCAACAACGCAAGCTGGGGTTGGGTCGCTACAATGAGACCTACTCAGTATGTTGTGTCGCAACAAGGAACCCCTTGATGTCGCGACGTGTAACACTCCTAACCCATATCCGTCGCCGAATTAGGGTTACAAAGTGTTACTATACAATCAAAACATTTAACAAACATTTCATATATAATCTTAAAATATTATAATTCAATCATTTACATGCATATCGTCCCTAAATCGAGCCTTTATGGTCCTAAAAATACCTTAGAAACAATTTGGGACCAATTTGAAATCATTTAGAAAGTTCAAGAAAAAGTTACAAAATTTTGACTACATGGGTCACAATGCCGTGTGGACAAAAATTCACCTAAAAACAAGCTCTTCCAAAACCATTACAAGACTAACCATTCAACATAACAAAGTACACTTTAAAACTGACTTAAACAACATCAAAACACACTAAAATGAGATCAAAACATATCAAAACACACATATTAAATGTCTAACCAAGGTGCCCTCATTGACACCACATTTAAATTATCCGTACACATCCAATGTACCATTCAAAAGTACCTCAAATAAAGTTCAAGCAATCAAATAATTGAATATGGTAAAAACATAACCTATGCTCATCTTTCTCAAGATAACTACTTTCATTGAACATTATCACATAAAATAAACATATAGGCAAATCCAACCATTACCAAAACATGCTACATAACATATATCTATATATACAAACTTATAATCACATATTCAAAAGATTTGACTTCAAGGACATAATCACACCCTAGGTACATGCCGAAATTTACAAAAGAAAACATCACCAACGTTGAGTACATGATTCTTGTAGGATGCCGAGTCCGAGTCTAGTATTTATCTAACCTGTAAACATAGAAATCAATTCACATTTAATATACTTCATTTATATAATTAACCACAAGAATAACCAAGTAATAAGAGTTTATTCCTCAACCAAAGAAAAATTACAATTTTTCTTTTATAATACCTATAACCAACTCTTTTCGATGAATCATAATACCTTGCCATATGGTCCATTAGTTACATGGCACCTGGTGCCTAGCGGATAAACCGCAGAATAGTTTGCGCCCAGCACTAATCAAATGAACCAATGATATTAGATGTGAGCCCTGTGATAGTTGGATAAACAGACGAATGTGTGCCCAGCACTAGTCAGACAAGCTGGCAAAAGTTGTGCCCAACGCTAGTCGGATAAACCAACGAATGTGTGCCTAGCACTAATCAGATGAACTGACGAAAGTTGTGCCTAGTGCTAGTCGAATATACTAAAAAAATCAATAGTGATCCCAGCTCTAGTTGGATAAACCAATGATGTTTGCGCCCAGCGCTAGTCGAACAAAGTGACGATATCAATTACTCAATTGCAAGTCCATAATATTACTTCTACTCCAATTATCTACTAATCATACATTAAATTATTTCATCATGTCACATTCCATAAACTTCTATTCAATTGGATTAATAATTACATTAAAGATATAATAAGATATCAAGTAGTAGCTAATTTAAATAAGACAATTTATGAAGTTCGAGTTTGGAACTACGAACTTACCTGTGTAGTGACAACCAGTATTCAACGACGTCTACTCAAGCACTTTTCCCTTCCCGCATTTAACAACTGAACCGCTCGTTTCTTGCTTTAGATATAATGATATAACTTAATTATTTGAATTGGTTACCTTAAAACATTAGAAAGAAAATCGTATAATTCACCATTTAATGGCATTTTGCAAAACTAACCCAAGCTATTGCATTTATACAATTTAATCTGAAATCCTTAACCTTCTCAATTTATCAATTTGAGCTAAAAGGGCTTGTGTTAATTTCCTACTAGTTTTAAGATGTCCTTAAATAACCAAATATTCACTAACAACCCATAAAATTTCATAATTACCACAATTCAATCTGTAGCAAAAAAACCAACCAAATTACGTTGCCATCCAATCTAAAGCACATCATTCAACTTATAAACTCTTCTACTAGCAACAAAAGCATTCAAGCATCATTCATGGTACATCCAAAACTCTTAACAATCCCACAAAAAATTACATACGATTTGCATAGATTAAGCTTCTAAAATCATGAAAACATAAAAATTACCAAAAATGGTGGTTGAATTCCCTTACATGCAGCCCTTTAACCGACTGAATGATAAACCTTCCAAAGCTGGAATTTTTTCTTCTTCTTCTTACTTTAGGTCAAAACCCAAGAAAGAAGAAGATGATAGTGGTTTTTCTCCACTACTTTGTTTTCTATTCTTTTTATTTTTATTCTAACATGTTTTACTATTAGAATAATAAATATAATATAACTATCATCTTATAAATGATGATAATAATACTTTTCCAGTATCAAAAATTTACCAATACTGGTCTATTTATTTAATGAGTCCTTTACCCTAGTTTCACCATACAATTTAATATAAATTACAAATTTTATCACATACTTGATTTGGTCCCTGTATTTTAATTGAACCCTAACTAATTTAAATTATATATCTATCATTCAATTCACTTCAAAGGCAACTCTAAAAAATTTAATAATAATAACAATAAAATTATAAGCTCGATTCACAAAAATGGAGTCCCGGAAGTACGTTTTTTGACACCCCTAACTTTTAGGTCATTACACGACGTCAACCCGATATTTTTGAACTTTTACAATTTGGTCATATTTTGTCCACGGGTTAGTTTTAGAGCTTTCGTAAGCTCGTATAAGACCAGGAAACTGTTGTATATTGTATTGTATGTATAATTGGCTTGAAATTGATCATGTAATATTATAAATTGAATGTAATTTCTTTCGCAACCTTATAATTTGGATTCAACAATCGGGTCGGATATTGAGGTGTTACACTTTCGATTTCTGTGGTTGATACTCCTCGCAGTATGTGAAGTGCATCATGATGAGTTGAATTTTTTCTTTTTCTTTTTTTTTTTTGCAAAATATGCAAGTGATATGAAAAAATATTGCCTAATGATCATGATGAGATCGAATGATGGCAGTGTTTCAATTTTTTTTGTTAACATATGAAAAATATAAAATGTTCAGAGAGTATTTATAAAGCCCTAGTTAAAATACTAGAATGATTGGTATTAATATTTTACTTAAAAGGAAATCAATTTCCCTAATTTAAATTGTACTCCTTGTCAAATTTAAATTCCTAAAGGAATTTAAAAAGAAAAATAAAAATAAGGAAACTCATTGGCAGTGAATTAACTCTTTTTGAAATAGAGTTAGAATAAAAAGATTTCTTTGATGTGCACGTCAGCCCATGCACTAAAAAAGAAGTAAAAAAATCTTGGCAACATGGTAAAAGACAAATGTGATGATACAAAACTCAAAATTCTTTTTAGTGAATAAATAGGCAAAAATTTACATTAAGAAATGAACAAAATAATACCATTACATGATTATATCAAACTTTGAGAACTAACAATAAGCTCACTAGGAACTTCGTCAAAAATCTGGAACCTTCCTTCTTGTTTGAGGCCATCTTTGCTAAGAAATCTGCAGCTTTATTTTCTTCTCTAGGAACATGCCTTAATCTCCAATGACCAATATGCTTTAAGACTTGAAAGATTCTCCTTACCAAGACAGAATTCAAGTCTGACAATTGTTCATCTTGGATAGCTTTGACCACCTCTAGGCTATCAATGAAAATTATCACTTTATCAATATCTCGCTCATGAATGAGTAATAGACTATCCAAAATCCCCCACAATTCAGCTTCAAACACAGAACACTCCACCAAATAGTGGTTATATCCAAGGATCCACTCTCTATTGTGATCTCTCATGACCCCTTACTAAAGCGAAACCTGTACCCAACTTAACTGCTCCATCAGTATGCAATTGACACCAATTTCCAATAGGGGATTTGCCTACTTCAGTTACATGTTGACCATATGGGTTCTTTATATTAGCCAATACATATTGTTTTGCCCAGTTAATAGATACTTTCCACATCTCACTAGAATCCCAAGAAATTCCTTGAAAAATGAATAAGTTTCTATTTTTCTAGAGACGCCATACTATTAACCCAAATAAGCATGACCAACAAACCTCCATATTGAGCATCTATGAGTGATTAATTTCCATCTATTCAAGTAAATTTTTGGAGTAAAAATTACCTTATTTTCTGTTAGGTACAACCTGATTCCAAACCTCTTTCGCGACTAGGCAATCTCGAAGCACATGTAAAATATCCTCTACCTCAATATGGCAAACTAAGATGGAAGGATCTTGTCCAATTCCCTATTGTACTCTATCCTCGTTAGTTAGGGCTTATTGTTTGAAAGTGAGACAAAGGAATACCAGACACGCTGTGGACCTTAATACATCCAAGGGACTTTTCACCTACTCTCTCTAATGTTCCACGAACTCTTTCAGATAGTCCGATACGCACTTTTAATCGAGAAAGACCTTGTTTGAGTATTTATCCAAGTGATTCGATCCAAAATCGCTGAAGGATGGGGAGGGGTATGCTCACAATTCTTTTAATAGACTCCTTAGATAACCATACTCGAACAACTCAAGATTCCATGTACTTCTCCTATTACCATTTCGTTAAGTCGATAGTCTGGTCCAAGATTACCATGAAAGTGTATGTGTTTAACCAAAGGCCTTAAATATGGTATCCAAGAATCCTTCCAAAATAGAGTGAACATCTCTTGTAGACCGCACTAAATTTTCACAAAGTAAAGGCCAAACCTTACCCAGAGCTCTCTAAAGGAAAGAACACCTCCCTCTCGTTCTATTTGGAATCAATTCGTTCATTCCATAATTCGAACGAAGAACATGAACCCATAAAGCATTGTCCTTTGAGACTAAATCAAAACCCAACTTCATAAAAAAAAAAAGCATTTTGATCCTCCAAGTGTTTTGATCCTCCAAGTGTCGAAATCCAATATCACCACAAGCATGAGGCTGACACACAAAATCCCAGTTGACTAAGGCCATCTTCTTCCTCTCATTCAATGCTCTCCAAATAAATTTCTTAACTATACTCTCAATTTCTGCACAAATGTGTTTAGGTAACATCATGGGTTGCATAAAATAATTAGGAATAGAAAGAAGAACAGATTGCGCTAAAGTAATTCTACTTGCAAGAGAAAGTTTTTTGGTGTCTCAGCCAAGTAATTTGTTGTGCACCTTATCAATCACAAACCTCAACATACTACTTGTCACTTTATCTTGAAATAAAGAAACTCCCAGATAAGTTCTGAGAGTTTTTACCTTTTGAAATCCAAGTGTAGAACTAATCTTTTCCTTTAGCTCCTCATCAAAACCACTCAAAAAGAAAAATTAGTCTTGAAATCGTTGACCTGATACCTCGAGAAAGCACAGAAGTTATCTAGAGTCTCCTTAAAAACCCAAGCTTGTTTCAAATCTACTTTGGAGAAGATTACAAGGTCATCAACAAAGACAATATGAGATAAATTTAGTCCAGACCGAGAGAGGTGAATAGGACACCATTTACCACTAGAAATGGTCGAATGAATAATTTGAGCCAACCATTCCATACAAAGCACAAACAAGTAAGGAGACAAATGAAACCCATGTCGGATCCCTCTAGCAGGTTTAAACCTTTACGTGGGCACACCCTTCCATAAAATCTATATAGTGGAATTAGAAATAGTCGATATGATTACCTTCCTAAGATAATCTGATATACCAGCTAATTTGAGGGAGACATCAATCAAATCTCATCAGGCTCTATCATATGCTTTTTCTAAGTCAATTTTGACTACCATCTATTGTCTCTTATTTTTTTTCCGTCTCATAGATTGAACAGCCCCCCGCGCAATTATGATGTTTTGTGATATATTCCTTCCTGCTATAACACCAGCTTGTTCTTGTGCAATAATTTTAGGAAAAACCCTTTTGAAGGATTAGCTATAATCTTCATAACCAACTTGTGTAAAACAGTACAGAGACTTATAGGGCGAAATTGTGAAATACTTTTTGGGTTAGAGACCTTAGGGATAAGGACAATGAGAGTATTATTAACCCTAGATCAATAACTTCACCATCAAACACCCTTTTCACCCAATCACAAACAGTACTTCCAACCACTCCCTACTAATTTTGGAAAAATAAGGCGTGAAAACCATCATTGGAGCCTTCAAATGAGCCATATTGAAGAGAACAATTCTTATTTCCCCATCCAAAAATTGATTTACCTAAAAAATCATTGTCACACTGATCAAGTTGTGGGAATGTGCTAGGAGGTAAACCTTTCATTGGTGTTGGCACTTCTCCATATAACTTATGGAAGTAATTAATCACTTCATTCTGAATATCTTCTAGGTCATAAATCCATTCTCCAGCTTGATTACGAAGGGCATTAATTTGATTGAATTTCCTCCTTTGAGTCTTACAACTATGGAAGAATTTAGTATTTCTATCACCAAACTAACCCAGTCACATCAAGTTTTTTGTTTCCATAATAATTTTTCATGGTGGAGTATAGACTCTAATTCCTCCTTTACCTCCATCTTCTGTTGAAGTAAATAGTTAGAATCCGAGTGCTCCATCTTTCTTTGAATACCAAATAAAGTACTAATCAATTTTTTTTTACAAGTGCCAATGTGCCTATAGATCGAGTTGTTCTAACCTTTGATACTGACAGTGAACTGATCAAAGGAATCAAATATACGACCATTGAATTTCTACTTCTCCTTGACAAACTTAGAAAAATTAGGATGTTCAGTCCATCTAGCAAGAAAGTGAAAGGGCTAACCTCTTGGCAAATTAATCTCTAACCTTAGAGAAAGACAAAGGGCCTTATAACACGCTATACCTGGTCCAGTTGCTCGACTCGAGCTATAAGGTATTACAATTTTAAACTTTGACATCGTTCACAATTTAATAAAAAATAACCAAATAATTTATTTGCAATGATTTTTCCATGTTATTCAATCAAAACGGGACTTAATTCAAGCTCACGGAACATTTAAAACAAACTGGGAACAATTCTAGTTTAAAATGAAACTTTTACAAAAGTTTGAGTAAAAAGTGAAAATAAAGGTCACACGGCTATATGACAGAGCTTAGCCTGTATGGCTCAAGAACATGGTTGTGTGACCAAGCTGTGTAACAACTGTGCCCATGTAACCCAAGGTTACACGGTCGTGTTGTCAGGCCGTGTACTTTGAGGCCGTGTGGATAAACTTGCACAAAAAATTAAATAGGTCATATGGTCGTGCCATGAAACCATGTAGGGCAAACGGTCGTGTAGCAGACCGTGTCACAGATTGTATGTGCCCAAAATACCTTCAAACACAAGTCAAATCACCCATAATTTTTTAAACTCCAAGCCATGCATTTACCATTACATAGACCTATTCAAAATGTACCAAAACCTACCAAAATATGTCAATTCACATTCAACCTATATGGCTAACCAATATGCCCTCAATGGCACTACAATTCAAGTATAAACAAAAACTATCCAAACCAAGACATAATCAACATATCCATCTTATTCAATCATCAACCAAGTCCCAAATACCATATGCCAAAATCATCCATTTATACTAAACTTTCAAATGCAAACATACTCCATCATAAGTCCATAAATTACCAAAACCAAAATGACCATTTCAACAACATCTCATCAACAAAGGCATCAAGTGAAAAGCTACCATTTTAAGATACCAAAATACCAAATACAAAATTACATCCCGAATGACACAAGTCATCACCAAGTTACCTAATAACATAAGCATACCGAAACCCTATTTCTATGCCACTTATAATCGGGCCAAAATAAACAAATAACTACCAAAAAAAATTATTGGATAGTGTGATCTCCAACGATTTTCCAATCGACGGTAAAAGTCTGACAATCTACAAAAAAGAAAAACCAAATAGAGTAAGCTTATATAAAGTTTAGTAAGTTCATAAAATAAAACATTACATACTTGTCAATTTAATTTATAAATCATACATAACATAGAATAAACATTCATTTGTCTTGTTTCATCATTCCAACTATGTGAAGTGACTAAACCTGAACAATTCATATCATGTTAAGAATCGCATACCAACATATAATCAAACAAATATAATCCATTATATCATATCATTCCATTTCTATTTCAATAGTTAACTATTTTGCCCGAAGAACAATAGTAAATTGGCTTCAGATACACGAGAGGGTAATGCTCACACAAGCTAACAAAAGGACATTAACTGATACATGTTGCTGCTCACACAAGCTTCAAAGAATCCACAACACATGCAGGATCTCAAGCCATCGGTATAGTATCCATCACCATTACATAGTACTTGATAAATATAACACCGACACAGAAAACCTGATATTGTAACACTGGTACAAAGTACCTAACACTATAATCACTGACAATTAGTGTCTGATACGTCTTAATGACATCAATTTGTATCCTAGCTATTCACTAAGTTCACTCAGGCTTATCCTGTTTTGCCGAGATCATTCCATGCTCCAACTTTACCTTTCAAACCATAATCTTTCCATTTCATTACCATTCAATAGATCATAGCATCATTCAAATTCATATAACCAAACACATAATTAATTAAAATATTAATAAACATAATAAACGTATTACGAAATTACCAAAATTCGATAACTATCAACACTCAACGACTTGACAACTTTTCCTTTCGCGCGATTATTAACCAATTGATCTGTTTCTTGATCTAAATATAATAATTTTATTCAATTAATCAATTTAATAACATAAAACATTTAAATTCACATATTTAACCCTTAATCTTTATTTTGCACATTTACCTTAGACTTTTACCTTTTATTCAATTTAGCCCCTAAACTTGAAACTTCCAAATCTATCACAATTACACCAACTTCATGCTAGCTAAATGTTCCCTTATACCATTGCAACCCATATTTATTAAAATTTCACAAGAATTTCATGCTCAATTTAATATTTTATCAATTTAGTCCTTTAACTTAAAACTAACCAAAGTCACTTTACAAAATAGTCCTATTTAACTATCAAGCTTAATGATATAAAAACAAACTTCAAAAACATCACAAATTCATCCATGGCATAATTCTAAAAATTGAACAATTTTACGAATCAGTCTCCGGGTTAGCTAGATTAAGCTACAACGATGTCAAAAACATAAAAATCATGAAAAACAGGTTGAAAAACACTTACATGCACCCAATTAGAGCTTGGTCGAAACTTAAGAACTCAACAATGGTGTTTTTCTCCTCTTACAATCGGTGGTGATCAAAAATAAAGATGACGACATGTTTTTTTATCTTTTGCTTTTAGTTTATTTATTATATTACCATTTTAACCTTGGTTATTTAATCAAATTTCACACAAAACCTATCACGTAACTTTCCATTATACTTCAATTTGGTAGATTTACCATTTTAATCCCTTAATTCATGGTTTTATAACTATATAATATAATTTAACTTAGAGAAATTAACTTCTGCGACTTTTATGATTTAGTCTTTTCTTACTTATAGAAATTAACTTGGCAAACATTATGATATTGTAAGGATTATTTCTTTGTCTGCTTCTTTGTAATTCTTTGAAACAGTTTATATCTTAAGATTTGGGTAAAAATTTTAAGAGAGTTGTAAGGTTAAACGTTATCCTCAAAGGTTGTACAAATTAGTGAATTTGGGAGAATCCTTAGTTGTGGAAAGTTAAGGTAGTGGAGTAGGCAATTGGGGTTGAACCACACTAAATTGTTGTGTTCTTTATTTTATCATTTCTTTCTAGCTTTCCTAAATTTTTAAAAGTTAATTCGCCCCCCTCTTGGCGATTTTAGTTTGATCAATTGAGCAAACACAAAAAGTTATAAGTAAAATTTGACTCTGAATTTTCAAGTCAACTTTTCACTCAAAATTTGTGCGTATAGTAGTTCCTACTTAAGGTTTTTAAATATATATATATGGAGATATCTAAATTTGGTAATTTGTATTTATTTATTTATTTATTTGACTTAATTGGTACCTAAATTTGAAATAATTCAACTTGGTACTTTTCTTTAGATACATGACTAATACCATTAAAATACGCTGACATAGTGCTGACGACCGATAGCATAATGAAATGTAATAGCCTTATATTTTTTGACACATGGCAAAAAAATAAAAAAATTTATTAAAATAATTTTTCACAAGTCAAAATGTAAAACTACCATATTTCACCATGCTATTATTAGTCAACACCGTGTCAAGTAGGTCCAAAAAAAAGTTTAGGTACCAATTATATATAAGTTGTCAAATTCAAGTACCTTTGTATATCTTAACCTTTTTTTCATCACCCAAATTTTAAAATGATCACTTAATTAATCAAAATTGTTTTTGTTTATTTCCGCTTAATGTCGTTAAATGTTTAACAAAAAGGTGAGATGACAATTCAAAAATTTGTATAATAAATTGAGCCATCAAATTTTACATATTATATCAATTTAATTATAATTTAAAAAAATCTTCAACATTTATATATTATTAAAATTTTATCATAATTCTAAAAAATTAAAAAGTTGAATAAATATACATAAATGGTTGTGAAGGGCTTAGTTAAGAGCTACCTAGAGGTTTGAGGGGAAAGGGGAGGGTGGGGGAGGGTTTACTAAATACGTTCAAGACAAGTGTTGGCCCCCTCTAGGTATTAAACCTGCCCTACATTCTTATTATGTTTTTAATGTCAGTGAAGATGGTACTTTGAGTCATGCATCTGCATACAGATCCCAAATCTCCGATTTATTATAAAGTTGCCGCCTTATCATTCATGTCTTTTCACATCGTTGTTGTAGCTAGGCTGGCCTAAATCGACGGGCCTGGCCTAAGTTGGGAACTTCTTGTTTTGTCCAAGTCCAAATTCCATGACTAGAAAAGTGGATGAAGCATAGCGGGACGGATTTTGTCAAATTTATTGCTATTTTTATAGTTGGTATGTCTTGTTTTATTGTGGGTGATTCAACATTATTATTTTTATGAATGTTAGATTCATTTATTTGTTTTTTTCTAATTATTTTAATATATTCAATTCGGTTAAGGAGTGAAAGGGAAAAGAATCCATGATTTTTCTATAATTTACTATTTTAATAGTTTTATATAGAAAGTTAAGTGTTGCTTTTATAAAACGGGATGGGTAGGCAATTACTTATTGTCTAAAAAATCATTTATCTTACTTCGTATTTACTTTTTAAAAATAAAAACTTGTTTCATTCAAAGTTAAATGATTCATAATTAATTAAGATTTTGTGAACTAGATTATAAATAAAATGATAAAGAATTTGTGTTTAATTTTTAATTAGCATGAATATTAGATTTGATCGTGAGACAATCCCTACTCTTAGTTCTTATAAAAAAATATTATATATACTTATTGTTTGAATGCGTTAAAGCGCATTATACTCCTATTTATACGTTAGGGAGGGGTTATGGGTAATTCTAGTTATTGTGTTAAAAAAACAGATATGATCAGAACCTATAATAATATTGTTAAAATATATTTATTAATTTAAATCTGATACTTCATGCATGAAAACTAAGACAATCAATATGTACGGACAAGATTGAAGACATGCATCTGCATGTAGTGATGTACATCATCAAACAAGTCCACTTTAATGTCGACAGTACCGAAAGAAATATACTCATGCATGGACATTCATGCATGTAAACATACATATATCAACATGATCAGTGCATTGAAAATCTTCATGTAGACGTCGAATTTTCTAGTTTTTGTGTAATGATCACTGTATTGGTGGGGTCGAAAGAGTTAATAATTTCCATCTTCCGTTGACCATATGATGATGGGAAAGAATGGAAATAGACAATGCACATGAAAGCTTTTTTTATTTTCTTTATTTATATTTTTCGTAAAAGTTATGGATGACCTAACCCTTAATAATTTCAATATGTCTTTGATAAGATTACGACATCACTGGGTCAACAAATTTAGCCTTATTTAACACTTTAATAACAAAAATTAGGATCAGTTTTACATATATTTATAAACTAATAACTTAAGTAGGGATGAAGTTAAATTTTTTTAAGGTCTAAATTAAATTGTAATTTTATAATAGTAAAATATAATTTTATTATTTTAATATTCCATATATTTATAATTTTAAAAGATTTTATAATTTTTATTATTTTTAAGGGATAAAGTGTAATTTTATTTTTACTAATTTAAAATTTTAAATAGCCTAAATAAAAAATTTCATTTTAAGGACCAAGGCCCTACGATCCCTAGGCCCCTAAACTTATGTTTATTTAAGCCTTTCATATGTATATTTTTTATTTTGAAAGCGTATTATTTATTTAGTTTTTAATACTATTATATACAAATTTCAAGTTAAAAATAAGATATAAAAATAAGCAAATAAAAGAAATTTTATTTATGAAAATTAGTTACAATTTCTAGAATCAGTATAAAGAAAATTTTTTTAATTTTTTCTTTAGTGGAGTTTTGATCTAAAGGTTGTTTAGACTTAATCTTGGATAGATTTAGTCTATTTTAAGGATTATTGAAACTTGATCTTGAAAATGGATTTAGTGAGATGTTTACTTGAGAATTTGATTTGATTTGGTGTATGTGTCTTTGAGATTTGATATTGAATTAATGAAGTCCACTTCAAGAGTCGTCGAGACTAAAGAAAATGAGTTCGAATCCAAGCGTCTTCTAGACTTAATATTGGATGATAATTCTATCTTAAATAATGAGTTTTATCTTCCTTGTGTTGATGCACTCGAGACTTGATTTTATATGGGTGATTTCGCTTCAAGGGCCTTCTAAATTTAATCTTGAAAATGGATTGAGCCTCTTCTATATCAGTTAAATAAGATCGATAAGTAGTATTCTTGAGAATTGAACTATGCTCTTCAATTTTTTTTTAATTCTTTAATTTCTTCACATATTTCTTGGGATGTCGAAAAAAACTTTTAATCTTCAAAAGCTTCTTTTCAAAGAACTTTTAGGTTTTTGAACTTTTAAACTTTTGATAAGTTGTGTATGAATGGATGCTTATTTAAGTTGTGTAAAAGAAACCAATGAATGTAACTTTTCTTAATTGGTAAGGTATAGAAGACTTTTCCGAGTAAGGTATAAACCCATTTTCCTTTTGGTTATAAATTTAGTTGATGTATTTTAATTCGGTTAATTTTAGTATTTATATTTTTAAAGGTCAATTATAGTCTTGACTTCAAATGGTAGAAGTTAAACCCATTTCTCTAAATTCCTCTATTAGTCATGTAATTTGATCCATTCTTAGTTCTTATCATTTTCAATTTTGAAATTTCAACTCGATACAAATAATATATGTTAAATCAATTAGTTTGATTTGTGTGTATTATGTGAAAATAGCAAGTTGACATGATATTACAAATGTGATAATATAAATGCGGCATCGAATTTCAAAAATGATAGAACTTTACTTAATGAGTTTAATAACTACTATTTTGACAAGACTGAAAATTTAAAATTAATTTATGCATAGTTTGAGGACTAATAGGCCAATTTAACCTTTCATTTTCTTTCCACACACGTTTTTGCCCACAACGTCACTTCAAATTGACTGACAACTTAGAAAATTTGAAATGTTTCTAGGATTTTTATATAAAAAAATTAATTATGTGATACCTTTTAAATACGAAACTTTAAAAATCTTGTTTTATATGTTTAATTAGAATAATAATGATTCAATTATTCGAAAAATGAAAGCCACCTTATTAATATTGTTGGTGTTGTAAATAATTTAAAATGGTGGATTTGAAGATACTTAAATGTGTAATATACTCTATTTTAATTAGTGGTGGTTTGAGAGGTTAATTAGTAAAAGAATACCACTTTTAAAATTTAATTAGTAAATTAGATTTTTTAATTTAAGGAATTAATTTAATTTTGAAAGGAGAAACAGAAAACGTATTTAGCAATACGTGTTTTCGTGTAATGGTAACTTTTGCAATGATAACAATAGCTAATTTTCAACTTTTAAGAAAAAATTTCTAACGGCTATTTTATTTGCTATATATATATACAATTCATTTTCTTTCTTTTGCATTCAAATCATAGTCTCTCAATTCTCTTAATCATGTTCATCTATTCTCTCAATTATTTTATTCTCAAGTTTTCATTTAATTTTTCTCAAATTCTTCTGGTCTTAATTTTATATTTTGTAATTTCTTTGATTTTATTTTATTTTATAATTTTAAAATTTCAATGTCTCTTATTCTTTTAGATGACACACATTTTCAAGGCCCAATTATTAATGGTAAGAAAATATTATTTTTATATTTTAATTAATATAATTATTAAGTTGTTAACATTATTAATTTTATAAATTTTTATGTTTATATAACCAGACCGAATATCTGATTATTGAGACGTATATACACAATTTAAGTGCGAGGGTACCGCGTGTTATTGAACAACACTTGCAAGAGGCTGGCATCTTGCATGTGTCTTGTATGCTCGGTGGGACTAAATTGAAGTCTGCATTTATCAACGCTTTGGTGGAAAGATGGAGACCCAAGACACACACATTCCATCTTCCGTGTGGTGAGTGTACAATTACACTCGAGGATATAACATTATAACTTAGTTTACTGGTTGATGGGGCAGTCGTTACGGGGGTAGTGGGTGTTGGAGATTAGAGTGCAATTTGCGACCAACTATTAGACAATGTGTCAGACAAGTTTATTGGTATTCGGATAGAGATGAAATGGTTAGAAGATAATTTCTCATATATTGACAACTCCGCTAGTGTCATTGAAAGACAACAATATGTGCAAGCATTCATATTGAGGTTAATTAGGGGTATTCTAATGCCAAATAAATCTCAAAATCTGTTAAATTTAAAATGGCTCCTACAGCTAGTCAACATAAAAGAAGCGGGGCGACTTAGGCTTATTAAATTAATAAACCCATGAGACTTATTTGTACTTTAATTCTTCTTTGTTCTTTAGTATTCATGCATATTCTGTTTTAATTACAATTACTCATGCTTATTGAATGTCTGTCTAGTATTTGATAACTTAGAATGGTTGTCGTGTCAATTAAAATGATTAAATCTATAATTTTTTAATTCATTCTAATACTAGTGACGAACTACGTAACTCATTTATGTCGTAGTTTACGTTTATGTGGTGTCACCGAACCAGTAAGGAGAGGTTGGTTGTCTGGTGTTGAGTCAATAACTAGAACTAATTTATTAAATGAACAGAGGTTATATTTTTTGGATAAAACACGTTAGCGGACAAATATAAATATAAATAATTATATAAACAAATAAAACAACTTAATATAAGCTAATATTTATATAAACAAATATTTATATTTATGTAAAAACACTAGATTTAAATAAAACAAATTAAATAAATATTTGTATTTATTTAAAACATCATATTTGAAATCAATTAAATAAACAAGATTTTGGAAAACCAAAAATCGAATAAAGGGAATCAAGTTTTACTAGATGTTGAGGCATGTTTTCACAGTTTCCTTAAGACAGATTCGGTCGCTCCTATGGTACTTGAAGAAACGTTGATCGACTATCTCCCAGGATACAACAACAAAATGATCACGGCAGTAGTACCTTTGCAGTGATCAACAAACAAACCTTGTCTTCTTCTATCATTAAAACATTTAAAAATTTGGAGAGGAAATAAAAGAATTTTTTTAGAGTGAAAATTCGTTATTTCTTTATGTGTGCGCAAAATTCTGTAGGCTTTTATAGACATTTAATATGGAGGAATTTTGGAAATTTTCATGAATAAAGATACAAATCTTTCCATTAAAGGAGCCTTTAAATCAATTTTAATAAAATCAAATCAAATTGAAAATCAATCTAATTGAAATAAAATCAAATCGAGATATTTTTCCTTTCAATACATATTTTGTATAATATTCATGGAGAAAATAAAATATGTATTGGGCTAAAATATCCATAGGATTTTAAGCTTAATCATTTAATAACCCTTTAAGTGGGTTCTCATATATATACATATCTCACACTTGGTATTTAACCAATGTGGGATCTAAGTTTTCATTTTCTCAACATAATTCACAAGTAGCTTATTTTGAGCATCAATTTCTCATTCATCAATCAACCATTTTGAGCATATGATATACAGTTGTAAAAGTTTCATGAGTAGAATATAAAACCATAATTTTATTATTCAACTCTCCACCTTTACCAATAGAGAATATGCCTCAAAGTTTCCAAAAATTACATATTTTCCAACAATATTTATGTCAATGATCGAATTCATAAATCAAACTGAGATTAATCTTTGGCTGGAGCTTTTTCCCATCAATTTTTCTAAAAATATTAATTATTGCTTTCTCCAATCTAAGCCTTCAATTTAAATTTGGTTTTAGTTTAATTTTAGCTTTCGATTTCATAAAACCCCCTTCCAATTTACTGTAACAGCTCAATTTTAAGTGGTGCTGGAAACAGTGGTTCAAGACCACTAAATCCGACAATGAGCTTGTAAATTTTATTATATAATTTTATTATATAGTGTTTATGAGTCGATTGTGAATTTAGGAAGGCTTACGAATTAGTGATCTATGCTTTAGAAATATTTGTTAGATTAATTGGTTTTGAAAACGAGGTATCGAGACTTCAATTTTATAAACCGAGCTGTAAATGTTTTTATAAATATTTACGAAGTGTCATTAAGGTAGTATTAAAGTTCGGTAAAAAATTTAACGTTTCGATAGTTAATTAACTAAAATTGACTAAATTAAAAAGGTGCAAAACTTACTAATTAAAGACATAGTGATTAAATGGCTTAATTAATGAACAAAGAAGGATTTAAGGAACAATTATGCCTAAAATAAAGGCATGAGGCGGCATAAGCAGAAAAGAAAACAAAAATCATGTGATTTAAGGGCAAAATTGTAAATTTTATATAATTAACTTAAATAAATTGAATTCTAAACTTTTCTAGGTTATTCTTCTTCAATTTATTAGCCAAAACGCCATAGGAGAAGGTTTTAAGATGGTTTTGTTTATTTTACTTCATGTAAGTTCAATTCTTTTTTCCTTAAAATTTTTGTGTTTTTGAGACTTTTACAATTAGGTCCAACTTTCTCTTTCATTAGTTTTTGATATTATGGGTAATTTTGAAAGTTACCATTGATGAGTGTTGGATGTTTATAATGAATTAACATGGATTTGAAGCTTTAATTTTTTATATGATGATTTTATCAAGAAATTTCAATAGAAATTGATTTTAGGACCTAATAATAAATAATATTAAATCTTAGGGTTTGGCATTAAATTCTGTTTATTAAAGGCTGTGTAATAGCTTATAATATTTAGATAAAGTGTTAATTGAGAAAAATTAGCTCATTTGATGAGTTAATTGGTAAGGGACTAAATTGCAAAAATTGTAAAAGTTGGGGTAATTGTGTAATTTCAAAATATGAAGTGTATAAATTGTGAAGTGGACTGAAATTGAAATATATGCTAATGAATAAAAAGTTTTATATTTTAGATCAAGAGCCCGTAGATCAACGAGAAAAAGAGAAATTAGCTGAATAGTCCCTAAACTACTACCAGTTTCACAATTCAATCCAGGTAAGTTCATTTGGTTAAACTTTCATGATTATTTTTAATTTAGGAATGGTATAATATATTTATTCATATTTTGTTGTCGAAATTAAGATTACTGTAAAAGTATGAAAATTGAATTGAATGTTTAAAATAAGTAGAACGTAGGATTGATGTAACACCTCTGACCCATATCCGTCACCGGAAAGGGGTTACGAGGCATTACAGAACATAACACGGTTCAATACATACATTTATCAACAATTATCACATTGTAATTAATTTCATAAAACACTTTCATAACATACTTAAAACGTGCATACCGCTATTAAACACTCTAAAACTACAGCTAAATAAACATAATTAATTTAACACATCGCAGGGCATTCGGTCAAACATCTGCAACATTTAAACATCAATGACCATGACACATATAATACCATTTCAACATCACATAGAAAATATGAACACATACTAACATTAACATCTAACCGAATAATTAACCACATGACTATACCAAATATGCCGAATCTCAATGTAGATTATAAACGTCACCTACCATTTTTCAATTCACAAAATAAGCTCATTTGCATAGCCAAAGTAACTTTCAACAACTACACCATTTACAAACCAACTTACATGGCTAAAACCACAACCCAAAAACATACCACATGATCACTAGCCTATACATGTCATATACTATAATTACAAGCTTCAAAAATTCCAAAATGATGATCGATAGTGTGACAATGATTCTTGACGATCCCCGAGCTTGAGCTAGCTTTGATTATCTAAAAAAAATAGGGAAATAACACACACAAAGTAAGCTTTCAAAAGCTTAGTAAGTCATAAACAAATAAATAGTCATAAAAACATACATAATCTATTTCAATTAAGCCGAATATAACTAGTCTCAAACACATATAGAAACACTTTTCTCATGTATTTCACTTTGTTTCATTAAACAACATCACTTACCTTTTTCTTTCAAAGTTCATATCAATTTCACACATACCTGAATCGTTTATCTCTTATACCCATTCCATATCGTATTAACTTTGCCCGTTGAACCATTCGGAATCGTTAAGGATACTCAGAAACACATATATCACATACAATGCCATATCTCAGATATGGTCTTACATGTTATCACGTATCGATGCCACTGTCCCAGACAGAGTCTTATATGAAATCATATACGATGCCAATGTCCCAGACATGGTCTTACAAGTAATCTCATATCGATGTCAATGTCCCAGACATGGTCTTACACGAAATCACACCTCGAGAGTCCTAATGTCATGACATTTGTATCCTATACTATTCCTAAGGTTTGTACGGGACTTTTGGACATCGTAACTCTGTCAATTTTGGCTCGTTTTCATCTTTTCAACATTCGATACAATTCAATGATAATCAAACATAAGTAACACAATTTAAACGCATTTATTTGCATGTGAACTTACCTTGGATACGGAACGAACGGATCAGAACAACTATTCGACAACTTTCGACTTTTTCCGATCTAACTCCGGTTTCTTTCTTTCTTTCTTAATCTATTTGAGAAAAAACACCATGGTCGAATGTCAAGCTCTTCAATGGTTGTTTTAAACCCTATTTTCAGTTGTAATGGATGAAAGATGATGATATTTGGCTCTGTTTTATTTATTATTAACTTAATTACCTATTTACCCTTTTACCTTTAAAAATATTAAAAATAACACCAATTGCTACTCCACTATCATCCACTATCTCATAAATGGGATATTTACTACATAAGGACCTTCACTGTTAAGTTTTATAGCTATTTGATACCTTTAGCTTATAGAACACAACTTTTACGCTTTATGTGATTTAGTCCTTTTTACCGAATTAAACACTTAAACGATAAAATATCTTTACAAAAATTTCACACAAATATAATATCATGCTATAAATATTAAAATAATAATAAAACAAATTTTACAACCTCAAATTTATGGTTTTGAAACCACTATTGATTTAGCTAAGACCGGGCTGTTACAATTGAGTACGATCGTTCTGTGGCAAAGAATCAATTGACGGATAAGATCATGGTTGGACCACGGCAATGTTTAAATATAAGACCATAGTTGGGCTATGGGATTTTAATGAAAAGACCATAACTAAGTTATGGCACCATGAACATAAGACCATGGTTGGACCATGGCAGTATATATACATGTGTAAAACCATAGCTGGGCTATGGCATTCTGATGATAAGACCATAACTGGGTTATGGCACTACAAATGTAAGATCATGGCAGGGCCATGGCAATACATGTGTAAGACCATAGTTGGACTATGGCACAAAAAGAACAATGTACTCATATCCGTAAGCCGTTCTTCGATTCAGTAAGAAATGGTAAAAGACTTATGTGATTGAATTGAAAGATTTATAGATTATTGTTGATATTGATCCGAAAGAAGTGTGTTTATTGATTTATATTGTATTTGATAGGGAAAAATGTATGATTTATTTACAATTTAATTTATTTTATTATATTAAGTTCAGTAAGATCAATGTTTAACCTATTAAACTTCCTAAGCTTCATTAAGCTTACTCGTGTTATTTAATGTTCTTGTAGATTAACGTGTAGACGAGAGATCAGATCAACACATCAAGCTACACTATCCAGTTTAATCCGATAGTTTTTGAAATGTAAATTTTGGTTTATATGGCATGTATAAGGTTGGTTTGGCAATGAAATAGTTTGAATTGTGGTTGTGAATCTTAAATGTTTATATGTATGTAATTAGTAGTAGAATTTGATAAATCAATGAAATGAGTTAAATAAGTAAGTAAAAGTAATTGAAATATTTGTGATGTTATGTCATGTTGAGAATACGTTTTAGCTTGTATTGATTGATTGGTTGGGATATATTGGTGTATGTGAATGTTGAGTGCAGATTAATGTTAAAATGAGTGAGAAAAGTGGCCTTAAAATGGCATATTTTCGTCTACACGGGCAGAGACACGGGCGTGTATCTTAGCCGTGTGTGACACACGGCCATGCACATGGGCGTGTAGTCTAGCCGCGTGTCCCCTGCACCTTAAAAATTTCAAACAGAATACCCAAGTTTTTACACACGGACTAGCACACGGGCGTGTGGCTTGGCCGTGTGACCCCTACACCTTGCTAGGGCGTGTGGTTGGCCATATGACCCAACTCAGAAAGTTACACGGGTAAGGACACGAGCTGGGACACGGCCCATGCCTCATATCAAATGCCCACGGCCGGCCACACGAGCTTGTGTCCCCTACTTCAATGAACATTTTTGAGATTTTGGGAAAAATTCCCTGAGTACCCGATTTAGTCCTGATTCACTTCTAAGGTGAATATTGGGCCTCGAGGGTCCATCTAAGGGACAATATGAGTGTTATATAATTGATTCTTAATATGTGTAACAAAGGTTGGGAAATGTCTGTATTTAATTCGTAAAGTTTAGTAATGCTCCGTAACCCTGTTCTAGTGACAGATAGGGGTTAGGGGTGTTACATTTACTTTTATTGTTTTTGCTTGAAATAAAATTATTATCGATTTATGTGAATACGAGCCTGCTTGTTGCTTCTACTAATTCATATTTTCAAGTAGGTTTGTTTTTGTAGGCCTCGACAACCTAACGAATTTTGGGACCGTTGCTGGAGAACAATGTTAGTAATTTATATGATGCAACTAGAAAACTTTGTGCTCGGTGATGCAAAGTCAATGGTTTGAAAACTAAAGAAATCCATCTATGGGCTTAAGCAAGTGTCTCGCTAATGGTATTAAAAAAATTATCAAGTGATTCTATCATTAAATTTTGAGATGAAATTTTTGTTGATAATTGTATATACTATAAGTTTAGTGGGAGTAAGCATATTTTTTGGATTTTATATGTTGATGACAAATTGCTTGATAGTAATGATATAAGTTTTTCCATGAAAGAGATTTCTATTAAGGAATTTTGAAATGAAAGATCTTGGTAATGCAACTTTTGTATTAGGGATTTTAGATATATTGAGACCGTTCTCAATGTATTTTTGGATTATCACAAATGACCTATATTGAAAAATGAATTTGGTATGTAAAAGTATAAACTAAGTGATACATTTGTTGCTAAAGGAGAATTGTTTGATCTTGACTAATGGCCGAAGAAAAATTTGAGATTACGAACATGCAAAAGATTTATTATGCTTTAATAGTGGGGAGCCTGATGTATGCTTAGGTTTGTATGCATTTGAATATTGTGTATATTGTTAGGATGTTGGACAAATATTTGGGCAATCTGGATATGGATCACTGGAAAGCATCCAAATGTGTTATATGATATCTTTAGGAAATAAAATATTATATACTCACATATTGAAGGTCTGATAAGTTAGAAATTGTCAAGTATATAGACTAATTTTGTTGGAATATGAATGCAGAATCTTGTCACTGGGCTACGAATTGTGGATAGGATAGAAAGACCTTTAAAGTTATTTTGTGAAAATAAATTTGTAGTTTTTATTTCAATAACAACATGAGAGCAAATATATATAAAATTGTTGGTTGTAAAAGAAAAGGATTAAAGTGTTCAAATGTCTATATAGTGTATTAGGACAAACTCCATAATTCTGGATCCGTTTATTATTGGACTAGCACGTTTTTCATAAGCATATGGCTCATGTGGCTGTTATGTCACTTGAGGATATTCACTTTTAGTGAGAATTTTTAATTTTAAATATTATTATATAACAAAAATATTTTTGGAGATTTTCATTTTACGAATATTTTAAGGTTATTTTCTACATAATAAAATTCATTTTAATTTATTCACGCTATGCTTTTGATAATGTTTGATCTCATTAAAGTTTAAGGAGAATCAGTTGGAAACAGACACGTTGGTGTTACATTGCTTGTAATTTCCATACCATACATCCATACTTGATCTATTTCATTTGGTTGTGTAAATATACATGATAGGGGATGGATTTAGCTACAATATGTGTACCAAAAATTGTCTTGGTTCTATGTTAACATACTTGATGGACAAGATTGTTAGGAATACTTTTTGATTATGATAGTGAAAATTTGAGCTCACAAGGTCTTATTGTGACATGTAATTATAAGGTGATAAGTATATATTTCGTGGTCTAAGTGGGAGATTGTTGGATAATACCAACATCACATATATGTGTAGATACTCAAGTAACTAATTTCTAATTAACGATTGACTAATTATAAATTAATGTTAAAGTGCAAAAGTTACATATTAGGGTTATGGTCCCCAAATTATGCAGAACACAACTTTCCTAATATCCTATCTTTAGAAAAGAGAGAGTCACATTCTTTAAAGCTTATGTGCTAATTTGAAATATCAAAACCATAACAATTAATGGTTTCAACATATCGATATATTCAAGCACGCTTTTGCATTTAAATTTTATTTTTGGTATTCTTGATTTGACAAACTATGATGCATACTTTTCATGTTGATGTTCTTATTTGACAAATCCTAATAGGTATGATGCTCTAATTTTGTTCTTGATGTTCTACATATCTAACTCAAAATATCATTCACAACATTATAACACTTTAAACAACATCGATAATAAACAACACTTTCAACAATAAATCTATATACCTACATATAATAATAAAATGAAGGTCCCTTATTGACATGTGGTCCCCAGTGGATGCTTACATCTCTTTTCTTTTACATTTTAGAAAAATGGTTTTAGTTTTGGCCTCTCTATTATGCTTAAATTTGATATTTAATCTTTA
Organism: Gossypium raimondii; assembly: GCF_025698545.1. Lineage (NCBI taxonomy): Eukaryota > Viridiplantae > Streptophyta > Magnoliopsida > Malvales > Malvaceae > Gossypium > Gossypium raimondii. The sequence goes on from NC_068568.1 coordinate 41,847,581, forward strand.
TACTTTAATTTCTAACAAAATTTGGTCTTATATTTTTATAATTTTATTAATTACTCCAAATAGTTAATGACTTATTGCTTAAAATATTGCGTAGTTGTGTATAATATGAATGCCATGAAAATATTAGAGATTGATATGTGACTTTTTTTTTTAGATTTGCATTGTTTATATATACATAAGAATATATAAGAAATGGTCAAATTTGCTAGCAAATTTCAATTGAATATTTAACAGATTGACATGTGACTTCCTTCTTATATATATAAGAAATGGTCAAATTTCAATTTTACCCTAAACCTAAACTATGCTAAACTTGAGATTTAAATATTATATATAATTTGGTCCTCTATATTTATAATGTCATTAGTAAGTCTAAATAGTTAATATTGTTAATTATTTTAGCTAAATTGTTGACATTAATTTTTCTTAAGAACATTATTCCAACAAAAAATTTATTTTAACATGACGAGTTTGAGTAGGTGTTTTAAGAAAAAATCTTAATAGTATTTTCAATGTTATTTTTTGTTACATAATTACCAAGTGATTTTTTTAAAATTTTAAAATGTCAAACTAAAAATTTAATAGAATCATTTTAATGGTAGTAACAAATGGACTGATTTTTCAAATCTACGAAGTGTATATGTACTTGGAGCATATTTTAATTTTAAAATTTTAGTCTAAAATTTAATATAAATAAATAATCAACCTAATATCTGAGTCTTAACTTGAATGACATCAAAATTATTGTTATTGTATGAGGATATGAATTCAAGCGAATTAAAATGTATTTACCTTTTTATTTGAAAATTACAATAATATTTACCCTTTCATGCCGGTGGCACCAAATTCATGCTAAATAAATTTTTTTAAGACTAAAAATCATGATCCGTTGCGTGCAGAAAAGTTTTAAAAGATAAATAACATATTTTTGCAATATTCCTAACCGACAGAACTATGATAAATACTGGATACTGGAATGATATCTCTTATAGAGGAAGCCAAGGAAAGCTTCCTCGCCTAACCTAAAAGGTTGGGATATTCATGTGGTCCAATATGGACAATAAAAATTATACTTCGAATTCCTCTAATTTGAATTATTATTTATTTTATTTATTTAATTTTATACTCATCTGGGCTGAATGAATAGGCTCACAAATTAATACAAACTAGTATGATTTCATCCCTCCGATGTTGTATGTTCTTTTACTTTTTATATATTTAAAATTTTAGAAATTTAGTCCCTTTAGTTTTTGAACTTAAAAATTTAGGTCTAGTTATTAGCACTGTTAAAATTCTTCTGTTAAATTTGTTGTTATGATATTTACGTGTTATTATTAATTAGTTTCCAGTCATGCATGTCATTATTTATTATATATTATTTTAAACACACACTTGTATTCTATAGTTGCGGTTTTCACATGCATATGTGTGTGATAAGATTTCTAGTGTTATTAGAAGTCTTGCTATGACTCTAATAAGCTGGATCATGTCTTCTTTTCTCTTTAAAGTCATCATCAGTTCTTCCAATGTAAATATTGGAGAGCTAATTTTATTATTATGCTAATAAAAAAGACCACGTCAATATTCCGTTAGTTATCTAATGGAGGAGTGATTAAAATATTAAATTTTAATAATGTTTGTGACTAAAATAGAAAAAATTAAACTTGGGTAATCAAAATAGAAACACATTAATACTTATATGGTTTAGCCAAGATTTAAATATCTTTTGTTTTATTTTACTAGTATGATTATAATTTAAAATTTAAATATTCTTTTACTAAAATTGGCTTACTCCGTTAGAGACTATAGATCATATATATATATATATATATATAAGTAGTTTTTCTTTATAAATGAAAAAGTTTTATCTTTAAAAATGTTTATTTTAGAGCAAATTAATAAATAGATGTTCTTAATTGTATCTTCTTTCTAAAAATATTTATTTATTTTTATTATTTTTAGTCACGTGTCACAATTACGAAAGGACTTAATTACATGTTATTGAAGTTTTAGAGCATTTTACACTCTTAAACCAATTGAAAATTATACTATAAAACTTCCTCTAGAAAAGACTAGTCAATATAAATATTATGAAAGCCCTTACACTATATGTCAAATTGCTTTTTGCCCATTCTACTAAAAATGATAAATTAATTTTGTACATTAATTAAGAGAGCTTTGATACTTTTGTTAAAATTTTTATCTATTTATATTATTAAAATTGATGTCGTTGATAGAATACCCATATAATAATATGTGATATGGCATATACATCTCATCTTGATGTATAGTAACGGATCTTTAACAGTAAAAATAAAAAATTTAAAAAATGATCAATTTACTTTTAAATTTAACATATAAAATTAATTTAATTCCTAACTAATATAATTAGTTGAGGTATTTGTACGGACAATAATCTCGTCTTTGAACCATTCTATGCCAACATTAATTTTTCAATTCCAAAAAGAAAAAAAAAAAGAAAATTGAAAACTGAGTCCACGGAGGGTAAAAAAGGTCGTTTGTTCAACAATTTCATCACCCCTTTCTGAGACTGTTCATGTCCTGAAGCAATCATCCACGTGGAAGGACATGATTTTGCCATATCCTCTCATAAAATCTAATCTCAGGCTCCTTAACTTCTCCATGGAGTTTGCAATTATTCCCCTCTTTTTTTTTTTATTTTTTTCAGAAATACACTTTATATTTTCATATTAGCATCCCATGTTTTTTCTTTTTTTTTTTTTGCAAAATCAACCAAGTTAACAACATTAAGTCATAACTAAAAATGAAATAAACAAAAGTTACCTTTTCATTTGCTTGATTTACTCATATATGTTAAAAAATTATGTTTGATTATCTATGTCGATTTGTTTGAAATTTACCGATATATGTTATTTTTAGAGAGAGAAAGAAAATACACATATTTTCTTTGTCGGTTTAAGTGAAAACACGTCGAAATTGACAATTTAGCTCATTTGCTTAGATTGTTAAATATTATTGCTTTTATCCTTGAGTCTTAAGTTCGATTCCTTTCTTTCATATTTGCATTTTTTATTTCATTTGTTTAAAACTTTTTATTTTTAATTAATGATTATAATTAATAAATATATTATTTTCAAATTTTTATTTTTATTTTTAAAACTATGAAACTTGAAAATAATATATTTATTAATTATAAACATTAATTAAAAAAAAACTTGAAACAACCATTTGAGCAAAAGAGCTAAGCTATTAATTTTAGTGAAAACGCTATTTACATTGCACGTTTCTAACTGACTTGCTTGAAAGTGCACCATGTAAGATGTGTTTTCAGTGAAGACGTACACTATAGGACGCATTTTCCTTTCTCTCTCCAAACCTAAGATATATCGGTAAATTTCAAAAAATAAAAAGCATACATGGTCAAATATCAATTTTTTCAGCATATGAGTAAATTAGCCCTTTCACTTAGAACATTATACATGAAAACCTCTGATAAACTTTTTTATTATCTTTTTTATATTTATTCAAAACTTGAATCTTGGGAAAAAGAAATTGGGATCTTATTGCAAAATGTTGAACTACAGATGTCTTAAATGTAATTTACCCTGGTTTTGTTTTGTCCCATTTTGTGTTTAAGACAATCATCCAGTGCTATGCCATCTATGTTAAGTTTTCATGGTTAGTTCTTGCTTATAACAGCGGCAAAGCTAACTACTCTAAGACTAACGCAAAGCACCTCACTTTTTTATTTTATTTTATATTGCCTTTCTCACACTTCTTTATAAGTTTGGAACTTTCAGGCAACAAGGAAGAGATCTCTGCAACTTCAACTGAGAGTAAGGAATTTTCTTTTGATAGAAAACTTGTTGTTTGTAATAAGGATTTACTTTTTTTTTTAAAGACTTTTTTCATTTGTTGGGTTGTCTTAAATTGGTGCAGTTAAGGTTACAAATATGAGGTTTTTCTTGTATTTTTAAAATAAAGAGTTGAGCTTTTTTTTTTTTTAAAATGCTTGTTCATGCACTTTCTGTGTTGGGATTTTAGCTCAGAAATCAAAGGCATTCAAAGCTCATGTGGGTGCAAAGATAAGAATTTTTACTCATTGGGTTTATTTTTGTTTATGTTTTGGTGAATTTGATTGGATTGGGAAGGGGGTTACTGTTCATAGTGTTATAAAGGGAAATTGGAAGATTATTACTTTTGTATGTGGTTGATTTGGAAGGTTAATGTGATTGATAATTGTGAGGGAAATCTGAGTTCTTTAGTGATCTATTGCTAAAAAAGAGACAACCCTGTCTGGATTTAAGCTTTGGCAATGGCTAGAATAAGGAAAAGAAGCATACAGTTAAGCAAGCTTTGCTCATTTGCGTGTTGTCGGTCGAGTTCTCGAGACGATCATGCCGAAATCGGGCAAAAAGGGTACTCAAGAGTGGTGTATTGCAACGAACCTGATAGTCAAGAGCAAATTCGGCTCAGGTATCGGGGGAATTATGTCTCCACTACCAAGTATACAGCAGTTAATTTCATCCCAAAGTCTTTGTTTGAGCAGTTTAGGAGGGTTGCAAATATCTATTTTCTTGTTGTAGCTTGTGTTTCTTTTAGTCCGTTGGCTCCGTATTCAGCACCAAGCATTATTCTGCCTCTCGTTGTGGTGATTGGAGCTACAATGGCCAAAGAGGGTGTCGAAGATTGGAGGCGAAACCTCCAGGTGATGCTTGAATTTCTTACTCTCCTTTTGGTGCTTTGCTGTAACTGTTTGTTCGCTTCCTATTGAATGCTTTCGGTTCAAATTGTATTCTGTAAAATAAAAACAATAAACAAGTTCAAACTATACCAAATGTGTTTAACAAATAGGACAAATTGTACCGTAAAATAGGTCACAAAATTTCACATTGTTGTCGGTAAATCTGTTGCATCGCATGATATACCATCAAGGTTTTTGATTAATGTCCCGGTATTTTTGTTGTTCCCATAAATAAAAACGGCTACTATTAACGAACATGCTATTTTATTTCATGGTAATTTTAATTTGCTTGTCCATATATGATAGTGGGAGTATGATTCCTGTCTTGTTCTTTGTTATTAACCCGATTTCAAAATAGATGCACCGTAATTGAATTTACTGCTTTTATTAAGACTGCAATGACTTGATCTGTAAATATTAAATTTAGACACATTAAAAGCAAGTTCAAAGGCACTTGAGGACAAAAGTTTCACATCAGATGGTCCAAGCTCACAAACTTGGATATGGTAATTAAATTCTCCTGTCCTGTCTTAAGAGGTTTTCTATGCTTTGTCATGATTATAACAATAAAGCATTCTTGGACTTGAGTGTGAGTGTTAGATGTTGATATGTGTCTGACATAAGCATGTTCAATTATTTCCACCTATTTCCATGTATTTGAAGGGTCTTTTTTGTGCCTGCAAATTATTTTCTCAGTAGTTTAATGAAGAGTGTCATTGTGAGAATAAAAGTTATCATTTCTGTTTTTTTCCCTTCATATTTAATAAGGTAAGCTAAAAACTCCTTTTATATAGGGTTGATGCAGCTTCAATTTTCCAATATTATATTTGGCTTGTAACTGAACCTTGTTTAGCTACATTGTTGAAATTTAATCTCGATCCAATTTTCATTTTCTGATTGCTGATACACTGAAATGTATGCATCGGTGTTGTATTCGGCCCTTTGTTTGTCATTTTGTTGTGATATGTGTTAGTCTTCTTGCTTCCGTGGGCACTCTTCATTCCAATAAGTTTTATTTGAATGTATGTAAGACATCTAATGTAGCAGTCTCCATGGTTTTCAGGATATAGAGGCAAACAATCGGAAGGTTGAAGTTTACGATAAAAGTTCATGTTCCTTTAGACAAACCAAATGGAAGGATCTCCGTGTTGGTGAGCTTGTTAAGGTGTGCAAGGACGAATATTTTCCTGCTGATATACTCCTACTTTCTTCAAGCTACGAAGATGGTGTTTGCTATGTTGAGACAATGAACCTTGATGGAGAGACTAATTTAAAGTTAAAGCATGCTCTCAACGTAACATACTTCCGGTCTAGTGCAGAGAGCCTCAAGGAATTTAGAGCTGTGATCAAGTGTGAGGATCCAAACGAGCATCTTTATTCTTTCATCGGAACATTGTACTCTGATTGTCAACAATACTCACTTTCCCCACAGCAGATCCTTTTGCGAGATTCTAAACTGAAGAATACTGAATATATCTTCGGTGTGGTTATTTTTACTGGACATGACACAAAAGTAATGCAGAATGCAACAGATCCTCCTTCCAAGAGGACTAAGATTGAGAGGAGGATGGATAGGATAATATATGTCCTTTTCAGTGCTCTGATTTTGGTATCATTCATAGGATCTCTGTTTTTTGGAATTGAAACTAATAACGATCTTAGCGGTGGAAATTATACAAGGTGGTATCTCCGACCAGATAAAACAACTGTATTCTTTGACCCCAGAAGACCAGCAGTGGCTGCATTTTTGCATTGTTTGACTGGTCTTATGTTGTATGGATATTTGATACCCATATCATTGTATGTCTCGATTGAGATTTGCAAGGTTTTACAAAGCATTTTCATTAACCAAGATCAGGCTATGTATGATGAGGAAATGGATAGGCCAGCGCATGCACGGACATCTAATTTGAATGAGGAACTTGGTCAGGTCCATACTATACTCTCCGACAAAACTGGCACTTTGACATGCAACTCGATGGAGTTTGTGAAATGTTCAATAGCTGGTACTCTCTATGGTCGTGGCATGACAGAGGTTGAAATTGCTCTGGCGAGGAAAAGAGGTGAGCAATTGACTGAACAGGCGCCTATTGATGCTTCTGAATCAAAAAAATCCATCAAGGGTTTCAACTTCAGAGATGAACGTATTATGGATGGGAAATGGGTGTCTGAACCTCAAAGGGATGTCATACAAAGGTTCTTTCGGGTCTTAGCAACTTGCCATACAGCAGTTCCTGAAGTAATGGGTCCTGATGAGATTATGTATGAAGCTGAGTCACCTGATGAAGCAGCATTTGTCATTGCTGCTCGAGAGGTTGGTTTTGAGTTTTTTGTAAGGAATCCAACAAGCATAAAATTGCGTGAATTAGATCCCACGAGTGGCATAAGAGTTGACAGGTAACTTTTTTGTAACCTTTCACACCATCTCAATCTTGTTATGCTCATTATTAATCTTATCTCCCCAAAAATAAAAACAGTTGTCGAGCTACATAAAATGAACAGCTTCACAAGGCAGCTGTGAATGAATTCGTTTCTACTTTGCAGAGTATACGAGCTTCTTCATGTTTTGGAGTTCAGTAGTGCTCGGAAAAGGATGTCAGTAATTGTAAAGAACCCAGAGAACCAGTTGTTGCTCCTTGTCAAGGGTGCAGACAGGTCATAACTTGTAACCCATGCTTCCTCATGCAGATATATTGTGGTAGAATTTTATGAAGTTGTAGAACAGTTGAGTTGATGTAATATCTTCATTTTTCTCAATATGTGCAGTGTTATATTTGAAAGGCTTTCGAAAGAAGGTAGGGCGTATGAGGAACAGACCAAGGAGCATATTGAAAAATATTCTGAGGCAGGATTACGAACCATGGCAGTTGCATATCGTGAGCTTGATGATGATGAGTATAAAACTTGGGAACAAGAATTTCTGAAGGCCAAAACTTCTGTATCTGCTGATCGAGATGTTTTGATGGATGAATTGGCTGGCCAAATTGAAAGGGACTTAATTCTTCTCGGTGCCACAGCTGTTGAAGACAAATTACAAAAGGGGGTCAGTTAAATTAGTTTGGGATTTGTTGCAACTATTATTACTATAATTTCTAATGAAACTTCTGAAACCACTGACCTATCTCAATATGTGCTTTAATATATCATCCTATTGTTTTATATTGAAACATCTGTAATATCTTAACAAAGAAAATAAGTGCCAAATTGTGTTACATGAATTGGTTTTGTTGTCTAATCTAATTATTTATGGTTTTTATAAACTACTATGTTTCTTCATTATGCAGGTCCCAGACTGTATTGACAAGCTTGCACGTGCTGGAATCGGAATATGGGTCTTGACAGGCGACAAAAGGGGAACTGCTGTTAATATTGGGTATCGTAGAACTTGAACCGAACTTATTTTCTATAGTTTAATGAATGTAAATGCTATAAATACTGCATTTCCACAGGTATGCATGCAGTCTAATAAGACATGGAATGAAACAGATTGTGATCACGCTAGAGTTGCTGGAAATTTTAGCCCTGGAAAAAGAAGGGGATAAGGAGGCCATTGCTGAGGTATAGACTACTTTATTCTGAAGTGATATTAATGCAATCCATATTGGGAAAAATCTGAATCTATTATATTTTTAGGCTTCTCTTAAAAGTATAAAGCTGCAAATACGCAAGGCAAAATCTCAAGTGACTGAAGAAAGTTCAACTGAGTTTGGCCTGATAATTGATGGCAAGTCCTTGACTTATGCTATGGACAAGAATCTGGTAGACAGCTTTATGGATCTTGCAATGCGTTGTGCTACTGTTATATGCTGTCGATCTTCACCGAAACAAAAGGCTGTTGTAAGTATCATGTTTGTGGAGCCAAGCAAGTGATGGGATTTTTGTAAGGATTATCAGACTTTGAAGCAATTGACGTGAAAATAATTTGATAAAATTCTAGTATATATGCAGATTACAAGACTGGTGAAATCCGTTACGGGTAGAACAACACTAGCTATTGGTGATGGAGCAAACGATGTTGGTATGCTTCAAGAGGCTGATATTGGGGTAGGCATAAGTGGAGTCGAAGGGATGCAGGTAAAATTATGTCTTTGTTCTCGTAGGATTCTCCTATATTGCTCTGATTCCTTTTTTGTTTTGGAAGTATCTGTGTCCAACATTAGTATCCAACACATATTTGGAAATGAGAATGAGATATGATCCTCCAAGAACTCTAAAGCATTTATATGAGAAAAAAACATGCACGTGTTGGATACATCCCCATATCTGTCCCTCACACTCGAGATGAGCAACTAGGTCTTCTCTTATAATTTGTACATTTCTTTTTGTTTCTGGGGATTAGAGAAGTCAAATCATGCAAAGGTGTTCTTTCTCGAGATGTGGTTCTGCTATTTTATCTGTTTTTGCCTAGGCATGAAGTGATTTCTTCCAATGATCCTTTTATAGCATTGCCTTGGCTCTTTTCCCTTGCCACCTTCCGTTTTGGTAACCTGGCTTTCTGCACCTTTTTGAGGCTTATGCTTGATAGTTCATCCATTTTATGGGGATATTTGATTTGATAGAATATGTGGCTTTCTATGAATTTTCCTCTTCGAAGGAAGAATGAACTCAAACTTATGAATTTCTTCTTACTGCTAGACCTCATATTTTGGTTTAGACCATGTCCTGTCTTCAAGATATTTAACTGTTTGTCTGGTTTCTAACTTACTTCTAATAACTATCATGAACTGCAGGCTGTTATGGCAAGTGATTTTGCGATAGCTCAATTTCGTTTTTTGGAACGTTTATTACTGGTGCATGGCCATTGGTGTTACAGGCGAATATCGATGATGGTAAGAATGTTCTCATTGGTTTTCCCCATGCTGCAAAGTTAAACTCAGATAATCTTATTATTTTGATATCTTGAGAACGATAGTCTTTGTCAATGGATTTTTTTCATTTTGCATAAGACTCTGGTCTTCGAATCGGTGTTATACTTTTGGAGTATGGACCTTTAACAATTTTTTTGGTGATTTCTTCCATTTCCGGGAATGGATTAGGCAAACATTTAACAAAAAATGAATATTCGTGCTGAAATCGTAGGTATGTTTTCGGTCATTGCAGATCTGCTACTTTTTCTACAAGAACATCACTTTTGGATTTACCTTGTTTTGGTTCGAGGCCTACACTTCTTTCTCCGGTCAGCCTGCTTATAACGATTGGTACATGTCATGCTACAATGTCTTCTTCACTTCGCTTCCTGTAATCGCTCTTGGTGTTTTTGATCAGGATGTTTCAGCCAGACTTTGCCTCAAGGTAAACAATTCTGTATGTTAATGTCATAGATGCAGTTTCACTCTGAAGAAACTTGTTTTTGCGTGTTCCGAACTGCTACCTCCTGTGCATATGAGCTTAGAATGTCCGTCTTTTCTTTTGCAGCATCCTTTATTATATCAAGAGGGTGTGCGGAATATCCTCTTCAATTGGCCCCGTATTCTTGGTTGGATGTTTAATGGACTTCTTAGTTCCATAATCATATACTTCTTAACAACCAACTCAATAACTGGTCCAGCATTCCGCAAAGATGGTCAAGTTGCCGATTATTCGGTTCTTGGGGTGACAATGTATACATGTGTAGTTTGGACTGTAAATTGTCAAATGGCGTTGTCGATCAATTACTTCACATGGATCCAGCATCTGTTCATATGGGGAAGCATTGCCTTTTGGTATATATTCTTGGTGGTTTATGGTTCGATTCCTCCGACAGTATCTACCACAGCATACAAGGTTTTTGTCGAAGCTTGTGCTCCGAGCATCCTGTACTGGCTCACCACCCTTCTTGTTGTTATTGCCGCGCTACTACCTCTACTTTCCTATAGGGCTTTTCAGATTCGATTTCGACCTATGGAACATGATAGAATACAAATACAAAGACGAAGGCCGGAAAGCACGGAATATGATGCAACACAAAGAAGACTTTCGGAAAGTTCGGAGGCCCGGACTTCTAGTGAGTTGCCTTCAGAGGTTAGAATCAGAATAGATAGTCTTAAGGCAAGTTCGAAGCGAAAGAACTGATGAAATCGGAATGGTGCCTTGATATACGAATCAGGTTGTCTTTTTTTTCTCGGCAGTTTAAGCACAGGTGCCTCAAGAAAAGTTCAAACATCGGAATTGCTTCTGCTGGACTCGGTGTGTAGATTAGGGGTGTAAAGCTGATTTATGAAAGTCTTGTTAATGCATAGCTATGCTTCAAACGCACTGACCTCACTGATATGTAATTGGTTTTTTTTTTCTTAAGCTTGTCTAACTTGTGAATTTGCAATGGAAGGTAAGAGCATTTTATCCTTTTGCTAAGGGAATGGCAATAACATAACATTATTGGGTAAGGTTTCTCATCTCCAACTCTTCGGATATATATTTATATACAATATTCATATCGGATATACATGCATGTCGACATAATCTTTGTTCCGTTGTTAAATATGTTGACATCCAACATTATTACAAGAAACAAGTGATACATATAAGAACACTTTAAGTTTCCAATGGTAATACGATCCTCACTTTTCTCAGTTCAGAATTTGCAAATATGGTCATTTCAAACGGAGGGGATCAGTTAAGCAAAGCCAGCCGCCCCTACACGCTATGCAATTCTTGCAGATGAACTAATCGGACAGTCAGCGAAGTTTTTTACTAAATATCATTTGAATGTTGCTACGAGTTTATATTTAAATGTCAGCCACTAATATTTTAAAAAAAAGTAAAATAGTTATAAAATTATTTTAACAATTTTTCGTATAAAAATAATTACAAAAAAATCCATTCTCTCCCACTCAAATTATAGGGGGAAAACATGGCTAGTTTCTCAAATTTCTTCCATTGTGAAAGGAGCCAGAAAGCAGGCGGCATTGCCAGGAATGTGTGGACATATCCAAAAACAAATAAACATCGAAAAGAACAGCTGAGGTTGACTATCTAACACAACCCCACATATCATTGGAGCCATGTTTTAGGGATAGGGTCTTATCTTCATCTATCCACTGCTTTAATATTTTCACCCATTCATTCATTCATCTTCTTCATCTCTCCTGCTGCACCATTGCTTCCTCCCCCCCACCCCCCACCTTTTGCTTTATATTTCTTAATATTATCCCCCACTTTTTTTTTTGTAAGTTTTGTTTCAAACATATATTTATCATTTCGCAGGAAATTTTTTAAAATAGGGATAATGTCAAATTTAACCCTTTACGTTTATATATTTTATCAATTTGGTCATTGTTCTTTTTTTTTTTGAGCTAAATTTGACTCAATTTTTAAAAAAATGTCAAAATTGACTATCAACCTTTTAAAAGTGTCAAAATAATGTTTTTCTTATGAGAATACTAACTAAAATATTAAAATTTTAAATCTGACGATCTGCATGGCAATCTATGTGTAGTTGTGTCTGTACTATATATATTTAAATTTCATGAACTTTTTATATATTTTTTCAATTTTAACTTTGATTTATTTTATTTTTATAATTTATGAATTATTTATTGACGTGACATATAAAATGTGTCGAAACTATCTTTTTGAAAAATAAAAGTTTTTGGTTGTCGACTCTAAAAAAAATGAAAATTTGGGAGTCGCCACCAATCTTTTATTGAGGTGTGATTGGATCACCTAAAAAAAACGGCTTTGGTCTACGAGTTTTAGAAAAACGGATCCGGGAGTCAGTTACGTACGAGGAAGGATTAGCACCCTCGTAACGCCCAAAATTGGTACCTAGTTAATTAATTAGTGTCTTAAGGTCGAGAATTTGAAAAAAAACGTAATCCTTAGCAAAACTTAAAAGGTTACGTATTAAGACCCTTATTATTTCAAAGAAAGAAGATACCACACCCAATGCGTTAGGGCACAGCATTCTAATTTTCCCCAAAATGAATTGGGCCAAAATACTTGTACAATAAAACTTTAAAAGAACATCCACTTATCCAAGATTTAAGAAATCACACCCAATACGTTAGGGCACGGTTCTTCTAGAATCCCAAACTCGGAATATTTCCTTTACTTTAAAAGAACATCCACTTATCCAAGATTTAAGAAATCACACCCAATACGTTAGGACACAATTCTTTTAAAATCCCAAACTCGGAATATTTCCTTTATTATTTTTAAAAAAATCTTCATTATCAATGTGTCACATCCAATACGTTAGGACACAATGTGTTGAATTCCCAATAATGAGTTTTTATTTTTTTGATTGAAGAGAAATGCTCGATTGTCGGATTTAACGAAGAAAAATCGGAACCCAATACGTTAGGGCTCAATTCCCTTGAAAATCCTAAATACGAACATTATCTCAATTTTAAAAAATTTTCTATCTTTAAATTTGAGTAAAAAATGATGTAATGTGATTTTATACATACAAATGCTATAATAATAATAATAATAAATACATCATCGACATAAAAATAATATAAGCAAATGAATAAAAAATGTAATCCATGACATGCAAAATATTAAATGTAAACACAATTATACAATGGATGGGATAGCAAACAAATAAATAAGGATCAAAAGATGTACACATGGAAATTATGAAGATTAAAATATACATATAATTTACAAATAAAATTTTAGGTTATAGAATTTATATATAAATACAACACATAATATACTTATGAAAATAAAGAAAAAATAATTATACATACATATATAAAATAATAAAAATAAGTATATTTTAAAAAGGAAAAAAGGAGAGTATTTAATCACTTAAAAACGTAAATATATACATATATATATATATATGAAAATATTCATTAAAAATAGGAAAATATTTGTTTTTTAAAATATATATATGTGTACATATAAAAGAATATTTATAGATAAAAAATTAGAATAAAAATAATAATTACACTATTAATTAATAAAATAAATAAAAGAACATAAAAAAACTAAATTGAATTGCAATTACAATATCTGGGGTAAATCCGCAAATAAATAAAAGTAAAAGGACTAATTTGAACGCGCGAGTTACATAGAGGGGCTGGAAGGGAAATTTTCCCTTCTCCTCTAAAACGGCGTCGTTCAAAAGGATTAAATTGAAATTTAAAATAAATAAAAGGGTAAATTAAAAAAATAAAGAAAACTTAATTACAAAAACATTAAAAGGCGGAGGGGCTAAATAAAAATAAATAAATAAAATTCGCAGTGGTATCACCTTCTCCCTTTTTTAAAATCGTAAATAAGTAAAACAAATAATCGAAAGAAAAAAATAGTAAGCCACATTTAAAAAACTGTCAATCGTTCTTTTTTTATTCCTCCTCCTCTTTTTCTTTTTTTCCTTTACAATGAAGGGAGAAGCCTCTATTTATAGTTGAGCGTCCCCAAATCCAACGGTATAGATCAATTACATCAACGACTGAGATTAAAGGGTATCTACAAATTAAATCTCTAAGATTACAAAATCATATCTAAGATTATATATCATATCTAAGATTGCATATCATATCTAAGATTGCATATCCTCAAAAATTATGTTTCCATATGTGAGCCCGGGCTAAAATTGGGTATTACATTTGCCCCTCTTTGCTCGTTGTCATGTAACAGGAACGGAGCAAATACTTTAAAAATGCCCAATTTTGCCCGGTCTTGCTGGAACATGAAACTCTTCTTCTTCAAGTAGCCTCATTCCTTCCTAGAAGTATAGGAGCTAGTGCTTCAATCTATTCCACTGCAACTGCAGGGAGATAATACTTACAGTCTTCAACCTATTCCACTGCTGACCAGGGAGATAGGATTACTGGCTTCAATGTACTCCACTGTAACCATAGGGAGGTAAAATCTACCATCTTCGATCTACTTTACAACTACTTAGGGAGATAAGATATGAAATCTTCAATCTATTCCACTGTTGCCCAGGGAAGTAGAATTACTGGCTTCAATGTACTCCACTATAACCACAGGGAGGTAAAATCCGCCATCTTCGATCTGCTCCACTACTGCTTAGGGAGATAAGATCTGAAATCTTCAATCTATTCCACTGTTGCCCAGAGAAGTAGAATTACTGGCTTAAATGTACTCCACTATAACCACAGGGAGGTAAAATCTGCCATCTTCGATCTGCTCCACTACTGCTTAGGGAGATAAGATCTGAAATCTTAAATCTATTCCACTGTTTCCCAGGGAAGTAGAATTATTGGCTTCAATGTACTCCACTATAAGCACAAAGAGGTAAAATCCGCCATCTTCTATCTGCTCCACTACTGCTTAGAGAGATAAGATCTAAAATCTTCAATCTATTCCACTGTTGCCCAGGGAAGTAGAATTACTGGCTTCAATGTACTCCACTATAACCACAGGGAGGTAAAATTCGCCATCTTCGATCTGCTTCGCTGTCAATGCAGGAAGGCAAGATCTGCTATCTTTAACCTGCTCCACTACAAACGAGGAAGGCAAGGCTTTGTTTTCGATCTGCTTCGCTGTCGATGCAAGAAGACAAGATCTGCTCTTTCACTGATCTGTTCTTTAGGGAGCATGACCTGTATAATGAACCTAACTATGCCTAATGATTAGAATGGCATGATCAAAATGTATCAAATGCTCCTAACTAGACATGTATGAATGGTGCTTGCATGAATGCAAAATTTTATTTTTTTGAGAATGATCCCGCTTAGGTTGTCATTACTCGAAGTTTATTAAGGCTTTGTGACTAACGTGCTACAACGCCTTCTTGCTTGACTGGCTTTTCTGAAGAAACATTTAGCCAGGTTGCCCCCCACTGTGAACCTCCAAGTTTAATCCATTGGGGAGCAAAAATTTATACCATCGTTCTCCCACTGTAACCCAAGAGTATATGACTTTTCTTCAATCCTCTCCTATCACAATTCAAAGATACAGGATCTAAATCTTTCTAGTCTCTTACACCATTCCCAAGGTGTCGTACCAAAGGCTCATGCGCAACTGAAGGCTCTCTTCCCTGAGGTAACCTCTTTCTATTGCCTGGTGATCATTAATTGCTTGTTGATCTAGGCTTTGTCATCAACACGACATCCAATTTTTTGACAACAAAATCCAAAGAGAAAGTCCTAGTTTAGACTGTTCCTTTTCAGATTTCTAACCTTTAAACCCGGTGCGTTCTAAATAATAGTCCTGTTTTAGGCTCTTGTATTATTTAGAAACTTTTAGAGTAATATGCAAAACTTCCTTCGTGAAAATTTTATTAGTCCATTGATCATTATTCTAATGCAACATGCTTGCAAAAAGAACAAAACGATGGATAAAATAGAGATAATTCTGAGCATAGCTTGAAATAAATTATCAAAGATAGTAAAGAAGAATAACAAAGAGATTAATTGGGAATACGTATCTTGGAAACGAATGAAATGTTCCGAGAATAACAAATTTAGTATAAATAATATGAATATTGGGTGCCCTAGATATCGCAACTTGAACTTCTCTGTACAAACTTTTTTTTTGAAGATCCATCTGAGTTTGACATGTGTTTAGGAGATCCACAGTACTCTGCAAATGCCCCAAGATGTTGCCTACCTTTTCTTGATAATTCAGGTATAACAAGATCACCACATGCCCCAATCTGGTTAAAATTTGAGTTGCTCTAATCACCTCGTGCCCCATTCTGATCAATATTTGAGCCGCCCTTTTCGGGTTTTCAACTCAAATCCCCTTTGGTCTCAAAGTGCCCTTTGCGGGTTTTCACTTTGGCCTCTCCATTTTCCCTTTTTTTTCATTTTTTGTTTTTTTTGTTTTTTTTATTTTTTTGAATCTGAACTCATAGGATTAGACAAGTCTTCGTTATCCCTTTCGATCAGAATCAATGTAAAATCTTCTTTGTGATCAAATTTATTTGATAGAGCATTTTGGGGCATACTTTTAACTATGATGAAAACTTTGGATCTTCCTATTCAATTAATATAAAATCCAACAACAGAGAAATGACAACTTGACTTCGACGGGCTAAACCATTATGAGCCAAAGAAGAAGGCATTGCCCCGGCAAAGAATGCATCGTTCATGATGTTAATCTTGAACATACTGTAAAATTTTTTTGATATTGCATTGTTGTCCAGATTACAATGTCAATGCATACCCAAGCATGACCATACGAAGACATCTTTGAACTCTTTGAAGTAACTCAACAAGGTTCTGCTTCATTTCTTCGGTTATGCACGTTCTCTTAAGGTCACAATCTCCATTGTCTCCTCATGAGGTAAGATTTCATTCCTGTTCGACCATCTATAACAAGTCTGAAAATAGGCTACAATCTATGCCATCTTTAAAGTCATGAGATCTCTTTAAACACAGATACCACTAAAAGGAACTTCTGAATCCGTAACAGCATCACTCATGTCGTTGATATCTGGAGACCCATAATAGGTACCAAAGAATATACAAAAGAATGTATGAATAATCATTTGTACAATTATGAATGAATAATTATTCGAAAAGAATGAAAGAATATTGGCTTAAAAAATGAATGCAAAGATGTATTTTATTAAAATAACAACATTCAGACATGAGCCTATTTCATAAAGGAATTCTTATTACCTCTAGGCTGAAGGCAACAAGTGTGTTTTAAACATTACTCTAAGTAATCTCTAAATACTACAGGGGCTTCTTCTACAGTCTAATTATTTAAAGCACTCCCAAGTCTATAAGGGCAAAAATCTGACAAGGTCTCTTCTTCAGTTGTTTCATCGTGAACACTTCTCGACACCCCTTCATATTCAATCATGACTGGGTACTAGATGAACTATCTATCTTGACAATACCCATGTTGATGAATTTTTCAACTAGCTTTTTGAAGGTAATGTAATTTTCTATAGAATGCCCTGTAATTCCTGCATGATAATCACATTGTGCACTTGCATCATACCATTTGGGATACGGGGGCTGTGGAGGCTTCACATGTAAAGGAGCAACAACATGCGCATTGAATAAGCTTTGATACAGCTCCTTGTACGACATTGGAATTGGTGTGAACTAGAGCTTTTCAGTACCTGGCTTCACACCTAATTCTTGTCTTGATGAACCCTGTTGGTTAGCAATCGATTTGCCGTACGTATTCACGCTGTTCACCTCATTTCCATTTTCTTTTGAGGCTTGCCTTCTGTTATTTCCTCCAGCATCAATCTTTCCGCTCTTTATGGCACTTTCAATCATTTCACCATTTATGATTATGCCAGAAAAGCTTTTTGTCGCACTCCCTAACATATGTGTGATGAACAGAGCTTTCAATATATTTATGAATAACATTGTCATTTCCCTTTCCAAGAGCGGTGGCTGAACTTAGACGGCGACCTCCCTCCACCTCTGTACATACTGCCTAAAGCTTTCATTTGATTTCTTTTCCAAATTTTGTAAGGTGATTCTATCAAGAACCATATCTGTCACATGACTGTACTGCTTTATGAATGCCTGTGCCAAATCTCTCCATGAATTAATCTGGGTACAGTTCAATCGATTGTACCACTTGGATGCTGCCCCTGTGAGGCTATCCCGGAAGCAATAAATCAAGAGTTGGTCATTATTGACATAACCAGTCATTCGTCTGCAGAACATGATAATATGAGCTTCGGGGCTACTGGTTCCATTATATTTCTCAAACTCTGGCATTTTGAATTTGTAAGGGAGCATTAAATCCGGAACCAGACTCAATTCTTTAGCATCCATCCCATAGTAGCCTTCTGCACATTCCATCGCTCTAAATTTCTCTTCCAACCATTTGTACTTTTCCTCTAGCTGTTTTGGCAATTCATCATTCATTTTCTCCTTTCTAGCCGTCTCATCGAAATCAGGGATAGCAGGATTAACAAAGTTGGCTCCGGGGTTAGAGCCTGATCCTGCTTGGAGATTCAATAGCGTTGCAGCGTCACCCGGAGGATTAATGGTAACAAAGGACCTACGCGGATATATCTCAACTGGTTGGGGGGTAAAGTCTGGAGGATAAACAGGTCCTTCATTGTCTCCTTCTTCATTATTGAGCACAGAGCCTTTTCCTTTATCAGTTCCTTTGTTGAACCATTGAGTTAACTGAGTCATCATACTCCCTTGAGATTCTATCATTTTGTTTATCATTTTTTGCTGCTCATTCATTTGCTTTTGAAGTTGCTCCTGCATTTCCTTTTGGGATTGTTCTAGTCTTTCCATCCTTTGATCCATATCCTTAGTTTTCAATCGAGTACCGTAGCGGTGTTTAGTAGGCTGGTTGGTTTCCAGATTAATTAAAGAATGATTTATATCAATTAGAATCTTTTAGTGGACTTGAATGCATATGATATCATGTAATGTGAATGCATGCAATGAATGCATAAAGAGATGTTGATTCTAATTCAATTCCATTTAAAGAACTTTACTAGAAAACAAATCTCTTTACATAAAATGAATAGTTATACGGCCTTACCCTCATAGGCGAAGACATTCGATCTTCTTTTTCATTCGAGCGTTAAGATAAATTTCACGAACTCTTCAAAAACGTCTCTTCTATCTCCTTTTTTCTCGATCCGGGCCGTAACTTGTTGTTCGCTCATCCTCGTGATGCTCGTTGGCTTCTCTTTAAGAAGGTTCAACGGTTCTCAAATAATCTTTGTCATCTTGAATTCTTGGGCAACGGAGCCATAGTCCTTCATTAAATTATCATCCTTCTCTTATCATATGTTCTTGGACCATATTCGGACAACCATATTGTCATCCACTTTATCAAGAAACCCATTTTCTTATGACCAGCTCTCTATTTAGCAATTGAACATGAATCAACACCTCTTTTATAATGAAATGAAATGCCATGACATGTAAATAAAACACGAAAAGTCAGTATCATATAAACATATAATATAATAGTAAAATTCCTACTCAGATATCTACTAGGGTTTAGTATAGTTCTACTTAGGGTGGATTCCTAAGGTTCATTATATGAAGTTTGGCTTCTAGAGTAAAGGTACCTGAACCAGCAGATTCCTCAATCCTCACCCATTATAAGCTCATATGGATCGAGTTCGGTTCAGGGGAATACATTTCCCTATGGCTACACGGAGATGAAAATCTCACGAAGACATAGGTACGGATGTATCCCAGAAGCAATCCACTACTCTACACGGAGGTGAAAACCTCACGAAGGCATAACTTCTTACTCCCACTTAAAAGGGTAAAATTGTTCAACTCATGAAATGTATAATGCAAACAATATTTAAGTAATAAGATAATGAATGCGAAAGGATGCCATGAATTTTTTTAAAAAAAATATTTTTCTCGACCGTAAGACAAAAATTAATCAACTTTATGGCTCGACTCTTTTTTTTAAAAAAAAAGTCCCCAGTGGAGTCGCCAAGCTGTCGAAACCATCTTTTTGAAAAATAAAAGTTTTTGGTTGTCGACTCTAAAAAAAATGAAAATTTGGGAGTCGCCATCAATCTTTTATTGAGGTGTGATTGGATCACCTAAAAAAAACGGCTTTGGTCTACGAGTTTTAGAAAAACGGATCCGGGAGTCAGTTACGTACGAGGAAGGATTAGCACCCTCGTAACGCCCAAAATTGGTACCTAGTTAATTAATTAGTGTCTTAAGGTCGAGAATTTGGAAAAAAACGTAATCCTTAGCAAAACTTAAAAGGTTACGTATTAAGACCCTTATTATTTCAGAGAAAGAAGATACCACACCCAATGCGTTAGGGCACAGCATTCTAATTTTCCCCAAAATGAATTGGGCCAAAATACTTGTACAATAAAACTTTAAAAGAACATCCACTTATCCAAGATTTAAGAAATCACACCCAATACGTTAGGGCACGATTCCTCTAGAATCCCAAACTCGGAATATTTCCTTTACTTTAAAAGAGCATCCACTTATCCAAGATTTAAGAAATCACACCCAATACGTTAGGGCACAATTCCTTTAAAATCCCAAACTCGGAATATTTCCTTTATTATTTTTAAAAAAATCTTCATTTCGAGAAATCAATGTGTCACATCCAATACGTTAGGACACAACGTGTTGAATTCCCAATAATGAGTTTTTATTTTTTTGATTGAAGAGAAATGCTCGATTGTCGGATTTAACGAAGAAAAATCAGAACCCAATACGTTAGAGCTCAATTCCCTTGAAAATCCTAAATACGAACATTATCTCAATTTTAAAAAATTTTCTATCTTTAAATTTGAGTAAAAAAATGATGTAATGTGATTTTATACATACAAATGCTATAATAATAATAATAATAATAATAATAATAATAATAATAATAATAAATACATCATCGACATAAAAATAATATAAGCAAATGAATAAAAAAAGGTAATCCATGACATGCAAAATATTAAATGTAAACACAATTATACAATGGATGGGATAACAAACAAATAAATAAGGATCAAAAGATGTACACATGGAAATTATGAAGATTAAAATATACATATAATTTACAAATAAAATTTTAGGTTATAGAATTTATATATAAATACAACACATAATATACTTATGAAAATAAAGAAAAAATAATTATCCATACATATATAAAATAATAAAAATAAGTATATTTTAAAAAGGGAAAAAGGGAGTATTTAATCACTTAAAACGTAAATATATACATATATATATGAAAATATTCATTAAAAAAGGAAAATATTCGTTTAAAAAATATATATATATATGTGTACATATAAAAAGAATATATATAGATAAAAAATTAGAATAAAAATAATAATTACACTATTAATTAATAAAATAAATAAAAAGAACATAAAAAAGCTAAATTGAATTGCAATTACAATATCGGGGTAAATCCATAAATAAATAAAAGTAAAAGGACTAATTTGAAGCTGCGAGTTACATAGAGAAATTTGGAAGGAAATTTTCCTTCTCTAAAAGCAGTGTCATTCAAAAGGATTAAATTGGAATTTAAAATAAATAAAAGGGTAAATTAAAAAAATAAAGAAAAGTTACTTACAAAAACATTAAAAGGCGGATGTGCTAAATAAAAAAAATAAATAAAATTCGCAGTGGTATCACCTTCTCTCTTTTTTAAAATCGTAAATAAGTAAAAAAAATAATCGAAAAAAAAAATAGTAAGCCACCTTTAAAAAACTGTCAATCGTTCTTTTTTTATTCTTCCTCCTCTTTTTCTTTTTTTCCTTTACAACGAATGGAGAGGCCTCTATTTATAGTTGAGCGTCCCCAAATCTAACGGTACAGATCAATTACAGCAACGGCTGAGATTAAAGGGTATCTACAAATTAAATATCTAAGATTACAAAATCATATCTAAGATTATATATCATATCTAAGATTGCATATCATATCTAAGATTGCATATATCATATCTAAGATTGCATATCCTAAAAAATTATATTTCCATATTTGAGACCGGACTAAAATTGGGTATTACAAAATGAATGATGTTATGTTAGTATGATGTGCATATGGATTGTGATGCAAGTTATCACGTCAACAACGTTAAAAATTAATGTTTTAGTTATCATTTTCGCTTAAAAATTAATTTGAATTTTTTACAAAGTTAAGGGTAAAATTAAACAAAAAAAAAAAAAGAAAAAAGAATAAAGATCAAATTGATATAAATATATAACAATATGACGCATTATTATTAAAACATTTTTTTATATTTATTTCTAAAAACTTTTAATAAAGTGACATTTTGAGTATCAAATAATATATAAAATATTAAATATTAATGTGGCAATGCGTGAGAGTTTAGCACGTGAAACTCTAGGAGTGGCTAAAGACGTAAATTGCCACCTCAAAAGTAATTATATGCAAACCAGTTTCATCTCATGATTTGTCAACCACGTGGAATTTCATCAATGGTGGCAATCGCCACATGAGCAGCTTACAGCCTTGCTGATGATACGTGTGAGGCTGTGGTTACCCTAAACCCACCAATCAAATTTATTTCTTTGGTTGGCTAAATAAATAACATCTAAATTACAAAGAAAATCTTCCCAAATCACGTTTTGTTTCCTGAGTTGGCCTTCCATCAATGGTGCTAATGCCCTTACCTGGTCTAGTAACACGTGTGTGGCTCTGATTAACCCAAATCAGCCAATCCAGTTAATTCTCTCTATTTCTGCCTAAATAACATCAAATATAAAATAGCTGATTCTGAGAGCTAAATTAGGACTTAACATATATTCAAAACAGTTTCTTTCTTGTCAGACATTTCTCATTTTTGTATGCCCTCCAACGAACTAATAATATATATATATATATATATACATGTACATGTAATAGTAAGAACATATAAGAAAGTCACTGAATTTTACTGGTGCTTGAAATTTTTCAGAGAGAAGACATGGGAGACAAGTCATACGAGGAAGCCATTGAAGCTCTCAAGAAACTGCTTAGGTAATACATATAAAATTATAAACCATCTTAACTTTTATTAACTGTTGGTGCTCTCACAACATGAGAAGAGTAGACTTTTTACTTTAATTCATTGGAGTTTAAAAGTTTGTCAGCATTAACTTTGAATAAATTGATTAATGTAGTGAGAAAGGAGAATTGAAAGCTGTTGCAGCTGCAAAGGTAGATCAAGTGACAGCTGAGTTAAAGACAACATCTGATGATTCTGTGGAGAGGTTGAAACAAGGATTCGTTTACTTCAAGTCACAAAAATATGAGTTAGTCATCACTCTTTTCATTTTTTTTTCTTTAATTTTCTTCATATTCTTCAATGGTTTTTCACTAACTGCTTGCTTTTTGTCTTCTTGCAGGAAGAATCCTGCTTTGTATGCTGAGCTTGCCAAGGGTCAAAGCCCCAAGGTACATATATATACACATTCACTAACATGTATTGCTGCAATAATTAGTAGAGCTAAATGTGGGGTATAAAATTGTTGCAGTATATGATTGTTGCCTGCTCCGACTCCAGGGTGTGCCCATCTCATGTTCTGGACATGCAACCAGGGGAAGCTTTCGTGGTTCGTAATGTTGCTAATATTGTTCCACCTTACGATCAGGTAACTTACAGAAGAATTGCATCGAACTGTTGGGTCCGGGTTCATTTTAAAATTCTGTCAGGTTGATGACTCATTTGTGTATGTTATGACAGACTAAATACGCTGGAACTGGATCTGCAGTTGAATATGCAGTTTTGCATCTCAAGGTTCAAGAAATTGTGGTGATTGGGCACAGTGCCTGTGGTGGAATCAAAGGACTCATGTCTTTCCTATATGATGGAACCACCTCTACGTATGGGCCTCATTGCTCTACAAAAAGAAAAAAGCTTTCTACATTTACTAACTAATTAAATAACTGATTCATTTACTAACTATAATCTGATCGAGAATTGCAGTGATTTCATAGAAGATTGGGTTAAGATTGGAATGCCTGCTAAGACCAAGGTTCAAGCAGAACACGGGGGCGAGCCCTTGGGAGTTCAATGTACACATTGTGAGAAGGTATACCTTAAATCTCAGCTTCTCGGGATAGAAAACGAGTTACATATATCCATGTCTAGCACACATGGAGTCATGATTATGGGAATATCACCTTGATTGAACATACTAGAATAGATTGTATGAACCAACTGGGCTAAGTCCTGGTTCAGAAGTTTCTAACCGACGATGGGTGTATTATATATAATTTCAGGAAGCAGTGAATGTATCCCTTGGAAACTTGCTAAGTTATCCATTTGTGAGAGATGGATTGGTGAGGAAAACTCTAGCACTCAAGGGTGGTTACTACGATTTCGTTAAAGGAAGTTTCGAGCTTTGGAGTCTCAATTTCCAGCTTTCTTCGCCCCTCTCCGTCTGAAATTATCATCTGCAGTGACACCATCTTTGTTCCTTAATTACTTCTTTTTCCTACAGTATTGTACTACGCATGCTTGTCTCCTTTTGGACTTATGAATAAGAGAAACATATGCTTCTAATGACTATATTAATGGCTGCCCCAGGACCGCCTTTCAGTCCTCTTATTTTATCTACCATCGTAAACGTTCTCGACTGTTAGCGAGTGCGTATCATCTTATGAGAAAATTTGTGATGGGACTTGGGATTGGTTAGCCATAATTCCTCTCCTCTTTCTCCCTTTAATCTCGAGGGGCTGTTAGACTTATTATGTGTAATATTACAGGGTTGGATAATAAATTTGCTTTTTGAAATTTTAAATGTCCCACAAATATGCTTTTTACCCTATGTGAGATTGATATTTTCAAACATCTCACTCTTCCATTATTAAACATCATTCAATAAAGGCTTGGTTTCTCAGCAGTTTGTTCATTCCAGAACTTGAAGCATTTTTAATTGCCATTAAACCATTGATGTATATATTAAAATATTCTTGTTTGAGATCTGTATATATTATGCCGAAACCACCAAACCTGAACAAATAAATTTTCATTCAATACTCTTTTCTATAAATGTGAACTGCATATCTACATAAAATTATAGTAATTGAACCTGACCTTACACAAACTGAAAAATATATTTCGAGTAAAATTTATTAGCCTTTCCACCATGATAGCTTTTATTGGCACTCAAACAGTTTAATATCTTAATCTTCAAACACATGAAATAAAAATGGTTTTACAGTTCATTAAATTCGATAATGGTTGTTTTGATTGTGATATTTGTTTCAGATATATCTTAATCTTCAAAGACATGAACTGCTCAAATACATGAAAAATCTTTTGAAAAATTTAACATTGCCATGTTAGATGCATACTTATATCTAAAAATAAAACCGGAATCTAATAACATAGTCTCTAGCTAAGATGAAAAGAAGAATATTCATGGAAGTGGTCAATCATGGCAAGTGTACTTAGCTCATAATCATGGTCAGGAATCCAGAAAGTGTTGATATAACTCTCACTGGTCATTGATTCTTGAGTAGTATTGTTTAAGACCCGATGATCAATGGCTTCCTGCTGGTTACTTTGATCCACTGTTATACCCGTGGTTTCAGTGGTGGTTCCATGTCCAGGACTTGGATCCGTGGCTGCCTCATCAACATGACACACTTTGACTTGCTTTGAACTTTGACAAAAATCGATCCTCGTCTCGTTTTGATCAATGATCCCTAGTTTCTTCCTCAAATGACTATTCCAGTAATTCTTGACTTGATTGTCAGTTCGACCTGGAACTCGTTTCGCAATCAAAGACCATCTGTTTCCAAGAAGCTTATGAAGTCTAATGATGAGGTCTTCTTCTTCTTCAGAAAAATCACCCTTTTTAACGTTAGGACTCAGGTAATTCATCCACCTTAGCCGACAACTTTTCCCACTTCTCTTCAAACCTGTACAAGGAACAAAAAACATAACATCTTAAAGAAGAAAAGACAGAAGAAATGAAGTGTGACTGTGTTGTTAAGAACCTGTTCTGTTGGCTATTTTGTTCCATTGTCCTTTTCCATGGACCTTGACATAATCAATGAGTAACTTGTCTTCCTCCATTGTCCATAATCCCTTTTTGTATAGAATTTCACCTTCTTTTTTCATGGACATTTGTTGGAGTTGTTTCCGTTTGCTCTGAAGAAGATGCACAAGGATTTTGCAGTATATGGATTAGATTTTTTTGAAACACAAATGCTGTTTTAAATATATATATATATATATATATATTCCTTTTTCTTAGCTCATAAGTGTAGGATTCTGGTTGTATATATGGAGGTAATGATGAGATGATGATGGATGGCAGATTTGGATAAATTACTCTTAATAGCTTTTGCACACATCTTCACATATTTTGTGAGCTCTCTTAATTAGATTCATGCTAAAAAATTCCAGGATTAAAATGAATGGTAAATGTTAAAGTTAAAAAAATCCATAACCCAAATTATTGTGTTTTTTTCTATATATAAACAAAAGAGTTCATCGCTTCAGGATTAAGAGAATACATTACAAATGTTGTAATTCAAATATAATCTATTAATTTTTTTTAAATTAAATGAATTAGATGCGAGTTTTAAAAGTTTATAAGTTTAAGGCTTAGTTTGTATAGATGGTGCGTTTTCTTGCTGTTAGTGTAAAAATAGCAGTGACGGTGAGATTATATATTGTAACGATATAGTAGTGTGAGACAAAAGTAAACTAAACGCATTGCACTGCACCGCACACAATCACTCATCCAAACCCCACTACTTGAACTCAAACCAGAAAATGCAAAGATATTTATGACCAACAACTAACTGCCATATCACATCCGTGCATGTAGGGGCCGTACTGCCTTAGCAAATGCACATTTATCTAAATTCGGAAATCCATCACTTACTTTTTTGGGACAATCAATTTCCCTTTCCTCTTTTCTACACTTCCACCTAAGCTTACAACACACCATTAGGAGGTCCCTTATTTACTAGGGTTTGCTTATTTCGTGTTACCCATATTCAATACTCATAGACGAGTCCATGTAACATAGAATTTCCACTTATACCCCAATCAGTTAAGAAGAAAGAGCAAGATAGATGCAATTTTTTACGAAGGTTGATAGCCTTGTGCTTCACATTGTGAAAACATTGTATGAAAGATGATAACAAGTTGATGGCATAGCCGCATAGATACAACAGGAATATTTTTCCAGTAAAATAGTAAACAAATAATGACATTTCCTTGTATATTTACTAGGTATTTAGGATTATGCAACATACTAAATATCATTTCATGACTCATCTGGCTTTGGCTTGAGTATTATAGGGATCTTCTCCTCATGTAACATCTCCACGATAATTTTAAAATTAAAATTATGAAAAATTTGTACATCATAAAAGATCTAAAGACGTGTATATATATAGAGAGAGAAAGAAATGGTTATTGGTTTTATTCAATGCTATGTCATATCGCCAACTTTGCATTGATAAAAAACTCTGTACAAATCACTTTTGTTTGTGACCTTCTTTCCTTTAACAGGTGTTATTACATTCGTAATATTCATGATTTTTAAATGGGTATTATTTTAAATACGTAATTAAATATGTGGTCCATTAGCCAATTTTCTTTTCAAGCTCAACTTCATTATGTAGGTTATAGTTTTTTCTAATAAAAAGAATAGACTAGAAAAAAAAGAAAAGAATCATTTACGGTATTTTTATGTTAGATGATGATCTTGACAATTTGGTAGAAGCTAACCATAGAGAAGAGGAAGAAAGAAAAAGGACGGGCAAATCAATAGTGGATTTTAGAAATTAAGGATGACTTTGGTTTAGATTTCTTGTGTTTTAATCTATTTTTCGTGAAAGTCATGTATTTCATTTGGGTTAGTATAGTTACTAAATTCTGGTGAGGTTCCGACAACATTGGTGGTGTCAAATGAAAGTTCTCTTTAAGATATCTCAAATGGTATGTGCGGCATCCATTTCAAATGGGTAAATTAAGAGAATGATTTTAATTTTTTTTGTTGTATAGGTTTTGACAGTCTCAAGAAGTCGTCTTTGACACACTAGAAATTCATCTTTAGTTCTTCATTTGTTTCAAAATTTAGATATTTTTTGGTAGTATGAAGTTTGTATTTTCATTTGGTATTCCTATCTTGGTCATATGACTCTCGTGCTAAGAAATATGAGGCCCAAAAGCAGGCTAGTCAAAACTGTTAGCCCAGAAAATGCTGAGTAAATTGTGATGATTTTTGGCTTTCGAAACTTAAGTTTTCAGTACTAATTTTAACGAACCAAGTTTCTAAGTTTTTGTATTCCATCTAATATTTGAATTCATGATTTTACATTTTCGAAATATGTAGTAAATAATTTCAGAAATTTCTAAAGTTTGTGTGATTCACAATTTAGTCATGTTCTATTTTTAGATTATTAATTAGCTTAATTCACCTTCAATTATGATTTGTCGTAATATGGCACCTAGTGAGTAGTTAGCTAGACTCCCAAATTGCATGCTATAGATTAAAATGACTTGAGCATGAAACTCTTTTGGGTTCGATCCTTGGAATATTTGGGTGTTCCGTTGTAACACTAAAACTATTACAACTGACTTGTCACACTTGCAGTACACCACACATAGATTGATTGTTTCAGTGTTGATTCTCTGCCCCGGTGTTCACGCGCTGGTGGCAAAAGAGGTTAGTGAGCCTATGAAGACCAATCCTGGGTCAACAACTATATGTTTCCTAGATAATAGGTTGTTCCAAAGGTGTTACATCTGTATAAAACCTATCAAAGTTGGGTTCAAGGCTGGTTGTAGACCTATAATTAGCCTAGATAGTTGTTTCTCAAGGGCTATTATGGTGAGCACTTGTTGTTAGCTGTTGGGATAAATGTAATCATTTGCATCTATCCCATTGCATTTTCTGTTGTAGAAAGTGAGTATAGGGATTCATGGTGTAACAGCTCGTTTTCAGTGAAATCGAAACAGTGGTTTCGAGACCACAAATCGGAGTCTGAAAAGAAAAATTATTTTAATATTTTTTTATGGTCTGACTTATGGTAGAAATATCGTATGAAAATTTTGTTAGGAAAATTTTACCGATTACATGTTTAATTGATAAAAGGACCAAATTGCATGAAATGCAAAAGTTGAGTTCTAGTAGCTATGAGTATCAAATAGCTATGGAATTCAAAATTGGAGGTCTTTATATGACAAATAGACCATTAAGAGGGGTTAGTAGATAAGTATGATGATTCATCCATGGAAAATTAAAAAAAAGGATAAAATTGGAAAGATAAAAAATAAAGATGAAAAATAAAAAAATAAAAGAAAATATCATCATTTATATCATCTTTCCCAAAATTAAATACATAGAAACCCTAGCTAAGAGAAGAAAACTCAAGCAAGCTTACTTGGCTTAATTGAGAAAGTAATCTTGTCCCGTTTTTAGTAATTTTTATGTTTCCGAGATCGTAATAGCTTAATTTATCTATCTCGGGGATTAATTTGCTAAGTTATCAAAGTATTAAAGTTTTACCATAGATGAATATGCATGAATTATGAAATTTATGGTAGAAAATGAAAGGTTGTTGATAGATAAACAACTTTTGTAAAGTGAATTTTTATGAAATTGTGATTTAGGGACTAAATTGTAAAGATGTAAAATTCATGGAAAAATTTTGAATTTTATGAAATACATGGGCTATTAATGTTACATGTAAAAATCGGTTAGGCTTGGAATAACGATTAAATTGCATAAATTTCTTTTTCCGAGCCTAGGGATGAAATCGTCATTAACTAAAAGTATAGGGGCAAAATGGTAATTTTTCCTAAGATGTGAATTGAATTGAATATGAATTGTATTAAATTGAGTTAAGTTCACTCGTATAGATCTGGATAGACAAAATACAGAATTAGATCGAGGAAAAGAGAAAGTGTCGGATTAGTAGACAACAAATCAATGAACACTTGTCAAGGTAAGTTCGTGTAACTAAATTGTGTATATTTATATGCTTAAATTGAATTTTATGTATCTGTATTGTATAATTTACATGTATGAAAATCAATCACATATCTGATAATGTTCGATAAGTATCAAATCTCGATTGAATAAATGAAATTTGATGGATACTGGGTTCCTAAATTGGTTGTGGTCCTGCATATGTTGCGAACACACCATAGGTCGAAAGAGCATCCCGTTATTAGCTCTCATGAGCATCCCGATGTATGACCCTCTTGAGCTTCCCGTTATATGGTTCTTGCAAGGTTCCCGTTAATAACTCTTCGGAGCATCTCGATTGGTTGCGATCCTGCATGTGTGTGGTCACACGCAACTCTTACGAGCATCCCGTTATATGGCTCTTCGTGAACTTCTCGATTAAAGGCTCTTTGTGAGCTTCCTGATTAATGGCTCTTTGGAGCTACTTGATATGGCTCTCTTGAACTTCCCAATATATGGCTATCCAGAGCTTATTGATTATTGTCTCTTTGGAGCTACCCATTATTGGCTCGCATGAGCTTTCTGATTATGGCTCTTATGAGCTTCCCGTTATACAGCCCGGATAAGCTTCCCGTTAATGGCTTTCAGGAGTTTCTTGTTATATGGTTTGAGAGAGGGCTTCCCGATTATATGCTCTAATAAGCACCCCCGAATATGAATTAACGAATTTCAGATTCATACACTTCATGTGTACTACCCTTGTATCCATTGATATTTTAAATGATTCAACGGGTAAAGTTTCGAGATGAGATGAAATCAATTCAAGATAAATTACTATGAGAAATATTTGAAGTACAAAGATATGGTATGTACATGTTCACGAATACTTGAAGCGATAAATACATGTATGTGGAAATTGAATATTGATGAGCTCATTCATTTTTCTTGGTATTTATGTGAATTACATGACTAACATGCTTGATGAGGATATGTGTTTAGGCAATTGGCCAAATTGATTTGAGCATGTTTAGTTAGCTTACCTTAAATGTGAAATAAATGGTAAGTTAATTTCCTGTTATATTAACTTACTAAGCATTAAATGCTTACTTTATTTTATTTCCTCTGTTTTATAGTAACCTGGAAGCTCGTTAAGGTTGGAAGTTGGTCGGAGCCGCATCACACTATCAATAGCTCTTTTTTGGTATATTTATTAAATCAACTTTGTTATAATGACATGTATAGGTTAATTTGGCTATTGGTGGCATGTAAATGTTTCGTTGTGATTAGCCATTTGAATGGCTTATGTTTGATACATTTTGATATATATAAGTATCTGGCCTTATCATGGTTGATATGTGTTTTGGCATAATTGATTGATGGTTAACTAATAGGCAATTGTAACATGGCTTGAGTTGGTATAGTTGGTATAGATATGAATATATATATTTAAGTGATCAAATTGTTAAGCGTGGATACTTGATTATATAAGATGATATTATATGCATAAGAATTGGTTATCGCTTGATTCAAATGTTTTATTGAGAATGTGTTTAAGTGTTAATGTAGGTGGAAGACAAGTTTGGGTGAGAAATAAGGCTTGGAAATAACCTTATTTTGTCCACACGGGCAAAGACACGGGCGTGCGTCTCAGCCACATGGGCGTGTGTTTTGACCGTGTATCCCCTGTAGCTTTAAAATTTCAAAACTGAATGCTCAGAATTGATCACACAGCCTGACACACAAGCATGTGGCTTGGTCGTGTGACTCCTGCACCTACACACGGCCTAACAGACGAGCGTGTGACTTGGCTGTGTGACCCAAGTCAGTGAGTTACACGGGTACAAACACGGGCTGGGAGACGAATGTGTGCCCTATTTTGAATGCCCACATGGCCTGAGGCATGGGCGTGTCTCTTGGCCGTGTGAGCCACACGGCCTGACCACACGGGCGTGTGTACCCTGCACCTAGG
Organism: Gossypium raimondii; assembly: GCF_025698545.1. NCBI lineage: Eukaryota > Viridiplantae > Streptophyta > Magnoliopsida > Malvales > Malvaceae > Gossypium > Gossypium raimondii. The sequence goes on from NC_068568.1 coordinate 41,879,513, forward strand.
AAAAATTTTGAAATTTCGCGAAAAATTCTCTGAGTACTCGGTTTAGTCCCGACTTGTTTCTAATGTATGTTTTGGGCCTTGAGGGCTCATATAAGGGAATTTATAAATAATATCTGACATGAATGTTAAATAATATGAAATGTTTGTATTTGATTTGTTTTATTTTGGTAATGCTTCCTAACCTTGTTCTAGCGACGGATACATGTTAGGGGTGTTGCACATGGGGTTGGTTCCTATAGATGGGTAGACGGTAGGGAAAATAATTCATTTGTTCTTTGTTTTGCATTTTATCTTGTTGAAATATCTAAGAAATGATTGTATTTTAATTATGATGTTAGGGGTTGAAAGAAGCATCGGGAGAAGTTTTCCCAAATGTTGATTGTAGGACTTGTATAAGGCATCTTTACACAAACTTCAAGTCCCTTCATAAAGGAAAAGCCCCTAAGTATCTACTTTGGAAAGCTACAAGATCAACCACTATGAAAGAGTTAAATGTGTTATGGGTGAAATGAATCACCTTTCATCCAGTGCTCATTCATGGTTGAAAAGAAAAGACCCTTCATAGTTATCCAAATGTAACACCCCAATCCTCAACGGTCGACTGAGGTGTTACATGGAAAGCAGACTTATACAAAGTTTCAAGGTATAACAAATGGACTGGAGTTAACTCGGAAAAAGTCTCTAAAGCATAAGTCAATAACTGGTATACGCCATAATGTATATGCAAATGAGTTTAAAACTTCTAGTTGAAATCTTTCCTTTGAAAAATACAATATTATTGGCAGTGGTCATAATATATAAAATAGTTTGACATATATGAGAAGAAAAACCTTTATAAAACATAATTCATGATTCATAAAAATTATCAAATCCTTTAAGGGTAACATTCAAATATAACTGTAGTTAAATAAAAAGTACTTTATTACAGATTCAGATTCAAATCAATGTTACACATCATCCCCAGAGAACATATGCATGTTACAAAACAAACACAAGCGAAGCTCACTGCAAAGGTTGCTTTTTTTGGCTGAGTCCCTTCTACAAGCTTATGCCGAATTATCACCTGGAAATAGCAGAAGGAAAAAGGGGTAAGTACAAAAGAACTTAGTGAGCTCCAGAAAAGAAAAGACCCAATCCTTTAGATAAAAAATACACAAGCAAAAATGATTTTACAATTGTAAACTCATACATATAGACTAATACAACAACTCTACACGCTAAGACATTCGGATGGACACTCTCATATCATTGGTGAATACTTAACCTTGGTAGATAGCATTTCCAGGTACATTCTAACATCAGGCGAGCTCTAATATCGGGCATATACTTTCTTCCTTAACATCTAGAGGATACTTTCATCCTTACACCAAATAGAACTTTAACCTTAACAGAGCTGGCACTTCCCAACCAAATACAATCTTTTCTAACAAAAATCTTTGCATTTCAAACATCCCATCAGGCTAAATCATACACCTTTATTATGACGAATTCTATACGCCAAATACAAAGACACTACCTTTCAAACACAACAAACAGGGAATAAAACTTACCACTTAACTATAACACCCCTAACTTGTCTCCATTTCTAGATTAAGGTTATGAGATATTACGAAAGTTAACAAGACCAATAATACAGTGATACAATTCAAAGATTTATTTAAACATCATAAATTAATAAAAAATCATCACTCATAGCATACATTCAAAAACGAGTCTTAAATTGGGTCTACGGAACCTTAAAATCTATTTAGAAACAAGTATGGAATAATTTGAAACAAATAAAAAAATGATAAAAACTGAAAATAGAGGTCACACGGTTGTGGGGCTCAAAGACATGGTCATGTGGCCAAACAGTGTAATAATTTGAGCACGTGTAACTCAGGGTCATGTGAGGTGTCGCCAGTCGTGTAACTCTCTGAGATCATGTGGGCAATCCTACACCAAAAATTAAATAGTGAAACACCCGTAACCCGTCTCTGTCGCTAGATTAGGGTAATAGAGTATTACAATAACATTTTAAATATTTAACAGTACATACAAATAAATATTCACCACATTTATAATCAGTCAATCACATTCCATTCATAAATATACATACACTTATGGGCATTAAAACGAGTTTATGGGGCCTTAAAAATAGATTTAAAATAATCTTGGGTCAATTTGAAACAAAACGAAAAAGTTAGGAACAAGTTGAAAAAAGTTTAAAAAATAGGGGACACATGGCCGTGTGTCACAACCCAGACCGAGTGGACATTTGAAGTTTAGACACATGACCGTGTCCCAGCCCGTGTGTATATTTGAATTAAGGTCACACGGCCGTGTCGCAAGCCGTGTGCCAGATCGTGTTTGAAACTATTTTGGAACACACGGTCGTGTCACAAGCCGTGTGCCAGACCGTGTGAACATTGCACCTAAAAACATTAAGACACAAGGCTGTGCGGATAGGCTGTGTGCGTCACATGGCCGTGTGACAGCCTGTGTGTACCAAAATTTGCTTCCAAAACAAGGCATAATTCACACCTATCTTAGGTAACAAACCAAGCATAAAACATCCTTATAAACACCATCAAAACCACTTCCAAACCAAGCAAAACAAGTCAAATTCCTACAATTTATGTGCCTAACCAATGTGTCCTCATTGACACCACATTTAAATCATCAAACACAAGTCACATTTCATTCATCTTTTACCTAATGTCATTCAAAGGCACCACAAACAAAGATTAAACATTCCAAAACCAAGTTAAAGAGCATATAACATTAACCACCTTTCTTACTCAATCAAACATCCACAAAAATAGCCAATCTCGCCAAATTTCCATTTCATAAAACATTTACCAATTCACATCAACATTTATACATATCCAAAAGAATCAAGCTTATCCAACATGCTTATTTCATTCATAACTATGTACAAGCATTTGTTTCAAGACAAAACATAACTCAAAAGTTTTTATGATATTCAGTATAAGTAACTTATACTAGGTTCAAGCATAGACAAAAGAATATTACTCAAAATATCATCATCCTAGGTACATGCCAAGACACACTAAAAAGAAATACATCACCAACATTGAGTTCGACATTGTTGTGGGATGTTGTGTCGTCAAATAAAAAATTAGTCCATTTAGTCCTTCCATTAGAATTTTTTTTATAAATTAGTCCTTAATGCGAAATTTCCTAGATTCACTCTACAAGGTGGTCTCACGTAACTTCCAACTCCAAAACCTATCAAAACAACTCCAAAAACTTAAATTTCTCTAAGATGACATCTTCCATAATATTAACAATTCAAAAAATTCCAATATGGGCAATCTAACTTATGGTTTAAGGGTTCCAAACACATAAATTTTATGCAAAAAGGAAAAAAGAATACCAACCAATTTAAGCTTGGAAGATTAGAGAACAATGGCCGAAAATGCCACCCTCCCCAAATTCAACATGCAAAGAGATGAAGTTCTCAATTTTTTTTGTTTCCCTCATCCTCTATCTTATTTGTTTCTTATATTTTATTATTTCCTTTTTACTTTTATGTTAACATAATTTATTGCTTATTAGTTATAATATAAATAAAATATACTAAAAAAATATCAATAATAATCATTCACTATCACTACTTATATAGTAAATGGTCTACTTATTTAATAAGTCCCTTACCCTAGTCTCACCATGTAATTTAGTATTAATCACTACTTTTATTACCTTCTTGATTTAATCTTTTTTATTAAATTAAGTAACTAAACGTTAAAATTACTTAACCAAATTTTAATACGACCCTCACCAAACTTTATAAACATTAATTAATTAATAAAACATTGACTCGTTTGTCGAAATTGGGTTCCCATAACTACCATTTTTGACGCCACTGACAATAGGTCGTTACAACTCTTTCCCCCTTAAGAAATTTCATCGCCAAAATTTACTTGAAAAGAGGTGAAAATACTAGGATTTCATCGTTTCCTCAAACTCCAAAATTGTTTCCTCGACGCTATGGCTACGTAAAAGAACTTCCACGATTGGAACACGTCTGTTATGCAATTCCTTCACCTCACGAGCTAAAATTTTAATCGGTTCTTCCTGGTATGACAGATCAGGCTGAATTTCCACATCTTCTGCTAAAATAACATGAGACAGATTCAAATGATATCTCCTAAGCATTGACACGTGAAATACATCATGCATTTTCTGTAGTTCCATAGGAAATGCCAACCTATAAGCGACAAGTCCAACCCTTTTAATAACTTCATATGGTCCTATAAAACGAGGACTCAACTTTTCTTTTTGCCTGAATTGAAGATTTTTTTCCAAAGCGAAACCTTCAAAAATACCTTATCACCTATGACAAATTCAATATCTTACTATTTCAAGTCTGTGTATGATTTCTATTTACCGGAGGCTGCTTCCAATCTGTCTCGAATCACCTTAACCATATTTTCCATTTCTTTAATCAATTCTACCCCAACCACTTTCTTCTCACTCAATTCAGACTAGCAGACATGTTTTCTGCATTTTTGACCATATAAAGCTTTGTATCGAGCCATTTGAATGCTCGATTGGAAACTATTATTGTACACAAATTCGGCCAAAGGTAAACAAAATTTCCAACCCGATTCAAAATCAATCACACAGGCTCGAAGCATATCTTCCAAAATTTGAATAACACGTTCAGATTGCCAGTCCGTCTGGGGCTGAAAAGCCGTGATAAAATTTAGCCTTGTACCAAGTAACTCATGCAATTGTTTTCAAAACCTCGAAGTGAATCAAGGATCCTGATCAGTGATAGTTAACATAGGTACATCTTGTAATCTGACGATTTCTTGAATGTAGACTTCAACTAACTTTTGTAGTGACCAACCCGTTCTAACTATAATAAAATGAGCCGACTTTGTAAAATGATCGACTATCACCCAAACAACATTTCTCTTATTCGGAGATAGCGGTAATCTAATTACGAAGTTCATCATTATACGTTCCTATTTCCATTCAGGAATAGAAATAGGTTTAAGCAATTCGGTGGGAACTTAATGTTCTGCCTTGACCCGTTGACAGGTTAGACATCTAGCCACAAATTCAACTATTTCCTTTTTCATGCTAGGCCACCAAGACAACTCTCGATGGTCGCGATACATTTTCATTACAGCAGGGTGTAAAGCAAAAAAGGTTGTCGTGTGGTTCACGAAGTATCAATTCTTTCAACTTAGAAACATTTGGAACGTATATTCGATTACGAAATCTCAGAAAATTAGAATCATCAATGCTGAAATTTTCAATTGAGCCATATTGAACCATTTTTCTCTTCCCTGCCAACTTGATGTTCACTAATTGTGATCAAATAACACTGGTTTGACTTTCAACTTGGCCAGTAAACTGTCGTCACTGTTAATATTGAGTTGAGCGAACATTGCTCGTCACTCGACTATAGCTTTTTAGCTCAACGCATCCGCTACGACATTAGCTTTACCTGGGTGATACTCTATAACACAGTCATAATCTTTCAAAACCTTGAACCAATTATGTTGTTTTAAATTCAACTCCTTTTGAGTTAGGAGGTATTTAAGACTTTTATGATCAGTGAAGATATGTCACTTTTCACTATACAAGTAGTGTCTCTAAATCTTTAGAGCTAAAACTACAATAGCTAGCTCTAAATCGTGCATTGGGTAATTACGTTCGTGCATTTTTAACTACCAGGACGCATACGTAATTGCCTTACCTGCTTGCATCAAAACATAGCCTAACCCATTCAACGAGGTGTCGTTATAAACCATAAATTCTTTTCTCGATTCCGATAAAGTTAAAACTAGTGCTTTAGTCAACATCTATTTCAGTTTCTCAAAACTTTCTTGGCATTGCTTGCTCCAAACTAATTGTACATTCTTTTGAAACAACTTTGACATCGGCAAAGCTATCTTTGAAAATTCGCTAACGAATCTTCGGTAGCAGCCAACTAAACCATGGAATTTACAGATTTCTGACACATTCTTCAATACTTTCCTCTGAATAATTACCTCAATATTTTTTGGATCCATTCAAATTCTATCAGTTGATATCACATGTCCCAAAAATACTACTTCAGTTAACCAAAACTCACATTTGTTGAATTTCCCTATAAATGATTTTCTCTCAAAACTTGTAAAATGATATGTAAATGTTGTTCATGATTAGCTTTTGATTTTGAATAAATTAAAATGTCATCTATAAAAATGACCACAAACTGATCACGATAGGGCTGGAAAATACGATTCATGAGATCCATAAATGCCATAAGAGCATTCATCAATCCGAAGGACATCACTAAAAATTCGTAGTGGCTATAACACGTATGAAGGTAGTTTTTGGTACGTCACTATCTTTCAATTTCAATTGATATTAGCCCAATCTTAAATCAATCTTAGAAAAGACTGAAGCTCCCTTCAGTTGATCAAACAAGTCTTCGATATGAGGAAGAGGGTATCAATTCTTAAGTGTCCACTTATTTAATTGTCGACAGTCAATACGAAGTCCCATTGAACCATCTTTCTTTTTAACAAATAAAATTAGAGCTCCCCAGGGCAATATAATAGGACGTATAAAGCCACGTTCCAGCAAATCTTGCAACTGAACTCTTAGTACTTTTAACTCTACCAACGCTATACGGTAAGGAGATATAGACACTAGAGGTTTACCAGGGAATACTTCGATTGCAAACTCAACCTCTCGATCAGGTGGTAATCCCAACAATTCGTCGGGAAACATATCGGGGAATTCACAAATAGTTTGAATATTACTGATTTCACTATCCCCGATTTTTGAATTGATAACATAAGCTAGAAAAGCTTTGCAACCTTGCTCCAATAACTTATTAGCTTGAATCGATGAAATAATCCAAGTTGAACCACCCATTTTAATGCCACTAACTTCTATAATATCATTGCTTGAATCTTAGACCGAAAACATTTTCTTTCGGCAATTGAGAACTACCCCGTGCTTGGTTAACCAATTCATACCCAGAATTACATCAAAATCACCAAAAGGCATGATTAAAAATTCTACTAGAAACGTCAAAATTTGAATTTTGAATGGACATCATTTACAGAATTGATTAACTAACACTGTTTGACCCAATGGACGTGATATAGACATAGCTACTTCAGACATCTCAGATTTCATTTCCCAGATTCGACCAGATCAGTATTAACATACGATGAGAGAACCAGGGTCAATTAAGGTATATACAGGTGTAGAGAATAATAGAAAAATACCTGCTACAATATCAATAGCATTCCCCTCTTCTCGATTTTTCCAAAATTGACTTAACCTAGGCTCTGATACTAACTTGTAACACATCGATCCCCAACATTCAATTGAGGTGTTACACGAAAAACAGACTTATACAAGGTTTCAAGGTATAACAAATGAATTGGCATTAACTTGAAAAAATTTTCTAAAGCACAAGTTAATAATTGGTATAGGCTATAATGTATACGCAAATGAGTTTAAAACTTTCAGTTGAAATCTTTTCGTTGAAAAATAAAGTATTATTGTTAGTGGTCATAACATATAAAATAGTTTGACGTATACGAGTGATTTGTCGTAATTTGTTGAAGTAAAATAAACTAGTTTTCGCACTTAAAGAGCTTGAATACAATGTTGCTTAATTTTAATTAAGTTTTCTTAGTTTCGTTTACATTCAATAAAAAGTGTAATTTAAGTCTTTTATTGATCTTTGGGGCCGAACGAGGCCTAAGGGTGAACTAATATACTTTGTGAGTGTGCAAGAGATTATTAGAAGGTGTATCAACTTAATATTGGTCGCTGTATTGAAACATGTGGAGTTTGATGTCGCAATATAGAGAGTAGAGAGTAAGAAGTCCAAGACTACCTTCAGTGTCGCGACACCACCAAGGGATGTTGCGACATACCGTTGAAGCTACCCTAAGTACGAGCATATTGCCTTTGATGTCATGACACAGACACTAAGGTGTCGTGACAATAGTCCTATATGAAAAATACTTATGAGCCAAGGACGTTTTGGTCTGCATAATCAAATGTTAAACACGAGACGTCAGCTGACCTAGGGTTGAGGATGACGGCAACCCTAACTCTATAAATAGGTTCATTTAACACTTGTTATGGATAAAATTTCATATTGTATAATTATCTTCATAGTTTTAGTTTTTAATTTTTCCTTTTTCTTAAGTTTTAGGTTGTTTTTAGCTTTTCCCTTATTTTGGTGGGAGATCTGATTTGTAGACTCGATCAACTCTTTGTGGATTCTGCACTTTATTCAAATATAATTCAGGATCTTCTTAAACCTTTTCTCTTGATTTATTATTTATGCTGATCACTCATATCAAGTTTATTATGTTTATGAGATCCATGAGGAACTAATCCTCTTATCATTCATATTAGTTTCTTTAGTTTTGTTTACATTCAATAAAATGTGCATATCGAGTCTTTTATTAACCTTACAGGTCGAATGAGGCCTAAAAGAGAGCTAACGTACCTTGTGAGTGTGTAGGAGGCCATTAGAAGGCATTTTGGGTCAATTTGGACGCTATGTCACAACATAAAAAGTAGAATAGAGAAAGTGAGAACTACCTTCAATGTCACGACACAGGTTGAGGGTGTCTAAACTGCCTTCAATCTCACTTTTGTAGCTAGCAGTTTGAAGCAGCTTTGGCTAAATACAACATAAGGTACCGAATGACCACAACATATCATCCACAGGCAAATGGACAAGCGGAGGTATCCAACCGAGAAATAAAACATATTTTGGAGAAAATGGTAAATTCAAATTGAAAGGATTAGGTGGCTAAACTAGACGATGCCTTATGAGCCTATAGAATAGCATATAAAACTCCGTTAGGAATGTCTTCATACAAGCTAGTCTATGGTAAGAATTTCCATTTACCAATTGATTTAGAAATGAAAGCATACTAGGCAAGTAAGGAGTTAAATTTAGACCTAGAATTATCTAAGAAAGAAATATTATTTCAACTTCAAGAATTAGAAGAATTTGGTTTCATGGCTTACAAAAATGTTAAAATGTATAAATGAGTAGACTTTGACACAATGCAAAGATTAAAAAGCGAGAATTTGTTCCTGGGTAGAAAGTCTTACTGTTCAATTCTCAATTGAATTTATTTCTTGGGAAATTGAAATCAATATGGACAATTCCATATACAATACATCAGGTAACCCCTTATGGAACAATAGAGGTGATCGAAAAAGAGGGGCAACATTTTCTTGTAAATGGTCAACGAGTGAAACACTATTTTGGATGGACAACCAATTCGGTTATCGATTAACAAACTTTACACTGTAATGCACTATGGAACTTATCAGGAATTTAGAGGAAGTCAATAATCGAGGAGAGCAATGATAAAGAAAGTAAACAAGGTGTTAACTCCTCCTCTTTATCCTATCATCGACGTCCCAACATCACCTAGGGATGTCACGACAACACTGCTTAAACTCTGTTTTCTGAATTAACCTAACTATTGACTTTTTTGTAGTCTAATTATATTAGGATTTTGGTTCTTTAACTGTTTGTTTAGTAGATCTAGATTATAACTCTTGAATAAATTATCCTTTCTTTTTAAACTATAAATAGGGTATATAGACACTCTATTTTATTATCAAAGATTAAATTGCAGTTTACTCTCTTTTGCTATTAACAAAGATTAAAGTGTAGGATAAATAAAAATAGATTATCCTATGGTAAGTTTAGTGCAAGTGCTTCAAGCCCAGCCATTGAATTTCAAGAAGACGATATAGACTAATACTTGCAACAATTATAGCCATATACATTTATTCAAGAGTAGAGATTTGATCCATTGATGAGGAATTGCAAAAGCATAAGGGAGAATGCAACTGGAAGAGAATGGACAAAATTTTGTTTACCACCCGAAAAACACTTGATAATTCTTGTAAAGCAAGAATTCTATTTAGCATTAAAACAAATGGAATTAGCAAGACCCTTTTACGAGATGCACTCTTTTATGAAAGTGAGAGGGGTTAATGTCCCAGTAATTGACGTGGGTATGTTTCAAATTTATGATGCGCCATATTTTATTGCTATTATCTCTATAAAAAAACTGAAGGAATTCAGAAATATCGATATAGAAGAAATATTAAGATTCTTAATAGAAGGGAAAGAGATGTGGACATATCGAATGGGAATGACAGTAGCAGAAACATTCAACCAGGAACTAATGATGCCAAGAGTCAAGATGTGGATGAAATTTGTTTATTCGAGAAGATGGCCTATAATAGAGATGTTTGAGATTAGCCTAATTCAAGCTATCATAACATATGGGATCCTCCAAAAAAAGCAAATATGTATTGGAACATGGATATATAAGAACATGGTTGATTGTGCGAGGAATTTAGGAATCGTATATTTTTCGCTCATCTAATTACAGAATTATGTAGAAGGGCAGGAGTACCCATTAAGCGAATGGACAAAACTATAAGTCCACCAAGGAAGTTACTCGACAATGATTTATTCAAATAATTTGTTCTTCTACAAATAAAACAGAAAGAGGAAAGAAGAAAAAGAGGATTTCAAGAAGATTAAGACTAATATTCAAGAATAAATCTAGTAGGATCTTAGTTTTAGGAATAGATGAAATTAGGAAAAATTGAAGGTTTTAAATTCTAGGGCTTGTAACAATTATATTAGGAATATTACAAACCAATTTTTAGGATTAGAAATTTATAATTTTTCTTGTATTTATTATAATTTGTTTAACATTTTAAAAGAAAACCCAACACGAACGAGACACAAGTAAGTAGAGCTTTACATGATCAAAAGAGGAAGCACTCACTAATAGGAGTTAGAGCAAACACGATCAATCGAGTAACTTCTTTCCTTACCATTTGATGGGCTACACATTGAGGATAATGTGTGAACTAAAGTGTGGGGGGCAACATAGAAATTTTGCTTTATATTTTTACATTTTCTTTGATTTTTTTCTTTTTTAGAAATACAAGTGATTGGCCAGGAGCATGTGCATAAGTTTCTTATGTTTATGAATAAGTTTGGCATGATGATATGTGATTTTAAATTTTTAATTATTAGACTACTAAAGTTCTATATGTTACACTGTAAATAGGTATTAAGCTATCATTTGTATCAGGTGATATAGAAAATACAAGGAAACAAACATGCTAGTATGAATGATAAATGGTTGAATTTGTGTTTGTTTGGTTGGTTAAATTTATGCATGATGATATCTTTAGGGATGACCTAAGGCATTGTTTGGAACACATAAGATCTAAAAAGGATATTTAGGGATGAGCTAAGGCATTGTCTGGAACACATCTAAGATCCAGAAAGCTATCCTATTTATACTTCACCTTTAGTACCAATTTTGAGCCTTTTGACACTTCTTGATAAACCAAAGTACAAGCCTCAAGCTTGAAAACGTTAATTTGTATATGCCCTTCTTTTTTGGTCTTGTACAGCACGATTAAAGACGTCTGACCATACATATTGAGGGTTAAATAGATACATCATGATGAAGTTTGTAAAACTAGAGTGAAATAGGAAAGATTGGTGTGATATAGGAACTATAAGTTAGCCCGAATGTGTGAAACAAAAGAAAAATCCAAAGAGAGAATTGGTACGAGTAGAAAAAGTCTTAAACTAGTGAAAAAGCATTCATGAATGAGATGTATTAAAAAAAAGAAAAGTCATAAAGTCAAAAAAGAAAGAAAACTCGTTCATTAGTGCACAAAAACTCTTAAGGCTAACCATAGTTACTATGTCATGCTATGACTTCCTATATACGGAGAGACAATGAAGGTGGGGGAATTAGAAATAAAGCGGTAGGTAGCAAAGGGTCATTAAGGGGGAGAATAGGGACCAATATGATGTGTCAAACTATTTTCGTGTTTGTAATCTTTAATTCTTACTATTTTTGAATTCCATACCTGTCCTAAGCCTTAAAACGCTACAAGCCGAAAAGCCTTATGTGACATAAATGTCTTTATACATGAATGAACATCATACTTGTATGATTTGTTAATGGATTCCTATATGTGAGAACCTTAATACTTGTATATTTTGTAACATACTGAACTTAGATTCTTATGATCAAAAGTGGTAAGTCTAGTACTCATCATGTTGAAATTGTTAGTAAATGTGAAATACCTAAGTCATATGCTCTGAAATCAATACTTGTACCATACCTGCTCAAGGGTCGTCATTTTTCATTTTATAATCTTTGTTTCTGTTGCTTGAGGAAAAGCAATTACTTAAGTGTGGGGGAGTTTGATATGCCATAATTCGGTGTGGTAGATTAAACTAGTTGAGACTTCACATTTGAGCCGACTCAATTCTATCATTAGTAATATTTTTATTTTCCTAAATTTCCCATTCTTCATAGACTCTTGATCTATTGTAATTCAGTGTAGCAGATTTAATTAATTTTCACATTTAAAGAACTTGCATACAAGCATTTTTGTTATATTTTAATTCAGTTTCTTTAGTTTCACTCACATTCAATAAAATGTGCAAATCGAGTCTTTTATTAACCTTAAGGGCTGAATAAGGACTAAAGGAGAGCTAATGTACCTTGTGAGTGTGCAGGAGACCATTAAAGGGCATTTCGGGTCAATAAAGGATGCTATCTCGCAACATAGAGAGTAGAATAAAGAAAGTGAGAAACTGACTTCAATGTCGCCACACAGGCTGAGGGTGTCGCGACATACCCTTGATGATGGCTACAGAGGGACATGTTGGTTGCTACGTCGCAACATAGGTCTTGGTATGTCGCAACAGCGACTCTGTAACGAGAATAAAACATGAAGCAGGGGCATTTTGGTCTGCTCAATCGAACTTTAAAGCTTGGGAACGTCAGCTACCCTAGAGCTAAGGATGACGGCTACCTGAAGGCTATAAATAGAACTCTCAGGCACATATTAGAGACAACATTCCATTAGCTTAGACTTTCTCTTCAGCTTTAAATCTATTTTCTTAGGTTTTCAGAGTTTTGTTTATTTTGTTCTTTATTTTCTTTCAAGAGATCTAAGTTGTAAAGGAGATCGACCCTTGTGGATTCACATTCATTATCAATATTAATCAGGCTTTTCTTAAACTCTTTATGATTCATTCAATATGATTAATTGTTATATCTACTCCATGTTGTTTATGAAAACCGTGATGAACTAATCCTTCTATGGAGGATTAGTGAGTGGAAGCATGATCTTTTAACTGTTTTGATGGGTAATTCAACAGATCAACTATTTGGGAAAGGGAGAACACGAAACAAACCTTAGGGTTGACAACTCCGGGAAGTCATCAAGGTGGGAATTAACCCAAAATTGGTATTGCCCATCCATGAACACCTTGACCCCAAACTAGTCTGAATTATGAGGTCGGAAGATAAGTAGTTCTTGCTGACTCATTATATTAGTAGAAGATCAAAAGATCCTGCTAGGGTAGCGACTAGTTTATTAACAAAAAACCCGATACAACAATCGATTGAAATTGGTGAAGTGAGCTAATCACCTAAACAATTAACGATCTAATTTATACTTTAAGTAAAATAAGAACTATGTTTATAATTTTTAAAATAATAAAATGAAATGAAAAATAAAGAATTAAAATTGCAAGAGATAGAGATAGATAAAGTGAATCAACACTGAGGATGGTGATTAGCTCACTTTAGTAATCTCAATCAACTATTATCTCGGGTTCTTCTTCGATCAACTAGTCACTACCCTAGCAGGATCTTTCGATCTTCCTTTAACATAACGAGTCATCAATAACTACTTATCTTTCGACCTCACAGTCAGACTGGTTTGGGGTCAAGGTGTTCATTGATGGGCAATATTAATTTTGGGTTAATTCCCACCTTGATGACTTCCCGGGGTTGTTAGGCCTAGAGTTTGTTTCACATTCTCCCTTTCCCAAACAATTGATCCGTTGAACTACCTCACAAAACATTTAAAAGACCATGCTTGCACTCGCTAATCTCCCATAGAAGGATTAGTTCCTCATGGCTTTCATAAATAATATGGAGTAGATATAACAATTAATCATAATGAATGAATAATAAAGAGTTTAAGAAAAGCCTAATTAATATTGATAATGAATGCGAACCCACAAGAGTCAATCTCCTTTACAACTCAGATATCTTGAAAGTCTAAGCTAATGGAATGGTGTTTCTAATGTGTGCCAGAGAGGTTATTTATAGCCTTCAAGTAGTCATTGTCCTTAGCCCTAGGGTAGCTGACGTTCTCGAGCTTTAAATTTTGATTGTGCAGACCAAAACGCCCTTACTTCGTGTTTTATTCTTCTCACAAAGTCGATGTCCGGACACACCAAGACCTGTGTTGCAACGTAGCAACCAACATGTCCCTCTGTAGCCATCTTCAGGGCTATATTGCGACACCCTCATCCTGTGTCTCAACATTGAAGGCATTTTTTCAGTTTTTCAATTTTCCTCTCTATGTTGCGACATCGACTCCCCATTGGTGCGACATAGCATCCAGTATTGACCCAAAATGTCCTATAATAGTCTTCTGTACACTCAGAAGGTACGTTAGCTCTCCCTTAGGCCTCATTCGACCCTTGAGGTTAATAAAAGACTCAATATGTACATTTTATTGAATGTAAACAAAACTAAAGAAACTAGATTACAACACAACAAAAATGCTTGTATTCAAGTTCCTTAAATGTGAAAACTAATTAAATCTGCTACATTGAATTACAATAGATCAAGAGTCTATGAAGAATGGGAAATTTAGGAAAATAAAAATATTACTAATGATAGAATTGAGTTGGCTCAAAGGTGAAGTCTTAATAGTTCCACAGGACAACAATAGGAGCATCGATATAGAAGAAGTTTGTAGCAGGTTCAGTCATATTTAAGACAAAAACAAAAGGGAGAATTTAACAACGATGGACCTAGAGGAAAGCGAAATCTTGAGTAGCCCAGAAACTTTAAGTTTGAGAAATGATAAATAAAAGTTGAATGGATACAGGGAAGGAATAATGTTACAAGAGAGTATCTAAACTGAGATAGAGCCAAAAATAGAATTGACAGTCGGATGCGGAAAGTCAAGTTCTGAATTCTCTCTTTTTCCAATATCGGGTTCATCTCGATAGGAATATCATTAGTATCAATACATAATTGACAAGGTAAGTATTGTTAATCGATCTCAATTATCTTGTAATTCGATAACTCATGTGAAATGAATAAGGAAATCTTTAAAAAAATGCGAGAATTTTAAATAGAAGTCTCTAATCAATATTCATTCTTTTTGCCAATGAATAATCATTAATTCGACACCTTTGGACTTTAAAATCTCCAGAATTTTAGGATATTCACTAATTTAAGGATCGTAAAAATTAGTAAAGCTCTAAGCAAATTAGAAATCATCTTTAATAAAAAAAAACGTCAAGGAGGGAGTCATAGTTAAGGAAACTGGAAGGGAATTATTACATGAAGCATACAATGAAAGCATTAGACAATTAAAAGAAATGTCAGGAGAAAGATTGACCCATCAACCTAGGTATAAGGTGTCAATTGAAAATATAAAATTTAAAGTTAACTTTAAAAATTCCCTTAGTAGTAGAAGAATTTCTGGGTCATCCAAAGACTATTGAGGGAGAAAAATTAAGAGTGGAGGTAAAATATACCATTAGGATAACCTGCAATAACAGGAATACAAGAGGTTCGTGCAATCTCTAAGTTACAAAATTCTCATACCTCTGGATAAGCATTTTGATTTGACAAAGGTATTTTCCATGGTAAATACATGACGAAAGAATAGAATTAAAGAGTGGGATAAATGAAGAAAGACAGAATGACATGATGGATACTAGACCAACATTAACAGAAATGGAATAAAAGAAACACCCTCATGCACATTGCTCGAGCTAACAGATAAATTTGATAACAAAACTTATTATTTTTCAATTTTATGTATATTATTGTATAGTTAACTAATTGCTTAGCTTAGAATTTAATTTTTATTAACATTGATATTTATAGGAATTTAGACACTTTGGGAGTGAAAATTTGGCTCAAAATAGAGCTAGTATCGCAACACGGAACCCCTGTGTCACGACACCATGTCCAGTATCAAAGAATCAAGAAAATCATTGTGATATTGCAACACAGAATCCCTGTATCATGACATAGAAGACAACCGACCTAGGTTTCTAAAATTTCAAAGTGTGTCGCGACAACGATAACCTGCAAGGGATGTCACGACACAGAACTGCTATGCGGTGACATCACTACAATTTTTTGCAGGGTTGACCCGACCCAATTGTGCAACCCGTCGGCTTTTAACTTCATTTTACCCAGATTTTAACCTTCAAAACCCTTTTTTAAATTTAAAACACTCTTTTAACCAAACCCTAAAGCTCTTTTAATTTCTAAACTCTCTCAAATCATATCAAAAATCTTCAAAGCCAAACTACTTCTTTTCCCTTTCTCTTCTATTTTGTTGCAATCTTTTCCCATTTTATTCAGTGCAGGTGTGACTATAATCATTAACAAGGGAAGTCTTCATAATCTTAGGGAGGGGAACAAGAAGACTCTAAAGTCAAGGTTAAAAGCTCCAAAACATCAAAATTTACTGTTCCATTGCTTTTGAAATATTGTCTGCTATTTTTAGTATTGCTAGTGAAGATTATAGCAAATATGCCTTCTAGGAAAATTAGAAAAACCAACATGCAAGAAACTTCGATGGTTTTAGATCCTCGGAAATTTCAAAATCCAAATGCCGAGAAAAACTTTCTCGAACTACAAGGGAAAAATTTTATTCAAAAACAAGGATTTGCATCAATGGTTTTCTGTAATGAGATTTGGACATTGGTTCGGTACCATCATTGGGAGCGATTTTGTTTCACTTCTAAAGAAAATGAAGTCATTTCAGTAGTTTAAGAATTTTATGCCTCTTTTAGAGATTAAGAGACAATGAGACTGTATGATGAAATATGGGAAACTATTACAGTAAGAGGTAATGAAGTACGGGTTACTCTTTGAGAAATATGTGAATTTTACAATGTCTCATACTATGCAAAAGATTTTTAAGATAACATTGATTTGAATATGTTTAGGAACATAGAAATAGACAACATTGTAAAATATTTAACTCAAGAAAGAGGTGTGTGGAACCGTAGACCGAATACTGAGTTATCGACTAACATTAATCAGGCAATTATTTTCCCAATAGCTAAGATGTGGATGCAACTAATTTGTACTAGAATAACTCCTACATTGGATATCTCTAATTTAAATAATTTTCGAGCTATTTTGTTGTATAATGTTCTGTAAAAAAAATAGATATGTGTCGAAAGATGGATCCATCAAGATATGAAGTGATGCATTCGTAACCAAAAAGTTGAGGTCTTCTTTCCTCATCTTGTGACAGCTCTATGCAGAAAGGCTAAAATTCTATTGGAAGATCATGAAGAATTCATGAAGCCGACAAAGAGTTTGATTGGAGATTCCTTGTACAGTCAATATGTTGAACTTTAGAGAAAACAAATTACAGATTGGAACCAAAGGACAAAGCATAAAATGGATGTTCCAACATAATTAAAGAAAGCAACAAAAAGAGCTCAGAAAGAAACAACAAGTGAGACCACAAAAATAGATTGGATGATCCACTGGATGAAAGAAACAAGACTAGTAATTCAGGAATTTACGCGACAAACGAATATCAGAGAACCAAACTACCTGCCAAATTTGGATATATCCGGATCATTCAACACTGGATTCAATGAGACAAGGAATGAAGGAGGAGAAGAATAGGACGAGGCTCCCACGTAAGATTTTCAAAGGGATGAGGATGATTATTAGACAACATTCCAGCCGTAAAATTCCACACCAAAGGGGCCCATCATACGAAGCCCAATCCGACATGCACCTTCGACGAGTGGGAGCTCCCATCAAGGATATGGCTCGAGAAAAGGAAAAGTATAAATGAAAAGGGGGAACTCGCCTCGTTTTGATGAATTGGATGATATTTAAACTGTTTTTTTCAATTTCATTTTCTGGGATTGTATTAATTTGAGATAATCTTTATTTTTTGTTTTTAGTAATAGGATTAACAGTAGATTTTTGTTTGCTTTCCTTTGTTGTTTTAAAATTTTTAATATAGGAACCTTACATGAAGAAGCACAATAATTTCAAACTGTTTTAAAATCTTTCCTTATCTTTTTAGGGTTACACATTGAGGACAATATGTTTTCTAAAGTTTGGGGTAGCATAGAAAATTTGTTTCAACTTTTATGTTTTTCCTTTAAATTTTTATTGTCAATTGTGTGCTTGAGCTTGTAGAAATACAAGTGATTGATGAGGAACATGTATATAGGTTGATTGTATTTACTATAAATGTGGTATAATAGTAGATGATTTTAATTTTTTTATTATTAGACTACTATGTTCTATATTACACTGTAAATAAGCATTGAGCAATTGAATGTACCATGTGATATAGGAAATATAGGGAAACGAGATTGCTAATGTGTATTTCTACAAGCTTGTGAGTGAATAAAAAACATTTGTGAATGAGAATGTATTGAAAAAGAAGAAACAAAAGTGACAAAGTCACCACAAATAGATAGACTCATTCATTAGTGCACACAAACTCGTGAGCTAATCATAGTTGTTGTATTATGCTGTGATTTCCTATGGATAAATAATGAAAGTGAGAGAATGAGAAATAAGGCGGTGAGAGGGTAAGGGTCACTAAAGGGGAAGAATAGGGAACAATACAATGTGACAAACCATTTTTGTGCTTGAAACTATTTGACGCTTATTTTTCTTGAATTTTATACCTTTCCTAAGCCTTAGAACGTTACAAGCTGAAAAGCCTTATGTGATCTAGGTAGACTTATTTACAAATTGACATCATACTAAATAATTGCATTTATGGTTGTTTGTATTCTGTTAGGATAATCAAATTCCCTATCTAACTTATTGATAGATCCTTACATTTGAAACCCTTAATGTTGTATGCTTTCTAATATACTAAACATAAGTGTTTGATATCAAAAGTGGTAAGTCAGCTATATATCATACCAAGATTGTGTGTAAATATGAAATGCCCAGTCATGTGTTCCAAAATTAACATTTGTACCATATTAGCTCAAGAGCCGTCTTTTAATTACTATTTTTGTTTGCTTTCCTTAAGGACAAGCAAAGACTTAAGTGTGGGGGAGTTTGATCTGTCGTAATTTGATATAGTAGATTAAACTAGATTTCACATTTGACGAGCTTGAATCCAAGCATTTTTATTATATTTTAATTAAGTTTTCTTAGTTTCGTTTACATTCAATAAAAAGTGTAATTTGAGTCTTTTATTGACCTTAGAGGACGAATGAGGCCTAAGGGTGAGCTAATATACTTTGTGAGTGTGTGGGAGATCATTAAAAGGTGTACCAATTTAATATTGGTCGTTGTGTTGTAACACGAGAAGTTTGGTGTTGCAACATAGGGAGCAGAGAGCAAGAAGTCCAAGACTGCCTTCAGTGTTGCGACACCACCAAGGGATGTCACAACATACCCCTGAAGCTACCCTAAGTATGAACATATTGCCTTTGATGTCACAACACAGGCACTAGGGCATCGCGACACCGGTCTTATACGAAAAAGACTGACGAGCCATGGGCGTTTTCATCTGCAAAATCAAATATTAAACACGAAAGTGTCAGCTGACCTAGGGTTGAGGACGACGACAACCCTAACTCTATGAATAGGCTCATTTAACACTTGTTATGGCAGGTTTTCATATTGTATTATTTTCTTCATAGTTTTAGTTTTTAGTTTTTCCCTTTTCTTAGGCTTTAGGTTGTTTTAAGTTTTTCTCTTTATTTTGGCAAGAGATCTGATTTTTAGACTCAGTCAACTCTTTGTAGATTCTCCACTTCATTCAAATACAATTAAGGATCTTCTTAAACCATTTCTCTCGATTTATTATTCATGCTTATTGTTCATATCAAATTTATTATGTTTATGTGATCCATGAGGAACTCATCCTTTTATGGGGGATTAGCAAGTGGAGGTATGATTAATTAATTATTATGTAGGGTTTTCTTAGCGAATCAGTTATTCGAGAAAGGAATGACTCAAACCTTAGGCTTGACGACCCTAGGAAGTCATCTAGGTGGGAATTAACTCAAAATTGGTATGGCCTATCCATGAACACCTTAGCCCTGAACCGATCTGGACTATGAGGTTGAGAGATAAGTAGTTCTTAGCGACTTGTTAGTTTAGTGGAGGATTGAAAGATCATACTAGGGTAATGATTAGTTGATTGAACAAGAAACCTGAAGGGACCGTTAGTTATGATTATCGAAGCTAGCTAATCACTTATGCTCAAATTTAATACTATTTTCTTATTGATTTCCCAATGTTTCTTTATTTATGTTCCTGTCTTTTTATTATAAGCCCCCTAAAAAATCTCTAGTTAGGTTTATTCGTAATATAATATATTTAAAGTACTAATTAGATCTATTTGTGTTTAGATTAGGATTAATTTTGTGCTTGCCTCCCTTGGGTATGATCCTCGGAGTACTCACCTATTTCGTAGCAACTATATTATAAACACCACCTATTTAACATATTTTGTGTAAGATTTCTACTCTGGATGTTGGTATATCAGGAGGACGTCAACGAGAAGAAAACACTTCACATAATATAATTCATAATTCATAAAAATTATCAAATCCTTCAAGGGTAACATTCAAATACATCTATAGTTAAATAAAAAATACTTTATTACAAATTCAAATTAGAGTTACATGCCACCCCTAGAGAACATATGCATTTTACAAAACAAACACAGGCAAAGTTCACTGCAAAGGTCGCTCTTTCTAGCTGAGTCCCTTCTATGAGCTTACGACAAAGTATCACCTGAAAAGAGGGGAAGGAAAAAGGGGTAAGTTTACAAGAACTTAATAAGCTAAAAAAAAGAAAAGACTTAATCCTTTATATGAAAAATACATAAGAAAGAATGATATTACAACTGTAAACTCGTGCATATAAACTAATACACTAACTCTATACGTCGAGACATTCGAGCGAACACTCCCATATCAGTGGCGAATACTTAACCATGGCGGATAGCATTTCCAGGTGCACTCTAACATTAGACGAACTCTAATATCGGGCATATACTTTCTTCCTTAACATCGGGTGGATACTTTCATCCTTACACCAAAGCAAACTTTAACCTTAACAAAGCTAAAACTTCCTAACCAAATACAATAGTTTCTAACACAAATATTTTCATTTCAGTCATCTCATCAAGCTAAATCATACACACATTCATTATTGTGGATTTTATACCCCAAATTCCAATACTTAACAAATACACTACATTTCCAACACAACAAACAAGGAACATAACTTACCACTTAACAATTAATTTTTCCTTTCTATCAGCCATTATACAAAACATTTAACAAATATAGAGTTATATTAATTTTCTCTTTTAATACATAACATATATCACATACATAGTCATATTAACTTACTCTTTTCAAATCATTCCTTGGGTTAAACCTCGAATCTCCCAATCACATATCAGAACAAATATCACATTTCTTATCATTTTGAACACATATGTATTCCTGTGAATTCAAGGCTCTTTGCGATGGTTAACAACTAACAAGTCCTATTGAAGGCAACACCCATACCATTTGGATGGTTAGCAACTAACATTCTCAACCAATCTTAGCACTCACGCCAACTGGTTTGTAACTAACATACCCTACTAGTGGCTGCCAACTTGGTTAACAACTAACATGTCCTATCGATGGCTGAACATACACACCAATCTGGTTAGCAAGTAACATGCCCTACTAGTGGCCTATCATATTTTCCCATCTAGCTAACAACTACATGCCCTACCAGTGGTCTAGCACATCTGCCATTTTGCTTTGCAACTAACATCCCCTACTAGTGTGTCTTCATATCTGGATATCAAGTTTATACCCCAAGGAAGTTGTATTCATTTCATGCCACCAACACACACACATAGAAGATTACATGCAATAGATTCACAAAGTTCTATGTCGATGGGTTCACTTAAACTCTTAGCTATGACAACCATAATTAGTGATATACACAAGATAGAAGGAAACTCAGAGAAAAATAAGAAAAACTGGATATTCACAGATAATTCTAATGAGGTTTGTTACCATATCTCTATTGCTACACGCACAACCCTTTCTTACTCACTAATCACTTGTTGAATTCTCTCTAACGAAGAACTCTTTCATAAGTAGGATACCAGGGTATAACAGGGCAAAAGAAGAGAGAATAATAACCCCCCACTACAAAAGTTTCACTAATATATATAACTTACACAACTCTCGTACAACTTACACATGGCTAACATGCAAAGCTAACTTATACTCTATTATGGCCAACATAATCATTCTTAGCATCTTACACAATAAAATAGTCATAAAATTTAGTTAATTTCTAACTGAGTTTTAATAAGAACTTAATTAAAACTGAACAGTAAAAGCACGTTTTCAAACAAAAAGCAATCGAGTCCAAAATTCCACATCTTACCAAGAGAATACACTGATTGGCGAGTTCCTCCCAACAACCACACTAAAACACAAAACCAGAAACCTAATACTTCGCCAAAAGACTAACCCTTCAACCAAAATCAAGGCTGACCTACTAGATTAATCTAATGGTCCACCACTCATGGCATATCAAACAATAAAAAATACAACACTAATGGATAAAACATAACTCAGCCTTTCCTTAATTTAATATTAATTAACTATCTGCCCAAACAATTCACCAATCCAGGACTACGTCGGGTGAGGTATTACACCAAATCTCATTTCTTAACAAGGAGTAATTATGACGTGTTTCTTAACAATCTTGGTGAGTATTTTAACAAGGTAATACTTGTTAAAATTGTTTAGTTTTCTTCCTTATTTTGTTTGATTAAACGAAAATTATTAATTCCATTTTTTTCTTAATTTTCTATTCTAGTTCATTATAGATGCTAAAGACAAGCCTATTTTAACAATTTTAGAGATTGATTTGCTATAATTTGATACGTCAAATTAAGCTTCCCGTTAGACTTAAGAAGCTTATTCTCAAGCAATTTAAGTGTCCTTTATATTTTTTTTCAGTTTTGTAATTAATAAATTATTTTTATTAGTTTTAAGCCATTTTTATACCCAAATTGGTTGATCGTATCATGAGAAACCTAACAAGTTGATTGAGTGTTGTAGGGAATCGACGGTGGCCTAATGAAGAAAACATCACCTAGAAGGGGGTATCGCTCATGAAAATCATAATACCTTGACAGTGGTAAAATGAGGAGAATAAGGGCCATTTACAATGGTATTGTGGTACCAGACTATGCGTATCGCGATACCCAAGCTTGACGAGTGGAAAAATTGAAGGGGCAATTTTGTGTCCAAACAAGCTTATGTCTTCTTTTTACATAAAGACAAAATGATCAATGTTAGGTTAAATATTAGTAGGCTATACATATTGATCAATGTTAGGTTAAATATTAGTAGGCTATACATATAACTTTATAAGCCTTTCATTTCAGATTTTGGTTGCTGATAAATTCTTTTAGTTTTCCATAGTTTTAAGGTTAGATTTTGTTTTGTTTTGTTTTTCTTTTCATTTTTAGTTTAGGTTTTCTCTTTTCTTTTTATAGTAGATTTTACTCTTGTAGTTTTCTTTCTTCTTTCTTGTAAAAGGCTTTGTAAATGAAGATGGATGAAGCTTTTAGGTGCCATTGGTTCCACATCTAAATGAGCATTTTTTATTCATATATCTATATTGTGCTTATTAACTGTTCGATGAAATGTCTGTTTGGATGTTAAGCTTTATTATGTGCTAAGTTATTGGATGGTTGGTTGATTGGTTGCTTGTTAGCTTAAGTTGATGTCTATTCTTAATTAATTGGTTGTTATATTATATCAAAATGCTTCATACATTAGAATTAACACCTCTAGCGAAAAACCTAAATAAACAAAGCCAAGAGGAGAGTTTATCCTTAGATAGTTCGGTATGATTATATCGAGTAGTGAGACCCAGAGGTAATCTTAGGTGGCATTTTTTAGTCTAGAATGAGACTGAGAGGAGATTCCTAAGTAAGAATAGCAACCAATATAATCGGTTTAGGTTCATTAATTTAATTAGCATGCAACTAATCAATCGACCATCGTTTAATAATTTACATTATCTAAAACATTAGGAAGAAAGTTTAGCTTAGTTAGTTTAATTAATATTTAAATTTATTTTATAAACAATATTTTATTTAGACTTGTACTAATAATTTCTAACTCGATTAGATTAGTAATTGTTTAACTTGTAATTAACTTGATAAACACATTTACCCACTTGGCAATCATTTGGGTTCGATCCTTAGAATACTTCGGTGTTCCATTGTAACACTACAAATAATACAACTGATATTGTCTGCTTGCAATTAAAACCCATTTTTTTAAAATTTTTTTATAAAATAATTTATTTTTCTATGCACAAGCGCGTGCGAGTCAAAGACCATTGTAACTAAAGTGATACAAAGAATAGCTAAAAAGAAGGAAGCTGCTGAAAAATTCATTGAACCTTTGTGTCCAAAGATTCTGCAAAAGTTGAACTTAATGATAAAGCATTCTAATAGGTGAGTCTCTACATATTGTTTTAACTTTTTTTTACATGCATTAATTTTGACTACATGTTTTTTTTTCTTTGACTGGTTGCCAAAACATGCTGGCAACCCAATGTACGAGGTTGAAGGTGGGCCTAGGAACTAGCATGTTATAGACCTAGAGACTTATAGCTTTATATAAACGAAGTGAGATATCATTGGCATCCCATGTAACAATGCGTGTTTAGTTATGGTGAAGTATTATTATAAGCCAAAATCATATGTCAACCATTTTTACTTGAAGGCCACATAGTTGGAAATCTACTCTAACTTTGTTAAGCCACTTAGCTGACCAAACCAATGGTCTCATTTACAGTGTTAAAAGATTCTTCCACTAACTATCAAAAGGCCTCTAGGGAGACATAAAAAAAAACAAGAGATAGGAGGTGGATGAGACAACTACAAATTCTAGGCTGAGCAAGAAAGGGGTTCAACTAAATTGCACCAAATGTGGCAAACCAGGCCACAATGTAAAGAAATGTAAGTGTCATGAGCTGCAGATCAAAGCCCGTGACCATTGCATATGGAACGTCTCATGGAGATCAACTATCAAATGGGGCTCATTTAATCCACTTGAATTGACTTGATTCATTGAACATATAGAGAAGCCCA
The DNA here is from genome assembly GCF_025698545.1 of Gossypium raimondii. Lineage (NCBI taxonomy): Eukaryota > Viridiplantae > Streptophyta > Magnoliopsida > Malvales > Malvaceae > Gossypium > Gossypium raimondii. The sequence continues at coordinate 41,904,785 of NC_068568.1, forward strand.
TCTACTTGAAGCCTTAGTAGTCTAGTGAAACATTTTAGTTTTACTAGAGTTACCAAGGTAATTAATATAAATCCTAAAGGATAAATGTGTAAAGAATTTAAATCTCTTACGACTCTCATCTTATAGATAGAAATCTCTTAGGACTCTCATCTTATAGATAGACACTAATCTTAATTGTTGATATAATTTTATCTATACCATTTGATCTTTCCTCTCATTTGTAATCACTCAATTGTAATCCTTCATAATAATTGAGTACTATTGAAAGCATTTATTCAAACATTTGGCATGCTTTTGCTTTCTTGTGGCATTTTATGTTCTTTTGTTGCTCTTTCATTTTGAGTTATTTTCTCTTTATTTTTGGTGCCTTGGAGAATTTCTATCGAGAATTATCACTTTGTGCGAGAGTTAGGCTAACTTAGGTGAATTTGAACCCAAGAAATCATCTAAGGTCACACGGACTACGAGACTAAAATTCTAGCCTCGTGATAGTTGGTATCAGAGCTAGTGTTTGAACGCATCGATTGAGATGTCAAAAGGAGTAGAAGAACAAGCTGAGTTGATATGTTATCAGCTTTGGAAGGTAGAGTTGTCATACTTGAGGGCTTTATGGGGAATGTGAGGGAGACCTTTGAGGTAGTCGAGGGACGCACAAATGAGGTGGACTTGATAAAAGAGCAACTCAAAGATTATTTGATGAAGGTTATTAGTGCCAATTAGAATGTGATGAAAGAGGTCCTCAATGTGATCAAGGGTGATTAGACAAAGAAGAATAATGCTTTCAAAGCTATGGTCTTGATTTTGATTGAAAAAATGAAGCCATGATGGAAAAAATTGAGGAGCTTAAGGGAGAGCTCTCTATGTACAGAGTTGCTATAGAAAAAGGGATGTTGACTTCAGTTCCTAAGTAGTGCAAAATGGATGTCTTCAAGCCGGAAGAGTTTAAAGGGATAAGGTCCGTGAGGGATGTGGATAATTTTCTCTAGGGATGAAACAATACTTCTGTGCAATTAGCACAAGGATGATGTCACTAAGGTAAACATTGCTGCAATTTATTTTACTAATGTTGCTCTCTTATGGTGGCGTCATAGGTCCACAGATGAGAAATGAGGTGGGGCCATAATTGGAACTTAGGATGAGTTCTAGAAAGAAATGAAGAAGTAGTTTTACCCACAGTATGTCGTGAAGGAGGCTCAAGATAAGTTGTGTTGGCTTACGTAACAAGAAACTGTTCGGGAATATGTCAAAGACTTTAATGAGTTGATACTTCAAATCTCTGACTTGAGTGAGAAAAAAACATTCTACTGTAGCCATGGGTTGAAGTCTTGGGTGAAGCAAGAGTTGCGCCGACAAGGTATCCCTAAGATAACTGTAGCCATGGTTGAGGCAAAGTCTTTTGTCGAGCTTGGTTCGAGGAAAGATAAGTTCGAGTCTTCCAAGCACAAAGAGACGGGAAATGGTGGAGGTGACGATGAGGAAAATAGACAAGTTAAAAATGGCAATGGTGGCAACGATAAGAATGATGACAATGGGAAACCACTTAATGGGAAGTGGAAGCCCAATAACAAACTGAAGGAGACAGTGAAATGTTTCCTTTGTGATGGTTCGCATATAGTGGGGGACTATCTAAAAAATTTTAAGTTTTATGCTATCGAAAGGGATGATGAGACCGAAAAAGAAACGATGAGACTTGTTTCAATTGTGTGTTCTGTCGAAGCCAAAAGGGTTAGAGAGAATGAAAAGAAGCCAGTGAAGTGCTTCTTATGTTGTGGTCCGATTAGGATGCGAGACTGACCAGAGTGATCCAAAATATAAAGTGAAGCCTATTGAGAGTGAGACTTTAAAGCTTGGGTCGATGATACTCAATTTTGGTACGACAAAGAGGAATCACAAGCAGAAAAGGTTGATGTATGTGGACATCAACATCGTAGGTTAAAGAAAGAGTGTTGTTATCGATACGAGGGCGTCAAACTTATTTATATTGGAGAAAGTTGTAGGTAAACTTGGTCTCTCAATTAGCAAATTGACCAAGAAGATTAAGACTGTAAATTTCAAAGAGGTCTCAACTGTGGGAGTAGTGTAACACCCTTTACCCGGTCTGATTGTTGGACCTGAGTTTTAGGATGTTACAACAGTTAATAAAATTAAACACATACATTTATCACAATAACATTCAACAAATCCATAAATATGAGTCATAATTCAAGTTTAATATGAATTACAATCATTTTCAAGTTTTAATAGAGAATACTTTAAATTAACCCGAGTACAAATTAGAACTAAATTACAAACCTTTGAATAACTATAAAAAAATTACAAAATAGGGTCACACTACTGTGTAACAAGCTAAGGCCGTGTCATGTTGAATCACATGGTCGCGTACCTAAATCATGTCATAGATTGAAGCTGTGCAAAATAGAGTCACATGGTCATGTCGTTAGACTATATAACAAACTAAGACCTTGTGGACGTAAATGTAAAATCTTACAAACATTTACACGGCTAAGTAGCTAGACCGCATGAGAGACTGTGGTCAAGTTTAGCCAAATCCACCCTAATCTTACAGAGCACACGACCGTGTCACTGGCCTTTGTGTGACACGCAGTCATGTGTTAACCCCTATGTGCAAAAATATGCCTTTTAAATCAAGTCACACAATCAATTCATTCTTATGTCGTAAATCGTGCGGCAAAAAATGTCATATTAAGACCTATTTCATGTCTACCCACTTTCATGCCAGACCTAGTTCTAAAACACAATATTACCAACCTCAACTTGAATAATTATCACAATGAAATCAAACCAAAAGACTCATTTACATCACATATGCTCAAACATTCATAAGTCACAATTATCACCCTAACATATCCATCTAATCTTATGAACCATACCTAATTCAACCTTATTATTCAATACATGTGCAATCAATCAACAAGGATTATTTAATTCTTACATCACTGATTAAATGCTAAAGTTACATATTTTATGTAATTAATTTGGTTAATTTATGAGAATGCACCACTAATTTTGCCATATTTATTGAATTTTGTGCAGGAATACAATTTGGGGCTAAATAGAAGAAAAAGGAAACAATTGGGCCAAATTGAAGAAAAAAGCAAAGAAGGAGGGCTAAAGTAGAATTTTTCCAATATTAATTAGCTGAAAATTTTGTTGACTTAGTGGGGGAGATTATTTTGGGATTTATTTTATTATGGGATATTTTTCCTTAATTTCCTATGACTAGTTGGCTCCTAATTTAGTAAACTCTCTAGTATAAATAGAGCTTGTATTGTTCATTAATTCATCAATCAAAAAACATTTAGCTTTTGTCTTTCAATACATTCTCTCTTTTCTCACGTAGCATTGTTGTTTCTTTAGTTTCCTTTCCTTCAATTTTTAATTTCCAGTTGCTAATCACCAAATCAAGTCATTTGCAATTCCTTTTTCAATTTTTTTCCAAATAGTCAACCACCCCACTTTAATATATTCCAACCCCCATACTCAATCACATCACCCATCTTTTCACCATTTCTACCTTATTTAATTTATCAAACACCAACATGCCCCAAACCTTAGCCAATTAAACCCATTTTCAGCTTTAGGCCGAAATTAGCCTTGTCAAAACCCGTGAGTTACGAACCCGAGCCATTTAACTCCTAAAATTCCAGTACTTATTACTTCTCGGATTAAGAGTATGATTTTGTCAACTCATAAAGTCGATCAACACTAAGTCAAAAAGACGCGTTTGATTTAGTGTGGTTAGACGTCTGATTGGAATTCGAAGGAACGTTTCTAATCGGTTTTCTGTGAACACATTGGCGTGCTAAGTGGAGATTGCTGTTTGGTTTCGTCAAGGGAAGTAGTAACCGGATTTAAATGTCCCACGCGGTTGAGGGCATTGGTTCGAGCTAGGCTCTTCTAGAATGCAAAGCTGTCGGAGTTCTAAATCACGAACGTTTCGTGGTTGTTCGATAGGTAAGAATTAGTTATTGGACGTTCCATAACTAATTTACACAAGGAAAAGTTGGTGTCTGAGGCGTCCTTGGTAGCTATAACTAGCTTATTGGAAAAGAGGAGTTCATCCAATTTCGAGGATCGGTTCAAAGAGGAGGAAAATTCATGTCTCAAGCTGAGCTCATTCTAATTAATTTTTCTTAATATTTATTTCACGGTTTTTATTATTTTGTTTTCAACTTTTACTTTTGACGTTATTTTTCTGTTTATTTCAGGTTTTCAAATTTTTATTCCCCTGAACTTCTTGGGCACGACAGCTGCCCCGACATAAATCTGGTCAAGCGAGCAACAGTTCTGACAAGAAACCGTCTCTCGAGGATCGACCCTACTCCCTATACTGCATAATTTGCAAACTAAGGCGTAGGTTTATATTGGTGGATTCGACACCCATCAGTTTTGGCGCCGTTGCCGAGGACTGGCAACACTTATAATTGTTTAAATCATCTTCATGACCAGATCTTCATCCGGAGATCTCGAATACGACCCAGAGATCGAAAAATCAGCACGAGCACGACGAAAAGAGACAGAAGCTCTTAAACGTGCAAGTAAAGCAGAGGTTGAGATAGGACAAGGGCTCTTAGAAACCGACATTAAAAAATTGAGACAAGCTATTCGTGCAGAGGCAATTCGACGTGGGAAACAAGTTGAAGTGGTTGATCCTGAGACTGAACCACTTCCTAAAACAAAAGAAGTAGAACGCAACCTTGGCGAACTAGAAAGGATGGCGAACCGAACCATTCGTCAACTAACCGCTGCTCCCAACGAGCAAACACCGTTATGCATCAACTATCCAATTGGAGAAACCTCATTCGAGTTGAAGTCAAGCCTGATCCACCTTTTGCCCACTTTTCGAGGCTTGAAGAATGAGAATCCACATACCCACTTGAGAGAATTCCACATGGTCTGCTCAAGCATGAAACCACAGGGAGTAACCGAAGATGAAATTAAACTTCGGGCCTTTCCTTTCTCTTTAGTTGATTCAGCAAAAGATTGGTTATTTTACTTACCCCCTGGTTCTATTACAACGTGGGATGACTTATCTCGTGACGTTTCTAGTGGAGGGGCACTTGTCAATATGACTCCTCAAAGGGCAAGAGAACTGATATCCACAATGGCGGCAAATTCTCAACAGTATCGGCTGAATTCAGAACCCACAAGACGGGTTAATGGGGTAAACGTTTCATCCTTAGAAGATAAATTGGATAAGCTCACTAATATTGTTCAATCTATGCTTATAGAAAAGAAGAATCGGACCCAACTGTGTGGAGTTTGTACTACATCTGAACATCCGACGGATTTGTGCCCAATCCTTAACGAAAATTCAACGGCACATGTCGACGCTGTCAGAGGTTTTCCGGGACCTCCACAAAGATGATATGATACTTTTTCTAACACCTATAATCACGGGTGGAAGGATCATCCCAACTTGAATTACGGAGCTAATCCCCGATATAATTCATCGTACCAACCAAGACCTCCGCAACCGCCACCCAAACCGAGCACATCTCTAGAAGCTATTATGGAGAGACTTTATGTCGATGCTGTAAAATACCAACAAAGGACAGACGCATCAATTCAAGAGTTAACTAATCAAGTTAGTAAACTCTCGATGGCAGTTAATCGTTTGGAGTCTCAAGGTAAATTACCTTACCAGACAGAGCCGAATCCTCGGCAGAATGCAAGTGCAATAACTCTTCGTAGCGGAAAAGTTCTGGAAACAGTTCCAGACAAAAGTCACGGGCAAGACAACGAACGGGAAAAGCAGATCTCTGATCCAAAAGCCAGACCAAAATTAGAAATTCAGAAACAGTTGTGATACCACCTCCTTTTCGAGGGAGACTCGTGAAGGCTAAGAAAGAGAAGGAGGAAAAAGAAATCCTCGAAACGTTCAGGAAAGTGGAGGTGAATATCCCTTTGCTTGACGCTATCAAACAAATCCCTCGCTATGCAAAATTTCTCAAATAATTGTGTACTAGCAAGAGGAGGTTACTAGGTAATAAAAGAGTAAATATAGGAGAAAATGTCTCCGCAGTACTGCAAAAGAAAGTTCCGCCCAAATACAAGGACCAAGGTATGTTTGCTATTTCTTGTGAGATAGGTAATGTAGGCATTAAGAAAGCCATGTGTGATTTAGGGGCTTCCATTAATGTTATGCCTTATCCTATATATAAGCTGATTAACGCGGGTCCTTTGAAAAAGACAGGAGTAATAATCCAGTTGGCAGACAGGTCAGTCATTTATCCCGAAGGGTTGCTTGAAGACGTCCTTGTTAAAGTTAACGAATTAGTTTTCCCTGCAGATTTCTACATTATTAATATGGAGGACGATAACTCCACTAATTCGTCTAACATTTTGCTTGGAAGACCGCTCCTAAGTACCGCGAGTGCAAAAATTGATGTTCAGAGTGGAACATTGACAATGGAGTTTGATGGCGAAATCGTGAAATTCAATGTCTACGAAGCCATGAGTCATCCTAACTCATTGTCAAATATTTCCAGTATCGATAGTATAGATTGTTTAACTCAAAATTATTCTGAATATCATGACTTTGATGAGTTGGAAACTGTCCTTTACAGAAGCATTGACATGGATGTATTGAGTCGTCTCGAGGAGTTAGCTGTTATAGAAGATCCCTTGCGAGAAATTGTCAAACACTTGGAGACGCAACCATCGTTGACGAGTCGAGGTAACCAATTTGAACTATTACCTTCCCAAATTAAAATGTTGCCTTCAATTTTGCAGCCACCAACCTTGGAGCTTAAAGCGTTACCGGACCACCTCAAGTATGTCTTTTTGGGAGAGAAAGACATCTTACCGGTAATAGTGTCAAACAGACTAACCAAAGACGAGGAGGAAAGTCTAGTTCGAGTTCTGAAGGATTATAAGGAAGCTATTGGTTGGACAATAGCCGATATAAAAGGGCTAAGTCCATCCACATGTATGCACAGAATTTCCATCGAAGAAAACACGAAACTAAAGAGAGATGCTCAGAGGCGCCTTAATCCACCCATGACGGAGGTAGTAAAGAAGGAAATTCAGATAATGTTGGATGCTGGAATGATATACCCGATCTCTGACAGTAATTGGGTTAGCCCGGTTCATGTCGTGCCCAAGAAAACTGGCGTGACAGTGGTGCAAAATTCATCAGGAGAGCTAGTTCCTACCCGAGTCCAGAATGGATGGAGGGTTTGCATCGATTACAGGAAGTTGAACGCAGCTACCTGAAAAGACCATTTTCCACTTCCTTTCATCGATCAAATGCTCGAGCGATTAGCTGGTAAGACTCATTATTGTTGTCTCGATAGATATTCAGGATTTTTCCAAATTCCGGTGGCGCCTTAGGATCAAGACAAAACGAATTTCACGTGCCCCTTTTGGAACGTTTACGTATAGACAAATGCCGTTTGGACTCTGTAATGCTCCGGCCACTTTCCAAATATGCATGGTAAGCATATTCTCCGATTACGTCAAGAAAATCATTGAAGTCTTCATGGATGACTTCACGGTATATGGTAACTTTTTTAACGAATGTCTCGATAATCTTGCTAAGATATTACAAAGATGCCTAGAATTTAATCTTGTTTTAAATTATGAAAAATGCCACTTCATGGTTGACAAAGGTTTAATTTTAGGTCATATAGTTTCCTCAGAAGGTATTGAGGTCGATAAAGCAAAAACGGATATTATTAACTCATTACCTTACCCCACATCTGTGAGGAAAATTCGTTCGTTTCTTGGGCATGCAGGATTTTACAAACGATTCATAAAAGACTTCTCGAAGATCACGCAACCGCTTTGCAGTCTGTTACAGAAGGATAAAGAATTTAAATTTGACCAGACTTGTAAAGTCGCATTTGACGTGCTGAAGCAGAAATTGGTCTCCGCCCCTATAGTGCAACCACCAAATTGGAACTTTCCGTTCGAAATTATGTGTGATGCAAGTGATCGAAGTGTGGGAGCTGTTTTTGGCCAAAGAATAGGGAAAGAGCCTCATGTGATCTACTACGTTTCGAAAACCTTGGATGCTGCCCAAAGTAATTACACAACCACAGAGAAAGAATTATTAGCTGTTGTGTTTGCTTTAGATAAATTTAGATCTTACCTATTGGGAACTAAAGTAATTATCTTTTCTGATCATGCAGCTTTGAAATATCTGATAGGGAAGAAGGAGGCAAAACCTCGACTGATCAGGTGGATTCTACTTCTGTAAGAGTTCGATTTTGAAATTCGAGATAAAAAGGGATGCAAAAATTTAGTAGCTGACCATCTGAGTCGATTACCGATTCCAGTAGACGACACACCATTGAAAGACAACTTCCCAGATGAAAACCTATTTTCAGCAAATGTGGTTCATCCTTGGCATGCAGACATAGTAAATTATCTCGTTACAAGTATTGTTCCTTCGGAATTACCAAGGTCTAAAAAAGATAAGATCAAAAAGGATGCACGATACTTCATTTGGGACGACCCTTACCTTTGGAAGCATTGCTCCGACCAGGTAATTCGACGGTGTGTAGCAGAAACAGAGGTACAGCCTATCTTAACTTTTTGTCATTCTTAGGCATGTGGGGGACACTTTGGACCTAAATGCACCGCACATAAAATTCTTGAGTGTGGACTATTTTGGCCAAGTATATTTCGTGACGTATTCTTATTCTGTAAAACCTGTGAAAGATGCCAAAAAGTCGGTAATCTTAGCCTTCGAAATGAGATACCCCTTACTCCCATCCATATTTGCGAAATTTTTGATGTGTGGGGCATCGATTTTATGGGTCCTTTTATTTCTTCTTTCGGTAATTTCTATATACTCTTAGCTGTTGATTACGTTTCTAAGTGGATAGAAGCAAAGGCTACTCACAATGATAATGCTAAGACTGTGGTTGACTTTCTTAAAAGTTCTATCTTTTCCAGGTATGGCACCCCACGAGCATTAATCAGCGACAGAGGAACTTATTTCTGCAATAAACTCGTAAGTGCACTTATGGAAAAATATGGAGTGACTCAACAAATTGCCACTGCTTACCATCCACAAACAAACGGACAAGCTGAAGTGTCAAATCGAGAAATTAAGTCCATATTGGAAAAGACTGTTAAACCTAACATAAAGGATTGGAGCTTGAGACTAAATGACGCACTTTGGGCTTATAGGACCAATAGGCATGTCACCTTATCGACTTATTTTTGGTAAACCGTGCCATCTCCCGGTCGAATTATAGCACAAAGCATTTTGAGCAGTTAAGCAGTGTAATATGAAGGTGGAGACCGTAGGAAGAGCTCGAAAGTTGGACATTCAGGAACTCGAGGAAATTAGAAACGATGCATATGAAAGTGCTCGAGTTTATAAAGAAAAGACGAAGGCATTCCACAATAAGATGATCACTAGGAAGCAGTTTTCAATAGGACAAAAAGTTCTCCTATACGACTCTACCTTAAAAATTTTTGCTGGTAAGCTTCGATCCAAATGGATAGGTCCATTTACTATCACTAATTTATTCTCAAATGGTGCAGTGGAAATTCAAAGCGAAGAAACCCGGAAGTGCTTTAAGGTGAATGGTCAACGATTAAAACCCTTCTACGAGAATTTTCAAATGCACACGATTGAGGAGATTGTTCTTGAGGAGCCCAAAATTTGAATAACAGGTCGTCGAGCTAAACGACGTTAAACAAAGCGCTGTTGGGAGGCAACCCAAATTTTCTTTTCCTTTATGCAAATAAAATTTTTGGTAAAATGGAAAATGTAAATGCATGTCAAGGATTAGTTCTGTCTAAGGAAAGACTTGGTACTTAAGTATGTCCATTGTGACTCACCTCTCTTTCCTGGGAACTTACTTGGCACATTTATCACGACTATTTTACCAAATCTCGTAATCTTAGATTTTAATAATTTATTTCTTGAGTTTATAGCTTAGCTTATAAATTTGAAAAGAAATTTTTTTTCCTATTATTATTATTATTTATTTTTACTATTTTATTTTGTTTTTGTAGGAAAACATTCCAAGACAAAATTAAATTCTACATGTCAACCCACAAAATTCTTTTATTTCAGCTAAGGCCCACTCTACCTACGAGACCAACCTCCACGACATTGAAATGCATTGTGAGTTTTTTTTTCTCTCTCTTTCTCCTACTTATCTTTACTTTTATTCTTTGAATTACATTGGGACAATGTAAAATAAGTAAGGGGGAGGGAAACATAAATTGGTTCTAATTTGCTTATCTGTCATCGCTATTTTTGCATGTTTTTTGGTAAAAGGTAAAATTATTCTTTTAAATTGGGATTGTACACTTATGGTTTGACTTATTTAGCTATTTAATTCTTTTACACATGAAACTTTTCAATAACCTAGACTTAGTGGGTAAGAAATTTTTGGGAATTATAAGTTTGCTTGACTGTCTACTTTTTATCATATGTCAAATTTTTGAATGCAAAAAAAAAAGAAAAAAAAACTCCTCTAATACGAATGTTAAGAGTGAAAAATTGGGGCTGTACATCGAGCTGAGTAACCGGAACGTGGTGCTTGGGTTGTCATTACATCCCGCGTAAAAAGGTTAGTGTGGCTGCTCAATTTCTTTGCACTCACTCCGCTAACAAGTTATCATGAGTAGGGCGAAATAACCCGCTTAGAGACGTCCGAATTGAGTAACCGGAACATGGTGCTTGGGTTGTCATCATGTCTCGCGTCAAAAAATTCAAAAAATGTCCTAAGTACAAAAATAAATAAATAAAATAATAAAATGAAGGTAAGTCTATCAAACTCTAGTAATTCTGAAATATATTTACTTACTTCTTAGGCTAGGTTATTTGAGATGTTAAAGTGCTAGGATTAAATTGTTGAATTGTGCAAATCATGGGGGTCAAGTCCTATTTTGGAGAAAATTTTTCCTTTTGCAGATACATACAAAATGCTCGAGGACTAGCATAAGCTAAGTAGGGGGATTTGATTAAATGCTAAAGTTACATATTTTATGTAATTAATTTGGTTAGTTTATGAGAATGCACCACTAATTTTGCCATATTTATTGAATTTTGTGCAGGAATACAATTTGGGGCTAAATAGAAAAAAAAGGAAACAATTGGGCCAAATTGAAGAAAGAAGCAAAGAAGGAGGGCCAAAGTAGAATTTTTCCAATATTAATTAGCTGAAAATTTTGTTGACTTAGAGGGGGAGATTATTTTGGGATTTATTTTATTATGGGATATTTTTCCTTAATTTCCTATGACTAGTTGGCTCCTAATTTAGTAAACTCCCTAGTATAAATAGAGCTTGTATTGTTCATTAATTCATCAATCAAAAAACATTTAGCTTTTGTCTTTCAATACATTCTTTCTTTTCTCACGTAGCATTGTTGTTTCTTTAGTTTCCTTGCCTTCAATTTTTAATTTCCAGTTGCTAATCACCAAATCAAGCCATTTGCAATTCCTTTTTCAATTTTTTTCCAAATAGTCAACCACCCCACTTTAATATATTCCAACCCCCATACTCAATCACATCACCCATCTTTTCACCATTTCTACCTTATTTAATTTATCAAACACCAACATGCCCCAAACCTTAGCCAACTAAACCCATTTTCAGCTTTAGGCCGAAATTAGCCTTGTCAAAACCCGTGAGTTACGAACCCGAGCCATTTAACTCCTAAAATTCCAGTACTTATTACTTCTCCGGATTAAGAGTATGATTTTGTCAACTCATAAAGTCAGATAAACACTAAGTCAAAAAAGACGTCGTTTGATTTAGTGTGGTTAGACGTACAGTTGGAATTCCGAAAGGAATGTTTCTAATCGGTTTTCTGTGAACACATTGGCGTGCCAAGTGGAGATTGTTGTTTGGTTCCGTCAAGGGAAGTAGTAACCGGATTTAAATGTCCCACGCGGTTGAGGGCATTGGTTCGAGCTAGGCTCTTCTAGAATGCAAAGCTGCCAGAGTTCTAAATCACGAACGTTTCGTGGTTGTTCGATCAATAAGAATTAGTTATTGGACGTTCCATAACTAATTTACACAAGGAAGAGTTGGTGTCCGAGGCGTCCTTGGTAGCTATAACTAGCTTATTGGAAAAGAGGAGTTCATCCAATTTCGAGGATCGGTTGAAAGAGGAGGAAAATTTGTGTCTAAAGCTGAGCTCATTCTAATTAATTTTTCTTAATATTTATTTCACGGTTTTTATTTTTTTTTCAACTTTTACTTTTGACGTTATTTTTCTGTTTATTTCAGGTTTTCAAATTTTTATCCCCCCGAACGTCTTGGGCACGACAGCTGCCCCGACATAAATCTGGTCAAGTGAGCAACAGTTCTAAAGAAACCGGTCTCGAGGATCGACCCTACTCCCTATACTGCATAATTTGCAAACTAAGGCGTAGGTTTATATTGGTGGATTCGACACCCATCAATCACCAACATTTTCTTACCAAATTTCATCTTAACAATGGCACAATATCTACTTAACCAATTCAACCTTATTTTAAGACTCAAAACCAACCATTTCTCTAATAATCATTATTCAAAATGACACATTTACTACTAACATGCATTGTACCTATTTCATCTTTTAACATATTCCACACCATTAAAATCACATAATTCATACCACCAATGGTCAGCCTTGACCCATGCACCAATCTGGCCAAAATAACATCATTCATCCAACTAGCCTTAACTCATATATATACCAAAACCATTCAACATAGGATCATAAGCCAAGATCATTGCAAATTTATATATATACATTAAACTGCCAAATACTTCAAACACATCCAAATATGACATTGACACCAAATAATTCATTAGATACATGCCATTAACTAAAAAAAGACATCACTGGCATGTTGAGTCTGGGATCGTAACTGGATGCTAATTTCGACAAGCGCATAGGATCAAAACCTAACTTGATCATGGAAACAAAATCGCACGTTGAGTATGAACTCATTGGTATTTCCATAATCCAAAAAAAAATCATAATATAAATTATAATAGAACATAGATTAAGATCATAATATGCATATGTGAATTAATATTAACCTACACTATCAAATAAAATTTTCACATTTGATACATTCATCTTGTAGATGCTACTTAAACGATTTACTGTCACATTCTTATTTTATTCTAAACTTTTTATATCAGTCAACACAACCAATTCTCATACTGAATCTTTTCACAATTTCATTTATTCCACTTCAATATTTTTAATTCCCTATTAACTTGACTCCAACTCAGACGGATGCGCAAATCTAACCATCACACCAAATTGGCACCTAGTGCCTATCGGATAAATCTAAAAATAATAAGTTGTGCCCAGCGCTGGTCGGTATAACTGACAAATAGATGTGCCCTTATAACCGAAAAATAGGGTGCCAAGCACTCCCCGATATGTTGTCATATAACCCTGAACTCTTCATATCCTATGGGATGCTAATTATACTCGACCCAGCCCGAACAGTTAATAGGGTAACCATTTTTGCATTACATTTATAATTCAATATCAAAACATTAATTCATACATATAAAACACCATTCATCACCATACAGGTCCAATTTCACATTTATATCAAAATACGATATTTCTACATAATTGAATTTAGTCATTATCGATATTAATCAACTCAAACCAAATCAATAAAAATCATTATTTTGCCAATACCAACTCACCTTATGATCTTACCATGCAAACAATTCATAATGCAGCAAAATCAAACTAGTTCAGAATATAGATTCACAAACTGTAAACTTCGAGCTATTCGTCGACGACTTTATCTATTCCTTTTTTTTTCGAGGAATCTAGGTCAATTTTAGCTATGGATTAACACAAACATACCAATTCATCAATACACAAGCAATTTCACGTTCAATAGCAAATTTATACAACTTTTACATTTTATTAAATTTAGTCCCTAAAACCGAGACTAATATAACTTTCAATCTAAAACTCATATTTTCAACTCGCTTTCACTATATTCCTTCTAGGACTTCCTGTTTCTCATTTCTAACATAAATTTTTAAATTTATGCATTTTAGTCCCTATGTATCAAGTTACAAATTAATTTCATAATTTAGTCCTTTTTCACTTCTAAGCTTAAAATCTATCAATTTAGTACCTAAAGATCCAAATATTCATTAATGGAATTGTTCTAAAACTTTAATAGTTTCAAAAATTAACACAAAGTTCAGCTACATTAAACTCCCAAGATTCCAAAAACATAAAAATCACATGAAAAGGACTAAATCGTACTAACCAAATTGAAGCTCCAAGTTTGAAGACCTAAGGCCGAACTTCTTCTCCCAAAAAATAGAGATTTCGAGTGTGAAGATGAAGAAGAGAAAGTAGTTTCTCTTTCTTTCCACTAAAACTAACATATATATTAAGTTTTACATATTAAAGTTTTAATTAATAGAATTTTATAATTTAAAGCATCATCCACTAGCCATCACCATCCAATTCCATTAGTACAGTGGTATAATTTCTCTTTAGTCCTTATCCTAATATTAAATCATAAATCCTATAGTAAGTGAACTTTTAACAATTTTATAATTTAGTCCCTAAACTTAAATTAATCGTTAATTTGATAAAATTGTTTATCCAAATTGCAATTCACCTATAATATAACCCTCATTAATATTTAATATAAAATATTAACGAATCTATTTTACAAAAATGAGGTCCCCAAAACTACGTTTTTCGACACCACTGGCTTTCAGGCCAAGGAGTTGAGCTACAGATCGATCAGTGGAAAGGCAAAGAAGACTTTGAGGTAATTCACTTGGATAACTATGAATATTTTCTTGGCTTAAATTTTCTTGGCAAGATTAATGCTTTGTTGGTTACTTTTGATGATTGTTTATGCATTTTGGATACTCGACAACAACAATATGTTGTGCTAGTGAGTCGAGACATAAATATGGAACCAAGGTATTGTCAATAATCTAGTTAGACAAGGATGTTCATGGTGGAAAGAACATAGACTCGATAGGTTGGAAGAGTGTTACAAAAAACCTCCTTGAAAATGCTAGAAGGGCAGTTAACTGATATGAAGCCTTTTGAGTCATCAGTGGGGCTACCACCTACGAGAGAGGTGGACGGTGCATCAAACTTTGAGAAAAAAACTAGTTATGCTAACTAGGCAGTTGGACAGAGTAAATGCTACAAGTGAGGTATATCTCAAACACTTATCTAGTGTTTTACATTATGACTTATCATTGGCTTCGCAAAGATATAGGGGTCATTTTAGAGTTCTAAAGTGGATAAGCCAATGGGCTTACAAGCCAGAGTTAGTGACAAGACTCAAGGTTAACATAGTGTTCAATGTGGGTATTTCGAAGCCTATTCACGAGGATCAAGAGGATCCCGGTAAAGGTAAGTCATAATGGGGCATCTTACGATTAAGATGTACAATAGAGAAATACAGTCTAAGTTAGGCAACAATGAAGACATAAGCCAAGGCAAATGTTTCAAGGAGTGGAACTACCCGACAAAGAGACTAGTTGGGAATCAACCGAGGCATCGAGACTGTAACACCCCATACCCGACCCACTCGTCGGGTTCGGGCACTGGAATGTTACATTTGATGCCGAAGCAACTTCAAAGAAATTCAATTCAAATACCCTTCCTAAAATAATTTATAGCTAATATAAAATTTTTGTTTTCATTCCAAGTTTTTAATAGAGTTTTCATTAGCTCTTTCAAACAATTTATAGGTCATTTAGGACCTATTTGTAATTTAATTACTATGTCATATTACTCACTATTATTTGTATGTATCTATTTCCACTTTTGACATCATATGATTTCTCAAATAAAATCACACAAATATTAAAGTATTACAAATAAGTCCATTAATACACCACATAACAATTATTCATTTAATGTTTCAACAAATCATTTATACCACTCTTATGTATTAGCAAATCTATCACTTATAACAATTTATTAGCATCACACTCGTCTACTATTTTTCCTCTTCCTCCTCTTCTCCATTCCTCATCCTTTATGTACATGTAATTTTATGAGAATTTATGGCTTTTAGTATTGTATGCCTACATGCAACATTAATTTAAATTTTACTATTTACATAATTTTAGCAAAAGCTGCCCACTTGAGTAGCAATCACTAAATTATTTATATATTGGTCTAAAGTGTTCCAAATTAATATTCACTTGTTGTTTTTGAATCTAGACTCAATGACCTTTTTACTATAAAAATTTTAGAATTTCCTCTTATGCCAATTAATAGAGTAAATTGTTTTAGTTTTCCATTGTTTTACTACTAGGCAACTTTTGACCCTTCTTTACTAAAATTAATTATCTTTCAAGACAAGACTTGTGTAATGTTTTTTTTGTTTCCTTAAAATTAGACTCCTCAACACTTAAGCATATAAATTTCATCTCCTAAACACTTTAAGCATATAATTTTTCAAAGTCAAAACAGGAGAACTCAAAATCATTCTGACATTGTCTCACAAAAATGCATATATCTCATAATCTATTATTCCTTTACTTACACCATTTCTTTTATGCTAAACTATACTTAATAAGCTTTAATTGCATGTTTAATTCAACCTCTAAATCAATCTCTATAATTTTGGTGAATTTTAAAGTTGAACTACAGATTGCTGCCTAAAACTGTTTTGATGAATATATTTTCTCAAGTATCAATACCTTAATTAAAGTATCTGTACTTGGCTTAAAGTATTTGTACCTTTATCAAAATATCAATACCTTTATCTTGGTATTGATTCCATTTTCTGATTCGATGTTTAGAAAATAAAAGAAAAATTCAATTTGGGTTATTTCATCGTAAACCCATTTCATTTTAGTAAATTTTATAGGATTAACAAAATTATTGATTCTACAATTAAGTCCACTTATGTTCACAATTAAACTTTTGTACTTACTTCTATTTAGTCCCTAATGTTATAAAATTTATTTTTCAATACATAAGCACTTTAATCAAATAATCCATTATGATATCTTGTTTCATAACAAATTCTCATGCACTTCACTTTTCTTGATTCAATTATAAATTTCACAAGTTTACAGTTTAGTCCTTAACATCATGAAAATTTATTATTTACTATAAATTCACTTTTAACATCACTTTGAAATCAACTCACTAACACTTAACACTTTATTTAAACTCTTTATCATAACACTTTATTTAATTAAAATACTTTGTACACTTTATAATTTAAACCTTATTATCATAAATTCCATGTAGTTTGGAAATTTTACCACACTTTCACTTTTTATATCATCACTATTTAATCTCACTTTATTTATATTCTCTTTTCAACATTCAATTCCACATAACTTATTTTGTTTACTTTACAATTTAGTCCTTTTCTACTACTCCAATGTACTAATATGATCTCATACATAATATTTGCACTTCTATAATTAATTCAACTATTTAGCATGCTCTATACTTAGATTAAAATTAGATAAAGTAAAGTTCTTGAATTATTTACCTTGTCTCTCAAATCTCTTCACTTTTTCCATAACTTTCTCCACTTCCACTTCCAATTTCTTTCTTCCAAGATGATATTCTAACTCTTTAGTATCTATACTTCATTTCTCCTTTTGAGTGGCTATGAAAATTATCAAAGAATTCAGGAGAAGTGAAGTATCAAATTGTAAAGAAATGAAAATTCCCTTTGCATGTATATATAGCCAACGTGAGAAGCATGGAGAAAATGGAAGAAATTTCTACATATTTCTTCAAAAATATCTCATTATTTTTAATTAATTAAAATATTAATTAAATAATCAACCAATTATTTTCCAACATTTTTCATCCATCATCATTATACCAAACAATTTTCTATTTTGGAAAATGACAATTTCCTCACTTTTTAGAAGAATTGTAATTTAGTCCCTCATATATCTTTACTTATTCAATTTGATCTCTGCACACCAATTTCATGTCATAAGAAATTAGTCGGCAACTAAAAATTTGCGTGAAAAAAATTGGAATCACTTTAACACGAGGAATCATAGGAAGATCATACCAAGAAAAAAATTGACATGAACGATGAATAGCATTCCCATAAGATTGGCAGCTAAAAAATCTCCTATCTGAATTTTTGTTTGACCAAAATGTTTTCAAATTAGCCAGCAATCCACAATGACAAACTGGAATCACGCTAGGAACCTCTCTTTTTTCCTCCTCTTTCGTTCCCTTGCATGAAGATTCCAAAAGAAAAAGACAAACCTTATTTTCAAATGCTTTTAGGGCTCACGGGAGATTTTATGGGATTTATAAATAATTGGGTTTATGATTTTTTTATAAAATTAAATTATGTGGCTATGTGGAAATTAGGTGGCAAATTAAAATGGCAATTTAGGATCAACGGTCAGTGACCAAAAAAATAAATTTGAAAAATTGAGTGACTATTTCATAACATTTCATAGTTGAGTTATCAAAAAAGAAAACGTAGTTGAGTGACTTATATTGTATTTTACTCTTTAATAAAAATATCATTTTTACTCGAAAAGGCTATCAAAATTTTAAGCATTTCAATTTAACTATAACACTTAAATCTAGATCAGTTTTTTTATACATCGTTTATCAACTCTTTAAATAAGAGGGTAAACGTGCTTTAGTACATTTGAATTTAATATTCTTTTACATTGACAACAATACTAATCAAACTAAAATTCAGTAATCACCAACGACAAAAATATATAAAAAAAACATTGAATATCTGAATCTAAATCAAATCTAAATTATTTGATTCTTTAAAGAAAAAAAAAACCGAATGGAATTATGTTAAAGGAAGGTGTCCACAATGATGGTATATATGAAAGGGTGGTGGTAAAGGAAGTCTTCCACCATGATTTCACTGACTTCAATTGTATATAACATAATCATGACTATGGAACACAACACTGCACAACACAGATTACCTTCAGCTACAAGTTTTTAAATGTTCCAAACATTTCAAAATATATTACTTGATTGAATATTTTCAATTTTTTTCAAGGTTTTTCATATTTTATGAGTTACAAAATTGTCATTACAGGGCTCAGCCCTCCAACTTTACAATAGATACATTAATCTAAAAACATATAATAATTTATTTACTCTTCTAATTTTATAAAAATATCACTTCGGCTTCATATTTAATTTTTATTTTTTATTTTTAATTTGTATTTTTATCAAATAGATGAAAATTTTAATATCTTTTAACTTCATTTTTAATTCATGTGTATCTCACATCTAATAAAAGTTAAATTTTCTTATCTATTTTGAGGTTATTTAATAAAATAAATAAATTTAAAAGTTAAAAATATGAAAAGTTAAATGGATGCTAAAAAAATTAACAACTACAATAAATTGGTTTTAAAAGTTGGAGGCGAAAAACCATGTAAAAAAAGCTTGTTTAAATTTTGACCATCTCTAATCATACCCATCAAGATCAAAAGTAAAGTGCACACCGATGCTTCCCATGCAATGAAAATGATGATTTATAACCATCTCTAATCATGCCAGAGCCCAAAAACTTGATCTTCAGAAAGACCTCACTTCACTCTTCAAACTTATATATATCATTATTGTAGGCAATGAAAGAAATTATCTTAAAACTCTTGAAAGGGCCTTTAGCTTCTAGCCAAGGTAGATGATGGGGTTCTCCTGGAAACTGTTTTATGTATTTGGGATCTTGTTGTGGGGATTTTCACAACGATGGAGAACTGTGGAAAGCAATGGTGGTTCATTTTCATGTGGGTTTCCAGCAATATACAACTTTGGGGACTCAAATTCCGACACTGGTGGAATATCTGCAGCAATGTCGGAGATCCTATCACCAAATGGAGAAACCTTTTTTGGACATCCTGCTGGTAGGGCCTGTGATGGTCGCCTCATCATAGACTTCATAGGCAAGTTCACTTCATGTCCTCTTCGCCTATTACTCTTCTTATTTGTTTATATGAACTCGGCTGTGAGTGTCTAGTGATTATTTATGTTTCCATTTCCCATTTTTTGTTTGTTTGTTTTTTACAGCTGAGAATCTGAAGTTACCATATCTTAGTGCATACTTGGACTCAGTTGGAACAAATTTCAGGCATGGTGCTAATTTTGCAACAGGTGGTTCATCTATCAGACCACCTGGTTATAGTCCATTCAATCTTTGGGTTCAGATTTCACAGTTCATTCAATTTAAAGCTCGCACCACTTCTCTCTACAATCAACTTACCCTCAATAGTAAGTCATTTCATGTTATGTTACTCGAATCGGAATTCGAATGTGAGTAGTCCGAACAATATAGATTTCCTGTAATTTCTTGGGTCATATTTTCTGATTCTATCAACAATTATACTTTGTTTTTCTTAGGAAGAAATCCTTTAACCATTAGCAATCTACCAAGGCCTGCAGAGTTCTCACAGGCTTTATACACAATTGATATTGGACAAAATGATCTTGCTCATGGTTTCCAATACACGACAGTAAAACAGGTTCTAGCATCAATCCCCGACATCATAGGCCAATTGCCCCAAGCTATTCATGTAAGAAACACTAATTCTTGAACACAAAGTGTGTGTAAAATAGTAGTTGAACTAATAAAATACTGTCATTATTTTCCCTGGTTTTCAGACACTGTACAATGAAGGGGCAAGGTTCTTTTGGGTTCATAATACAGGTCCCATTGGTTGCTTGCCGGTCTCGGTTTTATATGAAATATCAAAGCCTTGGAATTTAGATAAGAATGGATGTGTGAGGCTTCAAAATGAAGTGGCTGTGGAGTTTAACAGGCAGCTTAAGGACATGATTTCCCAGTTAAGGGCTCAACTCCCTTTTGCTAGATTCACATATGTTGATGTCTATTCAGCCAAATACACTCTCGTTAGCGACGCGAAGAATCTAGGTAAACATGTTTGATAAAAATGTTGGATTGCAGGCATGACATGGCCAATGGAGATTTTTAACACAGCAGATATTTGGTGTTATGGAGCAGGTTTTGTTGAAGCAGTGAACTTTTGTTGTGGGAATTGTATGAAAAAGGGGATGGCTAATGGAACAGTTTATGGGAATCCATGCAATCATCCATCAAAGCACATTAGCTGGGATGGCATACATTACAGTCAGGCAGCCAATACGTGGGTTGCAGAGCGAATCCTCAATGGCTCCTTCTCTGATCCACCTCTTTCTATTCAAAGTGCTTGCCATCATCAAACAACCATTTTATGATGAAACAGTAGCAATCATGGCATGTTCTTTATTGTCCTAGACGCAACATATATTGAATAATGTTGTTTAACGCTTAAGCATTAGTAGAGTTAAGTAATTATGGTACTTTATGTTATTTAAAACTTGCTTAAGCCTTGATGCTGATAAATAATACTAGTTGAAGTTTTTCATTCAACTCTGGCCTTTTCTGGACCACTTCAATTCAACCCTTTTGAGCCTTTTTCTGTCAACTCAGGGTTACCCTTACACCATCATTGGTGATGTAGGTCTTTGCATTTACAACTCAAATGGGGTTTAATAAGCAATTTTGAGACCTATTTCCACTGTTCTTTTTCTTTTTTTTTTGTTTTAACTGAAAAAAGGGCTTGTCAAAGAGCTTTAGGTTGCGTTCTTCATTGCTTAAGAGACGGACTTTTACTTGGAAAAGTGCTTTTCTTTGAAAAGCAATGAAGAACAGCCTTCATTTGGAAGCAAATTCTCAGAAGCTGAGAAGTGCTTTTGGGCAGATGGAGAAGTAAAATTTTTTAGCTTTTCAGCCAAAAAGTGCTTTTGGCTGGTTCATTTACTTTTTTAGTCACACACGAACGCCCTTCTTTGCTCTCTACTCTTTGCCCTCTGCTGGTTCTTTGCCCTCATCTCTGCCCTCTGTCGGTTCTTTGTTCTACCCTCTGCCGGTTCTTTGTTCCTCTGTCCTCTGCCGGTGAGTTTATCTTTTTCTTCTCTTCTTCTCTTATTCTGTATATTTTTGTTTGTCTGGGATTGATTTTCGTAATTGATTGAAGATTGGATAGGAGATAAACCATTAAACCATTAAACCCAAGTTCAAGATTTTCCAGGATTTAGGATTTTCAACCCATGATGTTGCTGATATTGTAGCTAGTGATCCCTGGATTTTGACTAGAAGCGTGGATGATAGGATTGCACCTTCTATTTCCGATTTAAAGACTGTTTTAGGATCAAATGATGATGTTGTTAAGTTATTAAGAACTTCTGCTTGGTTTCTCAAATCTGATTTGCAAAAGACTATGATGCCTAATGTAATAGGCTCAATTTGCCCGGCCCAAATAAGAAATAAATAAACAAAAAATATAAAAAATAATAATAAACCAAAACCAAAATTAAAAGTCCAAAAACCAATAACATAGTCCAGTTCTTTACATCAGCAGGCCCAAATGCATATGCCTAGAAGACTAAACCTGAATGGCCAAATTACACCTAGCCCGAATGCCCAAACAACCCGAAAAAGCTAATACCCTAACCCGATTTACACGGCCCGATTCAAGTTGAAACATTAGCCTTCAACAGCTTTCAGCTTCAGCCACCGCTTTCCCTCGGCCTCACGTGCCCCACGAGCCACGCCTCTGCACACCACGTCCGCACCTCCGTACAGCCTTCACACACCGCCACGCGCTGCGCGTACGTCGTACCTGCAAGAACGACAAGCAAACAAAAAGAGCAGAAATCGACAGCAAATGAACAGGGACAGATTTCTTTTAATTTTTTTATTTTATTTTATTTTATTTTTTCATTTTCGGCTATAAAGGCTGATTTAAGAATCTGTAAACATGGAGACTGTATCAAAAAAACAAAAAAGATCAATACAAAAATTAAAAAGAAGGTTTTCTTCTTTCTCTTTACCATTCTTTTTCCAGTTGCTTTTCTTTCCTTCTCTGCTTTGCTCTTAATCGCATGTAATAGAATATATATAAAATAAAAGAAAAGAGGAAGAAAAACGTACCTTGTGGCCGGACCTCCGCTCTCTCCGTATCCATCAGAGTTTGGGCGAGGTTCGAGGGCCCTTGAGGACGACGATTCGTCGAACAACAAAAAAGGAGAGTTTAGGAAGTAAGGAAAATACCTCATAGCCGGATCTTGTTTCTCTCCGTCGCAATCGGAGTTTGAGCAAGGATTTGGAGTTCCTTTTCGAACAACTGCTCCACAGAACGGCGCCGAAAACAACAAGCAAATCTTTTAGGTTTTATTTTGAATGAAATAAACTGCTGATCGCTCTAGGGTTTGGCTTATAACTAATGGAAGAAACGACGTCATTCAGAGCCTGTGCAGTGGCCATGATACGATGCCATTTAGAAGCTCAGACCCGTGTGGTGACCCGACCCGAAGGAAGGATCTGCGCGTTTTGGGTCTGATGGGATTATTGCACAACAAGCCCCTCCGCATTTGTTTTCATTTTAATTTGGTTTTTATTGTTTTTTTAAATCTCTACCTCATATTTTGTTCCAATTTTAATTAGATCCATGACTAAACGGCACCGTTTCGATGATTAGGTTTGAGTGCCTGGATTTATGCGCTTAATTGTTATTTCAGTCCCTCAATGTTGAATCAATTATCAATTTGGCTCGAATTTGTTTCTCTTTTTAAATTTTGGTTGCAATTTTGGTTTAGTTCTTTTTTTTAGTACTTATATATATATATATATATATATATATATAAAAGTAGTTCTTATTTTAATATATTTATTTAAAAGAGATCTAACATTACTACGATATTTGAATTGGATATTGTTTCAAAACTTGTTATTAGTGTAATTTTAAATTATAATGTACTATTATTTCAAACTAATATTATCATCGTTATTTTAATTTATTAAATATTATAATTTTGAATATATTTTGAATCACTACTTAGGTTTTATAATCAATATTTCTTTTTATGTTTATTTAATATAATTTGTACATTTTCTATAACTTTATAATATTTTTAAAATTTTCTTTTCTTTTCCACCCAAATATAAAAATTTATGTGTTGATACTTTCATATTATATATATATATATATATATATATATATATATATGTATGTAATTTTAGTAAATTATTTTGAAATATATTTGTATATATATTTTAAATATTATGTATAATTTACTGTTTGTAAAATACCCTTTATATACTTTATTCATTTCATTTTTTTCCTTTTGTACGTATATTATCATACATGTACTATTATAAAGTTTTTTTGTATGTATCATTTATTAAAATTAGAATATATATTATTTTGAGTTACTTTTCATGCAATACTTGTTTTAAAATTCATTTTATATTATTATTTCATATGGTATTCACTTTTTAACCCTTTTTATATTTCAATATTCATTGTTCTCTAGTTGAAAGCTTGTTATATTTTGTTTATGTTATTTCGTTTGGCACTTCTTTTAAAATTGACTATTAATTCATTTAGTTGTTGAATGTTGATATTTGTGTTTGCATGATGTGTGTTTGATATTATTGCACGCATATGTATTATATTATTTATTCGTATTTATTGATTATCGATGATTATTAGTATACTTTAGCCTATTATTTTGTGTTGTATATTAACATCCCATTGCATTTTTTTTTAATATTCGGTTTCACTAAAACCCCAAAATCATTTTTATTTCATAATTTTAAAAAAGGGGCCTAGTGTTTATACTTCTCGAGAGAATTGTGCCCTAACTTACTAGGTTCCAATTTTTCTCGATGAATTAGATAGCCATGTGCTTCTTTTATTAAAACCATAGCATTTCAAAACTAAGCATTTAAGATTTCAAAATGTTGGATCCTAACTTACTCGATGTGACATCCTGTCATCCTGATTTTAAAATAAATGCAATGTTGGATATTTAAGAACTTCAAGAAATCGAAACCTAACTTACTGGATTCCGATTTTTTGCTTGACTTGAATGACCGAACAACCTTTCCAAAATGCATGAATTTCAAAATTTAAAAATTTAAAAGACATATTTAATTTTGATGATTGAATTGTTACACTCTAACTTACTGAGTGTGGTAATTCATTTCTTTAAAATGAGTACATCTTGCTATTCAAATTTAAACTTTAAAAGGATCGTATTTTTTTAAATCTTTTCAAAATTAGACATTAAATAATTAATTCGGTACCAATTTTGGGCGTTACGAGGGTGCTAACCCTTCCTCGTACGTAATCGACTCCCGAATCTATTTTCCCAAAATTTCGCAGACTAAATTCATTTTTATGGTGAACCAGTCACACCTTAATAAAAGATCGGTGGCGACTCCCATTTTCATTTTTAAGTCGATCCCCGTTTTTTTTTTAAAAAAAAACTTAAAAGGTGGTTTCGACACCTAATATAGAGTTCTTGAGAAATTGCGGGATTTGTTCGTCGCAAATTGTTTCATATGTGTTCAGCTTTCCTAGATTTTTCTTGCTTAAACCTAAGAGCATTAAGCAGTTTGTTGAAAGGGCGGATGCCTTGGGGTTCGATAGGAAGTCAAATATGTTTCTTACTGCTATTAGGATGTTGAGTTCAATGAGTGAAGAGAAATGGGAACTCAAATTGAAGCTTTTAGGAAATTGGGTTTCTCTGAAGATGATATCATGTCTACTTTTAGGAGGACACCACAGGTGTTTGCTGTATCTGAAAGGAAGATTAAACAAGTCACTGACTTTTTGCTTAATAGAACGAATGTAGGTATTTCATTTATAATAAGCCACCCAATGGTGCTTATTTGCAGCCTTGAGCGTAGGCTGAAGCCTCGGTTACTGGTTATTGAGACTCTGGAAAGTAAGAATTCGCTAAGAAGGAAAGTTAGCATGACTACAATTTATAAGATGCCTGACAAGAAGTTCAGAGAGAAATACGTTGTTCCTTACTTAAAAGAGCTCGAGGAAGTATCCATGTCTATTGTGGGCACTTAATTGTTAATTTTTGTATAGTTGAGGGCACATATCAAATCTTTGATGTACTTTGGGTTCATAATCTCGTATTTCTTCATGAAATTGGTTCTTTAAGCAGTTTGTAAGATTTTACTTCGCAATAATCGAGTCTTATGTTGGATAACTCCAATATGGTCTCAATACAACAGACAACATTGTAGTTGATTGTTTTAGACTTTTAGTCATTGTTTCCAGTCTCTGCACTATGCACTATGCACAATGCACATCCACTTGTGATGGTTCTTGTATTTGCTGCTTTTTAATGTTATTTATATACTCACACCGATGGTTTTAGGGTGTGTGCTCGTACTGGTAATTGTTAGAAACTTTTCATTTTCTTGCCATTGAATATCTATTCTGATATGCCATAGTTTTGCATGTAAATGGTCATTTGCTGCTGCAGGCAGGTTGCTAACCTTAAATGCATTTTGGATTGATCTTTTGCAGGTCACTGTAAATCATGTTTTTGATTAATTGCATGAGAACCAGTGTTTTTCGAAGCTGAAGTATTTTTAATAAGGAAATTGCATGGATCTTTCTTTTAAACAAATAGGAATGCAGATGGCTAGTGGACTGGGGCCTAGAGTTGTTCATAGTGCTTGTTTTTCAGCTTTGGGCTATTTTGCATTTAAGACTGCCAGGCTTGCGATTTTGCATCAGTATCTGGAGCACAAGGAGAAAGAGTTGTCCAAAATCAATGTTGCACCGGCTTGAGTTACAATTAGTGGTGATAATGCTAATTTTTTTCACTATTTTGTTAAATTTGTTTTGTTGCCATGTAGTGTAGTTCAAAGAAACTGATTTTTGGCATTGCATGTCTTGGTTAGAGTTTCATTTTTTTCAACTAATATATATCAATAATAAATAATATAAAATAATTTGATTAATGCACCAATGTATGAAGGACCTTCTTATTCCATATTACCTCAGATTCAATATGCTACTGAATTTTACATTTTCTGTTTGTAATATCCGATACCAGGCTTGCTAGTCCATGAACATTTGTAGATTTCACATCAATAATAGGTTAACATTTCTATGACTTCCAAGTTGACTGGGTAGTATTGGTACTTTTGTGGTCATCTCTTGTTCTGG
This sequence comes from Gossypium raimondii, assembly GCF_025698545.1. Taxonomy (NCBI): domain Eukaryota; kingdom Viridiplantae; phylum Streptophyta; class Magnoliopsida; order Malvales; family Malvaceae; genus Gossypium; species Gossypium raimondii. The sequence continues at coordinate 41,931,763 of NC_068568.1, forward strand.
TCTTTTAGATAAATTTTTATGGATTAGTGGCTTGTTGTTGGTTTGGTGAATGATCAATAAATGATTGATGGTGCTCCATCGAGGGTGCTGTAAGTAATGTAGATTCCACCTCCATCACTGTAAAGTTTTCTGCTCCAACTTAGGTGGAGATAATGCATCATATTGATTTAACTCACATTATTGGCAATGGTCTGTAATTCTCTCTGATGAAAATGCCTATATGAAATCTATCATAGTTTTTCCTCTACAAAATTCCCTGTTAAGTTTTGCATGAAGACTGCTATGAGAATCAAGCAACTATAACTTGCTCTTGTGATGTTTTTGGTGTGGAATATTAAATTATCTAGAATCAAGAAAGGTACTTGTTAATTTATAAAAATCAGAAACTTATATATCTGTGCTAGAAAATACTAGTTGGTTTATAGTTATGTGAGTGAATGCATGAAAGAAATTTCCCCTGCTGCTGTTGGTGGATATTATACGTTCATCCCTTTAGAAACTCTATGGATTTAATTTTCCTTGCATATCTATGGAGAAATGGCTTCTTTAAATTTCTGTACGAGTTTACCTTCCTTAATTATTTCTCATGTGCATGATAGCTTTTTGCTGTCGATGTTTATTGGATAAAAGTAAGTAAAACATGAAACCTTTCTTTGGATGGATGGTGATCAAATACGGGAATTGGCATGACCTGAACATATGCTTTCTAGATATGCTTGTTCTGTATATAAATAAAGCCTAACATATAAAACCCAAATTGATAATTTATTTTTTATGACATTTTAATTTTTCACCATTTAACATATAAAAAGCCCAAATTGACATGTACATGTTAAGAATGGTAGAAGACAAGAAAATAGTATGTTGCATCTTAAGTTTTGTTGGATGTTTAAAGTTAAAAGTGTGGACAGGAGTCAATTGTGAACTGCTAATTATTATCAATTGCCATCCCCATTAGTAACACTGCTTTAATACAATTTAAAATAAAATAATACAAATGTGTTAAAAGCATTAATTAAAATTAAAATAATTTTAAAATAATACAATTATGTCAATATTTAATTAAAAATATTTAATTATTATATTTAAAATTTAAATATAGTTTATAATTCTAATTAAATTTAATAAATAATTAATATTAATTACTTAGAATTATTTAAATTTAATATTATATATTAAAATATTAACAATAAGTTATAATAAATTATTTTTTATATTTTGCTAAAATATCATAATATTAATTAATTTGAACATTATTTAAATACATATTTGTTACTTTATAAACTCATGTCTAAAATAGATATTTTATTTCTCAAAAACACTTTTTGACAGCAATAACAAACACTAAAATTTTTCAAAAGCACTTCTCAAAAGTACTTCTTAAAAGCACTTTTCTACAGCACTTTTCAAAAACAATGAAGAACTGGCCCTTAGTCGGCTTGGGCTTTTGGGTGTTCCTGGTTCTTTTGGTTTTGGGTTTCTAAGTGGTAACTCCGGTTTACAGCCAGTAAGCTACTGATTCGAGTCTGTTGGCAATTGGCATCAGATCAGAGGTTGAATTTGAGCACGAGTATTATGTATTTAATATGGTTATTTTTCTCATATATTTAAAAAAATTATATTTTATATTCATATCAAAATATGCATAGATGAATATTTAATTTTTTTTTAGAGTGATTAATATAAGTCAATAAATTTAACTACATTCGGTAAAAGTATCATAGAAGCTTTGTACTATGAGTCAAATTATATTTTGTCCTTTCGACTCTAAAAATGAGTAAATTAGTCCTTGTACATTAGATCAAAGGGTAAATTAGTTATTTCTGTTAAAGATTTCATCTATTCGTACTATTAAAAACTAGCTGACGGAATAATTAGATAGTACCACATGTACGTCAACATAACAAATAGAGACCAATTTTTAACCGTAAAAAATAAAATTTATAACAGAATGGTCAGTTTGCTCTTTAATCTAAGGTATAAAATTAATTTACTTGTTTTTTAAGTTAAAAAAGAACAACATATAATCTAACTCATATTACAAATGCATGGAGAATACTATTACCACTAGATTCATATGTGGAAACATTGGTAAATTCCAGATATAAGCTAGCAGGCTAACGTTGCTTTCTTTACACACTGTATGGTCATTTTCCACATCCAGGACAACAGCCTGTCACTTAAATCCTATCTCCCATGACTTTTCAGAGGCCTTCCTCGTAATGAATCAATGTTTGGCCTGCAGTCTCCTCTCAACAAACCATGAAAACTCATGACTGGTTTGAATTCAAATTCAACCTACATGGTTGTTGCCCCGACTCCTTATTTTAATTGAAATATTTGTATGCGACACGTACATGAACGTAGAAAGAAGAACCCTAAAAGTCTTCCAAATGTACGGAAAAACAATTAAAATAAATCTTACCATGCTCTTTTGAGCATATACCCATATCCCTGCTCAGAATCAAATTCTAACAGTTTCAGGATTAAGCATGTGGCATTCAATGCAGGCAGGCAGGCAGGCATTATTAGCTGTGGGATGGCATACATAGGACTCATTTGGTCTGCAAATTTCAATTGGGTCCTTTATTTGACCCACCAGCTTTCATTTAGGAGAGGTGGCCATTTTCATTTCCTTAAATAGATTGTGATGCTTTTGTGATGTTAGTTTAGAGGTTAGGTGAAATTGATTGTTAGATTTAGGGTTTTGGTTCCTTGTAAGCAAGTTCAATTGGTGAATTCTTCATAAGTTAAATCAGCCAATTACTTAAATCGTAAATCAAGTAAAATTAACCTGTGGACAGCCCCTATTGGAAACAAAACGGGAAGTTAGTCCAATTCTGGTAATTTTAGATACAGCTCATGTCATGGTTTATTTGGTGTTGTGCAACAGTCTAACCTTCGATTACTTATAACGAAGGGAAGGTGAAGGATGGTTCAAAAATGCCATTCAACTTTGGCTGATTAGTCAAGTCTTTCACTTTCACCATATAGCCTTGATTTACTAAAGCCACCTACTGCCATTTTTGAAGGCTTGAAAGGCAACTTATCTTTGGTCAATTTGGTCTTTCAAATCAACCAACTTCCACCATGTGACTTTCGAGTTCGAATATAGATATAAACTTAGAAATAAATTGAAATACCCGAATCAAATACATATAGTATATCAACTTATACTTTATTCATTGAAAGGATTGAAACATACAAATAAGAGATGTTACAAAGGAATATCAACAACTCCATAATCAATGGAACCATACAAATTCTCTTCATCTGACCCTACTGAAACCTGGTTTCTTTTATATCTGTGTCTGGGAATCAGATAAACCAACCCATTTAATCCTCTTTTACAATGTAAATCTTTACAGTATTTTACCTATAAACAGGATTATTATACCTTAATCCCATCATCATTTATTATTTGAGTGGTGGTGTCAAGGAGGGTGACTAATGCTCTTGATTTTCTGCTCCGGACCTTGCCTGCTTCCTTCAATAATTCACTCAACCTTCTTTTCTCATCGATGACATCCGGATTTGCTGTTCCAAGCTTCTCTTCTCTCATGTCAACAACATAATCCAAAATTTCAATCGCATCATCTAACCTGCCAAACATAGAATTTTCAAAAAAAAAGAAACATGAGACTCAAACTCGGGTCCGAGTGTTGGATAGAGTATGTAATCAATCCAGGTGTTATTTCTAGGTTTTACCTTCCCATGGCATCATAGGTGCCAGCCAGATTGCTATACACCCCTAATGTATCAGGGTGATAAGGACCATATTCCTTCTCTAAGATGCTTCGTGCTTCTTCAAACAGATCGGCTGCCTCGTTTATTGAATATCGTTGTACGCAGGCTAGCCCCATTTGATTGAGAGCGATCCCGAACAAGGCAGACTTCTTATCTCCGCTAGCTCGAAACTTTGAGATAGCACTTTTGAAGGTGCTGTAGGAGTCAGCATAGCTCCCCATCATGTAATACATGACTCCCATCTGTGCCTCAATGCCTGCAATTGTGCTTTGCTTCCCTGGGGCTTCACTGAAAATACTTAAAGCTTTTTTAAGTAATTTGAGTGCTTGATCCAATTCATTCATAGATTGGCATATGGCAGCAATGTCAATGAGGCCACTGGCAATCTCTTCTGAGGGGATTCCGGGATTTGGCTTTCCGTAAATCCGGAGTGCGTTTTCGCAATAAGTTCTGGAATCCCTTAACTTTCCTACCTTATTGTACAAATCAGCCAAACGAACGAAAACTGAAGCAACTGTTGGATGATTCTCTCCTTTAGCAGATTTAAACACTGTGAGCGCTTTCTGATAGGCAAAAACTGCCTCATCAAACCGAGCTAAAGATAAATATGCATCTCCAATGCTACAATCAATCGAAGCAACATCGAGTTCACGGCCATTGGCTGCCATTGCCATGCTAGCTAAAACATAATGCTCAAGTGCCGATTCATAATCTCCTTTTGAGTCACAGATGAGTCCCATGAGTCTCCTATCAGCAGCTTCTTCAATAGAAGCGGGAGCACCATTCTCCCTATGGATGTCAAGAGCCATTTGACAAAGCCTCTCAGCCTCATCAAATTGCAACGCTTGCACATGCGCTTCAGCAACGTATCGACACGTCTCACCAACTCGAGGATCAGTTTCTCCCAAAACTTGTCTTTGAATCTCCAAACCTGCTGTATAACACAAAATCGAATTCTCAATTTGACCCAACATTACATAAGTATCACCCAGTTGCATGCATCCAGCGAATTTAGCAAGTGCATGAGTTTGGCCATCCTCGATCACTGGGATTTCGATTGAGCGTTCAAGAACTGGAATGGCCTCATCGTATTGGCCTAAGCTACAATGCAATGCTGCCAGAACATGCAAAGACATTACAAGCTCTAGACTCGGTTTTCCATCTGCACATTTCTCGAATGATTTTGTTGCTCGAATTGCCAATTCAAGTGCTTTCCGAGGATTTTCACCTGAAGAAATCATATTCCTTGTCTGTTTGAGCAAAAACGGACCAAGTTCAGGATTCTCTAGCCCTGCCTCTAGAGAATCTCCTGTTCCATTGTTAAACTTCGCACCAAAATTCCTTTGCTTCCTTGCATTCTTCTCATGCCTCTTTTCAACAGGAGTTTTCTCTTGAGATGATTTGCTCTTCGGACTTGATTTCACCGATGCTTCGGAATCCAATTGCAAGCGATGACGATGCTTAGCACCTTGAGTTTGGTTCTTGTCGTTGTTTTTCTTCTTAGGCATTTCATCAGTAACCTCATTTTCTTTCTTAAGGTTCAAGTCACCAACACTGTCTTCTTCTTTCTTCTCTGCTACCACCACCTCTTTTGTTATTTCAACAACACCGAAATCCCCGACAAGATGGCGTAATTCGGAATCGATCCTCGATTCTTCACCGTACGAGCCGTAACTAGACAATGATGGAGATTGATCAGAGCTTTGCATCTCATAAACATTGTGATAAAGCTGCTCAATGGAGGTTGCCACCACACCATCAATGGCTAAATCAAGGGAATCACTTCGTGGACTCAGTGCACTTCTTGGAGACCTCTCTTGAGCAAAACTGTACTTATAAGGTGTGTGAAATCCATTGTCATGTTCTTCAACTCCAGTTTCTCCATTCATTGCATCCATAGCTAATCCAGGCATTGCAAAACTGATTTTAAAGGAAAAAAATCAGTACAAACTTATATCAAATTCTTCCATAATCTCCAAAAGGAAAATGCTAGCCAAGTCAAAGACAACTCCATTATTCTCTACTATTTACTAAATTTAGCAAAAATGACGAAAAATTTCAAATGCTCAACTTCAAAATAAGACTACTTAAACCAAAAACAGTTATAGAAAGATTAAAAGAAAAACATTGAATGCTTAATAACCATAATCGATAAATGAGTAATACCTTACTTAGTTCTGTTTAATGAAGAAAACCCAAAATTCTTTTTTCTTTTTTAAAAACCCAAAGTTTATAATGCTGATTTTTTGTTCTCTGGGTGTTATATACAGAAGAAGAAGACGTTGATAACGATGAAGGAATGGGGCGGTGTCATGTATTTATGTATCGTTGTTTGTTGCCTTATATATATATTGAAGTCTAGAAAAGAGAGGGAGAAATGAGGTATTTTATGAAAAGGAAAAGGAGTAAAATAGGGAAACATATATTTAAATTTGAGATTATTGTAAATAATTTATTTATTTATTGGTGCAGGGTTATAAGGTGGTGGAATTTGGAAGCAATTTAGAATGTGACTTTTCTCCCACCATTTTTTTACATTTTATTTATTGAGTTTATTTTTTAAATACTATTTATTTAGATATTTTTTATATTAATATTTATCTAAAATGTAAATAAGAATATATTTTATTAATAAACAGTGTTCTGCATTGTCTTTATTAATTATTTCTTAATTTGGTTGGGAGTATTTTAATTTTATAAATAAAATTAACAAATTGGGAGGTGTTTTTTTTATTTTTTTAAAAATACTATTTCTTAATTTTAGAATTAATAATTTTATTTATTTATTATTGGGAATAATATTTGGGGATGTGAGACGGTTGAAAAACTGGAGCGCTTAACGGCTTTTTAACTGGAAGGTTGTTTTCTCTGAGACACGCGGAAGAAGATGATTGCAAGTTTAAAGTGGCGTAGGATTCCACGTGGGCCACATCCAGCTTCATTCTTGCTGGTTTAATCTCTTAGGTGGTCCTAGTTTAGCCCAATTATTGGTGGGCCCATAAAATTTTCCATGGCCCACATCAATTCCAAATAGATTATCATTTTTTATTCTTTTTATTTTTTTCGATTAAAAGAAGACAGGCATATAAAACAACATGCAATTTATTAAACTACTACATAGTATATTGATGGTTTTGTTTTGTCCAACACTGTAATTTAATTTTTTGGATAAATATTAAAATTATATATCAATTGTATAATATTATACATAAATTTTAATTTACGTAATGAGATTTTAATTTGATTCGATTTTCACAAATCACTAATAATATTATCGAATTAGCATCATTTTACATTGATATATTGTATACACAAACAATTATATTAATCGATATGAAAATAAATATATATTGTTTTCAAGAACTAAAATATAAAAAAACTAAATTTTAAATTTGTAAAAATACATAAACTTCTATTTAATAGCAAAACGGTTAAAATTTTTAAATAATTAATATAAAATTCAAACTGGCGTCTCATCATACTAATTTATTTGTGGAAAATAAAATTAAGTTTTAGTCATAAATAATAATTTGGAGTACGAAAATCACTGCATAAATTATAAGATCATTTTAATTTTGAATTGAAAACTAATAACAAATTTGTATTAATAAATGATTGAATCTTTTATTAAGTAAAATTTCGAAAGCAAAATGCTGCTACAAGTATAACACTAAACAGTAACTATAGAAAACAATCAATCACCCAACCCCACTCTTTATATTCATCAAAATTATACTTTTCATTTTATTTAAAAATTCAACATTTAAAATTTAAAATGGGGTTGAAAATTGTGTTTAAGTTAATTTATTTTTTAAAATAAATATTTTTCATAAAATTGAGATATTCATATTCTCATATTTAATTTTTATCTAAAACTATTCAAAAAATCAAGATTTACTTTTATCAAACAACAAAATCCGTATAAAATAAATACAAATTCTTGTTAAAATAAATACAAGTGGCAAGATTAGGGGATTTACGGTATAGGCTGCACAAGTAAAATCCATACAGAAGTTGACTCTCTCTATTTGATGTTGATTAGAATAAGGGGTTGACATAGTGAATTTTCTTCTCATCTGCCCGTGGTTTTTTTTTCCCGAAAGGGTTTTCATGTAAAATTTTGTATGTTCTATTTTTCTCTCTCTCTCTCTTTTTACGATTCATTGTCATTATTAACGTTCGATTTTCACAATATTCAATGCTTCAAATAAAAAAATATTATATATAAGTAGGATTAATATGATATTTGATGATATATGTATTGTATTTAAGATTTTAACATATGATGTTTTAGTGTTTTATTAATAGTAAAGCTATATATATTAGGTAGGGTCAAAAGAGAAGCAATAGACCAAAGTCTGAAAACATACAAATATTGATTAGTGAGTTATAAGGCAGACAAATGTTATGTTGAATGCTGAAACCAAAGTTTTGTTGCTGCTCAATCATTTAGTTAGTTAATATAATTAATTTAAATATCAGTAACCTTGGGTTTGGGTGCATCTATGTTGGGTTTAGGGTATATTTTAATGGACTTATTAGCAAATCATGGTATTATTGGCTAGTAATGATATACCAACCAAAACAATAATTATTCTAGAATTAAACTCTAGTAAAATCGTCTCATCTTCAACCCCAAACAACAATGGCAACAGCAACTAATATTTTATTTGCAAAAGAAGAAGAAGAAGCAAGCAATCTGGAAAATGGGGTGGCGAACCCTAATCACATGATATTTAAATCCCAACTACCAAAGAATATTTAACACTTACCTTTTCACTATCAGGTTTTTATATTTTAAAAAGGTAAAAATATCCGAATTAAGTCAAAATTCATGATCAGTTTATATATATACATGTAACTTTAGAGGCAAGTAAAGAATATTGGAAAATAAAGGCTTCTACTTTAGGGTAGAATATTAGCAGTATTTATTAAAAGGTAGACACAGATTTGTTTATAGTTGTTTGGAGAAGTTAAGGTTTGAAGCAGTTCCTGAAATAAGAAAACCAGTTATAATTGTTACACTGTCACTTTCATATCTCATCATCTCCTTTTCCTTCACTACATCATCAACATGCTTTTAAATTTCTTTTCTTTTTCTTTTTCTTTTTATTTTAATTTCAGGGGTCCTTAGAATTGAATTTAAGCTCTCATGCCTGCAACATAATATTCTTATCGTTGGGTTAAGAGATTGTTGACACGTAAGCTCGTTCGCTACTAACATGGCGAGAGTGTCTGCCACTTGCATTGTCTCACCGTGCTCGCCCATAATCCTCTAAGACACATGTAACCCTTAGAAGGAATAACTTGTTACCATGCATGGTGCCTAGTTATCCCTAGTGTCACGGGGCTAGACCTTTCGTCTCACAATCCGTGCGGCCTTAGGCTATCCGTTCGTCCCAAACTCGCCTAAGTCAGCCTTTACGCCCAAAAGTGAGGATTCTTTTAAGAACTCCTCCAAGGCACCAATTTGTACAGCGGAAGCGGTTGTGCCAAAAGAAGCTACAAGTGAACAACAGAAAGCCAAAGAAAGAATGCACACAAAGTGTTTGAGTAAATGCTCAAAGAATTCTATTACTCTTAAGAATTCAGCTTACAATGGATGAGTACAAATGAGGGGAAGGCTCTCTATTTATAGTTGAGCTCCCCCAAAACCGACGGTCAAGATACATTTACATTTACGGACGAGATTCACCATATCCCTTGATTTTAGGGATTTACAAGATTTGTCATATCAAATCTAATCTAATCTTTACAAGATATGATTCTCTCTATCTTCTAAGATTAGTTACTAAAATTAGCCTAAGTTGTCTTGTCTTCATCATCGGGCCAACCAGGCTTCAATCTGACAGGCTTCTCCAATAGCTCTCTAAATCGGGCCAGTTCTCATGGGCTAAATGTTCCCCATCTAATCGATAGACCTCTATGGGGCGCTTCTTGTGCCATGGTCACGGGCTTTACACTTTGGCCCGTGACATTCTCCCCCACCCATTCTCGCAACACCCTCGTTGCGACTTCTGGATGAAGCTGACTGGATTCACCTTGAAACTTTCTTGTTGCATCGGCTTCTTCTCGACTTGTCTTGCGATCTGGTTGTCTCTTCTTTCGGAACCTATGCCTCGGCTTCCGTCGCCTCTTATCTTGAACTGTTGCACTCGTTGGTACATTCTGTTAGCAAGAAGTCTTCGCTTTTACTTGCCCCAATTTTGACTTGTTCCCATTGGAATCCCCTTGATTCTCACACCTCGGGGTCGTACCGCCCACAATTCTTTGGCCTCATTGCTTATGAACTTTGAAAGGGCCCCTACGACCTTGCCAAGCCAACAAGTTAGAATTCAAAGCACTATCAGAGTGTTTTCAATGTACCTTACTCGCAGCATTTACTCGTCTCGACTGTTTTTGCATCGCTCCTTTTCCCTCGAAGCTCGATGCACAACCCACCTTTCCCAAAAGTGTCGGCTCCACAGTCGAATCCGCAGGCTTCATATCGATCCCTTGCGCCACTAACACTTCCGAAGGGGCTTTCATAGCATTCCGTTCTGACGAATTAATGTTTCTCCCATACGAAACATCTTCGACTAGTTGGATTGACGATAACACCTTGGTCCTAACCTTCATATCCCGATGCACCGGTACAACCATTTTTGTTGGCAGACCGGTGACAATATGGATTTGATCGGCCCATGGTTGCAGAGTTGCCTGAATCCTATCAAGGAAGTTTAAGCCAAGCACATAATCTTAATAATCCAATTGGATTACCTCGAAATCTTCCTTGCTCTTCCATTCGCCGATTTGTAGTTCCACATCACGAACTAATCCCACAGTTGGGGCTTTCTCGAAAGTTACTACCTTGATCTTCTTATTCGATTTCCTAATCGACAGACCAAGCTTCTTCGCAGCCTTTTCCGATATGAACAAGCTCAATGCTCCCGTATCGATAAGAGCACTCCACTTCTGACCCGCAATATTGATGTCCACAAACATCAACCCTTTGCAACCATTCCTCTTCCTAGGAATGAGCACCATCAATTGACTCTCGATGTCTTTCCCTCGATAGGCTTCGCATCTTCTTTCGGCTCATCTTTCTTTTTGATTACCGAAATCATCACTTTATCCGGACATTTTCGCGCCATGTGTGGTCCTTGACAAATGAAGCATTTTATCTTCTTCCTCTTGTCCCTTAGGTTGTCGAATCCCCGCTTCGCATCTCGTGGTTTCCCATTGCCACTTGTGCTATCGGTACTGTTGCCATCATCGTTATGTCTCTCTTCATCTTCTTCATTGTTTCTCTCACCATTGCCCTTTCCATTGGGCTTAGACGCCTCGAGCTTGTCTCTCGCTGGACCAAGCTCAACAAAGTACTCTGCTTCAGCCATGGCTACAGTAAGTTCGGTAATTCCTTATCTTCGCAACTCATGTTTTGCCCACAGCTTTAACCCATCCTTGAACCAATAGAACGCTTCTTTCTCGCTCAAGTCAGAGATTTGAAGCATCAACTCGCTAAATGCCCGAACATACTCTCAAATAGTGCCTTGTTGCGTGAGACGACGCAACTTTGCTCGAGCCTCTTTCTCAGTAAACTGAGGGTAAAACTACTTCTTCAACTCTCTTTGAAACTCCTCCCAAGTCCCAATTGCGTTCCCACCACGTTTCTCATCCGTGAACCTATGACGCCACCACAAGAGAGCTACATCAGTAATATAGATTGAAGCAGTGTTTACCTTAATGGCATCATCCTCGATGCCCATCGCTCGGAAGTATTACTTTATTTCCCACATGAAGTTGTCCACATCCCTTGCGGATCGTGCACCCTTAAACTTCTCCGGTTTGGAAACATCCATTGTTTGTTACTTCGGCCTTGAAGAGAACATCCCATTACTCAAAGCGACTTTGTAAATCGTGAGCTCCCCTTTGAGCTCCTCTATTTCTTTCTTCATGGCTAACAACAAATCCTCGAGATTCTCATCCCTTTCTGCCAGCTTTTCCGCAGTGGACTCGAGTAATTCCTTCATCTTTTCCCCATTGGCATCGAGAGAATCCAACATAAAATCTCTAAGTTGCTCTTCCATTGAGTCCAGCCCATCCGTGCGTTCCTCGACCAATTCAAGCATCTCCTTCATGTTCCCTACGGATTCCTTGAGATTAACCACTGGATTTTCCAAAGCTGTCAGCATGTCCCTCGAGCGACTTCCTTTTCTTGCCCTCCCATGGGTCTCCATTGGCTTACTCTAACCAACGACTTCTTTCAACATCCCAACGGTGCCTTCGAACCAACTCGAATATCACTTGGTTCAAAACTTGGCTCGAATACCACTTGTCACGGGGCTAGACCTTTCGTCTCGCAATCCGTGCGATCTTAGGCGATCCGTTCGTCCCAAATTCGCCTAAGTCAGCCTTTACGCCCAAAAGTGAGGATTCTTTTAAGAACTCCTCCAAGGTACCAATTTGTACAGCGGAAGCGGTTGTGCCAAAAGAAGCTACAAGTGAACAACAGAAAGCCAAAGAAAGAATGCACACAAAGTGTTTGAGTAAATGCTCAAAGAATTCTATTACTCTTAAGAATTCAGCTTACAATGGATGAGTACAAATGAGGGGAAGGCTCTCTATTTATAGTTGAGCTCCCCAAAAACCGACGGTCAAGATACATTTACATTTACGGACGAGATTCACCATATCCCTTGATTTTAGGGATTTACAAGATTTGTCATATCAAATCTAATCTAATCTTTACAAGATATGATTCTCTCTATCTTCTAAGATTAGTTACTAAAATTAGCCTAAGTTGTCTTGTCTTCATCATCGGGCCAACCAGGCTTCAATCTGACAGGCTTCTCCAATAGCTCTCTAAATCGGGCCAGTTCTCATGGGCTAAATGTTCCCCATCTAATCGATAGACCTCCATGGGGCGCTTCTTGTGCCATGGTCACGGGCTTTGCACTTTGGCCCGTGACACTAGCACGTTACATCAACGGACCGTGCCATATATAGGTGTGAATGAACCATTCAGAATGGCACAATAGAACAAACACTCAACAATGTAAATATTGCCCAATTTACTCTCAAGTTGACCTTTCTTTTTCCCTAAAACAAAATTCTATCCTTTTCTTTTAACCAAGACATCAATGGAAACTTTTGAATTTCTGGGTTAACACAAAATTCATCTTTTCTCTCATGAACTTTATTTACAGAAAAGTTAATTAAGAAAGCTTATATTAAAAATTGAATTTAGAGGATCCTTATTAACACCTTTTATTTTTTAGAACCAACAAAATTTTGAGATTTCATATATTAAACGAATTCAACGGAGTTATATATATTTAGTTTATTTATAGTTACCAACAAGTTCATCTATAAATCGCTTAAAGATAGTTAAAATTAGTTTATTGTTTGATTTTTTTTTTGTTATAACCATAGCTGTTTTACTGTGTAATATCATCAGAATTCTGGTGTTGATAATGGTAAATTTTTCAAGTGAATAGTGAACTCTAGAATCATTATGCTTAAATTATCTTGAAATGGCATAATTTATGGTGGAATTAGTTGAGGGACTAAAGTGGTAATTAATTGGCAAGTAATTTATAATGTGAAAAGAATTGAATGGAAATTGTAGCATGGGATTTTGGAGAGTGATGACTTTGATATGGGGATATATAAGGAGGGACTCAAAGTGCTGTATTTTCATTAATTAAAGGGGACTTAATCTAGTTGAGATGTAGCAATTAACCTAACTAAAAATCAGCTTGTAAGTGGCAGTAAGAACTATGGCTTCTTTAAACGAGTAAAAAGGAGAAATGAAACCATAACGAGACCTTTCTAAAATAATATTTCAATTTAAACTTTTCTATTTCTTTTTTACTTTTACTCTCCAAATTTGATCATTTTTACACAAATTGTTGACTGAATGCATGTAATTTAATTTCATCATTTTTAGTTCTATATTTTTTTAATTTTGAAATTTTAGACCCAACTAAAAGGTAGTTATTAAATTCATTAAGTTCTACTATTTCTAAAATATGATGTAGCAAATATACTATCATATTTGTAACATCATATTAGCTTGATATTTTCACATATATTCACACAAAAAAGTCGATTAACTAATTTAGCGAGTGTCTTTCGCATAAACACTAAAATTTCAAAAACAAAAAATACAGATTAAAAATATCAATTTAAAGAATATAGACTAAATCTACAACTTTACACATAATAAATCACTAATAACAGAAGTTAATCAAACAAGTTTAACCAAGAGAAATCAACCACAAACAAAGATGTGTTTATTCAAACTACTCGTTTTTATTTATTTATAAAGAGCAAGCATCTCACATAAAAACTAGAATCTTTATTCATTATCCGATAACACAACCTAGACTCATACAATGTTGATGTAATAATAATGTTCATGGGATTATAGAAATGACCACTTTCCCGGTAACTCGGCCGGTTTCAAGGTAAGCAAAGGCTTGTGGAGTTTCAGAAAAGGGAAATATGCCATTGGGATCAATCATTGGCTTAACTTTCCCACTCTCCAAGAAAGGCTCCAATTTCTCTAAAATTGCTCCATTTGATGTGAGGATGAATGTTGTTGCTGGTGGAACTACCGCTCCATATATTGTCACTACATCCCCACCTTCTCTCACTGCCTTCACTGCCCTCTCACATTGCCCTGTTTACCATCCCATAATCAAACCAAAAATCCATGTCACTATACAGATTTTAACACGCTCATGTAATCGTATCGTGTATTCGAATATTACCGACTGCATCGTATACTACATCGAATTTCTCAGGCAGATCTTCAAAGTTTTGATTAGTGTAATCAATAGGCAAATCAGCCCCCAAGCTCTTCAGCAAATCCAGTTTCCCGGTACTTGCTGTGGCTGCTATTTTGGATGCTCCATAGACTTGCTTAGCTAGCTAATACAGGATAAAAAGAATGAACATTAATTCAAGTTGACTTGGGATAAGAATATAGTAAGACGGATTGAGAACCTGAATAATCATGGTGCCAACGCCGCCAGCACCGCCCAAGACAAGGATAGATTTGCCAGCAGAAAAATGGCATCGTTCAAGGCCTTCATAGGCAGTCTCAATGACTAAAGGCAGGCTTGCAGCTTCAACAAAGCTGAGATTTTTGGGTTTTAAAGCCAACAGCTTCTCTGCAACAACAGTGTATTGAGCTATAGTGCCAAATTGCGTTGGGTGATCCATGGCCTTTTCATTTATATCTCCATACACCTGATCCCCTTCCTTGAATTTCTTAACTTGGCTCCCCACTTTCACCACCACGCCTGCTACATCATACCCTGGAATGATCTTCACATCAACAAAACAAAAAAGTCAGAAACATTTCTATTTAAGTGTCGAACATGATGAAGACTCACGGGTAAAGGGGAATCACTGTTTTTGAACATTCCAAGCATTCTTTTGAAATCAATGGGGTTAATCCCAGCAGCTACAACTTGGAGAAGAACTTGATCATCCCTGGGTTGGGGAACAACAACATCGGATTGTAGTTTCAGAACATCAGATGATTTTCCGTACTCAAGGTAAGTCCATGCTTTCATTTTAGATGGAAGGGTTGCAGCACTTGAAGCCATGAGAATTCAAGACACAAGTTTTGTTATTATTATTATTAAAAAACTCCAATAAAATCTTCTTTATGGTGGATGCATTCTACATATGAGCAATAATTCATGAAAAAGGCCTTTTTTTTTTTTTGGCATGATTAATGAGAAATAATTGCTTCTTCTTTTTTTGAGCACTAGCTTTCAGTCAATATCCCATCATTATCTGATCTAGAACCTGACGTATTTGTTTGTTGGTTTTGGGCAATTTTGGTACAAAGATGATAGATATAATTTAATGTGGGTATATAAACCAGGACATGGCATACTATGTCTATCTTCTTGAGCCCAGCCCATTCTCTTAACACTTAATATTTTCATTAATTATTAAAACAATTTGTACCCGAAAAATAAAAACAATCCTATGTTATGAATGTTATTAAGTGAATGTTCATTATAATCAATTTTTACCTTTCATCTTCTTATAATTTATTTCATATTTATGTATTAGAAATGAAGAGTCTAATCTCCCTATGTATACTACTTGTAATGATGATGGAAAAGAAGAGAAATGCAATAGAAATCTCTCTTTATTCTCATCTATTATTCTTGTGTTCTTTGCATTATTATTATTTTATAACACGTTGTCGGTATGAACTTGTTCAATAATATTCAATATTCCATTGGAAAACAAGTAATCTAGATGTACAATGTCCTTGTTGAAGTAACAATCCTAATGTATGTGATTTTCTATGCGTGCTTGAAAGATTTTGATATTTCAATATTCTCAATGAAAAAAGGTTAAAAATTATGCTCATTTTTTTGTATTTAAGAATGAATTTATGTTTTATATATTCCATGATATGTTTGTTTTGATCTAAGACTTTGAATAAGATTAAAGTATCAACAACTTCAATATTTTTGCTTAAATATTTATATCTTTTATAACATATGTCATTGATATGATAACTAAGTTGTCTATTAGATTATTTCTAATAGAGCCACACATGATTTGTGAGTATAAATGAATTTGACTTTTTATATAGACAAAGCAAAAACCATTGTTTTTTGTCCAACATCATCTACATGAATGATTAAAAGTGGAATATCTAACGCAAAAGATCCTCTCGACACATGAATTGCGTAATAATTTGAAAAATGATTTGACCATTAGAAAACAATAATGCTCTATAAATTTTGTTATGATTCAAATATATTATGTGCTCCTATAGTAGTAATATTGTGAAAAGGCTTTAAAATTATATAGAAATAATCTCATGCCTTCTAGTGAAAAAGGTTTCATTCCTTGAAGTAAATGTAACAATACATAACAATTATGAAAAATCAAAATATAGAGGTTGTGGTTGTCGTTGTAATCGAGGATGTGGTTAGAGACACATTAATAATTGTTATCATAGTGGTTAGAAAAGTGGTACTTCTAACCACTAAAAAAAGAATAATAAGAAAAAACAAGAAAATAGTGGTCAAAATATTCTATGGTTATTGAAAATTCATGCTACTAATGTGGTATGAAAATGCATTGGTCACATACCTGTCGTATGTTTAAGTCTAGTAAAACTTTATCAACGCATCCATTACAAAAAAAAAAAAGAAACAATATTGAGATAAATTTTGTTATCCCAAAATGATGAATGGAGGATAATTTTTCGGCAAAAGATGAAAATTTTTACTATGATACTAAAGCTGACCATGCATACAATGATGATTAATATGTTATTAGTTTGTGTTAAGATTTTGTTGGGATCCAAGCATTGAAATTTAATTATTTAATTTAAGAATCATTAGAATCAATGGCTACTTGATATTTACTTGGTGATAATCTCTTTCTCTTCATAATAAAGGATGCTTATAATAATTGCTTCTCATCCATGGTAACTTAAGTCAATCTAATAAATTTCTTTTGAAATTTAATTTGATTTCTATTAAGAAGTTCACTTTATATAATTCTTTATTCATAACTCTATGAATTTATAAAACTCTTCACGCGTTTAGTTATTGGGATTTTATGTAGAGATAAAAATTTTATTGGTTCATTTTAATAAAATTGATTGGTTTAATTTTAATTTTGATTAAAATATATGATTATTGCAGAATGAGAGTAAAAGTACTTATTTATCATGAACTTTGGGATATTCACCATGTCTGGATAGTTTCGTGATTATCGTAAAATTTAAAATGAAATTATGTCATAAGAGATGGAGGTTAGAAAATGTTTATGTTTAAATTTTTATAGTTGTAAAGTTACTTTAATTTGGCATTATAATATTTTGCATTTTGTTGCATTATGGTATATATAAAAAATTATTATCTATAACCATAGTGATTTATTAGTAACATAAATTTATTATTTGTTATGCTTAATATATGTTTTATTTATACCTATTAATTTTATTTTTATATGAATAAATAAAGTTTTTGAATATCATAAATTTTATCATTTATGTTGAAAAGAAGTGCAAAAGTGCATATTATTTAAAATAAATTAAGTATTCTTTAATTTTATATAATAAAATGATTACTTGCTCTGAAGAGCTAATATTGCACCAAACCGTAAAAAATCTCTTTAAAAGTTAACATTTTACCTCCCGTGATGCAAAATTTTATAAAACATAATATTATTTTTCAAATCAAGAAGATATATAAATGTTGAAGGAAGTCTTTATATGTTTTACATTAAAACCATTAATAGAAGTGACATGAGATACTCGTGTTTTTGTATTATAAATATTTCTCGAAGGAATATATTACACGTATATGATTGACATATGAGACAGTGAAAAAGAAGTTCATAGTGTTTGTATGATCGGTTAGACCATCCCGAGTCAATGATGATGTAAAATAATTTGATGAAAATTTCTATGATTTTATTGAAGAATTAGAAGTTATATTTTAATAATTACCATCAATACTAGTTGTTTTGACAATATGTTGAACTAACACTGGCTAAAGTTAGAGGTCGGTTGCATTTTTAGATGATACCCAAATAATATATGAGCTCATGTATCACTTTTGTGCAACACAAAGTTTGCAATATTATTTTTTTAAATAATTTGGTTTATAGTATGCAATTTGTGCTAACAACGCTAGTGCATTATATCTCAAGCTTGACGTTCATTGTTTTAGCTAAGATAATATTATCTATGTCTATATATATTATACTTAATGGTTAGCAAAACTATACCTCCACTTAATTGATTAACCATTAGTATAAGAATAGTGTTACAATAAGCATGTAATTTTATTAGTATCAAGCCAACATGTAAGAAATATTTGTCTCATGAGAATTGACTTTCATTTATAAGCCAATAGATTTCATCTAAGAATATTTGGATGTGCAATATCAATTCTATGCTCCACCAAAATGCACTAAGATGGATCATCAAGTATGAAATTAAGAAAATTTAGAATTTTCATTAAATGTTAAAAGTTGAAATGAGATATATTTATAATTTTGAAAAGTATTGTCATGTTGCAAATTTTCTTAGTATTAAGGGGAGACAAATTGGTTAAATAATTATGTATCACTTTTTGTGATCGTCACTAATATCATATGCACAAAGTTTGAAGGATAAAATTATTTGTCGGACATGTTTAATGGTGACATTTAGAGATTGCATATACTAACCGATACATATACCAACTAAAATGCTCCAAATAATTATATATCTCAGACGGACAATGTAATAAAAATAAGTCTTGAGCATGCTAGAAGCATAGTAAACCAGTCGGTTCCATAAAACGAAAAATTCTTGAAAGAAAGGAGAAAAAAATGAAAATGGTCACATGCTAAAGGAGGCGGGTACTCATGAAAAGACCCAATACATAAGTTTTGATAAAACCCCAGAAGAGGTCAGGTACCTGAAATTATGAATATAATAAGATATCTCAATTAGTTATGTCATAACCAAATATGATGGAGCTGACAAAAGGAAATATTATGGAAAAGTGAGGATTCTTGAATGAAAATATACTTGAAAGCATTTAAATGAGAACAAGTTATCAAAATAAATAAACACTTCTATTATAAATTATGAAATGTATCTTGGGCATGAAGTCCAAACACCCGAAAGGTGTAAAGCCAATGGGTGTTAGCATAATAGCGGAAAAAAAAAATTCAAGTCATAATAGATAGAATTGAATTGTAACAAAAACATTCACAAGACACTTAGTTTTTATTATGAAAAATGATTAATTTGTGGTGGATGCAAAAACCAAATAAAATTAAGCATAATTGTATAAAATACCCTCAACGTTTATGGGTTTTTGGGTTTGAGCCCTTAACCGTTTTTTTTATTGACACCCTCAATGTTACGATTTTTTTATAAATTACCTCAATTTTAACTGTAAAGGTGAGTTGACCGTCAGTTAAATGACATGTGAACGAAAAAGCATATGTAGCATACCTCATAAGCACGATTTCATAAATGATGTCATCAAAATAATTTTTTTTCATTTTTTTCCCATCTTCTTTCTCTCTTCCCCTCTAACTGATGTTACAATAAAACTTTTTTTTCTCAATGCTTTATTGGATTTTCTCTTTTTCCAAACATATCTTTAGTTTTTTTTCTCTTTCCAGATTTTCTCAACACCTCCATGAATTATAAGTTTTTTCTAATCAGCATACCTTTGTCAATGAAATGGCATATAACAAACATCCATAAGTGTATGCAAACTAATGAAATCCATTAAAACATAATATAGATGCATATATATATATATATATATATATATATATATATACACCACCATTTTCTTCAATTTTCTCACCAACCAAATTGAATAAAACGAATCCATACAATAAAAAAACTTTCTAGTGTTTTAACAAAATCCCAGCAAATCCCACATCCCATTTTATACTAACCTCCAAATTCAAGTTTTAAACCTTCCACAATCCTGTTTGTTTCTCGAGAAAAAACAGAGAAAGAAAGAAAAAGATCAAGAAACCAAACTTCAATTTTAATTATTGACGCTCTTCCTCTAACACTACAACTTGCAAAAATGACGATCAACAATCATTTTATGATTATTACTTTTTTTTTTTAAAGAACAGAAGCCAAAACATTGTTTATGTAAGAATAAAATAAGTAAAAATATTCAAGCAGAATAAAACAATTAGTGGAATAACTACAGAGGAAAAAAGAAACCCATTTTTAACAATAAAATATATTGAAAATTCAAAGTCTTATGTTTGATTCCATGAAAAAATGGGTAAACAGGTTATCTTTTACTAAAGAAAAGTTAATGGGTTTAGTTCCAAATTGAATCAAAAACATGAAATTTTAAATAACAGTAAGCAGGAGCCCACTCCTTCCATTTTTATATTCCAAAGTTTGAAGATAATTATCAAGAGTTGTAAGTAGAGAGAAGAATTTTTTTTTTCGAGTGAATAAAGTCTCTGGTTTCAGAATAGTGAGGAAGAGAGCCAGGGAGAAGAAGAAAGAAAATGGACACAAAATGACATCATGCTGATGTGGTATGCCACATAAACTACATTGTTGACTTGCAGCTTTAATTGACGGAGTTAATTTCTAAAAAAATCTTAATGTCAATAAAAAAATGTTAATGACTCAAACCCAAAACCTATAAACATTGAGAGTACTTTATGCAATTATGCCATAAAGGAATTTATATTCAATTGATATAAATTATTTGATAATATTAATGCTTGAAGTGTAAAATTTGACTTTCATGAGAAAATCATTAAATGTGAATATGATTTTGTTTAGGAGTTTTATTAATTAATGCATTTATACATATAGGTTTTATCATCATTGTTGATATTAGCATATCAAGAGTTTCAAGAATTTCCAAGATAAATAATTATTCGATAGATAAACTTTATAATGAAAGTATTTATAAAAGTGAAATTTTGTCTCGACATGAAGATCGGGTGTTCAATAAGGACAAATTGTTACACAATGATATTATATAGAACTGTTATTGAGTATTCAATAGTGTTTATATAATCAAAATTAATCAAGCTAATTTTTCATGTAGATTGGAGATATGGAAAATCAATACAAATGGTTAAACAATAATGTTATAAAACGATGGTCTTGAAGTACCATTTCTTTATGTACCCGATGCACTCATTGTATTGATAATAGTGAATGATACAATACATCATGCTTTATAAAGTTGTTGGCGACATCTGAAGCATGAAAATGCAATTGAATTTTATTGTTATATTGATACGCATCAACAAAATTTGTTGTATATGTTGATGATTTACTATTGATAAATAATATTGAATGACTCAATATTGAGTTATAAAATGATGTTCAAATAAGGGGAGCAAAATATGCATTGTAGTAACACCCCTCACCCAATGCAAAGAATAATTGAGAATTCAATTACGCACTCCCTACCGCTAGATTTGAAAAGTTAATTTTCAGCATTGGATTGCATCGTTTCAAAGATCTTAAGTGATGCTTACATGAGAGGGAATAAATTCGCACTACATTTTTCTTTTAAAGTTGTGACATACTGTGTATTAAAGAATTATGTACTATTCTTTCCTTTACTAGATTTTTGTCGCACAGGGTTTTTCCTAATCAGGTTTTTTAATGAGGCATATTTTTTATGCAATAAACATCCAAGGGGGTGTTATGAATGTTATTAAGTAGATATTCATTATAATCAACCTTTCAACTTTTATCCTCCATAGCTCTTCACATTTCATTTTATTGTAACCCATTTTCTATTTATGTGTTAAAAAATGAATAGTCTAATCTCCCTATGTAGGAGTATACTACTTGTAATGATGATGAAAAAAAGAAAAATGCCATTAAAATTTATCTATTATTATTATTATTATTATTATTATTATTTTATAACAATTTATATGCTTTTATAGTTAAATTTAAATAACTTTTATTAACTCATGCCGAATCAGCCCAATTACAGTAGACAATAAGTCTCGTTTGTGGCCCAACCCATGAAGGCCTATTCAGCCCTTCCAAAGGTTTATTTAAAAATCCATTTCACAATTTTGAAATTTTTTATATATTATTTTATTTTAAAATGTATAAATTTAAATAAAAATATTATCTAGAATTTATAATCTATATAAAACCATAAACTTTAAAAACTTCACGAGAATATTTTTTTCCTATCATATTACTCAATTAACATCTAAATATAATTATAAATTAATTTAAATTAATTAATTAAGATTTAAATATTTTACATAAAATATATTTGTTTTATTTTTTCCTCCTTTTCAAAAAATATAAAACATCTTTATTTGAATTTGTGAGGTGGTTTCTTATTTAAATAATAATTTAGTAGAAGTAGAACTTTCAGATTAATGTAATCTATAAAAAGCAAAATTAATAATATTCACACCGCAACTTTTACTTTTTATTAATAATAATCATGTTAATAATAATTTAAATAATAGTTAATGTGTTTTAAAAATTGAAATAAAATTTAATTTTAATTTAAATAGTTAAAATTTAAGTTCAACTCTATAAATAACATCCAATAGTTAAGCGAATTTAGTCAAACATATATTTTTGGTAGAAATAACAGCATTATGCGATTACAATATTAAGCATAGACGTATTGAAGAATAAATCACACATCAAACTTGGCGGTTCTTCAAAATAGAGTAATCCTAAACACCATTAAAATAATAATTTTTAAAAGATAATATCAAATCATATTTGAATAACATTAGCACGGAGAGATATTTTTTTAATATTCCAAACATCCATTTGGACCTTCCATTTAATCAATATGAGTAACTTCTTATACCATGTTATAGAAGCAACTTCTCCCTCACAAAAGTGTGCTATTTTATGATTTTGTTTGTTTTGATGATTTAAAAGAGCAAATGGGTAAGTATTAATTTTTTTTACTTTATATAATATATAATATATAGTATTTTATTATATTTTCTTGTTTTAGCTAGATATTATTAGTGTGGTTATTAATGTCAAACCAACTTTTCAATGAAAAAGAAAAGAAAAAACAAAAGCAATTGGGTAAAAAAGAAATTATCATTGTTAATGATAGATAATTAATCTTTTTACTTTGTAGATTTAGATTTTTCAATTTTAATTCTATATAATTATTTAATTCTTTTTATTTTTAGTTTTATAATAATGTTAATATTATATAAATTTTACCACTATCAACAAGATTTACGGAAGCTTCCTGAGTAAATTTTTTGGTCAATTTATTGATTATTAAGAAAATAAAATAAAAATTGAATAGTGAAGAATTTCTTTTACAATGTATCAGATTTTTCTTATTTGCACAAATAATTTTTTTATTACTACTATATTTGAACTATCAAAATAATTAATATTTTTTAATTATTAGTTTAAATAATGATTACATGCAGTAAAATTAGAATGTACATTGAGCGTATGGTACAAATTATTAATTATGATTTGAAATTTTAATATTGTTAAAAAATTACTTATCTACAAAATATCAATATTTTAATATGATATTTAATTTTTTATATTTGAATCATTAAATAAATTAATATATTTTTATTATATTTAAAAATTGAATAAATCAAAAAAATCTAATTTCTAGTTAATCGAATAGAGTTATTCGAGTCAACTCGAGTAAGTTATTCGAGTTTCGAGTTCAAGTCGAGTTAAATTTTACAATTTGAATAACTTAAATAATTTGAATAATAAATTGATGTAAATACCCTTTGATCCTGTAAATTTTGAAAATGAACAAATTGGTCTCTCTCAACAAAATTACCAAAAAATTAAAATAATTTTCAAATATTCAAAATAATTTTAAAATTCAAAATATTTCAAAAACCAAAATTTATTTTTTAAAATAAAAAATTCTAAAAATATATAAAATTTTCTAAAATAATAATTTTGGGACCTAAATAAGTTAATTAATGATTCAAGTTTATCATATTAAAGTATATTTTTATTATTATTATTTTGCTTTGAAAAGTTTCCAAATATATATATGGTTTCAAATTTATGTGCTCTAACATGTAATTAGTTATACGGTAACAATATTTCAATTTGACATGTTTAAGTTTTTTTTAATTTAACTTAAACAATTTCACTCAATTCGACTTGATTTTAACAAACGCTCACCCCTACACTGCAACACTATTTGCAATCTCTGCCACAATGCCACTACTCCTTGTTCCTGTTGTTTTTAGTCCTAACCTTAAAAATTGATCAACCTATGATCCTCATGCGTGTGTATCACTCTAGAGGTGTCTATGAGTTAGGTTGAACTGAGGCCAGATTCTAAAATATTTTTCAAGCTCAAGCCCAAGCCCATTTTTGAAAAATGTTTTTGAAGCTCAAAATGATTTGACTCATTAAAAAAAAAAACCCATTTTACTATTAAAAAAAGTAATAAAACATTAAAAATGTAAAATTTTAGTTATTATTTTATATATTTTTATAATTAAATTTTAATTTAAAAGTACTTTTTTTATTATTTAAATTAAATCTAGGCTAGACTAACCTAAAGTATAAAAATTCTTGTCCAAACCTAACCCTAATCAAATCGGGCTTGACAGACTGCTTGACCCTTGAACAAGTTTTTATCACTCTAGTGCCTTTTTGTTTAAATGGTATTTTCAATTCTATTTACATTGTGTTTGGTTCAGTGTATTAGGTAATCCATTACTGACCGATTACATGCCTATTACATTACGCCCCTATTCCGGCGTTTGGTTCGCTGTAATAGGTATTACGCGCGTAATACAATCCCGACCTAATCCCCAAATTCACAGCTTCTCTATTCCCTTCCCAAATCCACGATTACCCATTACATCCGGCTTCCCTTCCCAAGTCTCTGTTTTACCCTCCTTCCCTACCCGAAATCGACCTCCACCCTCTCCACCCTCATCATTTCTCCTCCCATTTCTTTACCGATTCTCTCTCTCGGTCTCTTTTTTCATATTTCCCCTTTCATTTGTTGCAGCAGGTTTGAAATCCACTGCTTCATTTTTTCTCTCTCGGCGTTTGGTTTGAGGTATGAATCTTGAACGATTACCCTATTACACTGCTTTCATTGTGCTGCTGCTGATTTTGGTTGAGTAATTGGTTGAGCAATTGTTTCGTCCTGCATGAGATTCATCAATCTTTCAATTCGAGTACTTGTTAAATTTATCATCAAATTAAACTTTTCATATGAAATATTATGACATCATTGCTAACATCTTGCTAAGTATTTCTTTATATTTGGAGTCGAATGGCGATCTCCTTTTCTCAAAGTAGTTACAGTTGCTTCTGCTTTAGATTTAGAACAGGTTCAGATCTCTTGTTTTCTGTTTATTTTTTAAAGCAGTTTTTTATGGACCTTGAAATGGGAAGATTTTTGAAGTTATCTTTGGTTTGGATATTGTTCTTCCTATATTAAAGTGGCAGAAAACAAGAAGAAATTTAGAGTTAAAAGTGATTGTGATCTAAACATTACCATTATTAAATAATTTTTGTGATGAATTTTATTTATTTATTTTTTTACTCTCCCTCAAAGAAATAATCTATCTTCTTCAACAAAAGATGGTCCTAAATAGTGTCTGCAATATTTTCTTCAATTCCACTATTCTTGCTGTTAGCGTTAGATCAGAACCCAACCCCTCCCCCCCCCCGATTTGTGTTGTTAAACTATTGGCATCTCTCTCGCTTAACTTCTTTCTTTTTCCTTTTAAATTTTCTATTAGTTTTTAGAGTGATTTTTTTTAATTAGTTGAGATTTAATCCCAATCAACTTGCCAACCCCATGTATCTGGCATTGATAGGAAGTTATTTTCAAATTTTGCTTTTTCCTACAATGTAATTTAAGAGTTAATGAAAATTTCAAAAGCCAGTGCCTTTTTTGACCGGAATATTATGGCGTTAACGGCAATTCAAAAGCCAGTGTCTTTTTTGCTCAAAAAGATAAATTCAAGTCGTACTCAATAGAATAACTTATTTTGAATGTTTTTTATGAGGATTTTTTGTCCAACTTTAACAAGTACCCTGCTTTTGGGTCTTTGTAATTGTAACTGGCTTTTGTGTACCCTGTGCTTCCTATATTATTTTCCATAGAGTGTGTGAGGAAATTAGCTATAATGCAGGAGTGTGTTTCCAGGATCCACTCTCTCGATCGTATAGTCAAAACCAAGCATTTGCAATAAATTCTAAAAGATCTCCAAGTACTAGAAAAGAACTACAAAGGTACAGATAAATGTATCAGAGATTCCAGTTATAAGTACATGATACTCTAACATAAGGCAACGAACTCATTTGACATATTTAGACAGTGATATCAAGTATAACAAGACCAAATCCAATGAAATTTGATTTTTTATTTATTTCTTATTCTGAGATAAGAAACCAGCATATCTTTGTACAGTATGCTATTATATTATAATGCAACTAATTCAGCATTTATTGATTAAAATTGAAGAGTATCCTCTTTATTGATTTTTGCTGTCTCTCAACACTTAATCGATTTCCATTTTCTCAATACAGGTTCTTTGTTCCAACACTTCTTCATCGCAGTCTTCCCCAATTTGCTCATTACAGGTTAGTTTTCCATTGGTATTCATGGTTTTGTTTGTATATTTTCCCCGATTGCATGTTTGTATTGCTGTAGCAGCTTTTTAATTCTGGCCCTTTCTCAATGCTACCGCTCTCACTAAAGTTATACAAAAAAAGGGGTTCATTTCACTACACATTCTCAAACTATAATATTAGTATTTTTTTGCGATACCAAATCACAAGATAAAAACCATACATAAAAAAATCTCAGTTCAAAACTTAATTATTCCGAGCATAAGTTAAAGCTTTCATCGCCATAGATTGAGCTAGTTTACTCCCTTCATGCTTCTGATCCGAACTGTGTATCTGTTGAAATTGAGTCCTCGTGGCATTAATATCATGCATTAGGAGCTTTAGCTTCCAGTGGATTGTTACTTCTTCAATGCTTAATATGCGCCTTATTGATCTGTCTCTGCTCCATATAGTACATGAAGTGATGCTTATATCTAGCAGCTTCATAAATGATAATCTTGCAATGATTAGTTTGCTTGTTAAATGGTCTTCTGATGAGAAGTTTACTGCCTGCAACCACAAAGTTTCATTAGTAATTGATTTCAGAATAAATTTACCTGCATGCATTTGTGAAATGCATGTATATGTATTCTTTTGATATATTCTTTCTATATGTGTGTATAAGTTTTTGAAGAAATAAAATTTAAATAGTTATAATTAACCTTATATGCACCCAATACATGTTATTTAAAACAAATGTTAATTGATTCAAAACAAATTTATTTTATAGGTTTTTATTATCTAGTTGATGCTGGATACACAAATTGTGAGGGATTTCTTGCACCATTTAGAGGACAGCGATATCATTTGAACGAGTGGCGTCAGGGTTATCAGCCAAGTTCTCCGCAAGAGTTTTTTAATATGAAACATGCCTCAGCACGTAATGTTATTAAAAGATGCTTTGGCTTATTAAAACTTAGATGGGGAATACTTAGGAGTCCATCGTTCTATCCTGTAAGGGTGCACAATAGAATTATTATTGCATGTTGTTTGCTCCATAATTTTATTCGAACCCATATGAGTATTGATCCCATTGAAGCGGAGGTGGGAGAAGGATTACCTACAATTAATGTGGTGGATGATGATGAACTGAATATCACAAATATTCATCCATCGGATGCTTGGGCTACTTGGAGGATGGAACTAGCCAACCAAATGTTCGATGAATGGCAAGCATCTAGAAATTAGTTTGTGAAACTTTTGTGAAACTTTTGTATTGATTTTTGTATTGTACTAAACTTGTTGAATTATAATATAATTTCTTCTAATTCAACATGTGTTATAATTTTAAATTTTTTGTGGTATGGAGCTTTTGATTCATGATATTCAACTTAATTCCTTAGATTTTATAAAGTGTTGACCTTTTGAATCATGATATTAAAATAGTAGTTAATATAATTTGTTTTTTTTTTGTTCTTAAGATCATTATGTCAGGTGTTCCAGAATCAAATGCTTCTTCTCAAGCTTCTCGAGGAAGCAAAAGAAAATGGGTTCCTGAGGAAGATGCAGCATTAGTTTCTTGCATGGTGGACCTGCACAATGTTGGAACATTTAATACTGATACCGGGTTCAAAGCCGGTTATTTGAACGAGTTGGAAAGAATGCTACAAACGGTTTTACCAAATGCAATGTTGAAGGCGAAACCTAATATTGAATCAAGGATTAGGTTACTTAAAAGGGAGTGGTCAACCGTCTACGACATGCTTAATGGCCAAAACAATAGCGGTTTTGGTTGGGACGAGCATAAATGACTCGTTGTTCTTTGAAGATGCGGTTTGGGAGTCCTATTTAAAGGTAAGATTATTTCAAGTCTTTATTATATTATTTTTACCAAACTTATGACTAATATGATTTCCTCATTTTTTTAGAGTCACAGAGAAGCCGTTCAATTCAGATATCGTACTTTCCCTTACTACGACCAGCTTACTACCATATACGCAAGAGATCGAGCAACTGGGAAAGACGCTCAAACAGCTGCTGATGTTCTTGAAGAAATACATGCTGAGGATGTACGTACTACAGATATGAATGAAGAGATAAACACACTATGACTGCGAAGCTGACGTCTCTTTAGACGACATGGATGTTTCTGGTACGGATCCGCGAGGAGATAGAGACCAAGGGGTTTCCTCATCTTCAAACAAGAGAAAGAAGAAATCTGATGCTCGTGATAATGTGTATTCTTCATTTGATGAGGCTGCCACTTTGTTGGGGGAAAAAATCCAGGCCGTTGGTGATCAAATCAGTAGGAGTATTGCCTCCGAGGTGGTAGTTCAGCAGAAGTCAGAAAAACATCAAAAGATGGAAGAGAAAGCTTCAAATTTATATTCATCCTTATGGTCAATTGAAGGTTTAACCGACGATCACCGGTATGATGCTTTGAGTAAAATTCCTGATCATCCAACTCAAATGATCGTTTTCTTTAGTCTACCTTCTGTTGCCCGATTGGAATGGGTCAGAAGATTTTTTTCTCACCATTAAATATCAATGTTCAAACTCAAGTTATATATTGATTTTAGTAAATTCATATAAGAACATTTTATTATTAAGAATTTTATGAAATTATATATCACTATTAAATTATATTTAATATTAATTATTTTAAATTGTATAAATTCATATAAGAAAATTTATTATCAAGAATTTTATGAAATTATATATTATTATTAAATTATATGTAATAATTATTATTTTAAATTATACAAATTCATAAAATATAATTTATTAGTTATAATTATTTTAAATTTTATTAAATCATATATTTTAATTAAAATATATTTAATATTAATTATTTCAAATTTTCTTTTATAGTATCATATATTATGATTTGAGTAAATTCATATAAGAATATTAATTATTAAGAATTTTATTAAATTATATATTTTAATTATAATATATTTAATAACAATTATGTTAATTTATATTTTACAAGTATCATATATTATGATTTGAGTAAATTCATATAAGAATATTATTATTAAGAATTTTATTAAATTATATATTTTAATTATAATATATTTAATAATAATTATGTTAATTTATATTTTACAGATATCATATATTATGATTTGAGTAAATTCATATAAGAATATTAATTATTAAGAATTTTATTAAATTATATATTTTAATTATAATATATTTAATAATAATTATGTTTAAATATGATTAAATTATTTATTATTGATATTAATAATCTTATTAAAATTTAAATAACAATAACAATAATAATTTACCAAAACAAATTTCGCTAATTATTAAGAATTTTATTAAATTATATATTTTAATTAAAATATATTTAATAATTATTATGTTTAAATATGATTAAATTATTTATTATTGATAATAATAATCTTATTAAAATTTAAATAACAATAACAATAATCATTTACCAAAACAAATTTATGCTAAGGGTATTCTAGTCATTTTAGTTTTTTCCATTATGCTATTACACCTCTATTACATTCAACCAAACACAAGATTACTATTACGCCTCTATTCCATTACATTCAACCAAACAGTTGATTTGCTATTACACCTCTATTCCATTACACCTCTAATCCAATACAGCGAACCAAACGCACCCTTAATGTATTACCTCTCATCTTCCTTCGAGATATGTTAAGGTTAGTGATTTGTAAATTTATGATTTTCATCCATTTTGAATGTGTTAGTAAGGTTAGAACAAGTACCAACATTGCTTCACTTAATATCTTCAGAAAATAATAATTATTCAAAATAGTCGTTTAGAACTACCTTTGTTTGAAAATAGCTACGTCCAAGATAATTATGTTCAAAATAAGGCTTTAGTTTAGAACAACTACCATCTAGTGTAGTTGTCATTTGAGAGCAATTCTTGTTGAAAATAGATAAAGTTTGAAATAACTTACTTAGAATATTTGTGTTTAAACAACTATGTTTAGAACCATAGTTGTTTGAAACAACTTCTATTTAGAACAATTGTGTTTTTCTAAAAGAGTCATTATTTTTAACAAGTTCTTCCAAGAAAAACATTATCACAGAACCACTCTTATTTGGAACAACTCTATATGGAGAACATCTGTGTTAAGAATAACTCACGTTTAGAACAAGTCAGAATAACCCTTAGTTAGGAACAACTCTCATTCAAGAACAACCCCCTCATATTGCATTTTAGGTGATGTTCCACGATAAATATTTCACAAGGTACTACATTGAAATAGAAAAAGTGAAAATAACCTCATTATATCATCATCATCAACAAAACCCTTTATTAATAAAAAAAACCATTAACGTCTTTATAACTGAAAAAGACTATTTGCTACTCTCATTAATTGTTGGCTTTGTAACATCCATTCTTGAGACACTATAAATAGGAGCACTTCATAACTAGTGAAAGAACTTTTGACATTTTGGCATTTTGGACTCTCAAAGCTCTCTTTAAAATCCTCACAACTTGTTTCTTTATTGAGTCTGATTGTCAGTCACATTTCCCTTTCTCCACCTTACCAACCACCACCCGCCGCTACACTCAGTGTTACCGGATTTGTTTTAGTCTTCCTTTCCGCCTTCTTTTTGTACATCTCGTTCACTTGTTTGCAACGATTCATCTTTTTACCAAAAAAAAAACCTTTATAGTACGAGCGATGGGTGACGAATCCACTAAAAACAAATCCTACGCTTAAACAATATATAAAAAATCGCAATATAAAGTGCAGGGTCAATCCCACGTGGATTAGTCTAACTAAATTTGAATTTCTCACGACTAGGGACACTTTGTGGACAATTTTGCACCCATGAACCTTGCAATCCTATATAAAATAATTAGAGGGGGATTAAAGTATAATGAAATAAAATAAATAAAAATAGAAAAACAACGAAATAATATATAAATAGTGATTTTGAGATGAAATAAAATGAACCAAATTGAAGAAAGTTCCAACCTTGGGTACGACGTCAATCTCAGTTTCAGAATTGATCACGAACTATGAATGTTTTCTTGCTTATTGATAAGTCAATTATAGTGATCGAGGAACAACCTTAAATCATCAATTCTTTTTTAATCTTAAATTAACCACGAGAACCACTTGATGATTAATTCTTACAAAGCGAATAACCTAGGAAGCAACTTCCACGATTTAACTCCTCAATAGCCTTATGAACTAGAAGAACCCAACACTAATTAATGATCTCAACTGCGCGAATCATTCAAATTAAATCACTCAATCCCATAGTGTCACCCAACTGCACTCCCAATCGAACCAAGCTAACTTGTTCTTCGATAAAATAATTCCAAAATTACTAATCAAACTATTTTTTACCGTGTATTAGTTATAACCACCGTACAAGGGGCCCTTCTCAAAACAGTGCCAAAAAAAATACTATGAAACGATCCTATCTATTTCTTATAGAGAAAAAAGCGAATTCCAAAATGAGAAAAAATTAAAATGTAATTTTGGATCTCACAATTAGACACCGAATTTTTTTCCACCTTTAACTAGAATATAGTTTTGTTGCTCATAATAAATAAGTATATAATGGGAAAAAGAAAATGAAAAAGGTTAAATTAAAACAAAGAAAGTTTGGCAGAAAGGTGGCGCAAGGAATAAAGAATATAGAAACTATTTTGTTCCCAAAAACAAAAACCAAGCGTGATTTTAAGCTAAAATTATCCTGAACAAACTCTTAAAAATAAAAAAGTAAATATTTATTTAAGTAAAATATAATCATAATTAAAAATTTAATAAAGTATCTTTATAAATAATATTTAAATAAAAACAAAAACATTAAAATTAAATAATTCTAAAATCTAAAAGGTTTTGTGTGTCAAATTTTGTTATTGTACTCAAATCTTCATGTGTTTCATTTATTTTGGACATTTTTAAACTTACACTGTACCTATATAAAAATTAATAATATCATATCTAAAAATTTATCAAAGTAAAATACATAAAAATGTGGATTTAGAATAAAACTAAAACAGTAGTTGTTGATAAATATTGGATGTAAGTTGGAAAATGCATGCATCCTTAGGCTTGATAGTTAGGGTCAAATTCACGGGCATTTGTGGCTGCTCTCAAATAATTTCCCAGTTCCCTAGAGGGGCTGTGGTGTGGGCTGGTCCCGTGACTCCCCTCTATATAGAAAAAACAACCTCCTCTTTTAATCTATGATGTTTGCTTGCTTTGAATTAAGTCAATAAAGGCACAACTTCACGTGGTTGATGATGTTCGGGTAACGCAGTGAATAGTGTTAAATTCATGGGAAAGATGATGGGTGTCTTTTGGTTTTAGCTCCACCTGCTGCCGCCCTTTGTGATGTTGCTCCTTCTTCCACTCAGCTATTAGGGTGGCCTTTAACTATATATCTATTACGTTGAATTTGCCAAACCTACTAACTTTAGTTTTTGTTAATCTATGCTAATGCATCGTATTATTCTTACTTTTCAAGTGTCTGTATTTGAATTGAGATGACTGTCTTTCACATATTCGGATATAGTAAAGTAACAATTTCACATCAAACACTACTTAAACTTAAAGACGTTGAAATTTGAAACATACTAGTAACTACAACTTTAATATATATATATATATATATATATATATATAAAGTTAATGATGCTAATGAGGTTTAATTTGAGTTATTAGTAAAGTGGAGTTGATGAAACTTTGAGGTTGAATCCTACATTACGTGGGACTATCAAATACTAATTCGTTTCTTTTATTTCTTATTTTCTTTTGAAGAAGAAAAAACATTTTTTGGGGAGTTCCATCTCAAGATCTTTTATTTAACCATGTGCTACACTGTTTTTTTTTTTTTGGGGGGGGGGATAGCTTGCTGTAAAAATTATTTAACCATGGCAGTGATAATCAAGCAATGAGAAGAGGTTTCCTCGTGGAAAAAACTTCTTCATTTGTGCATGAGCATTTGGTATAACACCCTGGGATTGGTATAAAAGACCAAAGAGCTTCACATTCTGTATCCTCGCCAAGCTGTCGAAACTATTTTTTTTGAAAACAAAAATTAGTTGTCGACTTAAAAACAAAAATTGGAGTCGCCACCGATCTTTTATTGAGGTGTGATCGGATCACCTTGAAAACGATTTTAGGTCTACGAATTTTGAGAAAATAGGTTCGGGAGCCGGTTACGCACGAGGAAGGGTTAGCACCCTTGTAACGCCCAAAATTGGTACCGAATCGATTGTTTAATGTCTTAGTGTCAAAAATTTGAAAAGATTTTAAAATACGATCCTTTTAACTTGAATAAATTGAATTGAATAATAGGACACTCTTATTTCAAAGAAATAAAATGTCATACCCAGTGAGTTAGGGCACAATATTTTTAATCTTCAAAATTAAGTTTGTCTTTTGATTTTTAAAACTTATGCATTTAAATTTGAAAAGGGTATTCAGTTATTTGGGTCAAATGAAAAATCAAACCAAGTAAGTTAGGGTTTAATTTCCCAAAATTTCTAAATACCGAATATTGCCTGTAACACCAAATTTTGCCCGGCCCGAGCCCAAAATTAAAACCCAAATAAAATATAATAATGAATAATAATGAATGTCCAGTCTCTTTACAAACCCAAACTAAAACAAAATCATTTTAACCCAATTACAATGGTAACTTAAACCCGTTACCCAGACCCAAATCCTTTTCTACCCAAGCCCAATATGAACCTAACCCACTAAACCTAATCAGCTAACCCTGGCCCAACCTAGCCAAAAGCATGCCAAAAAAAACCCGAAACCCTAGCTTTCAAAGAACCAAAGTGACGCCATGCCGTCGAACACAGGCCTCTTCGCGTATCTTTGCACCTCCATGCGCATGAGTCACCCCAGCTGGCCTCCGTATGTGCCACGTCCTTGACGCCGTACGCCGTACCTGCCAACGCAAACAAATACAGCAGAGAACAGGCCAATGTGGTTTTTTTTCATTCTTTTTTATGTTTTTTTCTTTTTTTCTTTCGGGTTCTGGCTCAAAATAAGAGTATAAGAACCGACAAACATTTGTAAAAAAGGGAGGAGGCATTCGATTTCATTACGAATACAAAAATTAGAGAAAAATGTGATTTCCCTAGTTTTCCTTTTGTTTCGATTTCAGTTTTCCTTTCCTTTTCTGCGTTCAAACGATAGATCTTGAGGTGAGAAAGTATTAAGGAAAGGAGGATAGCGTACCTGGCATCAGGATTTCGGCCTCCTCCGTCGTCATCGGAGAGCAGGTCGAAATCGGAGACCATTCGCCTGCCTTTGGTACATAGAGCGGCGCAAAACCCTTTTTAGTTTAGGTTTTGTCTATTTTAAGTGACAGGTTAAGGCATATTTTAGCTTTAAGGGCTGATTTTAAAACGTTACTGTTCAGAGCCAATACAATGGCACTGAAACGGCACCGTTTCGTAGACCCGATCTGAGCGGTGACCCGGTCCGGGAAGGATCCGCGCTCCATGTAATAGTTTGGTTTATTTATTCACCGAGCCCCTTTTAGTTTTGATTGGTCTCAATTCGGTTACTTTAGCTTTTTAATTTATACTGCGTTTTTAACTTTGTTTGCATGTTGCTCCAAAGTTAAGCGGCACCGTTTTACACATGAATGCTATTATACTACTGTTTGCGCGAAATTGTTGATTGAATCCCTTAAGATTGAAAACGATTTCATTTCGGTACAACTGTTTTAATTTTAATAGTATCTAATTTTATTATAGTTTAAAATGTAACAAATCATCATTTTTAACTTGTATTTTATGTTTTAAATTCGTTTTACACTAATACTTGGGGTTTATTGTTTTTTATTATTTTGTTTTTTTATCATTTTAATTTTTACTTAAATTTTGATTTAAAATCCATTAACTATTGTTTTCAATTATAAAAAGGAGGTCTTTACATAATAAATTTTGGTTTCAAAAGTTCTTTAATAAATCGATTTTACGTTCATTATTTTTAATATTTTTATATTTAGCTTAATACTATTTTCGAATAATTATTATATTAAAATACGTTTTAGATTCATTAAATATTATTTTAAGATTTATCGTATTTTTTCAATTTGATATATTGTTATAAATTTCAACATTTATTAATGCACATTGTGGTAGATTAGATATAATTGTATATTTAGATGTTGTATATTGGTAAGTAAAATTATTGTTGCTATTGTATTTGTGTTTATTTATTGCTTATTTAGCTACACCTTAGTGTAAGTTTGAATGATCATTTATCGTTTTACATTACATTTTTTTAACCTTGCACCTTTACCATACTATTTCATATTAAAAAAGCCTAACATTTTATAATTTTCGAGAGAATTGAGCCCTAATGTATTGGGTTCCAATTCTCCTCGTTGGATCCCAATAATTGAAAGTTTTCTTTAATCAAAATATATAAAACTCACTCTCGGGAATTCGATAAGTCGTGTCCTAATGTAT
This sequence comes from Gossypium raimondii, assembly GCF_025698545.1. NCBI lineage: Eukaryota > Viridiplantae > Streptophyta > Magnoliopsida > Malvales > Malvaceae > Gossypium > Gossypium raimondii. Next base: position 41,968,038 of record NC_068568.1, read on the forward strand.
TGGATGTGATACGTCGCTTTCTCGAAATGAGGATTTTAAAAAATAATGGCGGCAATATTCAATGCTTGGAACTTTGAGAGATCGTGCCCTAACGTATTGGGTTTCAATTTTTTCATCGGTCTTAAAGCAATTGAATATCTTTTTTAAATCTCACCATGCAAGTTTTGAAAATCAAAGACAAACTATTTTCGAGAACTAACAATGTCGTACCCTAATGTATTGGGTGTGTCATTATTACTCTAAGATAAGGAGGTCTTTGGTATTCGCATCGATTTATCCATGCATTTTTTTAAATTAATAAGAAAGAGGATGGATCGTATTCTATAACCTTTTCAAAGTTTCAACACTAAAACATGAAAATGATCAATTCGGTACCATTTTTTGAGCGTTTCGAGGGTGCTAACCCTTCCTCGGGCGTAACCGGTTCCCGAACCTATTTTCTCAAAAATTCGCAGACCTAAAATTATTTTCAAGATGATCCGATCACACCACAATAAAATGTCGGTGGCGACTCCCGTTTCCATTTTCAAAGTCGATCCCCATTTTTCAATTTTAAAAAAAATGGTTTCGACAGCTTGGCGACTCCACTGAGGAATACGATTAGAGAGTCAGGCCATAAAATTGATTGTTTTTCGTCTTATTATCGAGATTTGATTTAAAAAATTACGATATTTTCTTTGCACTTGCTTGCATGATTATTGTAAATTGAGTTGTATATTTTGGCATCATATTGCATAAGACATTTTAGTCTTGTCCTCTTAAGTGGAAGTGAGAAACTAGTCCTTCGTGAGGTTTTCACCTCCGTGCAGGATAGTGGATCACTTCCGGGATACATCCGTACCTATGTCTTCGTGAGATTTTCATCTCCGTGCAGCCATAGGGAAATGTATTCCCCTGAACCGAACTCGGTCCATATGAGCCTATAATGGGTAATGATCGAGGAATCTGCTGATTCGGGTACCTCGACTTTAGAACCAAGCTGCATGTAGAGAGACCTAGGAGCCTATCCTTGATTATACTGTGGAAACCCTAGCGATTGCCCTAATAGGTGTTTAATTTTTTGTACTTACTTACTTAAAGTTGCGTTTTTTTTGTGTTGCACTAACTTATGTTTTTATGTTTGCATGTCATTTCATATACAAAAAAGTGTCGATTCAGGTTCGATTACTAAGTTAGAAAGCTTGGCATGGAGAACGGATTTCTTGATAAAGTAGAGGACAATGCTGCTGTCTGTGTATGGTCAGAGAAAACACAATAAGAGAAAGGAGATAGTCTAGCCAGGGGGTATACGTCGGAGTTATGGGACTACACCCGTATCAGTGTGACGCAAAATAGCCTTTAGGAATCAAAGGTAATATGAGACCATTGGAATGACGAAACCAAGCAATTGTTTAACTCAAGTTATGGAGATTTACCGTATTTACTCGACATTAAGGTAGACGTGTATTTGTTCCAGGCCATCGCTCAGTTTTGGAACCCCGCGTATGATTGCTTTACCTTTGGTGGGGTTGATTTGGTACCCACTATAGAAGAATATACAGCTTTGCTACGTTGTCCAAAGATCCAGGTTGATAAAATCTATTCTAGGGCCATTAATGTTCCGACCTTTATAAAGAAGTTGATGAACATCATTGGAATGAGTGAGCAATGGGTCACGGCACAGATCAAGCAGAAGGGGGAAAGCAAATGTATCCATTGGAAAAGCCTGCAGGAGTTGATTTTGGGGCACCCTGATACGAGGAAAAGGGTCGATACCTTTTCTCTGAGCATTTATGGACTAGTAATTTTCCCTAAGGCACTAGGGCACGTAGATAAGGCAACCTCCGATCTCTTTGACCGACTTGATAAGAGAGTTACACCTGTTCCGGTAATTTTGGTAGAAACCTTCAGGTCATTAAATGCTTGTTGAAAGGCAGGGGAAGGCAGATTCATTGGGTGTGTGCAACTTCTACTGGCATTGTTCCACAGTCATTTTTAGAAAAATGATAATGTTTTGTATCGAGTTTTTCTGAAAATTATTCGCCGTTAAAGGAGATAGCAGCTACACCAAGGAGAGATGACATCTCGGAAGAGAAATGGCTGCTCATTCTTTAGAATCTTCGTGAGGAGGACGTCGAGTGGAGAGCCCCATGGTTGCTTCTGGATGAAATCTTGTACCGATGTGGTAACTTTGATTGGGTCCCGTTACTTGGAATTTGGGGAGCTATTGGTTATACTCCATTGTTGGTGCTAAGACAGTACAGGTCAATGCAGTTTATACCTGCAACCCAAGGCTTAGTTGTGTTCGAATTCTCATATAGAGACAATGGATATAAAAAGAAGATTCGAGAGATAACCAATGCATGGGACCAGACTCGACGGATGAAGAGATTAGCCGTAGGCCCGACGACGACTCCTGAATATAATGATTGGTGGGTCAGAAGAATCAATGATAACATCCCAAGGCCAAGTCAGGGAGATAGTCAGTCAATAGAAGAACATTTGCGGGTTGTTCCCTCTGAGCTAGAAATTATGAAACACGATTTTGAGAAGAAGAATGCGGAGCTTGAAAAAAGGATCGAGCAGTTGGAAGAAGAAAAGTTGCACTTAGGATTAGACGTGGATGTTCAAAAGTTAGAGACAGAGAAGTTAAGAAAGGGAAAGAATAAGGCTGGGGAAGACTTGGATAGTTTGAAGAGAGACTACAAGAAGTTGAGGCTATCAATAAGAACCGCTGGGCTAGGAAAAAATCCAGAGCAATGGGGCCAAGAGATTCGAGAAGAAAAGATCAAGGCTGATGGATGGGAAAAGAAATTCCGAGAGGTTCAGACGCGAAATGGAGCTCTAGAAAGGAGTTTGTCAAAGAGCCAAAAGGAAAAATATGAATTAAAGGATAGAGTGGTTGAGTTGGAAAGATCTCTCCATCAGTATGGAAGTCGAAATTTCGTGATGGAATTAAGGGCGAGCTTGGGAAAAATTGAAGAAATGAAAGAAGGAATAGAAGAATTGGAATCGGCATTGTGAAGTTGTGAGATCCGGACTGAGTACTTAGAAACCAATGAAAGTCGTCAGAATGAGCAATTTTACCATCTTCAGAATTAGGTTGAAAATAGAGATCGTATCATGGGTGAAGCCGTGGTTCAGATCTGGTAGGTAGCTGATCACCTGTAGACTTTGGCGGTATAGGCCGATGCACTGAGCGTCAAGTATGAGCTGGAATCAACTCGAGGACAGGAATTAGCTTCATTACTCAGGAAAATTAAAGCTCTGAGCATTAGGACAAGAGCATATATGTAACCTATTTTATGTAAAGAATTTTCTTTTCTAGTGAAAGTTTTCTAAATGAAATTGAATCAGAATCGACGCCTCTTTGCATTCATGCATCGCATTACATTGCATCATATGCATTAAGGTCCATTGAAAGAACCTAATTGATTAATCATTACAGTAAATCTGGAAACCAACAAAAACTCGTCAACCAAACACTGCTACGGTACCCGTGCAAAATCAAAAATTATGGATCAACGATTGGAAAAGTTGGAGTGACTTCAAAAGGAAATGCAAGATCAGTTACAGATACAAATGAAGGAACAATTGGAAAAAATTCAACATGACATGACAGAAAAGATGCTGGAGACTCAAAAAGATATGATGACTGAGCTGACACAATTTTTAAAATGATTAAATAAGGGGAAAGGCCCTATGATCAATGATGAAGAAGAAGACAAGACTGGACCCACCTATCCTCTAGGCTTTACGCCCCCGCATGCGCAGGTTCAGACTGAGGTGTCGCCGCGTAGATCCTCTGTTTCAATAAGACCTCAGCGTTTTCAAGCCGATATTTCAATACCGATGAACTCCCAAGTTAGGTCAGGTTCCAACCTTGGTGAAAACCCAGTTAATCTCGCTGTCCCGGACTTCAATGAAGTAGCCGAGAAGGATAAAGAAAAAGAAGAATTACCAAAACAGTTTGAGGAGAAATGGAAGTGGATTGAAGAGAAGTTTAAGGCAATAGAAAATACTGAACGCTATCATGGAATATATGCAAAAGATCTGAGTCTGGCCCCAGACTTGGTACTTCCTTACAAATTTAAGATGCCAGAATTCGAGAAATATAGTGGGAACAGTTGCCCGGAGGCCCATATTACAATGTTTTGTAGGAGAATGACCGGGTACATTAACAATGATCAGCTGTTAATACATTGTTTTCAAGATAGCCTCATTGGGGCGACGTCTAAATGGTATAATCAGTTAAGCCAGGCCAAAATCAACACTTGGAGAGATTTGGCACAGGCTTTCATGAGACAGTACAGTCATGTATCTGAAATAATGCCTGATAGAATTACTTTGCAGAACTTGGAAAAAAAATCAAACGAAAGTTTTAGACAGTATGCACAGAGGTGGTGAGAGATTGCAGTTCAAGTCCATCCACCACTTTGGAAAAAGAAATGACGATGCTTTTCATCAATATATTGAAGGCGCCGTTTATCACGCACATGCTAGGAAGTGCCTCGAAGAGTTTCGCGGATATAATTATGAATGGCGAAATGATTGAACACGCCATTAAAAGTGGAAAAATAGATGGTGGGGAGAATAGTCGAAGGTCAGCTTCAAAGAAAAGAGAATGGGAAGTAAACAATGTGAACGCATATGGTAAATTAATTACACTGAACCAACCAGGGAAGATGGTTGCTAACCAGCAAGGCTTATCAAAACCAGAATCGAGAATGAGGCAAAATACTGAGAAGCCTCAGTTCACTCCCATTCCAATGACATGTTGTTGCCCCTAGTTACCTGAGTCCTCTACAACCCCTGTATCCAAAATGGTATGACACGAACGCTCAGTGTGACTACTATGCGGGGATTTCAGGATACTCAATAGAAAATTGTACCGCTTTCAAGAAGGTTGTCGAAGGACTTATAAAATTGGGTGTTGTCAAATTTGATGACTCACCCAGCACCGAGGGTCCATTGCCCAATCATGATGATAAGGGAGTGAATATGTTGAGCGAAGGTACGGGAGAAGGAGTTAAGACTGACGTCGCTGAAGTATGAACTCCATTGAAACGGGTATGGAAGGAGATGACAAAAAGAGGGTTAGTTATTTCAGATTTCGAGGAAGGGTATGATATGGGAAATTATTGTGAATTCCACCGTAAAATAGGGCACGAAATCCAAAAATGTGAAGGATTCAGGGCTTTGGTTCAAAGCATGATGGATAACAGGGAGATGAGGTTCTATGAGGATGCAGAAGAAAGGAAGAGCATATGCGCGACAGAATCGGAAACAGGGACCCCAAAAATAAATCATCCTGTAGTTATTATCTCACGCCGTAAGAGTAATGAGGATAGGGCTCAGGTAACACCAAAAATTATAATCATGAAACCATCAAGTTTCACATACAAGGATGACAAAATGGTCCTATGGAATTACGGATGCAATGTGACAATCTCAGGAAAGGAAGTTGAGGGCAATATGGTAAAAGAATACCAGGAAAGGGGTTCCTATACACGTAATGGAAAACGTTATGACACTCGAGCAGAACTGCCAAGAGAAGGGACTCCAATGGTGGAGCATAAGAAAGGGAAGGCGGTAGAATCTGAGCCATTGGTAAATGAGCCAATAAAAGATGAGGAAGCAAAAGAGTTTTTGAAACACAGTGAATACAGTGTTGTGGAGCAACTGCACAAACAACCGGCCCGCATTTCTGTATTAGCTTTGCTCCTAAGTTTAGAAGTACATCGAAATGCGTTGATGAAAGTACTAAACGAAACATACATGGCCGAGGACATCTCAGTCAATAAATTGGATCGTTTGGTCAACAATATAAGTGCTGACAATTTCATATTCTTCAATGATAACAAAATACCGTCTAGAGGTAGGGGTTCTACTAAGGCTCTACACATCACTACCCGATGTTAGGGGGCACAATACCGGGGGTTTTGATTGATAATGGATCCGCATTTAACGTATTGCCTTTGCTCACTCTTAATCGATTACCTGTGGACAGTTCACATATGAAACCCTGCCAGAATATAGTAAGGGCATTTGATGGAATAGAAAGAAGAGTTGTAGGAAGAATTGAAATACCGTTAAGAATTGGCCCAATTACTTATGAGGTGGACTTTTTAGTAATGGATATTAAGCCTTCTTACAATTATTTATTGGGGAGACCGTGGATACACTCGGTTAGGGTAGTGCCTTCATCGTTACATCAGAAGGTGAAGCTAATATCAAAGGGTCGATTGGTGACAATAAATGCGGAGGAGGATATTATCGCAATGGTAACGGGTGATGCGCCTTATGTAGAGACCATGATGAGGCAGTGGAATGTTCTTTCCGGTCCTTGGAATTTGTGAACGCAATGTTTATCACTGAAGGAAACAGGATCCATGTACCAAAGATATCCAAGACTACTGAAATGGGTCTGCAGTTATTGGTAGGAAGAGGAGCTTCGCCAGGAAAAGGGTTGGGAAAGTACTTGCAAGGAAGGGTTGAAACACCCATGCTGAAAGGGAAGTTCAATCGTTTTGGCTTAGGTTACAAGCCAGATTTGAAATAAAGGAGAAAAGAAGTGGAGAAAAGGCAAAAGAGAAGAAGGGCACGACTAAGCGGAGAGGAAGTCAAGTGGGAGTCTTTGACCTTCCCTCACATATCTGAATCCTTTGTGTCAAGGGGATTTATTTATCCTAAGCGAGGGGTGTCCAGAAGTGAAGGCATTGAAGGAATGTTGGAGAAAGTTCATATCAATGCTATAGAGACAGCTGGAATAAGGTTCTTGCTGGAGATCGGCCCATACGAACCTGGGAGTGAGCTAAACAAATGGACTGCGGAAGAAATACCTGTAGTATTTAGAGCATATGCAGAGTAATATTCAAAACATTATTGTTGTTTTTAGCCTAAGAATGACAAGAAATCCTTTGTGAAGTAGGCTTAAGTCTGAATATCTTTATCCTAATAAAATACATTTTTGCATTCATTTCGAGCAATTATTCTTTTATTCTTTCCAAGCAAATAAATATCTTCCATTTGATCAATTGTGTTCCAAATGTTTTTTATTCATAACCTAATTATACAAATAATTATTCATAAATTTATACTTTGTGTATTCTTTGGTGCATCCCCATAGGTCCTTAGATATCAATAACATGAGTGATGTTGTTTCAAACACGGAGTCTCTTTTTGAGCAAGACATGTGTTTGGAAGGATCTCATGACTTTGAAAATGATGAAGACTGTGGTGTATCTCCAGACTTGTTGAGAATGGTGGAGCAAGAGGATAAGCAAATCCTACCTCATAAGGAATCATTAGAAATTCTGAGCCTAGAGGAAGGGAAAGAGGTGAAAATGGGAACCGATATCACCGCGAAGACGAAATATGACCTCGTTGAGTTACTCCGAGAGTTCAAAGATGTTTTCGCATGGTCTTACTAGGATATGCCGGGGCTAAATACTAGTATTGTGGTACATCGTTTACCTATAAAAGAGGATTGCAAACCAGTTCAGCAGAAGCTCAGAAGAATGAGACCTAACACTGTGCTGAAAATAAAAGAGGAGGTCAAAAAGCAGTTCGATGCTGGGTTCTTACAGGAGGTTAAGTACTCAGAATGGGTAGCAAACATCGTCCCTGTTCCTAAAAAGGATGGAAAGGTACGGATGTGCGTGGATTACAAGGACCTAAATAAGATGAGTCCAAAAGATAATTTTTCGTTGCCGCACATTGACACTTTGGTAGATAACACGGCTGGCTACTCATTATTTTCTTTTCTGGAATGCTTTTCTTGATACAATCAAATAAAGATGCACCCGGAGGACATGAGGAAAACCACTTTCATTACCCTATGGGGAACATTTTGCTACAAAGTAATGCCCTTTGGATTGAAGAATGCAGGAGCAACGTATCAAAGGACAATGGTCACCCTGTTTCATGACATGATGCACAAAGAAATTGAGATTTATGTTGATGATATGATTGCAAAATCTAGAACTGAAGAGGATCATCTCCGAGTCTTCAGGAAGTTGTTCTTGAGATTGAGAAAATTCTAGCTCAAACTCAACCCAGCAAAATGCATATTTGGAGCCAGATCAGGAAAGTTGTTGGGCTTCATAGTCAGTAAAAAGGGGATTGAGATTGACCAGGATAAAGTTAAAGCAATATGAGATTTGCCTCCTCTAGGTACTCAGAAGGAGGTCCAAGGTTTCCTTGGAAGGTTGAACTACATTGCCCGGTTTATTTCGCAATTGACTGAGAAATGCGATCCAATGTTTCACCTTCTGAAGAAACATAATCCGAGAGAATGGGATGAGGAATGTCAAAAAGCTTTTGACAAAATAAAACAATACTTGGCTAGTGCTCCAATACTACCACCGCCTAGTCCAGATAGGCCATTGATAGTATATCTAACGGTGTTTAACAATTCTATGGGATGCGTCTTGGGCCAACATGACGAAACAGGGAAGAAAGAGAGAGCAATATACTATCTTGGCAAGAAATTCACTGATTGTGAAATGAAGTACTCGCCCATTGAAAAGTTGTGTTGTGCTTTAATTTGGACAACTCGAAGATTAAGGCAATACATATTGTATCATACGACTTGGCTGATTTCAAAGTTAGATCCTTTAAAGTACATGATGGAATCAACTGCTTTAAATGGGAGAATGGCTAGATGGCAAATTCTACTCTCTGAATTTGACACAGTATATGTAAATCAGAAGGCTATAAAAGGAAGTGCAATTGCTGGTTTTCTAGCCAGTAGAGCCCTGGAAGACTATGAGCCTTTGAACTTTGATTTGCCAAATGAGAACTTATTGTACGTGGCAAACACTGAAGAAAACCCTTGAATAGACCACATCTGGAAGTTAAATTTCGATGGAGCTTCAAATGCTACAGGTAACGGAATTGGGGCAGTCTTGGTATCCCCAAACGGAGATCATTATCCTGTCGCTAGCAAGTTGGACTTCGATTGCACAAATAACATGGCAAAATAAGAAGCATGTATTATGGGTATTCGTGCGGCCATTGAACGTAAAATCAAAGTGCTTAAAGTGTATGGAGATTCCGCGTTGGTGATATACCAACTCAAAGGAAAGTGGGAAACCAAAGACCCTAAATTGATCAATTATAAAGAACTGGTTCTTGAATTGATTGACGAGTTTGATGACATCACTTTCAGTTATCTCCCACGAGAGGAAAACCAAATGGCTGATGCATTGGCTACTCTGGCTTCGATGATTCAGGTAAACAGGCTTGAAGTAATAAAGTTTATTCAGATGAGTATCTATGAAACCCCAGCTCATTGCTACAATATTGAAGGGGAGGGAAAAGACAATCACCCTTGGTATCGGAGTATCCTACAGTATGTGAAGAATTAAGAGTACCCTAGCCAGGCAACAGAGAACGACAAGAGAACTCCGAGAAGAATAGCCATCGAATATGTCTTAGATGGGGAAGTGCTTTACAAAAAAAAAAGATCAGGTACTGTTAAGATGTGTGGATGCCGTGGAAGCTAAGAAAATTCTAGAGGAAGTCTATGAGGGTATCTGTGGGACACACGCCAATGGCTTCACCATGGCCAGACAGATCATGAGATTTGGGTACTATTGGTCCACTATGGAAGGGTATTGCATTAATTACGCCAAGAAATACCATAAATGTCAGATTTATGGAGATAAGATGCATGCACCCTCTTCACCACTTCATGTTATGACCTCACCATGACCATTTTCCATGTGGGGTATAGATGTCATTGGATCGATATCGCCAAAGGCTTCTATGGGCATCGTTTCATCTTTGTAGTCATTGATTACTTCACCAAGTGGGTAGAAACTGCTTCTTACGCAAATGTCACGAAGTCAGCAGTTAGTAAATTCTTGAAAAAAGAGATCATTTGTCGATATGGAATGCCTGAAAAAATCATATCCGACAATGCGTTGAATTTGAACAATAGCACAATAGCTGAGGTTGCCAGCCAATTTAAGATCAAGCATCTTAACTTATCGCCGTATGGTCCAAAAATGAATCACGCAGTGGAGGCGGCCAATAAGAATATTAAAAAAATTGTGGGGAAAATAACTGAGACTTACAAAGATTGGCATGAGAAGTTATCATTTGCTCTCTTTGCCTATCGAACATCTGTTAGAACTTCTACTGAGGCAACACATTTTTCTCTAGTTTACAGAATGGAGGCAGTATTACCCATCAAAGTTGAAATCCCCTCTCTACGGGTATTATCTGAACTCTAGTTGGACAAGGCCGAATGGGTCCAATCTCGTTATGATCAGCTGAATCTAATAGAGAAGAAGAGGTTAAAAGCTATTCATCATGGGCAAATGTACCAGAAACGAATGATGCGAGCCTATAATAAAAAGGTTCGCCCCAGAGAATTTAACGAAGGAAACTTGGTGCTAAAAAAGATTCTTCCTATACAAAAGGACTTTAGAGGAAAATGACTGCCAAATTGGAAGGGTCCTTATGTCGTAAAGAAGGCCTTTGCTGGTGGAGCTTTGATTATAAGTGAGATAGATGGAAAAGACTTGCCCAATCCTGTAAACTCAGACTCAGTCAAGAAATACTTCACTTGAAGAAAAGGAACCAAAGTGAAAACCCGCAAGGGGCGCTTTGATTCCTAAAAAAAAGGGAAAAAATGATGATAAAAATGGAGAGACTAAGGGGAAAACCCGCAAAGGGCACCTTAGGCCAAAGGGGATTTGAGTTGAAAACCCGAAAAGGGCGACTCAAATGTTTGGTCAGAATGGGACATGAAGTGCTTAGAGTAGCTGGTATCTTGATCAGATCAGGATGTGTGGCAATCTTGCTATGCCTGAATTAACAGGAAGGGATAGGCAACATCTTGGGGCATCGACAAAGCATTGAAGATCTCCCAAACACATGTCGAGCTCAGAATGGCCTTTAGAAAGTTTGTACAGAGAAATTCAAGCTGCGATATCTGGGGGGATTTAATTCCCCTATTATTTTTTATATTGAATTTTGTTGATTCTTGGAATATTCTTCTCTTTTCCAAGATATACATTCCCAATCAATTCCTTTACTATTTGTGATAACTTATTCATTTTTAACTATGTTCAGAACCAAATTTATTCTTATCTATTGTTATGACATTTTCTGCAAACATGTTGTATTAGAATAATGATTAATGGACTAATAAAACTTTCACAAAAGAAGTTTTGTATATTACTCTGAGAAGTTTTTAAATAATATAGGATCCTGAAACAGGACTATTGTTTAGAACACGCCAAAATTTAAAGATTGGAAATTTGAGAAAGAGGAGTCTAAATTTGGACTCTCTTTGGATTTTTTTGTCAAATGCATAACGAAGCTTAAGTAAACAAGCAAGCAATAATCACCAGGTAAGAGGAAGAGGTTACTTCGAAAAAGGCCTTCATCTACGCATAAGTCCCTAGTGTGACACCTTGAAAATGGTGTAAGGAACCAGAACGTCTCAGATCCTATATCCTTGAATTGTGGGGATTGAGGAAAAGCCACATATTTCTACCCTTGGATTAAAGTGGGAGAGTGGTGGTACAAGTTTTTTGGGGCCCCAACTGATTAAACTACAGGGTTCACCATAGGGGCAATCTGACTAAGCGATGCTTTGAAGAAGCCAGTCAGGCGAGAAGGCGTTATAGCACGTCGATGTCAAAGCCTTAATAAACTTCGAGTAATGACAACCTAAGTGGGATCATTTTCGAAAAAAAATAAAATTCTGCATTCATGCAAACACCATTCACACATGCCTAGTTAGGAGCATTTGACACATTTTGATCATGCCATCCTAGTTATTAGGCATAATTAAGTTCATAAACGAATTATGCAGGTCATGTTCCCCAGAGAACAGATCGGTGAAATCACAAGTCCTATATCCCTGACCAGCAGTGGAATAGGTTAGAAATTGCAGATCTTGTCTCCCTAGGCAATAGTGGAGCAGATCAAAGACGACAAATCTTATCTTCAAGTGTAAGGAAGCAAATTTAAGCCATAGGTCTTATCACCCTGAGATTACAGTGGATTAGACAAATAATTCCTAATCGGAAATGGTGGATCTTATCTCTTTGAACTTACAGTAGAGTAGATCACATCAGATTGAAGCCAGATATCTTATCTCACTGAGATTATAGCGGAGCAGATTGAAGCTAGTAATCCTATCTCCCTGAGATTATAGTGGAGCGGATTAAAATAAAGGATCTTATCTCTCTGAAGTTACAGTAGAGTAGATCGCATCAAATTGAACACAGAAATCTTATCTCCCTGATATTACAGCGGAGCAGATTAAAGCTAGTAATCCTATCTCACTGAGATTACACTGGAGCGGATTAAAATAAAGGATCTTATCTCTTTGAAGTTACAGCAGAGTAGATCGCATCAGGTCTTATCTCCCTAAGATTATAGTAGAATGAACCGAAGAATTATAGACTTTATTTCCCAGGCGATGTAGTGGAACAGATTGAAGCTACGACAGCGAATGTTGTCTCTTCGATGTCGCGGTAGAGCGGATCGAGGCACCAATTCCTGTACCTCTGAAGATGCAATAGGATGGAACGAAATTACTTGAAGAAGAAGAGCCCCAAGGTCCAGCATGACCGGGCAAAATTGGCTATTTTTAGAGTCTTTGCTTCGTCCCTGTTACACGACAACGAGCAAAGAGGGGCAGCTGTAACACCCAAATTTTGCCCAGCCCGAGCCCAAAATTAAAACCCAAATAAAATATAAAAATGAATAATAATGAATGACCAGTCTCTTTACAAACCTAAACTAAAACAAAATCATTTTAACCCAATTACAATGGTAACTTAAACCCGTTACCCAGACCCAAATCCTTTTCTACCCAAGCCCAATATGAACCTAACCCACTAAACCTAATCAGCTAACCCTGGCCCAACCTAGCCCAAAGCATGCCAAAAAAAACCCGAAACCCTAGCTTTCAGCAACCAGTGACACCGCCGTCAAACACAGGGCCTCTTCCACGTGTGCTGCACCTCCATGCGCGTGAGTCGCCCCAGCTGGCCTCCGTATGTGCCACGTCCTTGACGCCGTACGCCGTACCTGCCAACGCAAACAAATACAGCAGAGAACATGCCAATGGGGTTTTTTTTCATTCTTTTTTATGTTTTTTCTTTCTTTCTTTCGGGTTCTGGCTCAAAATAAGAGTATAAGAACCGAAAAACATTTGTAAAAAAGGGATGAGGCATTCGATTTCATTACGAATACAAAAATCAGAGAAAAAGGTGATTTCCCTAGTTTTCCTTTTGTTTCGATTTTAGTTTTCCTTTCCTTTTCTGCGTTCAAACGATAGATCTTGAGGTGAGAAAGTATTAAGGAAAAGAGGATAGCGTACCTGGCGTCAGGATTTCGGCCTCCTCCGTCGTCATCGGAGAGCAGGTCGGAATCGGAGACCATTCGCCTGCCTTTGGTACATAGAGCTGCGCAAAACCCTTTTTAGTTTAGGTTTTGTCTGCTTTAAGTGACAGGTTAAGGCATATTTTAGCTTTAAGGGCTGATTTTAAAACGTTGCCGTTCAGAGCCAATACAATGGCACTGAAATGGCATCGTTTCGTAGACCCGATCCGAGCGGTGACCCAGTCCGGGAAGGATCCACGCTCCATGTAATAGTTTGGTTTATTTATTCACCGAGCCCCTTTTAGTTTTGATTGGTCTCAATTCGGTTACTTTAGCTTTTTAATTTATACTGCGTTTTTAACTTTGTTTGCATGTTGATCCAAAGTTAAGCGACACCGTTTTACACATGAATGCTATTATACTATTGTTTGCGCGAAATTGTTGATTGAATCCCTTAAGATTGAAAATGATTTCATTTTGGTACAACTGTTTTAATTTTAATAGTATCTAATTTTATTATAGTTTAAAATGTAACAAATCATCATTTTTAACTTGTATTTTATGTTTTAAATTCGTTTTACACCAATACTTGGGGTTTATTGTTTTTTATTATTTTGTTTTTTATCATTTTAATTTTTACTTAAATTTTGATTTAAAATCCATTAACTATTGTTTTCAATTATAAAAAGGAGGTCTTTACATAATAAATTTTTATTTCAAAAGTTCTTTAATAAATCGACTTTATGTTCATTATTTTAATATTTTTATATTTAGCTTAATACTATTTTTGAATTTGCTTTTAATATATTTTTAGAAATGATACCTAAATTTCTTCAAATTATTATATTAAAATACGTTTTAGATTCATTAAATATTATTTTAAAATTTATCGTACTTTTTCAATTTGATATATTGTTATAAATTTCAACATTTATTAATGCACATTGTGGTAGATTAGATATAATTGTATATTTAGATGTTGTATATTGGTAAGTAAAATTATTGTTGCTATTGTATTTGTGTTTATTTATTGCTTATTTAGCTACACCTTAGTGTAAGTTTTACATTACATTTTTTTAACCTTGCACCTTTACCATACTATTTCATATTAAAAAAGCCTAACATTTTACAATTTTCGAGAGAATTGAGCCCTAATGTATTGGGTTCCAATTCTCCTCGTTGGATCTCAATAATTGAAAGTTTTCTTTAATCAAAATACATAAAACTCACTCTCGGGAATTCGATAAGTCGTGTCCTAATGTATTGGATGTGATACGTCGCTTTCTTGAAATGAGGATTTTAAAAAATAATGAGGGCAATATTCAATGCTTGGAACTTTGAGAGATCGTGCCCTAACATATTGGGCTTCAATTTTTTCATCGGTCTTAAAGCAATTGAATATCCTTTTTAAATCTCACCATGCAAGTTTTGAAAATCAAAGACAAACTTATTTTCGAGAACTAACAATGTCGTACCCTAATGTATTGGGTGTGTCATTATTACTCTAAGATAAGGAGGTCTTTGGTATTCGCATCGATTTATCCATGCATTTTTTAAATTAATAAGAAAGAGGACGGATCGTATTCTAAAACATTTTCAAAGTTTCAACACTAAAACATGAAAATGATCAATTCGGTACCATTTTTTGGGCGTTTCGAGGGTGCTAACCCTTCCTCGGGCGTAACCGATTCCCGAACCTATTTTCTCAAAAATTCGCAGACCTAAAATTATTTTCAATGTGATCCGATCACACCACAATAAAATATCGGTGGTGACTCCCATTTCCATTTTCAAAGTTGATCCCCATTTTTCAATTTAAAAAAAATGGTTTCGACATTGCCTTTATTATTTATTATTATTTTTTAGGAAAAATCTTCATCTCGAGAAAACAACATGGCATATCCAATGCGTTAAGACACAACGTATCGAATTCTCGAGAATGAGCTTTTTATTTATGTTTTGATTAAAGCATATTCTCGATTATTTAGATTCAACGAGAAAAATTGGAACCCAATACGTTAGGGCTCAATCTTTTCGAAGATCCCAAATGTCGAGTATTGCGTTATTTTTGAAAACTCTTTGAATAAAAATGTTCTCGATACTTGAATAACATTAAACGTAACTTTTTAAATGAATAAAGCGCGATGGAATAACAATGTACAATGCGAAGTGATAATTCGTAAGTCAAAGTGTACACTAATGAACCCAAATAACCCTTAAATATAAATGAGCAACACAATACATACATACACAAGCAATAGTCCCATATAATATATCCATACCAATATTAACAATTAAAAGCTAAATGAATTGAAAAATTAATCTCGAATGAAACATCATGTAAACTAATACAAAAACATAACAGAGAAAGGAATTGAAAATTGTATGAATAAAAGAATTTAGATAAAATACACAAAGGTTTGAAATATAAAAATATCAATAAAAGTAAGTAATATGTAAATGAATCTTAAAGTGCTTGTGGTATAAAATGAAAATCAAATAAATGGTATATACAAATGATATATATATATATATATATATATATATTAAAGTAGGGTTTTGTCCTTTTAAAAAAATTATATATATGTATAAATAAATAAAAGATATGATATAAAATCAACAATATATTATATACATACATATAATAAAAAATGGTTTAATATAAATTGTATATATGTATAAAATAGTATCGTATATAAATGTTAAAACTTAAAATAATATTATTTAATAAAATAATATATATACATAAAAACATATAGATAAATATATAAACTAGTATAATAATAACATTAGTGATAACAACGATGATAATAATAGTAAATTAATTAATAAACTTATTCAAAAATAATAATAAAAATATTAAATTAAATTAAAAAAACAAAATTGAAAGAAAAAATGAAAATAGAGTAAAGCAAAGGGGTCAAATGCAATGCGCGAATTACTTGGGGGACCGATTGGGAAATATCCCGCTTCCCCAAAACGCAGCGTTGAAAGAGGGCCACAACAACAGATTTAAAATAAAATGGGGTAAATTTAGAAATAAAGAAAAACGAAATTAAGGAAGTAGAATAAAATAGAAGGACCAATGGCACAAATAACCCCTCAAGGCCAAAGACGCGCGAATCTGATTGCGTCCGGGTCGGGTTCAAGCGTGGGTCAGATGCTAATACGGCACCGTTTTGGAGCCACTGAATCTAGCCCGAAACAGTGCCGTTTTGAACACTTATAAATACCTCTTAAAACCCTAAAAACCTAAGAATCCGGGGACCCTTCCTTCTACCTTCAGCCACCTCACAAGCCCGAAAACTCTCTACTATCAACTCCGATTTGGAACGGAGCAAGCAAAGGTTCCGACGTCGTGCCTAGGTAAGCTTTCTCTTCCCTTTTCTCCCTTTCTATTTTATATATACTCTTATATATATGTGATTAATAAAAAAACAGAAAATGAAAGAAACACGCCACTGAAAAGGAACATAATTAAAAGAGAAAAAAAGACCTTCTTTTCAATTTTTGTGATTTTTCCTTCTATTGATTCTCCTCAATGTTTTTTTACATCTGTTTCTGTATTTTTCTTTGTAAAAAACTTACAATGGTCTGTTGTTTTCTTTTATAACCGCCCATACAAAATAAAAATAAAATAGAATAAAAATACAATATGTTTTTTTCCTTCTCTGCTGCGCTTGTTTGTTTGCGTTCTCTGCAGGTACGGGCATACGGAGGCGCGGTGACGTGGAGGGGACGCGTGGTGATGTGGCGAGGGGGGAAGCCTGCTGACTGAGTCGCTGAAGGTTGTTTGCTGCTAGGGTTTCTGCAATTGGGTTGGGCTGAATTAGGTTTTGGGTTAGGGTTTTAATCTATTAGGCTAGATGTTTAGCTTTAATTTTGGGCTTCTGTTGATTGGACTGTTTAATGAACATTGTTATTAATTTAGTATTTGGTTTTTTATTTCTGGTTTGGGCCCCGGGCAAAATGGGCCTTACAATTATTATTTCTGCTAATAATAGGTAATATTGATGATGATATTTAAACGAAATTTGAATTTGAATTATATACTAAGATTAATATTTGATATATGGTAACTTGAAAATTTAAATTGCAATAAAAATCCAAATGCCACATTCTTCTATTTCTTATTTGGTGTGGACACGCGGTGTTACGAGAAGATACTTATAAAGTATTTATGGATGGTTTGGTTTTTAGTGGTGTTAGAAAATACGGTTTTGGGATCTCGTTTTCATAAACCAAGTCCATAAATATTAAATAGGGATATTTACAAAATTAGTATATTGCAAAATTGAAAAATGGTTCATTGATTTAAACGAAATTGTGTCTAATTAAGGCTCATGGGCTAACTTATAAAAGTTTAATTGCTATGGCGTTTTAATTGAAATAAGACTTAGGGGCTTAGATAACAATTATCCAAATGATTAAAATGGCAAATAAACCTATTTTAAATAGATGATAGTGGGATGTGATGTTAAATGTCATTAGTTTAAATTAATTAAATATGAAAGCTTAATTAAACATGATTAAGTTAATTAATTAAGCTTAATTAATGTAACACTCATACTCGACCCGATCGTCGGATCCAGACTATAGGGTGCTACGCTTCATAACTGTAATTCAACTAGCACATTCTTTAATGTATATTTCACCATTCATACGTAATGCAGTTATTATTAAAACACAGTCATTTAATTGATCACGCCACATGAATTTATTTTGATTATGTAACCTCAAACTAAGATATATAATATTTTACAAGGTAGTTTTAACATATTGAATATTTGCTTGGTTTGAAAATAATATTCTTATCGAAGCTAATTACAAATACGACTCTAACCCTGAGATTCTGCCTCTAGGTCACCTTGTTGTATGCATATTACTACAAAAAAAATTTGTTTGAGCACAACAGATTTTGGCCCCATCCTTCCTCAAACTCTCGAATGTCCCCTTTATATTTGCAATACATAATAACATTTATATAAGTTTTAATGAACTTAGTGAGCTTTTAATCTCTCGCATTGACACAACTCTGATAAGCTTGTTCGGCTTGTCTATACTGGGACAATTCATTAATATTACTGGTGTGGCCTCGACATCACACAAGCTGGCTTGATCTCATGCCTTGAATCTTTATAGTTGGCCCGAAAATAGGGGATTCCTTAGACATTTAAACGTTTGACATTTACATTTTGTCGAATAATACATGCTGATGCTTATTTCAATAATTGTCCTTGCGAACCTTAGTACAGTAAATCCCTTATGAGATAACCCTTGTGGATTCTTACTTGCAAACTTATGAAAGAAACCTGTAATGCCCTAAACCCGACCCAATTCATCAGATCCAGATCTTGGGTGCTACTTTACATACCACTTAACAAAATTTAAAAATTGATTATAAATACCCCTTACTTAAAACATATTTATTTTTATTTTATTTAAAGACTCAATTTTAGGAAAACAAAGGAAAGTATTTAGAAATAAAATATTACAT
The DNA here is from genome assembly GCF_025698545.1 of Gossypium raimondii. Lineage (NCBI taxonomy): Eukaryota > Viridiplantae > Streptophyta > Magnoliopsida > Malvales > Malvaceae > Gossypium > Gossypium raimondii. Next base: position 41,986,867 of record NC_068568.1, read on the forward strand.
CATATTTTTCACAAAATCCTTTACAATACAAATGTTTACTAGAGACTGACTATTAACTAAAGTCTTATAATACGCCACTTTTCCACTGTATGCATAATAACCCGGCCCATTACTTCCTTAGCGTATTCCCAGCATTGTCCCTCTTGGAGTAATCTCATCCCATCATTACCTGAAACATAAATGTAACACTTGTAAGTTTAGGAGAACTTAATGAGAGTTAATGCAAATTACCTTGGTGGACACTTTTATAATATTTGAAGAATATCAGTGCACCAGCTACCCTTCTCAACCATTACTTCTATTTCGATGAATTCTTCCACAATTACAGTCTTACACTTACATGTTAAATACCATACTATTAGCGTACCAGTTTTCTCTTAACTACATGGATTATTTAAGATCCTTCCAAACATTTCATAAATCTCTTCTTTCTCTTGAAATCACAAAAGTACTTTTCAAAAGAATGTACCATTAGAGCCCACTTCATACAGACCATCTTTTCACATTACACTTATTTCAGAACGGTTGTTCACAGATACTGGTCACCGGCGAATACATACACGCTTGGCGTATACTTATGCAGATTTGAATGGCATCAGCTTACTAAACAAATCATATTATAGTTTAATACCCAACAAGCTCATACTGATAAGAAACTATACAAATCATTCAGATGAGTTCCACACAAATTTGTTAGAGAACATCAGATACTCAAGATAGTAGTAACTCAGATTCCATAAGATTTCAAAAGAAGACATGATGTTAATCAGTCTTAGCGAATTCTAGATACTCAAATTTTAGCACTACATAACACATACGAACTCAAAATATTAATTTCTTATGTCTTTCATAACTACGAATACGCCTATTTTCAACACTAACAGATATACACCTCTTTTCAAGAATTTCCTTTTAAACTTATTCAATTACATCACAGATCCAATTCAACCAAATTAATCTCGGATGTATCATAACCTTATTAGAGCGATATCTATCATAGAATACTTAGAATTTGCCAAGAACGTACCATAAGGGTAGATAATCACCTTCTGCCATATAAACTTAGTAGGGTACGCCATAAGGGCCAAACAGAATAAGCCACAAGGGCAACTTATAAGATCACGTGTTTACTGTCCCGGCGGACTTTCACATAAGGTGTCATGGGTTTCTTCCTCATGGTTTCTATTGAGAAGAGATTTTGCTTTCACACTGAAAGTAAAGAAAACTATTTTTGGTTCTGTGTTTGATTCGAATCGTTCAAGCCTACACTTAAAGTAGTTCGTGGTACGAAAATAATGGAGAAGACCATTCGGTTGAAAGCCAAGAATGGCAATGATCCATCTAATTGAAAACATAGGTACGATTTCGATAAAGGGTTTATTGTTATAAATATCATAAACCGACTCAGTTTTCAAAATTTTTATTTTTCGTTGTGCAATAAAACCGTTTTCGAACCGGATTTTTTCCAACAATAACAATCTCGTACTATTTTAGAGTGACACCACACCTAACGACAGCCCACATACAATGACCTTGCCACCTAACTGATCGTACAACCACCATGTTCCGAATTTGTTGGTGACATGACATTATTGGGGACAAGAACTCCCTTCTATAAATACCCTATAGAACGATAATAAGGGATCTCTTCACCTCTATTACATCCTCAAACTTTTACCTGTTCTAAGTCTCCCTTGGTTCCTTATTCTTCCTTGACTTATCTCCTTTTCTGACTCTTCGCCTACTTAGATGAATCGACCCTCCTAGCTCCACTATCTTTTCCTCCTAATCTCTTCCTTTGTTGTACATTCATATCAATATAACTTTCTATTATTGTACCATACCTTAAAAGAGATATAAAATAAATGTATTTGTATAGTATTATATTGTCAATTAGTAGTTAAATATTAGATTATGTTTTGTCCTTGAAGGATTGGTGAACGTGGATTAGTCCTCACATAATAGTATCTTATTATTATGACGATTAAAATTTTTGTTCCCCATAAATGGCATCTTCAACATGTACCCCCAAGAAATGCCATAATATTTTAGGCTTAAAGAAAATGCATAATGATTTTTTTGGTTCTCTAATTTTATAAAAATGCCATTTTAGTTCTTCATTTAATTTTTTATTTCTTTTAGCCTTTGAACTTGTATTTTTTTGTCAAATCACCCCAAAAGATAGTAAAGTGCTCATGTATACATGAGGATTGCCATGTATATGACATGTTACCATTTAATTGATTTTTTAAAAATTTAAAATATAATATTTATAATATTTTAATAATTTTAATGATTTATAATTTTTAAATATAGTTTTATATATTTTAAATTTTTAAATTTTAATGCTAACAAAGTTGAAAAACATTAACTTTTCCATTCACTTTGAGTGATTTGATAAAACAAAAACAAATTTAAAGGTAAAAAGACAAAAAAATTAAATGAAAAATCAAAATAAATTCTATTTTATAAAATTGAAGGATGAGTTAATAAATCATTATGCTTAAAGAGAAAAAGAGGTGATTTAGAGTGTTAGTAACGTATTGGTATTAAAATTTGAGTTGGGTGGATGCTGATTTGTACTAATTGTAATTATTTTATATTTTATAATTACGTTTAAAAATAAAATATGGTAATTGGTTTAAGTTAATAATTTTAAAATTCATATTTTATTGAATCAATTTAGTAACTCATAATTTAATGTATTTATATTCGTAGGATTACCACAATAATAAAATGTAATTATTATTAAATAAAAAAATGACCCTCTTTACAACTTAACAAATAAGCCAACCAAAGACTTCCTCACCAATCAATCACACATATTTTTTTCATTTTTATAACTGAATTCCCCATGACCCACTCTTTTCTTTGAATCCAAGCACTACCCGACAGCTACTTCATTATTAAATGAAAAGAAAAAGAAATAAATTAATAATTGAGTTATAAACCAATTATGTGTCCATTTATGATTGGTTTCTTTTAACCAAATAATGGGTGTTAATTATTTTTGTTAATCAACTTTGTTTTCGATTCTCCTTCTTTTTCTTACTTTCTAATTGCATTGGCATTGGATTACTTTGTACATTTTGAGACTCCTAAATATAGTAGAAGAATTTTTAAAATGAGAATCAAAATAAATGATTCTCAGCCTTAAATTTTATATTTATCTTATATTATTAAACACACCACCTTTCTTATTTTTTTCTTTTCGCCATGTCAGATTTATTTTTTTTGGATAAAAAGTTGGGATGGAAAGCAAAAGATGGTCGACCATTTCATTCTAAAAATTTTGGAATATTTTTCTTGGTTGATTTCAAATACTCAAAGAATTTTAAGCATGTCACAAGAAAAGTGAGGTAAATTTTATATTTTATGCTTGAAATTCTTTGAGTAGTATTTGAAATCAGTCAAGAAAAACATCCCAATTTTTCAATCAATAAAACAAATACCTAATACCCAAATTGATTAATCTTATATTAGCTTTTCATTCCAATTTATTCCTCAAAATTAAATTTGAAAGTAAAGATTATCCATTTTTAACCTAATACTTCAATTACTAGGTGAAAAGAAAAAAAAAGAAGAGAAAGATTAGGTGCTGTTGATTGTAATTTTAGTAAGGTAAGATAAATCGAAATCTAAATCTAAGAACCATTTGCTTTGATCTAATAGCTAAAATTATTTTATTTTAAAAATTCTCATTATAATACGGAAATTTAAAAATAATAAAATTGAGAGTTGGTACTCTTATATTAATTAAAAGCATTTCATTTCCTCAATACTAGGAAGAGACAAGGAATTAATGTGAGCTAGAGATAAGATTAAGCCGAACATATAAATAACTTCATATTTATTACATTATCCAAGAATAAAATTTGATGCTTAAAACTTGGATGAATTGCATACGTTTGTTTATTTATATACCAAAAGTATTTAATGATAGTGGAGTTTATAACTCTAAATATAAGTTTAAATGTGTGATATCTACCCATACCAAAATAATAATACTAATAAAAGTTATTTTAAAAATAATTTTCAGTCCGTGTTTGATATATTAAAACTACTAACATTTGAAAATTACAGATTTAGAATATATATGTGTTTAAAAGTAAAATATAACAAATAATGAAATGTACGATTTAAAACTAATTAATTATGATAACTCATAAAATATGCACAATATTACAATAAGAAATTTAGATTAAATTGTGAGCAAAACAAAATTTAAACACATAAATACATCAAATTAACAATAATAAATTAATAATATTGTTAATTGTAGTGCATTTAGTTTTAATAATATTGTTAATTAAGTTGGTGTCACAAGTCAACTTTATACTAACAAAATTTAAACACACAAATACCTCAAATTTAGAATATATATGGTGTTCTCATCAATTGTGAGTTAGTATAAAGTTGACTTGTGACACCAACTCAATTAACAATATTATTAATACTAGTAAACCTATCATACATGTATGTGTGTGGAAACAATATATTTAGAACACAGATGTATGTTTAAAATAACATACAATAAATAATGAAATGTTTGGCTTGAAACTAATTAGTAATAACGATGAGGGTGGATGAAATATTTTATATTAATATATATTATTAAATGATTATTAGTGGAGTGATAGTTTTTTATATGAATTGTCGGTCTTGTGTTCAATTCCCAAATAATATTTTTTCAGTTGTTTTATTTGAAGATTATATAAAAGTATGAAAAAATACCCTTATAATAATATTAATTACCCTTTAAAATAAGGACATTTTAGTAATTTCATAGCTAAGTTGGAATCGAGTTGACTCGTGATACCAACTCGGTCATAGCCACTTACATATTGTATAGATAAAAGAGCATATATATATATATATATATATATATATATATATATATATATATATTTATTTATTTATTTATTTATTTGGTAAAAGTACCATGGAGGCCCCTGTACTAGTAGTTAGATTGCATTTTGCCTCATCTACTCAAAGAATAGGCAAACTAGTCCCTGTATATTAGATTCAAGAGCATATTGGTCCTTTCTGTTAAAAATTTCATCTATTTATATTGTTAAAAAATGGCATAATTTACAGAATAACTAGATATTTTACAATTAGAATCCCTCTTTTTTCTGATCCAATTTCTTCACCACCGTGAACCCCGATTAGATTCAAGTATGATAATTTAGTTATTGGGAAAACCCAAGTACTCTCTTTTGGATCCAGAAAACAACTCTTAGAGAATTTTTTTTTCCTTTTTGGAAGATACAGGGGCGAAACAATCAATCTATTGATATTGAAAGACCCAAAAGATTCTTCCAATGTATCATTTTTGGGTCCAGAGGATTTTATAGGTATAGGAAGAAGCCTTGTCAAATAGAGATTTGTTTTCTCTAAATTGATAAGATTTTTAATAGAAATGATCAATTTGTTCTTGAATCTAATGTACAGGGACTAGTTTACCCATTTTCTTAGTAGAAGGGGAAAAACGCAATCCGACTACTAGTACAACGACCTCCACGATACTTTTACCTTTCTTATTTCTATGTCTTGACTTGAATAAAACAATGGTTAAAACTCTTATCAAACACCCGTTTAGCACGAGTTCGAACCGTGTTACCCTATTATGTATCTCTAATATTGTGTGTATATATATATATATATTTATTTCCATAAGTAAAACTAAGAACTTATAATATTTTTTATTTTAAAATGTTTTTGTAACATATATCCTCTATACTATTATTAGATTTATACGAGTAATTTAATATTTGGAAGAAATTAAGAAAACTAAAACTCATTTTATTACTTTCTTAATCAATTTTATTTATTTATCCATAATTATTTATTATCAACAAGGGTTGAATGTAAGTAAGGTACATTATATTCTTAAGGAGAACATATATTGAATTTTAAAGATGATATTGTTGGAAAAAACAACTACAAACTTAAACAATAAAAAAACACAAATAATGTTAAAAAATATTTCTTTATTAATAATTATTTAAAATTTTATTTCTTTATCAATAATCACTAAATTTTTCAAAAAATAAATATTTTTTTTCATTCACGTAATAGATGAGTCTTATTCCTAATAGAAAAGAATTTTCGTTTTGATAAGGCATGAACTGTATTGTTGAGCAGTAATAGTTTAGGTATTACATTATGATTTAACTTGTTCCTAATATTATACAAAATTATCACAACAGTTAACAAAGTCCAAAAGCTATCAGCTTAAAAGTCTAACAAGCTTATCCCTTCCTATCAAAGAAATCTACATAAATATGACTTCTCACTTTTAAATATGTATCTTAAAATTCTATGCATTTTGGTACCCACTTTTCTTAATTTTATAAATAGACTTAAAAATTTAATATGTGAGATTTGTCACCACTCTAATCATGTTTGTGGAGTTTAAAAATCCATTGTTTGTGTACTAAATATTTTCCCTTAATTCATAAGTATATTTTATTAAAAACAAGCAAATTTATCTTCTAAAAATATATTTGATTGAATAATAAATATGTATGGGTTAATATTTGATGTCTTGACTGTGTAATTCCATGAAGAGAATCATATGATAACATATTATTCAGGTTAAAATATTGTTGAAAAAATTACATTTTATAGTAACTTAGAGGTATATTCTCAATAGGTAAAGGTGGAGAGTTGAATCATAATTTTATGGTTTCATATTCTATTCTATGAGACCTTTACAACGGTATATCATATGCTCAAAATGGTTGAGTGATGAATGAGAAATTGATGCTCAAAGTAAGCTACTTGGAAATATTGTTGAGGAAAAATAAAAGGCTTAGATCCCACATTGGTTCAATACCAAGTGTGGAATGTGTTTATACATGTGAACTCTTTTGAAAGGTAGTTGAATGACTAAGTTTGTAACTTTGCCTCATGCGTAGGGCAGGTGCAAGGCCAAATTTGACAAGGTTGGGGTGCACCTGCACAACGTGGGAGACTTGAAATGTTTGGACCACTCGGGCCTGTGAATATTTTAGCCCAACACGAATTTATTTTCCTCAGGGGATATTTTCCATAATTACTGTTGTTGTATCCTGGGAGACTTTCGGCCGAATCTGTCTTAAGGAAACTGTGTTTGGCCTCAACATTTCGTAAAATCTCAATTCTCCTTTATTCCAATTGTTTATTATGATTTTATTTGATTTTCATATTTGATAAGTTAACTATAAATAATTCTATTCATATTTTATTTTATATGTGATTATTTTTAATTAATTATTTGTGTTCGCTACTGTGTTTTGTCCAACAAATGTGTCAAGTTTTTGTACTCTTTTACATTTGGAATTATTTTAGAATTTAGTTACTTCACTTTTCAAATACAAAAGTTCTAGCTAAATTGTTAATACCGTTAAAATTATTTCACTAAATTCATTGATGTGCCATTTAAAATTTAAAAAGATCACTTGGTAGCTATATAAGAATAACATAAGAAATTTATCCATGTTAATAATTAGATTTGTATTTTAAAATTGGAAAGTAAAGAGACTAAGTTCCTGAAATAAAATAGAAAGATTAAATTACAAACGTCTGACGACTAATATTTTAACATATTATTTAAAACAAAGTTAATAAATTCATTTTTTAAAATTAATGATATACTAACAAAGCATCAAATATTCAATATTATAAACTATCTAAACTTGCTTAAAATGATGTATATAAAACAAATAAAATTGTAAAAGTATTTTAATATTTAATTCAAATATTACTTTTTATTTATATTTAGTATACTCTTTTTAAAAGAGTTCAACTAACATTGAAAAATCTAAAATTATACTCAAATTTGAGTAAAAACAATTTATTTCGAAAATTGAACATGAATTTGTAGTAAATAAAATAATTAAAACAATTTTTTATTTTAATACTATTGTAAAAATAAAAGTAACTTTATAATAATATTAATTATTATTTAAAAGAATAGATATTTCTATAATTTCATAATTAAGTTGGTAATTTAGCGGTGACATGACTCGATAAAGTGTTTAAATATAAATAAAATATTTAAATTTAAGTATTAAAATATTTAAGTATTATAATTTTAAAAAATGTTTACTTAATTTGAATTAATAATCTGATTAAAATGACATTAAGAACGTAAAATGCTTAAATATAAATATTGTATTAAGTATTAATTTATATGAAACACTAATTAAAATTTTTGTCCCACATTTATTTAACACGAATTTAAAAAGTGTAAACTCATCCCACCCTATATATATATATATAAGAAAAATACTGTATTGTATTAGATTAGGAAGAGAGGTAGAGGATAGTCCAATGACATCATTGATGAGAAGAGAAATTTGGCAGAGTAGAAAGTAGGCTGTTTGAAAGGGACAGTTGGGTTGGACTTGCATATACAACCAGAGATAAACCCCCATTTAAAACAAAGCTACGACCGTGAATCCCATAAATGCATAAAAAATACAAAGCAGGAGGAAGAAGAAGAAGCAGCCGAAACAGAAACAAAGAAACCACCGTAAGTGTGTCACGACAACCCACGTCGTCTTCAGGCAGTAATCCATGTGCCCACATGGCTGTTTGCGAGTTTGAAAGAAACCAATAAACAATAACCCCCCAAAAGAAAACACAACTCTCTTTCATTTATTTCTTTTCATATATATATAAAATATTATTTAAGATTATGATTGAGTTGTAGTTTTTAGTGTAGATTTTGGAGAGATACCCAGAATCAGGAATAGTTGAAAAAAGCTAATAGTTTTAAAAGACTGTTCCTTTCTCTGTTTTGGAGGAGTGTGAAGATGAAGGAGAAAAGTGAGAGCGGGGGAGGAGGGTATGTAAGAGCAGATCAGATAGATCTGAAGAGCTTGGATGAGCAACTTCAGAGGCATCTTAGTAGAGCATGGACGATGGAGAAGAACAAGAACAACAGGGAAGATAAAGGAGAGGAAGGCGGCGGACAGCTGAGGCCTAGCAACACTGGGAGAAGACAAGAGTGGGAGATTGATCCTTCTAAGCTTATCATCAAAAGTGTTATAGCTCGTGGCACTTTTGGAACCGTTCATCGTGGGATGTATGATGGCCAAGATGTTGCTGGTATTTTCACCATTTCCCATCTCTCTCTTTATACTTTTTTATTTTTATTTTTTATATGCTCAAGATTTGCTTTTCTGTATCCATTTGTTGTTTGAATTGAAACCATCAAACTCTACATTTCACCCCCTTTCTTTTTCTGCTATACTTTTGGTTTCCTCCAAAATCAACTTTGTAGGCCTCATAGATGTGTTGCTATTATCACTTTAGGCCTCTTTGGTTGGGAAGGTTCATCAAAATGATACTGTGAGTTTCACACACTAATAATTTACTTTTTCTTATTCTTTTAAAAATTATAATCTATTTTATTTTGTTATATTATTATAAAACAAGAATATTTTCCGAATAAAATAATGGGTCTCACAAATTTTTAACATTATTCTTTTTTGACACGTGTCTTGACAGTGTCCGGTACGTATCTGCATGTCCGTGTAGGACAGCGGTACGAGGAGGTTTACCCCGATGCTTCATAGGGCTAGTGTTCTCATAGGTTGCTCGGACTCGGGTGTTGCGTGTTAAACTTTTCCAAGTTTTGTCGAAGCTCATACCTCAGATTCATGTCTGAATATGTTACCGACCAACATAGTACTGGAACCAAAATGGAAGTCCGAGCAACAGAAATGTTCGTCTTCCATCATTGACCAAAAATTACAGTTTCTCAATATTAATAGTACCGTTATTTATATCAAAGAGGTTGCCTAAGGTTTGCAGTGGTGGAGTTGATTTTTGGGATCAAATGTTTCCTGGTTTTTCAGTTTCTGTTTGGATAATCTTATCACAGCTGTTCCGTTTGTTTGGTTGCTGAGAAAATGCAAGTAAAAGGGAAAAGAACCTAGTTCTAAGAACAACTATTCCACTGCATACACCTATTACTTGAATGAGTTTTTCCCTTCTATATATTAATCAACCAAATGTGTGCTAATCTATTATTGATGTGCACTTTTAATCATAATACTTTTTGGAGATAAAAAAAAGCCAGAAAATTTAAAGATCCTCGTTAACATTGCGAACTTCCATTATGCTTAGTTAAACTTCTTGACTGGGGAGAAGAGGGCCACAGATCCGAGGCCGAAATAGCTTCACTTCGAGCAGCTTTTACTCAAGAGGTTGCGGTGTGGCATAAGCTTAATCATCCTAATGTAACAAAGGTAACATTTATTATCTCCTATCTTTACCTCTCTCTTTTTTTCCCAGTTTCTTTAATCTTTTCCACAGTCTTATCCTAATATGGATGTTATTGATCATTAAATTTATTATTTTATTTGTCTTTAACCCATGCAGTTTATAGGGGCGACAATGGGCTCATCGGACCTGAACATACAGATGGAAAATGGTCAAATTGGCATGCCAATTTGTTGTGTTATTGTGGAATATTGTCCTGGGGGTGCACTGAAATCCTACTTGATAAAGAATCGGAGAAGGAAGTTGGCTTTTAAGGTAGTCATTCAATTGGCTGTAGATCTTGCACGAGGGTTGAGCTATCTTCACTCCCAAAAGATTGTCCATAGAGATGTCAAGACAGAAAACATGCTTCTGGACAAGACGCGTACCGTAAAGATTGCTGATTTCGGGGTTGCTCGACTCGAGGCTTCGAACCCTAATGACATGACCGGAGAGACTGGAACACTTGGTTATATGGCACCAGAGGTATACAACTTAAATATATGCTTTTCTTTAGAGTTTCGCAGTCAGTCACTCCCCCACTTGATGAATTGAAATAGCCTAAATTCGGGACAGGTCCTTAACGGCAATCCCTACAATAGGAAGTGTGATGTGTATAGCTTCGGTATCTGCTTATGGGAGATATACTGCTGTGACATGCCGTATCCTGATCTTAGCTTCTCGGAAGTGACATCGGCTGTCGTCCGTCAGGTAAATGAATCCATCTCCCTTGCAAACATTATAGCCTAAGTTGATTCTATGTTGATAGCAATAACATAAACTTTAAACTGCAGAATCTGAGGCCGGAGATACCTCGTTGCTGTCCGAGTTCTCTTGCAAATGTAATGAAAAGATGCTGGGATGCAAACCCCGACAAACGGCCGGAGATGGACGAAGTGGTGTCGATGTTGGAGGCGATTGACACATCAAAAGGCGGAGGCATGATTCCGCATGATCAAACTCAAGGTTGTTTGTGTTTTCGGAGATACCGCGGACCTTGATATTGAATTAAATATGGTAGCAGAGCTAAGTAACATTCCAGTTTATTCATATATTTCATTTGAATTGGAAAGTAAGAGCTGATGAAAGTAGACAGTTGTGGAGTTCAATATCTGCTATTCCAGCATCCATATGTCTCTTTTGGATAATGGGAACAGAGGCGGAAGGCATTGGAAGTCGAGGTCTTGGCCCTTAAACAATTTTGATTTTTCATATTTTCTTTTCTTAATTTGTGTTTATAACTTTATATGTTTTACAGTATCAGATAAAATTTTATGCCTTCCTCAAAATGAAATTCATATACTTTTTACTAAAACTTAAAATTTTTTATAGTAATTTTTAATAATAGATTCAAACCCCCATTATTACTCATCTTTTCATTTAATCATCAGTTACCATTCACAAACCCTTCAAATTAATTGATTTATTATAATTATCAATCGCATAGGCTTATGTTTTACGAAACCCTCATACTTTAATTTCCTCTTTTACTTCTCACAATTTAAAACTCAATCCTCGTCCGATGATAATAGTTTAATTCATTAAGTTAAGTTGTGTTGTTTCCTACATCTAATGTGCCAAGCATATTATCATATGTGTAATACCATGTCAGCTTGTTATTTTTACATATTTCTTATTAAAAATTCATTTAATGGATTAACGATTATAATTTGCATTAAGACTGAAATTTTAAAATTGAAAAGTATAACGACTTAAAATGATCCAATTAAAGAATAGAGACTAAATAACAAGTTACGAATAATGTAGGACTAAAATTTTAAAATTCAAAAAGTATAAGACAGAGTATAAACAGTAATAACATAATTTAAATGTTTTTTTAATATTTTCACAACTTCAACCAATAGAGATGAAAAGTAAAATTATATTTATTTCTGATGTGCCTACATTTGTTTTCTTCTATTTTCAATATTGGAAGTTTAGAACCAAAATGAGAAAGTCTGTATTCATCGTACGGATAAAACCGACGGTAATGTTCCAGTTGGTAATGCATTTTACTTTCATTATTAGGAATAGGGATAATGGGAAAATTTATCCCTATACTTTGTTAAAATTATCAATGTCCTACTTACAATTTATTTATTTTCATACTTGTACTTTAATTTCGTTTATTAAGATGGTACTTTCCCTTCACACTATTAATAACATAGCATCATACCAATAAATGAATCACATATGGCAATTTTTGCCACATCATTGAATATGTCATGATTCTCTAGGTGGTCATAGGCCGAGCTATAACAAAATTTCAGACCTGTTTGATAGACCCGACCCTGATCCAAATAAAAAGCTAAAACTCGAGGTCGGTCCACTTGTATTAAAATTTTTTTTATATAAAAATAAAATTAAAAATATAATACATTAAATACACTAAAATTTCCAACAAATTTAAAATAAATTTAAAATAAATTTATACTTAAATAACACTAAGATAGGTACAACTTAACAAGCAAATGCCTCAAAAGTATTAGCAAAATTAACAATAAAACAAGAAATATACAATATTCAAACAATAACAACAAAATCATAATAATATAATAGTGAAATGACGTCAAAACAGTAGAATTTTTTTCTTTTTTTACAAATTCAGACCGATCCGAGCCCGGGTTAAAAAAAGCTTACTTGAGGCATGACCTATTTTCTAAATAAAATTTTTTTTTGCCTAAACTCATTTTTCGAGCCTAATTTTTACCCAAAATCTCATATTTTTTGGATGGGCCTTCAGGCCGACCCATAAGAGCTTAAAACTAATTTTATCTAATATTTATTATTACCCAAATTAAAAAATAAATTTACTTACGACTAAAAGACAATTAGTTCCACTCGTCTCTTCAATGTTCTTCTCTGGAACAAAACAAAGAAGCCTTAGTCGACTTTTCTCATCTTCGAAGCCAATATTAACCGGCGTCTTCTTCGATCAAGAAGCATTCAATCACATTTATGAGTCCATTTACGAATTTTGATTTTATTAGAGGTGTTTATGGGTCGGGTTGGATTTAAGCATGATATTAACATATTTTATACTTGTTCAAACTTGACCCGACCTAAAATATGAGTCTAAAATTTTACCCAAACTCGCCCATATTTGCAAAAAACTAACCTAAGTCCATTTTAGGCTCACTCATATTATTTAAAAAATATATATTATTTTGTTTTAATATTTTGTTATTTATTGAAATTTTTTATATAGTCATATTAACATTAGAGTAGTATTATATATTTAATATAAGTTTATTTTTTAATTGTGTTATAAATTATATAATATAAAGTATTATAAATTTAAAAACGAGTTGGGCCATATTAGGCTCGGGCCTTGAATATTCAAGCCCAAACCTAACCCGTATTTTAAACGGGTCTAATTTTTTTACTTAAGCTCATTTTTCGAGCCTAATATTTTTATCCAAGCCTTACTAAATTTCAAGCAAGCCTTTGGGCCTAGACAAATAGCCTGACTTATGAATAAGTCTAATTTCTTCGATTTCCCTTTGCAAAGACCATTCTCAGTTCTCCAAATTTCATACATTTTTCTTTGCATCATTAGTACGCCACAGTCTTACTTTTCTTCTTTCATGCTTCCCTATACTGGTTAGAGATGGAGATGGGAATGACAATCTTGGAGGCCGGGTTTACTTTAGGTTTGCATATGTTAATTTGACGATGATAAGGTTTTTTTTGGGGTTTGATTTACAGGGTTTGAGATATGTTTTCTTTTTCCAAGTAAAAGCAAAGCTTTTTTCTCAATAAAAATTTTATCTTACTTTCTTTTGTTCCTTTCACATTCTGCAGTACAGTATTTGTGTTATTCCTCAAAAGAAAGTGACCATTCCTGCTATTCTTGGGGCCCGAATCTGGATTTTATCATTGCTACATCCTTGAGATCTATTTTTTTTTTAAGTAAAAAATGACAAAACAGTCATTCAACTTTGGGTAGCTAACAAAACAGTGAAACATGTTTCATTTCAGCTATTCAACTTTTGAAAAATAACAAAACAGTCACTAACGTTATAAAAAAGTGACAAAACAGTCGTTGATTAATAGTTTCCATTAGTGTCTTAGCGAATCGCTGATGTGGCAAGTTAACTGTTGATGTAGCCAATTAACTTGTCACGTTGGATGTCCATGGTGGAAACCCATCCAATTTAAGAAGAAATTGAAAAAGAACCTTAAAAAAAGTCTTTTTTGCCTAATTTGGCGGGGTCTGATTCTTTGACATTCAAACACCATGTTTTTGCTCCTCTTCTTCTTCTTCTTCTTGGCTCTCTTCCTCTGTAACCTTCCACCATTAAAACACCATGTCTTTCCAAGATGTAATGTAACCACCAAACAGATAAATCTCATCTTCACTAAAACACCCAAAAATAGAGACAGATAAAATTTTTTTCAGACCCGAATCAATGAAAAATAAAAAAATTGACCCATCGATTGAACTAGCAAGGGAGTTAAATAAATTTGGAAAAGACTCGGATAAGAAAATCTTGCAAAAAATGGGTCATTTCTTCAAAAGTTGAAGATTAATTTGAACATTACCTACCATGATGAAGTGAGGAGAAGCTTGAGTAAATTGCCTTTCCCTTTTGTTACTGTGACCCCCAAAGCAACAACATTTTGGTTTGAAGCTGTAACAACAATGCTTGAGTAACTGTAGAAGAATATAAAGCAATTGGGTTAAAGCTTTGGCCTTAGATCGTTACTTTGAAGCTTGGAGGAATCACTTGCAGAGATGCAGTATGGGATTGATTTGAAAACTAGAGGCATCTCCATTTTTTCTCTTCTCCTTCTCCTTCTCCTTCTTCTTCTTCTTCTTCTTCTTTTTCTTTTTCTTCTTATTTTTCTCTTCTTAAACCCTAAATTGGTATTGATAAGGTTGTTAAATTGGTGGTAACCGACCAACTGGAGATTTTTTGACACCAAGCATGCCGTCATCTGCCATGTCACTTTGCTGTGACGTTTGTGATGGAAAATGGCAAAAATGACTATTTTATCACTTTTCCAAAGTTGAGTGATTGAAATAAAACTAAGGTGACTGTTTTGTCAACTACCACAAAATTGAGTGACTGTTGGTGTAATTTACTCTCTTTTTTTTATCTTACCAAATATCTCAACTCTTTCAATGCTACATCTTTGGGGCCTGGGTTTATACTAGGGAAATCGCTGCTCAAACGAATGACATTGATGTAGCATTTGGGGTTGGGTTTACTGCAGAACTTTTGGGGGGGCAATATTGATATTGTTTAAGATGGAGATTATTGAAAAACAAAAGAAAGAATCAGGAATTTGAAACTTTGAAAGAAAAAAAAAGAATGATGGATTCGAAAGCTGTTAATTTGTTACTGATTGAGAGAAAAAATAATTAAAAACACATTAAATTTTCTAATAATGGTATAATTGTTTTTAAGACCTTTGCTTTTGACTAGTTGAATTTTTTTCAGACACAGTGCCACACGGCATCCTATGATTGACCCACATGTCAACTTTTTGTTAAGAATTAACACCGTAAATAGATGGAGAAAAAATTACAAATATCAAAATAAACAAATTAAAAATACAAATACCACATTAATAATTTTGTTAAAATATAAGAAATATTTCGAATTAAAGTAATTTTAAGTTTATTTTAGATAATAATAAGATAAATAGGAATATCATTGATAAAAAGTTAATATATCAACATTAAAAAAATTAAAGCATAGAACTTTCAAAAATTTATAACATAAAAAAATCATTAACAGAAACATGGTAAAGGAGAAAAAAGGAAAAAGTTTGGTCTCTAGACACCAACAAAAGTAAAATCTATTTAAAATTATAAAAGATATAATGATTTATTTGGCTCTTCAACTTTACATAAAATGTCATTTTAGCCTTTTATTTAATTTTCCGCCTCTTTTAGTCCTTCACCTTACATTGTTTGTTAAATCACTTCAAAATGAATGAAAAAGTTAACATCTGTTAACTTTGCTGATGTGGCATCCATGCCAGTCCACATGTATGCCATGTTAGCAGTTAATTAATTTTTGAAAATCTAAAAAAATATTTTTTTATACTTTAATAAATTTAGTAATTTTTAAAAATATTTTTTAAATTTTAATTAATTAATTAATTAATTGCTGACATGGCAATTCACATATATACCATGTCAAAAAAGTTATCTGACATTGACTTTTTCATCTATTTTGGGGGTAATTTAACAAACAACGTAAGTTTAAAAGCTAAAAATGACGAAAATTAAATGAAGGGCTACAACGATTTTTTTTTGTAAAGTTAGAGGGCCAAATAAGTTATTATGCAAATATAAAATTAGTAGATAGCTGCAAGTAGGGTTGTATCCACAGAGACTGATAAACTTTATTTCTTAAACAAAAACAAGTTATAAGAGGGAATTTTTAGGGAAAAAAAACTCAGTGAAAAAAAGCAGTAAATAGAAGTTTTGGGAAATCAATGAAGAAAAACATTAGCTGAAGGTAAATCCTTGTTTAATTCATAGATTTGATCATCGATGCAATGATATCATCAATGCCTTCAATAAATTAATTATAGTTGTTGACTCAACGTCGAGAAACCAATATTTCCTTACCTATTCGGTAACCAAAAGACAACTCGTTTGAAATTAATTCCCTAATTAATAAATAACCTCATAACTCAACGTTCAATATTTAGCTTACTGACAGCATTAAGAATGATAGAGACCTAATTCTAACTAATAAACTCACCTCAATGGAGCTTATTTAAGTTAGATCACACATTCACTCCATATAATCATAAGTTATGACATAAATAATTACGCAGTTTGTCACAAGTATTAGAATGAATTAAACAATTATAGATTTAATTATTATAATTGATAAGCAAAGTAAAAATGATGGGGGGTGTTAGAAAATCAATGAGATGAAGCTCTAGCCAAAGATAAAATCTTCGTTTGATTCACTAGTTTAATCATCAATGCAAAGATGATTTCAGTATTCTTTAGTGAATTAATTATAATTGTTGGTGTCGCACCTAGTAACCAATTTGTTCTTACATTGTCAATAATAAAAAGGAAGCTCATTGAAATTGTTTTCCTTACTAATAGACAATCCTATAACTTCGTGCCTATGATTTAGCTTGTCAATAGCATTAAGAACAAGAAAGACCTAATTCTAACCAACAAACACAAACTAGCGGGATTTATTTAAATTAGATTGCATATCCACACAACATAAATTGCTTACATATTTTATATCCAATTATGTTGTTTGTCACAAGCATTAGAATCAATTAAACAAGTATTGGTTAAACTATTCTAATTGATAAGACAAATATTCTAAGTTATCAAATATGAGCTATATATTCAATAAACCTAAATATTTATAATTAAACTAGAAGAAATACAAATATTAAAGAAAAAGAAAAGATGAAGAGAAATTAGATTTCACAAACTTTTAAAATCAAATTTCGATGTTCCTTTTATCAGCAAAAAGGTTTTAGCAATGACTAATTTTTAGAAATATGCTAAAAAAACTTATTTGAGAAAGTAGGTTGTTTTTTTTTTTTTTGAAAATTACCGATCTACGCTATTTTTGGATAGAAAAAGAAAAACGCGTCCTACAGGCGAGTTTTCACTGTTGTGTCAGTGAAAACGCGTCTTACAAGGCACACTTTCAACCATGTCAGCTGAAAGCATGTCCTACGAGATGTGCTTTCACTAAAAATTGACAATTAGCTCTTTTTGTTAGGTGGTTAAATGTTAGTGTTTTAATCTTTAAGTCTCAAGTTCGCTTTCTCTCCTACTCACATTTGTATTTTTTATTTCATGTTTTAAGCTTTTTATATTTTTAATTAATATTTTTAACACATAAGCTTTTTTGGCTAGATGGCTAGATAATCATGATTTCTTCCTTGAGTCTTAAGTTTGATTCCTCTTATAAACATTTTGATATGTATTTTTATTTAATGTTGTTTCAAGCTTTTTTAATTAATATTTTAATTAATAAATACATTATTTTCAAGTTTTTAATTAATAACTCTTTTATTTATAAAACCAAATAATAAATATGTAATTATTTTTAAAAAAATCAACTAATTCTTTACATGTCAAATATTTATTTTATCCACCTATATTTTGGGGTATGATGAGTTCTAATATTATAAAATCAATTAATAATTTCAGATATCTAATATTATAAAATCAATTAATAATTTCAGATATCTAATATTATAAAATCAATTAATTATTTGAGATATCACTGTTTTTCATCTACATTGTGGGTATGATATTTCAAATATTTTTATATGTGAGATATTTCAAATACTCATACAAAAATATATAATCATCAATTTACTACACTCATGATATGGATTTAAAAATAAATATTACACATATAAAATTATATTTACTAAAAATAATGACACTTACAATAATTTTTGATTTTATAAATAAAAGAGTTATTGATTAAAAATAAAAAAATTGAAAATAATATATTTATTAATTTATAAAATTAATTAAAAAACTTGAAACAACATGAAATAAAAAATACATATTAAAATGCTTATAAGAGGAATTGAACTTATGGCTCAAGATGAAATTACTATTATCTAACCATCTAATCAAAAGAACTATTATGAGACTTAAGGACAAAAACACTAACTTTTAGTCATTTGACCAAAATAGATGAATTGATAATTTTCAGTAAAAACTTTTCTTGTAGGACGCGTTTTCAGTTGTCGTGATTGAAAGCGCGCCCTGTAGAATGTATTTTCCTTTCTCTATCCAAAAACAACGTAAATCAATAAATTTTAAAAAAAATGACCTACTTTTTTAAATAATTTTTTTCAGCATATTTCTAAAAATTAATTGCTTAGCAATCCATGAAGGAGAAAAATGCAAAAATAATAAAAATTCAATAAAAAATCCAAACCCTCTACTAAAATATCACTATAAAGTTTAATTAACCTAGATTAAGTGCTTGAGCTAAAAGGGAGAAAATATGGTTGCTTTTAGGAGTTAAGGCGGCCAAAGTTGTTGCACAAATTAACAGTAGTGGCTGGGGCTCACACATGCCCATGCCATGACACCAAATTTGCTTCTTCCATCCAAGCTGTAGTGTCATGGGTTGCGCATGGAAGCACGCAACCATGACAAACTTGTGCGATCCATCGTATTTGAGGGAGGTCATTTGACCCAACCAAACTGGCCCGTTGCCTAGAGAGATTAAAAGCCCATCTCAAGAGCCTGGTAAATATGGAAAGTGATCCAAGAAGATATGATTATGTAATCTTAGAGTTCTAATTGTATACAACTTTTAATTGTGTAATCTTAGAGTTCTAATTGTATACAGCTTTTAATTGTAGCCATTGATGTACTTTGATTTATACCATTGATTTTAGGGAGACTCAACTATAAATAGAGACCTCTTTGCTCATTGTAATTCATTCAGTTGTAAATAAGAATTTTGAGAGTATTCACTCAAACTTTTCTCTCAAGTGTTCTTTCTTTTCTGTGGCTTTTGTTCATCTTTCTGTAGTTCGTTCTTACTTCGTTCTTCTGCTGTTCTTCGTGGGTGCCTTGAGAGAATTTTGTTGAATCCTTTATCTTTGCAAGATTAGGCCGACTTAGGTGTTTTTATTGTTGAATCCTTTATCATTGTGAGTTAGGCTGGCTTAGGCGTTTTTAAGCAAAGAAACTGCCTAAGGCCGCACGGATCGCGTGGAAAAACTCTAAGTCCGTGACAGTTGGTATCCGAGCTAAGGTTAGGAGCCACCGTTGAAAGATGTCGAAAGAAGTTGAGGGAATAGAGACCCGTGAGAGGGTAGGAAAGCTAGCCGCTCGAGGGACATATTGTCAGCTTTAGAGGATCGTGTCGTCACTCTCGAGAATTTCGTGGGGGATATCAAGGAGAGGATTGATGATATCGATGATAGGCTCCATGATGGATTGCAGTCCATGCAGGAGCAGCTCAAAGTGTATGTGTTGGACAATGTGAAACAGTTGACGGGTAGAGATGATGCCATTGAGACTATGGTGGCGGCCTTGAAAGGGGAGATTGCGGAGCTCAATGGTGAACTCACAATCTACAAGGCTGCTTTGGGCAATGGTGGGTTAGCTGTTGTCGACCCAAGCCCAATATTGATGTTCCCAAGCCCAAGGAGTTCAAGGGAACAAGGTCCGCAAGATATGTAGACAACTTTCTGTGGGGAATTGAGCAATACTTCCGTGCCAAAGGTATCATAAAGGATGTCACTAAGGTAACTACTGCTGCGATGTATTTATCTGACGTTGCTTTGTTATAGTGGCGTCATAGGTCTATTGATGTGAGACGTGGTGGGATTGAAATCGAAACTTGGGAGGAGTTTCGATGTGAGTTCAAAACATAGTTTTACCCAGAGTACGCCGAGGATGAGGCTCGGGCAAAGTTGTGTCGGCTTGCGTAACAAGGCACTGTGAGGGAGTATGTGCAGGAGTTTAGCGAACTTATGCTTTAAATCTCAGATATGGGGGAGAAAGAGGCATTCTTTTTCTTCATGGACGGATTAAAATCGTGGGCGAAGCAGGAGTTGCAACGCCGATGAGTTCAAGAACTCACCAAGGCTATGTCCGTAGCAGAACCGCTTGCTGAATTTGGTGGGAAGAAATACAATGGCAATTCTTCTAAGCCCAGATTTAATCAAAACGGTAATAGTGGGGGAG
Organism: Gossypium raimondii; assembly: GCF_025698545.1. Lineage (NCBI taxonomy): Eukaryota > Viridiplantae > Streptophyta > Magnoliopsida > Malvales > Malvaceae > Gossypium > Gossypium raimondii. The sequence goes on from NC_068568.1 coordinate 42,007,802, forward strand.
ATAAAGAAAGGCCCACTAGGAACGGCAATGGTAAGAAGCCTTGGGACAAGAAAAAGAGTGGGCCTATAAGTTGCTTTCACTGTGATGGTCCACATATGATCAAGGACTGCCCGAAGAAGACTGTTCTCACGGTTATGGAAGCAAAGGAGGAGTCCGATGTGGAGGATAACAATCTTGGTTCGATACTAGGGGGTTTCGAAGATAGAATGAGCCATGGTTTGATGTTTGTAGACATCATTGTGGCTGGCAGAAAATTGAATGCGCTCGTTGACACAGACACTTCTAATTTGTTCATGTCCGAGGAGGCTGCTTGTAAACTGGGCCTCAAGATAGATAATGAAGTGGGTCGGATCAAAACAGTGAACTCAGAAAGTGTTCCAATCAAGGGGGTTGCAAAGGGAATGGATCTTCAGCTCGAAAAATGGTCCGGGAAGGTATCTATTAAGGTAATACCACTTGATGATTATGATTTTGTGGTTGGACTAAGTTTCCTATATCAAGTTAATGCTCTTATTGCCCCTTCGAGCAATTACATGGTGATTTCGGACGCGAAACATCAATGCATGGTGAAAGTGACAAGGAAAAGAAGCTTTGAGGGAAAACCACTGTCAGCAATTCAGTTTGCTAAAGGTGTACGTAGAAATGAAGTCTCATATTTAACAACCTTGAAGATCGAAGAGACCGCTGAGTCTGTTAGTGAAACCCGAAAGAAGTGGGTCAATTGTTGCAATCATTCCGAGATGTAATGCCTGTTCAGTTACCTAAAAGTTTGCCATACAAGAAGGAGGTGGACCACAAAATCGAGTTAGTGTCCAATGTGGTGCCGCCAGCAAGGGCCCCCTATCGTATGTCTCCGCCAGAATTATAAGAGTTGCGGAAACAATTGAAGGAACTTTTGGATGTAGGATTCATTAGACCATCTAAATCCCCATATGGTGCCCCAGTGTTGTTCCAAAAGAAACATGATGGGTCCTTGAGAATGTGCATCGATTATCGAGCTCTAAACAAGATCACTGTGAAGAATAGGTACCCTATTCCTCTTATTGCAGATTTGTTTGATCAGCTTGGTAGTGTAAGATGGTTTACCAAGTTAGATATGAGATCGGGGTATCATCAAGTTCGGATAGCCGAGGGAGATGAACCAAAGACAGCTTTTGTGACACGGTACGGTTCGTATGAGTTCCTTGTGATGCCTTTCGGACTCATGAATGCCCTAGCTACATTCTGTACCCTAATGAATAAGGCATTTCAACCATTTCTCGATCGTTTTGTGGTTGTTTACCTTGATGATATTGTGGTGTATAGGAAGTCTCTTGAAGAGCACATGGGACACTTGAGTGAGGTGTTCCAAACTTTGAGGGAAAATGAGCTGTTCATCAAGGAGGAGAAATGTTCATTTTCCCAACAAGAGGTGTCATTCCTAGGCCACATTGTGGGAGGTGGTAAGATCCGAATGGATAAGAGCAAGGTTCGATCCATTTCAGAGTGGGGGCCTCCAACCAAGGTAACAAAATTGAGATCCTTCCTTAGGTTGGCAAATTACTATCGACGCTTTGTTGAAGGCTACTCTAGAATTACCACTCCCTTGACGAACATGTTGAAAAAGGAGAAGGTATGGGATTAGAAACCGGAATGTGAGAAGGCCTTTAATCAATTGAAGTAAGAAATGACAAGGGAACCCATACTTGCCTTGCCGGATTTTGGAAAGCCTTATGAGGTACGCACGGATGCATCAGATTATGTTATTGGGGAAGTACTGATGCAAGATGGGCAGCCAATTGCTTTCGAGAGTCGAAAGCTTAATGAGACGGAGCGTAGTTATACGGTCCAAGAGAAAGAGATGACTGTCGTAGTACACTGGTTGCGCACATAGAGACATTATCTATTGGGTTCCAGGTTCGTGGTCCTTACCGATAATGTTGCCAATAGTTACTTTCTAACCTAGAAAAAGTTGTTTCCCAAGCAGGCTCGTTGGTAGGTTTTACTAGCAGAGTTTGATTTTACAATGGAATATAAACTAGGAAGTGCCAACATTGTGGCTGATGCACTCAGTCGAAAGATGGAATTCGTAGCAATTAGTCAACTTGATGGTTCTTTGTTGGAACGCATTCGAGAGGGATTGTCCCATGATCCTACGACCAAAATTTGATTGAGCTTGCCAAGGAGGGAAAAATAAGAAGATTTTGGCTTGATGGGGAGCTGTTATACACTCATGGACACTGCCTCTATGTGCCCTATTATGGGAAACTCCGTAAGGAAGTCATGAAGGAGTGGCATGACTCGAAATGGGCAGGCCATCCAGGGATGCATTGCACTTTGGCCCTTTTGGAGGAACGTTATTATTGGCCTCACATAGGTGCTGATGTGGAAACATATGTAAAAACTTGTCTAGTGTGCCAATAAGACAAGGTTGAGTTAAAGACTCCAGCAGGTTTGCTTCAACCCTTGCCAGTTCCGGAAAGGCCATGGGAGAGTTTGTCCATGGATTTCATTATTGGTTTACCTAAGTCTGAAAGTTTTGGGAGTATTCTTGTTGTGGTGGACAGGTTTTCAAAGTATGCGACATTTATTTCGGTGACCAATGAGTGCCCTGCTGAGGAAGCAGCTCGGTTGTTTCTTAGACACGTGGTGAAGTATTAGGGAGTGCCACTGTCTATTATTAGTGATCGAGATGGGCGATTTACGGGCTAGTTCTGGACGGATTTGTTCAAGTCAATGGGCTCAGATTTAAACTTCTCCACGAGCATACATCTACAAATCGATGGGCAAACTGAACGAGTAAATGCATTGTTGGAGGCATATCTTCGACACTATGTAAGTGCCACACAAAGGAATTGGCCAAAGTTGTTGGATGTGGCTAATTTTCATACAACTTGTAGCGAAGTGGGGCCACGAATCAAAGTCCATTTGAAATAGTGACGGGTCAACAGCCACTCACACCCAACGCTGTTGTGACCCATTGTACAAGACCAAATCCGGCAGCCTATCGATTCGCAAAATATTGGCAAGAGAAGAATGACTTGGCTAGAGCTTGTTTACACAAGGCAAATAAGTGTAGCAAGAAGTGGGCTGGTAAAAAACGAATGGATGTGCAATTTCAAGTGGGTGACTCAGTCCTCGCTAAACTACACTTGATTTTGCGATATACTGGCTTGCACAAGGGTCTTGTGCGAAGGTATGAGGGGCCATTCAAAGTTGTGAAGAGAGTAGGTAAGGTGGCCTACAAGCTTGAGCTGCCAGCAAAACTTAAAGTCTACCCGGCTTTCCATATAAGCATGCTTAAGCCATTTCATGGGGATCAAGAGGATCCGAATTGAGGTAAGTTCGAACAAGCACCGATGGGGGTAAAGGTGTCATATGATCGTGAAGTCGAAAACATTGAGGTAGATAGGGTAATTAGACAAAAGTACCACCGACCACGGCATGAGTACTTAGTTCGATGGAAGGGACTTCCTGATAGCGAAGCAAGTTGGGAATCTGCCAAGGCATTGCAGCAGTTCCAAGGGAAGATTGACCAGTTCCATAAGGAAGATGCGACGAGGGCGTCGCTAGAACAAGTGGGGAAGAATGTCATGGGTTGCGTATGGGAGCACGCAACCATGACAAACTTGTGCGATCCATCATATTTGAGGGAGGTCATTTGGCCTAACCAAACTGGCCCGTTGCCTGGAGAGATTAAAAGCCTATCTCAAGAGCCTGGTAAATATGGAAAGTGATCCAAGAAGATATGATTATGTAATCTTAGAGTTCTAATTGTATACAACTTTTAATTGTGTAATCTTAGAGTTCTAATTGTATACAGCTTTTAATTGTAGCCATTGATGTACTTTGATTTACACCATTGATTTTAGGGAGGGTCAACTATAAATAGAGACCTCTCTGCTCATTGTAATTCATTCAGTTGTAAATAAGAATTTTGAGAGTATTCACTCAAACTTTTCTCTCAAGTGTTCTTTTTTTTTCTGTGGCTTTTTTTCATCTTTCTGTAGTTCGTTCTTACTTCGTTCTTCTGCTGTTCTTCGTGGGTGCCTTGAGGGAATTCTGTTGAATCCTTTATCGTTGCGAGATTAGGTTGACTTAGGTGTTTTCACTTTTGAATCCTTTATCATTACGAGTTAGGCTGACTTAGGCGTTTTTAAGCAAAGAAACTGCCTAAGGCCGCACGGATCGCGTGGAAAAACTCTAAGTCCGTGACAGTAGCGCCAGCTTTCTAAGTTGCGTCCCACACCTCTTTTTTCTCCTATTCCATATTTTGTTTAGTTTTCATTCCTTACTTCACTTTCAACTGTCTCCAAATTTACATCTTTAACTCTCAAAACATCTCATTAATAATAGATAGTAAATCATGAAAAATTAAATCATAAATATTTAAAATGTTAATGTATGCAAATCTCACATTGATTTTGCAAATTAAGCTAAGAATGATATTTTATTTGAGAATCAATGAAAAGTAAGTAATAAAAACCTAAATTATATGATGTATGAGTACTTATCAAGAACAAATCAAGCTCTCCATACATGACTTTTGTAAGACTCTTAATCTTAATTGAGCACTGCTATACCCAATGTTTGAAGACACCAACGATAACTCTAATGACTCCATGATATTATATTAAAACTCAGAGCTATTTTGATTAGAGGAGATGAATGACTAACCGGTAAAAACCAAAAATCGAGCTCAATGAACTCATTATCAAATGTTAAACAAGTTTGGCTTTAGGTATCAATACCTTTTAAGTAAGGTATCTATATTCTCAACATTTTTAGCCTTGATTGAAACAATTGCGTCTTTCACAATATTTGCACATACAAAAAAACAAAAAATTTCCCCTTTAATTCCTTTAAAATTTTTAAAGTTTTAAGTTAATTTAATGGTACAATTGTATTTTGGCATTCCTAAAATTTAAATTTTAATTATGTCCTCTTTAAAAATGAAATATTTACATTTTAATCCCTTAAAATTTTATAAAATTCTATGTTAATACAATGAAAAAATTGCATTTTCAAATCTCCTCAAAATTATAATTCAAATTCGACCATTCCAAAAAAAAATCTAGTTTCTCTCGCCAACTACATTCTCTTGTAAAAATGGGTTAGCAACACCATCATTGTCATTAATATCAAGCACATTGCTAGCATCAACCACATTAACGGTTTCCATATTCTCAGGCAAAATAGTATTTAGTGGATGCACCACTAATTTCCTCATAAGGTAGTGGGTGTATAGGAACACCCTAAACTATAAAAGGGCCTTGCTCCTCACGATCCCTGCTATCAACTTTGCGCTAGACCCGTCTAGTTGTTCTTCTATTTGCATTGTTGTTAAAAGCTCCGACATTATCAGCAAAAAACACTTGGTTGGGGTCAATGGTTGTTGCATGGTCTAGTTTACGTTCAACGAAAGTAAGTTTCTCATTCATCATGTGCTCAATCTCATTGTTGTGTACTGCACAATTTGTGTACGTGTGCCTAATCCTGCCATGGTAACGACGGGACCTACATATATTTGTATCGTAAATGCACCTCACATTATAGAGCCATCCTTACTCTTCACGAAACATCCTGCTAATAAGGTTTTCCAGGATCAATGCAGACCCTCACTCTTAGGGAACAAATATTAAGAGGGAAAGTCTCTCTCCATTCTACAGAGATAACTTCTTCAATATTGTAGCCAATCTGTACACCAATCTCATAATATGAACGGTACTCAAAGAGGAAACCCCACATTTGTACCCAAACCATCACGAAATGAGGATAAAGGTCATTGATCAGATCATCTTGACACCATGCATCAAAGATAAATAGTTGACAATCAAACGACCACAAGCTCTCAGTCAGAAATTAAATAATTGACATAAAAATAGAGAAGAAAGTGACTTAAAATATGATTCTTTTTGTGTATCGACATAACACAAACATTACAAACAGTAATGGATTTATACAAAAAGATAGTAGAGAGAAACCATGATACGTGTCAACTAATCATTGACAATGGTTGTTAAGAAATGTGCTGATGACAGCTCATTGAGTTGGTTGAGATAAAATCACACATGTTAATCTTTTGATGATGCAGTAATTTCATGGTATTGAGAAATTTTGTTGCAGTATAATATTTGACATTCTCCCGCATTCTTCTTTTCTATGTTGCAAACTTTGTGGAGTTAACAAGACATAGTCGATTGCTAAAATGAGAAAAATTACGTGGTGGTATTAGCTTTGTAAAGATATCAGCTAGTTGATCTGCTGAGGGAACATAATTTACACTTAATTGACCAGCAAGAACTTTTTCACGAACAAAGTGTAGATCAATATCTACGTGCTTCATTCTAGTATGATGTGTAGGATTAGCAGCAACTGAAATGGCAGCTGAGTTATCACACCAAACAAGGGGTGTATGGGAAGTCTTTACTCTAAGTTTTTCAAGAAGATGTTGGAAGCCAATAAGTTCAGACACACAATTAGCAAGACTATAATATTCTGCTTCAGAAGACGATCGTGATACAACTGATTGCTTCTTTGCAGACCATGCCATGGGAGTTGACCCAAAGAAAATGTGAAAACCTGATGTAGAACATCTTCAATCGAAGAAGCCCAGTCAGCATTAGAAAAGGCAACCAAAAAGGGTCACCTGGTGTGATACATAGACCATGATGAAGAGTGCCAATGAGATACCGAAGAACACGTTTTACAACTTTTCAGTGTGTATCCAATGGATTGTTCATATATTGGCTAAGTTTTTTGACACAATAACAAAGATCAGGACGAGTGAGGCAGATATACTAAAGTGAGCCAACAATACTTCCGTAAAGATGTCTATCGGGAAACGGTGACCCATCAGTGGAAGATAGCAAGGGACTTTCAACCATAGGTGTTGGAGCAGGAGAAGCACCAAGAAGTCCAGCTGTAGATAGTAAATCTGTGATGAACTTGTGTTGTGTTAGGACAAGACCAGAAGAATTACGAGTAACTTCGATGCCAAGAAAGAAATTGAGATTACCAAGATCCTTTAAAGAAAACTCAGCATGCAACTGTTGCACAATATTAGAAATTTCACTAGGAGAACTTCCCGTAATAACGATGTCATGAACATAGGCCATAAGATATAGTTTTGAACAAGAAGAGAGCCGAACAAACAGGGATGAATCAGTCTTGGAGGGCTGAAAACCAAGGTTACCAATAAGAAAACTACAAAGAGTATTGAACCATGCTCTGGGAGTTTGATGTAACCCATATATGGCCTTCTTTAATTTACAAACGAGTTGAGTACCATTGCCATCAAAAATTTCAAAACCCAGTGGTTGAGTCATATAAATCTCTTCATCAAGGGAACCCTTAAGAAAGACATTATTTACATCTACTTGTCTTAAGGGCCAATTGTTCATCACTGCTAAAGTTATAACAGTACGGTAGTCGGACGAACAACCGGACTAAAAGTTTCGACAAAATCAGATCCAGCTTGTTGTGAGAAACCCTTTGCCACCAATCGAGCCTTGTACCGATCAATAGAGCCGTCTGACTTTTTCTTGAGTTTAAATAACCATTTACAACCCACTGCTCGTTTGTTAGGTGGTAGAGCGCATAAAGTTCAGGTCTCATTTGCCATCAAAGCACTTAACTCATCATGAACTGCTGCCTGCCAATGTGGAAACCTCATGACAACATGTATGTTAGTAGGGATAACATTGGAAGAATCGATTGCCTCCGTAAGGTATGTTTTTGGTTTGAAAATACCTGCTTTACTACTAGTGAGCATGGGGTGTTGATTAATACTGGGTTGGGGTAATAAAGATGAGCAAGACTTGGGATTATTGATAGGTGCAAATGGTGTAGGTGAATATAAGGGGCATAAAGGAGACGTTAAATTGGTGGATGGTGTTGTGGTGGGATCCATAGGAGTGGGAAGATTGGTGGGTGTTGTTGTGATGGGGGTAGAGATATGAGAATATATGTGGGATGATGATGAATTAAAGTTTGGAGTGGTAGGGTCCGCAACAGAGGGGTTGTGTGTAGGAGATAATGAAGGGTGAATAATGTGTGGGGGCTGTAAAAGGGTATTGGGAAAGGAATTAAGTGTATGTGGTGGTAAAGGGAACATGAGAGTAGAGTAATATATAGGTGACAGAGGTGGCAGATTTTTTTAAAGGGAAATTCATTTTCTGAAAAAGTTACATTGCCTGATATGATTGTTTTACCATCAGGGGTTAAGCATTTATAGCCTTTGTGAATGAGAGAGTACCTAAGAAATGTATAAGGGGTCGATTGAAAGTCTAATTTGTGGGAGTTATATGGTCTAAGGTTTGGAAAACAGAGGCAACCGAAAATATGAACAAAAGTATAATCAGGTTTTCGAATAAATAGTTTTTCATAAGGTGAAATATTACCGAGGGGTGCAGATGGCAACCGATTGATCAAAAAGACAGCACTACTAAAGGCATCGTACCAATACGATAAAGGCATAAAGGTATGAGCAAGAAGAGCAAGACCAGTGTCAACAATGTGTCTATGCTTGCGTTCAACCAATCTATTCTGAGCCAATGTATGAGAGAAAGAGAACCGATGAATAATGCCATGCTGCTGAGTATAAGAATTAAGAGCCTTAAATTCTCCTCCATTATCAGATTGAAGGGTTTTTAACTTACAACCAAGAAGCCTTTCAGCCTGACTATGAAAACTCATAAAGGCAGCCAAGACATCTGATTTATTCTTAAGAAAATAAACCTAAGTGTACCGAGTATAAGCATCCGTAAAGGCAACATAACAACGATACCCATTTGAAATCATTGGAGCTGGCCCCCATACATCCGTAACAACAAGGTCAAGAGGAGAATTATACATCGTATGAGATAGAGAAAATTGTAAATTATGTTCTTTTCCAAGATGACACGCAACACAGTTACTAAGTTCTTTATTGCCATGAATGGAAACATTACAATCATTTAAAGCTTTCTTTAGTATTGAGCTACATGGATGACCCAAATGTTGATGCCACAAGTCCAAAGAAGTACGAGTCTCAGCAGCACAACAGCGAGCAAAAAATTCAAATGAAAGAGCGAATGACGGTGTAGATGGCAATCGATACAGCCCATTGTGAATAAAACCTTGAAGAAGTACATCACTTGTCTTCAAATCACGAACAAGACAATGATTAGGATGAAATTCAAAAGCGACATTATTTTCTCTTGTAAACTTTGACACAGATGAAAAATTTTTTGTTATTCCGGGAACATGAAGAAGAGAGTTCATATAAAGTGGACGAGTAGAAGACAAGAATGACGACTAACCAACATAAGATATAGGTAAAGAATTTCCATTACCAACAAACACTTTACCTGAACCAAGGTAAGGAACACTAGAGGTTAAAGAAGTCTCGAAATTTGTCAAGTGATGAGTGGCACCAGAATTAGGATACCAAGCATTATCATCTAGGAGAGCTGGAGTTGCAATATGCGCTTGAGGAGTTTGAGAAACTGATCCTGTGGAAGCATTTGAAGTCCCAAAAATAGTAGTAGCACTTGGTCTTAAGATAGTAGCACCAATAGGCCAAGATGAAACAAATGGATTCTGACTAGTTTGTGGAAGAAGTCCCGTATTCCAATGTGTATTTGGACTAGGTGTCATGGTGGACCCAATTAATCCTGTGTGCATCAGGGTAGTTGTATTATAAGGACCAGTAGTAGCCCAAGATGAAGCATAACCACCCAAAGGAGATGGAGAGGCACACATGCTGTACATAGCTTGAACCGGCAGAGAAGTGGACATTTATACAACAGATGGTGGTGATGGAAATGGTCGAGAAGTATTTCCTTTAAAGGATGGATCAAACCTATGGTAACATTGGTCAACAGTAAAAGTTGACATTGAAGACGAGATGACGATCGACCCCTCCCTCTACCTCGAGAACCTCCACCAGATGACGATCTGTAACTTGGAAAAGAAGACGGCGAAGAGGCAGTAAAAGTAGTATTAGACTCAAAAATATTAGCTAATGGAGGAAATTCAGTTACCATAGATTGTTACGGGATTCAGTATCAAGTAACATTGTAGAAATAGCATGAACTGTGGTCGGTGTGGGAGTGGCAGAAATAATAGTGATAATAGAGTCAAATTCAGAGGGAAGTCCATTGAGAATGGCTGTGACTTGTTCAGGTTCACTTATAGCCTCCCCACAACTTGCAAGTTGCTGGCAAATAATCTTGATTTTCATAAGGTAGTCCTGCATTGCTAGATCCTATTTTTTTCAGAGTGTAATAGCCGACGGTAATGCATGAGCAGTGATGTAGTTTTGCTTCCAAAGAGAGTTGTGAGAGCACTCCAGATTTGGGAGGCGGAATCAATACCAATTAGATGAGGGAGAATAGTAGGGCCAACAGAAGAGAGCAGCCAAGAGGCAAGAGCGCTGTCCTGCTGCTCATACACTTCAAAGGCAGGGTTGATCTTGACACTCTCAGATGAATCCATAACAACCCGAGGCGGTGGCTCAATCGAACCATCAAGATACCGCTGAAGTTTGAAAGATTTAACAGCAAGAAGAATCTGCTGTTTCCAAAAAAGAAAATTTGTATCATCCAAAATGAGAGTAAGTTTTTTAGAGAACATCTTACTGCCAGAAGAAGAATCAGTAAAGGTTGAAGAAGAACCATCATCCACCACCAACGATGGTGGGTCAGATGGAGGAGAGGAAGGCATTGAAAACCTGCTTAGATACCAAATCAGAAATTAAATAATTGACATAAAAATGGAGAAGAAGATGACTGAAAATATGATTCTTTTTGTGTATTAACATAACACAAACATTACAAACAGTAATAGATTTATACAAAAAGATAGTAGAGAGAAACCATGATACGTGTTAACTAATCATTGACAAAGGTTGTTAAGAAATGTGCTGATGACAGCTCATTGAGTTGGTTGAGATAAAATCACACATGTTAATCTTTTGATGATGCAGCAATTTCATGGTATTGAGAAATTCTGTTGTAGTATAATATTTGACACTCTCCTCATGAATCAACTACCTATAGCTCATTTTTGAAGTGAATGATGTAGAAATTGTCTTCTTTTCCTACAATAGTAATTCTCCCCTTCAGGTTCCATGGTTTCATTGATCAATCTTGTTTTTGGCTTGCTCATACTAAATACCAAGATCCGTCATCGGTTTGAGCTATGAAGAGAGTCAATTATTATTTTTATTAATATTGAAAAATTCAATTTGAACTCATAAATAATATTTGTTTTTTTACAAAGTTTCATTCAAAAAATTTGACTAATTTGTTTTAATTTGAATTTAAATATGAAATTTATTCAAGTTTAAAACGTTAGTATTTTAGAATTCATCAATTTGAAAAGTTAACCTTTGTAATTGATTTGTTTGGAAAAATTAGGTTTGAGGAATCTTATAAATTAGAAAATAACTATAAAAGAAGAGATATATTAAAATGGATTCAATATGGATATCATTATAGTTGTAAAACTTTATTGATAGTTTTAATAAAATAAAAATTTCAAAATATAATTAGAATTAAATAAAAATAAATTTTAAAATTTTTTATCTTATAGTGTGACCATGTGAATTAAATTCAATAAAATTGAGGAATTTAAAAAAACATATTTAAGTGGATCTTGAAAAGGAAAATTGAACTCCTAAAATCCTATATTGAAATTACTCATTAAATTTAAAATTTTCCAATATATTTACTCAAATTTTCTTCAAATCTCTCACCTAAAACACCTAATTTTCTTTAAATAATGATGATTATTTTGATTATTGTATATAATTAATAATCAGATCAGATTTGAAAAAGAAACCATTTGGAAGCTGATATGATTTTTTTATTTAAGTCTTCTTTTTATTAATATGTCCAAGTCTTCCAAAAATAGCAAGTTCCAATGAAAGACCCAATGGCTTGAAATTTTGACATTGCCCATATTATGAATTACTCAACATAAAACATTGCGTGTGCAAAAATGGAAAGCTATCTTTTTGGTACATGAAAAGGAAAAAGATATTAACCATAAATAATATATTGCATATTTCGATTTTTAACCAAAAAGAAATCTCTCCCTTTAAATAAAATTTAATGCAATGTATATGCATTATAAAAAATAAAATAAATTTATAATTTTTTTTACCAAAATATTGAGGCAGATATCAGCATTCGAATTTTTAATGGACCAATCGAGCATGAGAATTGGCAAAAATCATAAGAGGAAATAGAAAAAATAGGGCAATTCCAAATTATATGAAAAATATCCAAATAAAGCATATGAAAAGAAAAGAAAAGAAAAGAATTAAACCTAATCCATTACCAATAGGCAAGGTAACCAAGTCATAAAGCATAAACCAAAACTTAGAAATCCTCTGGACTACTTGAAAACTAAAAAAAAATAATAATAAAAAAAAGAAGCAAAATTGAAAATTAAAGTTTTTGTTCCCTTTGGAACTCAAAATAGAAAGGGGCTTTAAAGTTTTCAGGCTGCTCCCGTGGGGTGATTAGAGAGCTGAACCTCTGATTGCTTCTTCGCTCCCTCTTTACTATTCTTCTCCCCATAGAAGTAAAAGTAACAATATAAACCCAGCTGAATCACACCAAATATTGCTCCTAGCCCATTGCTTACCTACAAACATCCACAATACTCACATTATTAATTTAATTAATTAGTTAATTAATTATTAGTATCATCATTATTATTTTAGTTTTAACTTATTACCAGGAGGAAGAGATCAAATGGTATGAGGCCATAGATGGTCCAACAGATGCCATTAGATAAGCCTGCGACTGAGAGCCAGAATGGCATATACTCCACACTTTTTGTAGTGATAACTTTTTTCTGTTAATACAATGCCCAAAATCAAAGACGGTTAAATATGTTTTCCACCATGCATATATCTGATTATGGATATGAATATTTAAAAAGAAGATTTTTACCCAGATGCCTAGAGGTGCAGCATACATAATGATGTTAAAAACATCAGCTATAATTCCAACGAAAAGAGATCTGTGTTTGTCGAAGCAGAGCATTGCAATGAGAACAACGGCTACTGTCAATGCTGCTTCAGCCAAGAGGATATGAGCAACACGAAGCTGAAATAACAATAAAAAAAACACAATATTTAAAACCCCAAAACCACATACCAAATATTGATGCGTAAGTTCAATCTAACAAATGTTCTCATCCTAAAATTCTACCAATAATGATGCCTACGTTCAATCTTTATACATACATACGGTGAATTTGATAAAATAGAAAAGAATGTAAAGGCCAATAAGCATGCAAATTAAGGTTCATGTATAATTACCCTTTTCTTCCGATCATTAGCATAAACCACGTATACGGTTAAGTAGAGCAACTCAATGACAAGGCCAACGCTGTTGATGGTCAAGACTAGAATGTTGTCTTTTTTAACAATGGGAAGACCATAAAACATCCAGAAAATACAGTTCAGAACTGTGCACAAATACGGGTATGGCTGAAACTCCTCAACTGCCTTGTTCTTATAAATTCGGAAAAAAGTTGGCCTATTAACATTTATTCCCAAAAACCAACAATTGTCAGTGAGAATTTTGAACCAAAAGAAAAAGTTATGAAAAAGAAAAACTTCATTATATATATTCACATATTCAAGAAAAAAACTCAATTTATAGGTATATTTATATAATCATTTATCATTCTATATATACAACACCTGGAAAAGGAATAAGAGATTTAAGTCTATAATACTTTTAGAATTATAGTAATAAATTTACTACGGACCAGAAAAGGAAATTTGTTAAGCTTTTTTTTTACCAGCTATTCGTTAAGCTTTTAATTAGGTAAATCTAAAATAAAAAAAATAAAATAATAAATTCATAGCAAGATAATTAGACAGAAGATGAGTACACTGGCGAGAGGAAGAGGCCGAAGGAGATGACATTCCCTGCAAAACAATATATAAATATATAAATAAACCAAACAACGTCAAACAGAAAAAAGAAAACCTCTCCAGTCTTCGATCTTCATAGAATCGTAGATTCATTAATAATGTAAAAACTTAACATGATAAACATTTAAGTTCATATTTACTTAATGAAAAGCTGAAAAGAATTTTGAAAACTCTTATCAAAGCTTTTAAACTCCAGTAAATCTAAACGCATTAACGTCAACTCATCGCTTAATTATCATGATGAAATTCAACAAAAAAGCAATTAAAACCTCTAAAATCTCCAAAACTTAACCTCATGAGCACTAAAGAACACTAAAGTTCATATTTAGTTAATGAAAAACTGAAAAGAAGTTTGAAAACTATATTGGCTTATCGAACGAAAAAAAAAAAAGGAAAACGATTAACAAAACATCGATCGCTGTTGATCAAAGCTTCAAAACATCTTCAAAGCTTCTAATCACGATCAAAATCAACACACACAAAAAAAAAAACTATTCAAAACCTCTAAAAGCTCCAAAACTCAACAGAGAAACATAAATTACCAATAATGCCAACGACATTGCGAGCAAGTCCCATCTTCGAAGGCTTAAGCAGTAACGAGAGAAAAGGAGAGGATGAAGGATGAAGGATGAAGGATGAAACAGATTTGAAAGTTATATATAAAGGAAGAGATAGAGAAGGATTTTGAGTTGGAGTAGAAATCCGCGTAGATAAGATTTTACCCTTTTAAACTAAAATTCCTTTTTTGAAACACGAAATTTTAATTATCCACTAATCCTAATTAAATTCTAATTCCTTTATAAAATTTGGTACTATTTTTTGTGCATGCAAATTGCATGGCGTCGTGGCTTTGGATAATTGGGGAGAACTGGGGAAGCAAGACGCGGCGTTTAAATCGTTTGTGTGTTTGTTGTTACGGAGGATATTAATTCGGTGTTGGATTTCATCTAAATTACGACTGCTGCCATTACCTGAATATCAATGTATTCTTATTAAATCGAGAAGATTTTCGTCTTTCCAAATTTCCATTTAGCCAATACAATTTTGCCATGTCAGCTTCAGTTAAGATTTTACAAATTATTCAATTTTATTCAAATATAAATTTTAAAATTTTTGATCAATATTCAAACCGGTTTGACTCAGTTTGAATTACTAATTAAATAATAAATATTAATTTAAATAAACAGATTTTTTGGATTGAGCATTTATAAGTTCAATTAACTCAAAATTTCAACATTAATCACCTTCAATTACTGTAATTGGTCTATCACAATATTAAATTTGATAGAATATATCCAATCTATAATTAATACATATATAATCCTTTTCACTGTCTGTCTTATCCATAGTGGGTACTAATTAAGTTATTAAATAATTAAAACATCTTTATTTTACCAAATTAAGCAATTCATATTTTGAGGTATAATTATTTTTATATGAAATAAAAAAAATACATGGGACTTAATTCGACACGTCATAACATTTACTTAGTGTCGATTATAAGTAAATATATTACATAAATTTTTTACCCGCATCAACGGTATGCTATGAACTAATATCACAAATAGATTTTATATTATGATTAGATAATTAAATTGAATACGAAACAGATCTAATCTTTTTATATTAAAAATAGGATAAATTCACATGATTTTGGTTAATTTTCTTTTTTACAATTGAACCATGAAAATTACAGCATAGTAATTAACTTACAACATTTTGATCCCTCGATTGTTAAAAGTGGTGACAAACTTAATAGAGAAATCAAGTGGCATGTTAAGTTTTCCACATAAGCACAAAGTATCATTCGTCTGTTATCATAAAATAAGAAACTAGAAAATTAAATTTAAAATTAACCCTTTCTAAGACCAAAACCCTAAAATTGGCGGCCTTCAGCTTATTTGTTTCTTTCTAGACACAACAACAATGAAGCCAAGGAAAAAGAAGAGGCCGACAAAGAAGGAAGGAGGAGGAAAAAATGGTGTTACCCGATTTCATCCGGTATGCTTTTTGTGTGGAAATTTGATTGATTTAAGAATGTCATGGTCTAATGATAACCCAAGCAGAAGATTTTTTTTTTTTTTTTTGAGAAAACTTCGGCCACCAATTTTGTAATTCATGTAGGTTTTTTAATTATGATCCGCCCATGACACCTCGTGCAAGAGTTGTGCTGCTTGGGCTGTTAAGAAAAATTAGAACAATGGAGATGGAGAGAAGGAAGGTGTGGATAATGTGATTATTTGCTTTGGTTGCTACGTTGATGTTAGTTTGGATGATGAAGTGAAGTTTTTGGGAGAAAAATGAGATTGAATAGTCCTATTGGTTTGTGGAGTAAGGTTTATCTTGTATTAGTTTGGCTTCTTAGTGTAGGTTTAGAGAGGTTAGGGTTGCTTTTTTGTAAACGAAGGTGAACCAAATGTAATATGGGTTGTGATGGGATTTTGAGATGAAATTTAGAATATAAAAATCAGTTTCAAAAGTATGGAATTGAGAATCCATGGTTGAGCTCAATGTTGTTATTTTTTCAAGTTCCAAATTAAATATTAATTAGAAGGATAGTTTATTATTTTATTGTTGAGGGAAGTTGGGTCTTCGACCTTCCATGGAAGGTATTGTCCTATTAAGGGATTTTATCTCTTTATTCCAAGTAGAACCTAAAGAATTTATGAAGTTGGGGAGTACCTCGATTGATGTAGATAGAATGCATAATTAATACTTCTAATAATACTCACACCTCTCTAATGAATTTACAGGCCGTATCTATATCAACTGAGGCACTCCTAATTCTGTGAACCCTTTCGGCTCTCCTCGAAGTAGGGGGATAAAATATCTGAATGGGACAATATATTTCTTCGAGGGTCTAAGACCCAACTCCCCTCCACATGTATGAAGCGAAAATATTGTAAAAAGGATACATAATAAGTGTTTCATCGTCTATCAAGTTGCAACATGAAAGTTTGTAAGAATATAAGCGTCTAATATTATTGGAAGAAGGTACAAAATTAGTGTTCAACTTGCAGAAAATAAGAAATTTCATTCCATTGAATATGGTAAGTACTTACAAAATCGATGTTTCATACTGTAAACTTCAATTTACTTAATGACTATTCTACAACTTCACTAACCAACCAAAAGCTGATACAAAAAACTGCCCTGCTTAATAAGCTGCCAAAAAATACCTAAACTGGTCATCTGTAAAATCAACAACTATAAAAAAGTTGACACAAAATTAAACTAGAAATTACAGCCAATGCAACATATACTGTTTCTGTACCATGTGTGTCTTGTGTAGCAAAAACATATGGTCAACAGACAGTCAAATATAAGAGCATTTATCAGGTCTGAAACAATCAATGCTCAAAAAACATACAAAATATATTCAAGTATCTTCAATCAGTCTTTGGCCTCTTTGCACTAAGTGAGTCTTCTGTAGTAGGGTTGGAGACAAAAAAAACTTTCTTGACTTCGGATCCATCTAACAATAGTAATAGATGGATGTTAGATTTGGTTGTTGGTGTTAGGATCTAGTGCTTAGTGCAATTTTTTTTTTGTTAATGTTAATTAGATTGATTTAATAAAATTTTATCGTTCACGTTAAGATCATTCGTATTTGTTTTTGATGATTTTTGCACATAAAGCAAAATGTATAAAACAATATTGGTTCGTTGGTTATCTAACGTTTAACTAATATTAAATTGCACTATATGACCAAGTCACAATGTGAGAAGATAACTTATATTAGTAAGCAATTTAAATGGTTCGTTTTCTAATAAATCGAAATTGAGCAAATCAATTAAATGACTATTATGTCGTCTATCAAGTCTAAATGAGTATCAGAACGAATGACTCCCATAAATAAAAACATAGGTGTGATTATCTGGACTGACAAGACATTGAACATGACCCAAATAGAAGAAATCTTAGATTTGTTTGTAGACTTATTCACTTATGACATTCATAGTGTGGCTTATCTCAATATTGAGTAAGTGACTGATTATGCGTGACTCGTATACTTTGATGTACGAAAAGCTTGAGATCAATTGATAATAGAGCCAAAAGCTGGTGCATTGGGTATAAGACTTCTACATGGCATGACCTCATTTAGAATAGTGGAGTTCATAGCCCAATAAAGGGTAAATAATATCCTCTTATAGGTATTACATAGATGGAAAAATAATATGGTCATAGGTCGTTTGTTTTAGGAAAAATTATTAAATTTCTATTTGTTAGTAACCAATTTTTTCATGAAGTAAGATGTAATGGTTATCATGAGATAAAATAGGATTATATTAGGTGAACGAATTTAACCTAAAGAGATTAATGATATCCTATACGAGTAACACACATATGACAATGTCAGTTGATGAGCACTTAATGAGTTGCTTTCGTAATAATATATATTGAGGAGAGTTTAGTCATGACACTTTTAATGGATTGACTCATTGACTAAATGATGTTGTAAATTAATAGACAAAAAGTCGAAACTTAATTAGAAATTATTTGAGCCCTAATTATATATATTCAATCAATACCTTTGCTAACTCGGTATAACTCTTGACGGTTTGCATTTGAAATGATACTATGAATAAATGAAAACGATGAATCAGAGAAATAGATCGCATATATCATATCTACAGTGAGTGTTTTCTCACTACGAACAAGAGATGACTTGGATGTTAATTTTTTTTAAATTATTATTTAATTGATTGCAATTAATTAATTGAAGTCCGAAGTGAAAATTAAATTAAATAGTTTAAAAGATTAAAGAAAAACATATACTTGTACAATACATGGATAAGGCACAATAAGCCCAATATACATGGAAGTGTGCTGTCGCCCGCCCCTATTAGTCCTGGTAGGACTATGTGTTTTTTAATAAAATATTATTATTTGGTTTCTTCTTGTTCAGCTAAAATTGTTGTGTTTTTTCTCTATAAATAGAGACTATGAGTTAGGTCAAATAAAACGACACAAAGCATTGTTACTTTGTCAAATTTTAGTGAGATTTATTCTACAAATAAATTTTATTTTTGAGAGAGTTTGCTCTAAGTTTTTAGCCCATAAAGAGATATTGATCTTCCCCACTTGAATATTGATAGAGTTTTCATTGTGTTTCTTGGTCTAGAAATTTAGAGCCTATACTCTAAACAAACCTAAAGTTCAAGAATAATAGAAAAGAACGTGTTGTAGAAAGTCAAGAAAATAATTTAAACGACTTATTTTAAAACATAAATAAAAATTTAATAAAAAACTTATTATTATAAATATCACAACTACACGATTTGAAAAAAAAAAATAGTATACAACAAAATCTCTTTATAAACGGAATTTTCCCAACATATGCTTCTAGCTTGGAAAGACCTTGAAGATTGAGGACCTGTCGCAGCAGATGAAAATAGTTACTATAAATAGCTTTCATGGCATATGCAAATTAAAATGTGATGCATTAGAAAATTAATGCATAGTCAGAACCTGATTCAATCATATATTCTCTTGTTGTAGCATTTCTTCCCATCTTTTTTTGCTGACTTTACCAGTAGTAAATTCATCAGCTTCCTTCTTCCTATTTTTATTAGGCCTCCCTGGTGGTCTTCTTCTTCTTAATGCAGGAGGCAATATTGGCTCAATGTCTTCAACTGGAGCCTATTGCTTTGAACCTTTAATAGGGCTTATGAAGTAAGAAAGAGGCATATTTCAGAGACTAATTTTGAATATAAGCATATATCTTCTACAGCCGTACGTTCAGCTTGCCACCAAAGAACTCGGACGAAATTTTTATCTTTTCTATTTCTATTTAAAAAAAGGAAAAAGAAAAATCCTCTAAAAACACTATGAAAATCTTTACATGCATATTCGTGTTAATTTACTTGGAAAATATTTAAGAGTCCTTTTTTTGCCTTTTGACACACATATATATATAAACGATCAAACTGTTGGTCTAGACGGTCCATTGCCGCCGGAGAGTTGAAGCTCAGATGGCTCGACGACGCCGTTTTCATCATCGTCTTTTGGGGTAGACTTGAAGTAGCAAGCATACAGAATCAACTGTATTGCTCCAGATAGTGCCCCCAATCCATTTCCAATCTACATCATCAACCAAACATATTAAAATTTAATAAAACAATATGCTTCACCTATTTTTTCTTTTTAAAATACATTTTATTACACTCAAATAAATTGTTATTATTATTTTATTTATGCCTAAATAAATTCATCATAAAAAAGTCTAAAATGCTTTTTGACCCATAAATTAGAAGTCGATAACTTAATATGTAAAAGAAAAGAAAAATCTCAAAATAAATTCATATATATTTTTGAGGTTATTTTGGCTTATATATTCTTACCAATATATAGAGATCAAAGCGAATGAGTGCATATGTGACCCAAATAACTCCATTAAGAAAGTTGGCTAATGAGAGGTAAAATGGCATGTATTTTACACTCTTTGTTTTAATCACCTTCCTCTGTAAAATTAATAAACATATATATTATATTAAATTGAAAAAAAACTCAAAATATAACTTAATTATTTCCCGAGGGATCAATTTATTAATTTAGGGATAAAATCTAAATTATCATTCATAATGTATCAAAGTTATTTTCTAAATTTGTAAGTGCAATCCAAAATTGTAATTATTTGATAGATCACAAGTAGGCTGAGAGTGTGAGAAATATCATTTTATTTTTATTTTTTACTACATTTTATAAAACACTTGTCACACCTTAAATTTACTTATGAGTCTAAAATATTTGATAAATTATGTATGTGATAATTATTAAAATGATATTTATAAAGGGTGAGCATTTGATGCATTAACAATGTATTTATTTTTTATTTCACAAGCAGCATTAAAAAATTGATATGTGCCTTTTTTTAATATTTTACTATATTCCTATAAGACACTTATCAACTCCTTAATCCTATTTATGTAGTCTAAAATTCCATTACCAATGTACCAAATAATTTCCTATTTATAAAAGAGAAATGCAATTGGCACGCTATGTCTCTTCTTTTATGTTTAATAAATATTAAAAATACTTTTGATACACTGGTAGTGGAAAGTTTTAATTTCACAAGTGGGATTTAGGATTTTTTCATGTGCCTTTAAATTGTGTTTTAAAAATTTTAAAATAAATAATACGTGTGACAAAATTTAAGTTGTACTTATGGAATTAAAAATTATTCCAAATAATTACCCATATTCTAAAATATATAGTTAATAAATAAATTTTAACCGAGATATAAGCATGTATAAATGGATTCTAATTTTATTTTTATTTTTACTAGTATGGTAAATATGATTATCATCCAAATAGTCTAAATTTAGACCCTATGACCCATTAATTAAAAGCAAATAATATAGGAAAAAGAAGGGAAAAGATAAAAAGAAAAATGACATACCATAACGGTAAGAGGTGAAGCATACATTAATACTCCAAATATGACACAAAGAATTCCAACAAGGTCCGATCTTTGGGCATGGGTTTTGCGCAATGTCAACGTGCATGCGGCTACAACACCCAAAAATAAAATCTCTAGGGCAAGCCATCCAATAACCTTGGCCTGCAATTTCAATTTTATATATAAAATTCAATTCATGAACACATGTGTAGGAATGATGTATGAAAGAAAAGGTTAGAAAATGGGTGGGAAAGTGAGGTACTTACTCGGCCTTTATTGGGGGCATAAAGGAAGAAAATGGAGAGATAAATGAGCTCCATTGCAAGTCCAATGCTATTAATGGTGACAACAAGGATGCTATCGGGATGAACCATTGGTAAGCCGTAGAATATCCACAACATGCAATTCATTGCAGTTGCTATGTAAGGATCTGGCTTGAATTCCTCCACTGCCATCTTCTTGTATATCTTCACAAATGTTGGTCTGTCATAAATAAAATATAATCCATAACGAAACTCCCCTCTCTCTCTCTCTACCCCTGTGGCTAAATTATATGAAGAGAAAAAAAATCAAAAGACTGTACAAGTGGGTCGTGAAGAACTAAGGGGGTGAAACACCTAGAACATTCCTTTACTCCAAAACATTGGGCTTATCTCAACTTGTGGGTTTCATAAGGACAGCAAACAAAGACTACTTATTAATTATTTTGTAAAAGGAATTAAAGTATTCTTATTTTCCACATTTTCAAGAGTTTTCATGCAAATATAAACAATACAAAAAAAAATGAAAAAAGGGTTTTGAGAGAGAGATTTTACAGTGGTGATGCAAATAGGAAGAATGAGATAACATTTCCTGCAAAACAAAACATCACAAATAGGATTCGGAATACTAAACTCCAATAGGATAAACATTAATCACTAAAGAAGAAGAGTTTTAAGATCGGAAAGAACTTACCAATGATCCCTACGATAGTTCTTGCAGTATCAGCACTAACCATCTTTCAAGCTTTACTTGGTAAGAAGGAGCAAAAAATGAAGAGCCCGAAACAAAGAATATCAGAATATGTCTTAAATGAGAAGTTAATTTGCCTCTACCGACTTATATATATGGCTGGTTAGGAACTAAATTGGATTATCATGTAATGATAAAGCAGCCAGTTAAATGCTTACACATCATGTCATTGCCTACTATGGGCAACGTGGTAAGCTACTGAAAATGGGTCTGAGTGGATAAAATGGTGAAAGAATGCAATTTGAGTTCAATTTTTCTTTCTCAAGAAAAAAAGAGTGGTCAAATGAGTATATTTCATTCCCGGAAAAGTTGGGGGCAATTTACTAAAAAAAAGTTTAATTTTTTTAAATTTATCGAAATGGGCCCTTTTTCTCGAAATCACGTCCACGTCAGCGCGATGTCAAGGTACGTGCCAGCAAATCGCGGCAACGTCAGCTCGCTTTGCTGACATGGTAACAAATCGCGCTTCAGAGGACGTGATTTGTGTCCACGTCGACAAAAGCTACCGACGTGGCCGCTGATTTGCCCTCATACGTGAATAAAGGTAACGGTCAAAAAATTGACCGTTACCCCCCCAACGGTAAAAAAAAACTATAAATACCCCCACCTTTTTTTTTTCACAAACTAATCCTCTCTCAAATTCCCTCTCAATTTCTTCTAAATTTCCTCTCAATTTGCTCTCAAATTCCTTCAAAATTTCTCTCAAATCCATATTTATTTTCAATTTGCTCTCAAGTTCCTCTTAAATTTCTCATAAATCCTTATTTTTAAATAATTTTTATTTTTTTTAAATTTTTTTAAACCGTAAAAATTTGTACGATTTCAGCAATGGCCGGAGAATTGACTCGTCTTGATAAGCATCACATATCGGTGGAACAAATGAAAATGGTAAGCGTTAAATTTAATTTTTAAATATTATTTAAGAATTTTTTATTTATGCATTTTTAGATAATTATTAAGTTATTATTTGTTATAAAAGTCTGTAGATCGGATAATGCAATATCCGGAATATGCATGCTCCTCCATCACCGTTGGTAGAGAACTACCTGCGGGAAGCGGGTTTTTGGCACATGGCGACGGTAGGTCGGGGATGCAAGATGGACCCGAAACTAATCAGTGCGTTGATCGAGAGGTGGAGACCCGAGACGCACACATTCCATCTTCCATGTGGAGAGTGCACTATCATTTTGGAAGATGTCAGTCTGCAATTGGGATTGCCAGTGGAGGGGTACCCAGTCACCGGGTCTGCCCAATCTAGCGATTGGCTTGCGGTGTGCTACGAGCTTTTGGGCACTATTCCGGAGAAAATGGAGGGAGGTAAGATCGAGAAGGGCTGGTTACGAGACACATTTCCGGATCCGGATGAAGATTCAACCGAAATAGAAAGAATTCGATATGCTCGGGCATACATTCTTCAGCTAATTAGAGGTTATCTGATGCCCGACTTGTCAAAGAGCCGCGTACATCTAAGATGGCTGCTGAAACTCGTTGATTTTAAAGCAGCTGGTGAACTGAGTTGGAGGTCTGCCGTCTTGGCAACGTTATATAGGGAGATGTGCGAGGCGACGCGACCGAGGAAAGCAAAAATTGGAGGTTGCTTGTCCCTATTGTAGTCATGGGCACGGTTTCGTTTTCCATTTCAACGTCCTCGAGTGGACCACCCATATACATTCCTACTGATAACGAGATAAATTTTATATTAGATTTTACAATTATTATATAGATTTTTAAAAATAAAAGTATGCTAAAAATTTATTTAATTAGGTGGAACCATCTGGCAAGTCATGCTCGATTACCTACCTCTCTTGAAGATATATGGCTTCTATTAGACCAACAGTCAGAAGCACATGTAAGTATTAAATAAAATTGATATTTCCATCATTCGCTAGTCGATTGGTATTTAGTATTTAGTATTATGTATATAACTAATATTTTTATCATGTTCATATAGTTTCAATGGACATCGTACAAGGATCCGGCAATTTGGGCAGTAATTCCAGAAGAGTTCTTACAAAATCCAAACGCTTGGCAGGCGAAAGTCGCGTTGATCAACTACGCGACCTGGGAGATGCACTAGTCAGACAGGGTGTTACGGCAGTTTAGATGTAGACAACCGATTCCCGTGGAACCTGAAGTGTTTGACAATCACCACAAAATACGGATTGGCCGAGATTCTGGTCCGAGTACGTCCAAATGTGGGAAGATCGGTATGACTATATACGTAGTATGGAACCGATCATCATTTCGGAGTTAGCGTGCGTGCCGGAATACATGTCATGGTTTAGGATCTATGGCAAGCCGTATTTACTATCGCCAGAGGAGAGGCAGCGACAATTACGTGTCCAAAGGGAAAGACGCGGTCTTTTAAATCCAAGACGACAGGACGATGACGCTGGCCCTTCAACGACACCCAGACATTCACCCGGCCCAACGAGAGCACCGACACAGTCACCCGACCCAGCAGTTCAACCAATGATACCTACGCAACCGCCTTTTCAGATGACGCCAGGTGCATTTCCTAACCCTTTTATGTATCCTAACCCTTATATGTTTCCTTTTTCGAGTCCTACGGCAGGTTGGAGCCAATGGCCCGGTTCAGTTCCATTTCCTGTTACGCCAAGTGGACCATCGATGTATAGGCCAGCGACGCATGAGGGATCGCAAGAGGGGCCGTCGAGGAGCTCTTCTTTTTACCAATCCCCACCGCCGTAGGGATTTCAAACACCGTCGCCGTTGGTGATGCAAACACCTCCACATTCACAATTCTATCAAGGTGGCTCATCGTCCCAACTCCGACAACCAGATGCCCTATTGGAAGAACCAGAATCCCCGCCGAAAGAACCACAACCGCCGCCAGAGGCTGGACAAAGGAGGAATCCAGTACGTAACCATCGACGGCCGCCATGTGGCACTGAATCCCGCGGGCACAGACATTGATTTTTGTATTTAAATTTATTTGTAAAAATATTTTGAATATTTTGATATTTTTTGATATAATAAAATAGAAATTTTTTTGAGTTATTACTTAAAAACCCTAAACCCTTAACTTATTAAAAAATTATAAATTTATAATTTATAATTAAATGCATAATTTAATTGACAAACCTTAAACCCTTAACCTAAAAACCCTAACCCTAACCCTTAACTTAAAACTACTAACCCCTTAACCTAAAAACCCTAACTCTTAACTTTAAAACACTAAACCCTAAACTTAAAAACCCTAACTTTTAACTTTAAAACCCTAAACCTTAAACCTAAAAAATCATAAACCCTTAAATTAAAAACCCTAACCCATAACTTTAAAACCCTAAACTTTTAACCTAAAATCCTTAAACCCTTAGATTAAAAACCATAACCTTTCTATTAAAAACCCCAAACCCTTAACTTAAAAACCCTAACCCTTAACATAAAACCCTAAACCTTAACTTTAAACCCTAAACCTTAAACTCTTAACATAAAAAATCCTAAAACCTTAATCTAAAAACCCTAACCCTTAACCTGAAAACCCTAAACCATAACTTTAAAACACTAAGCCCTTAACTTAAAAAACCTTAAACCCTTAAATTAAAAACCCTAACCCTTAACCTAAAAACTCTAACTTTAACCTAAAAACCCTAAACGTTAACTTTAAAACCCTAAACCCTTAACTTAAAAACCCTAAACCCTTAAATTAAAAACCCTAACCCTTAAATTAAAAACCCTAAACCCTTAACCTAAAAATCCTAACCCTTAACCTGAAAACCCTAAACCTTAACTTAAAACCCTAAACCCTTAACTTTAAAACCCTAACCCTTAAATTAAAAACCCAAAACCCTTAACCCTTAACCTAAAAACACTAACCCTTAACCTAAAACCTTAACCCCTAAAAACCTTAACCCTTAACTTTAAAACCCTAGACCTTTAATTTAAAAACCCTAAACCCTTAACCTAAAAACACTAACCCTTAACTTAAAAACTCTAAACCCTAAAAACACTAACCTTTAACATAAAAACCTTAAACCCTTAACTTAAAAACCCTAACCTTTAAATTTAAAACACTAAACCCTTAACCTAAAAACCCAAACCCTTAACCTTAAAGCCCTAACCCTTAACCTAAAAACCCTAAACCTTAACTTAAAAACCCTAAACCCTTAACTTAAAAACCCTAACCCTTAAATTAAAAATGATAAACCCTTAACCTAAAACCCCTAACCCTTAAATTAAAAACATTAAACTTTAAACCCTAAACCCTAAACCCTAAACTTTAAAACCTTAAACCTTAAACCCTAAAACTTTAAAACTCTAAAACCTTAAAACCTTAAAACCTAAACCTTAAAACCTTAAAACCTCAAACTTTAAAAACCCTAACCATTAACCTAAAAACCCTAAACCTTAACTTTAAAACCCTAGACCCTTAACTTTAAAACCCTAAACCCTTAACTTAAAAACCCTAACCCTTAAATTAAAAACTTTAAACCATTAACCTTAAAACCCTAACCCTTAACCTAAAAACCAAAAACCCTAAAAACTTTAGACTCTTAACTTTAAAACCCTAAACCCTTAACTTAAAACCCTAACCCTTAACTTAAATATAATTTGATAATTTTACTAACATTAATACAATTATCAGTTAATAATTTTATATTCACATAATTTTAGATTTGGAAAAATGTTTTGACTGGTACTAACAATTAATAATTTGATAATTTTACTAATAATTAATACAATTATCAGTTAATAATTGAAAAAATATAATCTTTTTAAAATTACATTCAACTATTGCGATTAGGGCATGATCGACTTGTATGGCCTGGTTTCCTACACCATCCGCACAACTTTTGTTGACTGGTTGCTTCTCGGATATCCATATTGTTACGTATTCTAGTCGAGCAAGGTCAACCCTTTGGTTTACGACGCAATTCTCTATCCGGTAACAGCTTAAAAAGAGTAAGAGATATGAGCGACCACTTACGTTTATCTGAGACCGCTAGGGAAATGTGTCTCTAGACGTTGTGCATGCTTTCTAATTTGTACACTTCGTCCACATAACTCATCGGATCTAGACAGAGATTCTGACAAGCTGCAATAACATGAGCGTATGGATAACGAAGTGCATCAAACATCCCACAGTCGCAAGTCCTATTTCGCAAGTGTACACGATATTGCCCGCCAATAACACCTTGGTGCTGTCTGTCAAACTCTGTCACGCGAAACCATAAGTTGTCTCGATTGTGACACACTATGTGCATGGTGTTTGCACGCGCCTTGGCCTTGTTAATTTCTTGAACTATCTTACTGCACCATACATGTCCTCCCTGCATTTGGCCTGCATAACTTGCTGCTCGCTTTGGAAATAGTGCCGCCAAACGAAAATATGTCTCTCGCACAACCGATGTTATCGGTAGATGGCGCGTTCTTTTAATAACAGAATTTATGTATTCAGCCAGGTTTGACGTCATATGGCCATATCGTAGGCCGCCGTCGTATGCTTGTGCCCACTGTTTGAAACGTATGTTACAAAGTTAGTCCGCCCCTTCTCCATTAATTGAACGTAAAGTTGCCAACATCTCGTGAAAACGATCTTTATTTATTTCATACCCTGCCAATATAAGTTCATAGCGAATATTACATACCACTTCTACCAATAAAACTAATTCAAATTAAGAAACAAAATAACACAGATATAAACTAAATACTCATGTTGGTCACTTGTCGTCGTTCGCTCTTAGTTGGATATTACCTGTAGTAGTTGGAAGCAACGTGTCTTAGGCAATATCGATGGCGTATGCGCTGCCATAAGCTTCCCTGTCGATCAAATGCAGCTAGTATACCGGTGCCCCGATTTGAAATAACATAGATATCAGGTTGGGGGCACACATGCCTCCTTAACCTAGAGAGAAAGAAATCTCAGTCATCAGACGACTCCCCCGGTGTTATTGCAAATGCAATTGGAAGAATTCTCCCACCGCCATCCTGTACCACTGCAAGCAATAGCCGATGATTATACCTACCAAACATAAAGGTACCGTCAATTTGTACCAATGGCTTGCAGTATGGAAATGCGTCTCGGCATTGCTTAAGGGTCCAAAACAGGCGTTTGAACACTTGGTATCCACGTAGCAATCGGCCATTGTAGTACGCATGTTCCGTTTCAAGGTCTGTGATGGCACCTGAGACGTATCTATCTAACACTTGACACCACTGCCATATTTCATTATATGAGGTGTCTCACCCACTATGCATATTCTCCAATGCCTTTTGCTTAGCTATCCAAGCCTTGCGGTAAGAGGGTGTGTACCCCATTTGGCTACGGATA